>NC_050099.1:223091087-223716087 GCF_902167145.1 Zea mays | reverse complement strand
AGAGAGGGGAGGGAGGAGAGGGGAAGCTCACCACGAGCTCGACGGGCGGCAGCAACCGCTCACCGGGATCCACCCTAGGGCAGGGAGAGAGTGGAAAAGAGGTGGAAGAGGGAGAGGGAGAGGGTGGTTACTCTGCGCGGGAAAGAGAATTGGGGGAAGGGGGCGTGCATGGGGGAGGGCAGGGGCGCCTGGTCGCGCGCACCAGGGCCGGGCTGGACTGCGGGGTTGATTCCCTCTACTCGATCTCGCTTGCTTCTAATCAAGTTATTCTGCGAATCAAAAACCAAAACTAGACAAACGCATGCCTAGGCACAACCTCAGACAAAAATAAATATGCTACGGCATGATGCAACAACAATATCAACTTAGGGTTTTGTTTACACGTGATACGGACACCGGTCTCTATATTGCTTTGAAAATAGGAGGAATGAGCGAAACAGGAAGAGAAAAGAGAGTAACGTCTGAATTTGGTAAATAGTGGAGAAAAAAATTTATACCCCAAATTCAGGGCGTTACACCAGGTAACATTATATGAACTACCTAATCTAAATTCGGGTTTTTGTAATTGCTATCCAGAATTGTGATTAGATATTTCGGCTTCGAGTATTTTAGATTTGGGTAATTTGGGTTCGAGGTTTGGATATTAGGTATTTTGCCCACACCTACTATTAGACCGATTAGTTTTACCACAATAGTTGATGTTAGTAAAGCTAAAACAATAGTAGTATTTTATATCTTTGGTGGGCGTTGCTAATACCCCATAGGGTTGCTCTATAATTTTCCAAGGGAAAAGAGTAGACCAAATTGAAACAAAAATAAAAGGAACATAGTTTCAATAAAGAGAACCTAGGGACCATATTTTTTTGTAATATAAGTTTTGCTCAAATCTCAAATAAACTTACGGAGATATTCAAAGAAATTCTGACCATAGGTCAAGATGGTTTGTGGATTCCGGATAGCTATAATAACTGAATCTAGGAAAATTGTACTCCCTTCAT
This sequence comes from Zea mays, assembly GCF_902167145.1. Lineage (NCBI taxonomy): Eukaryota > Viridiplantae > Streptophyta > Magnoliopsida > Poales > Poaceae > Zea > Zea mays. Next base: position 223,715,089 of record NC_050099.1, on the reverse strand, counting down.
TTTTTATTTGAGGTTTTACTATTCATTTTTGTACTATTTAGCGTCAAATAAAAAATGGAGGTAGTACTTATGACACAAGAAGTAATGAGTATGTTGACATGTAAGATAGTAGTGGTCATGAGCTGAAGCTTTTTACGATCTTATTATGAAGTCATGCTTCTATAATACTAGTGTTATTTTACTCTTTTGGTTTGGTTCTGGTTCCATTTGTTGTTCATGTATTTTATCTCTTTTAGATTCACCTACTTTTTTATTTCATTAATACAGTCCTCACTGACAACATTGACCATTTCTTTTCTGAGTATATGCTATACAACATAATGTTGTAAACATCATATTTATAATGTCGTTTTTATAATAATAATAATACAATATGCATTTGGAGTATTATTTTGTTTTTGTTGCAGCACGCGAGCGAAAGAAAAATGCCCAGTTCTAGTTGGATTTTATTTGGACTGTAAAGGTATCTACAACCCTATTTAATATATAGTGTCTACATGATTGATTTAAAAAATATAGGAGGCAGATTCTTCATGAAGAGCCTGTCTTTACATGACTCTCCATACATATTATCTTCTAAAAACATTTCTAACAAGGTACCTCGAAATAACACCCTAAAATCAAAATATTATATCATCTAATATATTTAGGACACTAAAAACAAATGAGTTCTAACAGTAAATCATGTATTTTAGGAAGTAAATTATATTATTAGAAAAGAAAATATTAAGAATGATATAGAAAACATGTATTTGGATCACTTTATGGTGTGCTCTTTTTTATAAAAAATTGTAAAATATAGCACTGTTTTTATACCTATATTTCAAGATAAAACACCAATTTAAGACACCTTTGGAGATGCTCTAACTGCATTTATGATCCACGTGCTCAAGGTTTTATTGTGTCGTCTCTTAACTATCTCTTGTACTTGAAAAATCGATCCAACATCTTAGAGTTGTACATAGCCTAAGACCAAGTTTAGGTCATATTCCAAACCTCTAGAGCTAATTATATTAGTCGACTAGTAAGTTATTAGCTGGTTTAGATGGGTTGGAGCAACTAACAAATAATAGATATTTGAGAGGTAAAGCAATCAGCTAGTCTATTAGCTGACCTGTTCTAAACTTATCAACTAATTTTAGCGGCTAACTATTAGTTATAGAGCTTTGGAACATGACCTTAATAATATAGCCTATAACAGGTTTTATAGTGTTGTCATGTATCTTCCCATGATATAAGCTATATATATAGCCAACTTAAAGTCTAATCATATAATAATCCTCCAATTATATAAGCTATATTTAATATTTGGTCCATCTTTTTCTCTCACAAAGTATCTTGGAGTCTATGTAGAGCCCACTCTTAGCTGACTACTAATGATCAGTCCGCTTTATTTCTCTTTCTTCTACATTATTGTAAATCTGATATGACATCCCTTACAACCCGTCTACATAACCTTATTATACTTACTTTAATTAGGTTGAATTCTAGACCTGAATAAACATGTTTTCAGCGCGACTGAGTTTAGCGGCGAAAACATGAAGGAACGACTTCAACACAGAAACAAACGAAACGAGATTTATGACAACTTGTCTTGCTAGTGTTTAAGGCTGTCTTCCAGAAGCGAGCCCAAACATTTAAGATTAGGTAATCAAAAATTCAAAAAAATTAAAGAAATTATTGTTCTAACACTATTTTGTGTAATAACAAATTATTATAGATCATTAAAAACTTGGGTATTCAATGAATACCCATGAAACACTCCTGGGCCCGCCACTGCTGTCTTCAGCAGCTACCCTGTTATATCTCCTGCCTTATTCACTATTTTATACTCCTTTCGTTCATAAATATTTGACACCGTTGAGTTTAAAAAAACATTGAAAACTTGTCTTATTCAAAAAATAATAAGTTATCATTTATTTTTTGTGATTTTTTTATCACTTAAGGTAGTTTGTGCTTAATTTAAAATTTTACATTTTTAAATAAATATTTTGAATGAGATGAGTGGTTACTTTTTTAAAAAAAAATCAATGATGTCATATATTTGTGAAGTATTTCACTGTATAAATAGTGTAATCAGCTGTGCAAGAGGAGTCGTGGACAGTCAGTCACATTAGGCACGGGCTGACTCCGACATAGGGATGAAAACGGGACGGATACAGCCGGATACAGGGTCATCCCGTATCCTACCCTAATGTATTTATCTCGGATACGGGACCGGATACGGGTACTTCAGATTCGGGACGGATACAGGATGGGACCGGGTAATAATACGGGCGGATAAGAAACGGATAACGGATACTAATCGGGTAGGTACCGGATAGTTGTCGGGTAGTTCGTACTGATGGCATTAATTGCCCAACCATCCAACAAACACATAAATTAAGCAATACATAATCATATATATGATAGATCAAATGTGGAACCAACAACACAATATTAAAAAAAAATTCGACAACATGTCCCCTCTTTTAGGCATAATCCACAAGTATATAACAGATAGATAGTAGATAAATGACATCATTTAACACGTTCAAGTGTTCAACACTTCACATCACAAAATGAAACAACACAAATCACAATAGATAGTCATTTGATCATGTCCAGTTCAGAACAACATAACAAGTGAAGAAGTGCAAACAAGACAATATAGTTCCACAGCATTACAACAATAAATATTAAATAACAAGTTCAACATCATCCATTCCATGGTAACTTGAAGTCTAACATCTCAAGTCCCAATTGCAAAATCATCCTCCAAGTCAACTCCATCCATAGCTTCAGTTAAGGTTTTAATTTCATTCTCCAAATCTGAAATTAATAGAAAACATGTTATTGATCATGATGATGATGTGAATCATTACGCTATAAATATAACAATACCTTTCTCTAAAGCAATCTTCCAATATTTACAACAAACCAATGCCTCAATAATTTCTGGTTTGAGCCTTGAACGGAATGCATCAACAATGCGTCCACCAGAGCTAAATGCAGACTCTGAAGCAACAATAGAAACTTGCATAGACAAAACATCACGAGCAAGGGTTGAAAGAATAGGAAAATTTGTGACTTGCCCTTTCCACCATGATAGGACATCAAATGTTGTTTCATTGTCATTGACCTTCACTAGGTCCTCACTCATGTACAAATCCAACTCTGACACCTTCTTGTCATTGCTTGTTATTACATACAACTCATCAAGATCAACCTCATCATCATCCTCATCCACCAAAGTATTTTTATGTCGAACAAACTCACTCTCTTTTGAAGTAGCACCTTTTGAGGTTTTTGTGGTTGATTTTGTAGTGATGACTGATGAATAATATGTAAATAATTCATTGATAACATTCATGAATACCAACTTCTCTAACTCAGCTTTATCAATGTCATACATCTTAGATATATATAGCTCAACCATCCTATGTTTGTATCTAGGATCAAGAAATGCTCCCACTGCCAAAGCTACATTATTCATTTCCCAATATTTATCAAACTTCTGTCTCATAGAAAATGTCATTGTGCAAATTGTTAGATCACTACTATCACACCATCTTGCAATAGCCATCTTAATCTCAGAAAACTTGCGAAAGAAATGATTTGCAGTAGGATATGAAGTGCCAGAAAAAAGCAATGTGACATCATAGAATTTTTTCAAACACTTGCTAATATTTGCAGCATTCAACCACTCAGTGCTTGAAGGATTGATATGACCAATTGACCATATTTGTCCTTATCTTTTTTAGCAAGACGATCAAAAGCATTCTTATAGTAAATGGCATCTCTAATCATGATGTATGTGGAGTTCCATCTAGTGGCAACATCTAAGGAAAGAGCCTTTTTAGGGTCCAGATCACATTCTTTAGCACACTTCTCAAATGCCTCCAATTGCAAAGGTGATCTTTTGATAATTGTTACAAACTGCCTAATATTTCCAATGACACTTCCAATGCATGATAACCCATCTCTAGCAACTAGGTTCAGTATATGATTTGCACATCTAACATGAAAAAATTTTCCATCACAGACAAGCAGCTCTTTGCAATTTTGAGTCACTATCTCAACTGCTACCTTGTTTGCAGCAACATTGTCCAAAGAAAGAGCAAATATTTCCTTATCAAGGTTCCAATTCAACACATTTGCATACTCGTGTTTGGCTGTTTGCTACCTCTACCTGGATGGCTGGATATCACAGATGAAGTGAAGTACCTGGCTGGCTGCTCTGCTATGATGGTGTGCCCGGCCGCTGCGAGGCAGTGAGGTGGGGGGCCGACGGCGAGGCAGTGAGGTGGGGCTGTGGGGGCGGTGGTGTCGACGGCCTTCCCTTCTAGAAGCTGCTCGAGCTCGACTGCCCACGCACCCTGTGCCAGCGCCCAGCGCAGCGGTGAGCCGGTGACCGCGCGTGGCGGCGTTCGTGCTCAAGCTCGACTGCTCGTCCACCAGAGCACGGGAGATGGGACAGCGTTCGTGGCGGGCGGCGGCGGCCGGGAGCACGGGAGATGGGACGGCGTTCGTGGCGGGCGCCGGCGGCCGGGAGCACAGGACGGCGTCACGGTGGTCGGCTGACTGGTTGTGGCTCGGGCGCTCAGCGGCTGGATGCCTGGATCACTGGATGTGGATCAGCGCTAAACCCTAAACACCTGATGCTTGATGGGCCGACCGATCAAGCAGCCCAACAGCCAACGCCCAACAGGAAGTAGGCCCAAGCCAAATCCAGAAACCGGGTACCCGCCCGAATAGTACCCGTATCCTACCCGGGATTTTCGGGTACTGACCGGGTATTAGTGATTCCGTATCCTACCCGTATCCGAGAGCCAATATCCGGGTAGTACCCGTATCCGTCCCGACAAATAAAATACCCGTTTCCGTATCCGAAAATTCGTCCCGTTTTGGTACCCGTATCCGGTACCCGTTCCGGATACCCGTCCCGTTTTCATCCCTACTCCGACACCTATACCACCCGTAGCCCCCCGGGTTCCTGGTACGGGTTCGGGTACCGGTGCGGGTGCGGGTACGGGTGCGGGTGCGGGGAGACGAGACGAGCATATGCAGATCAAGCGGGTCTGCGGATGGTTGATTGGCGCCGGCAACTGGAGGCCAATAGAATCGCTCGCTTGCGTTATCTTGTTCGCCTCGTCAGTTGTTGTTTCCTCCCTTCCCATCCCCCACTGCTCAGCAGTCAGTCAGCACTCGCCACCCACACGCCTCCGCTCCGCCCACGGTTCCACTCCAACTCTCCGATCTCCAGGAATCCGCGGCTGAGGCGCCGGCGATGGCGGCTCCCATGGTCGACGCCGAATACCTGCGCCAGGTCGACAGGGCGCGCCGCCACCTCCGCGCCCTCATCTCCAACAAGGGATGCGCCCCGATCATGCTCCGCCTCGCGTACGTGCGCCAATCGCTCACCTCCTCGCGCGCTAGTATACTCCCTCGAACCCCCTACTACTGTCGATTTTTTTCGCGGCCCTGTTGCCTCTGATTGGCATGGGGATTCCTGGGCTGTTGGACTCTTGCCGGCTTAGTGGCCTGCTTGCTGCTCTCTCGTGCTTCACGGTTGAGATCACTGGTCTGTTTCCGTGCCTGGTAGTGGTTTCGTCTGATTTTGGTTTGGCTTTTTGGCGAAGCAATTTGTCGAGCGTCTTGCCTGCGTGCGCGTGCTCTATCGTTAAGCGCATCCTAATCTTAGTTTCCTTACCGCGGTTGTCGCATTGACAAGTGAAGAGTAGGGGGTGATGAGTTTCGAGTTGTTAAATTCACGCATCTGATCCCGTTGATTGATGTTGTTAGAATCGTTAAGGTAGAACCCTCATTAAAATCAAAACCATATGTCAGTGCTGACGAAGCCGGTGGATCGGAGGAGCGGGTCTAAGTGCCCGTGAAGGAATAGTGTCTCAGGGTGTGAGTGTTGAATTCGGTGTCGCGTTCGGCTGTAATAAGCAGGTTGTAATAGGCCGTGTGGGCCGTGCAAGTGTTGGAGTATAAAACATGCTGTAAGACTTGGAAGAGGGGTATCCCAGAAATAATACAAACTGAAACGAACCAACCTTCTGGTTGTTCTGTGTCCGGCGATCACCTGAGTTGTTCACGAGCTCACGCGGGTGACGCCGCGTCGATCAGGGGCTGTGACAAGTGGTATTAGAGCCAAGCGGTCCTCGACGCAGATGCAGTTTCTGCTGTCGACCATGGTGACATCGTAACAGCGAAACGAGGAAAGGTGGGAGAAGATGGCGAAGGTGCTGGATCGACTAGGAGATCGACTCAAGGTAATGGAGGCGAGTCACCAACGACTGCAGGAGCCGGCATATTTCGTCGCCATGGCGGCAAGGAGAGAGGAGGAACGGAAGAAGGCCGAGGAGGAGAGATCAGTGCTGACTCGTCAGGTTGATGAAACTGGTAAGACCGTGGCACGTTTACGTTTGGAATTGCTTGCAAAGGATTTGGAGGTGGGTGATTCAGGATCTGATGGAGCTGGTGGAGGTTCTCGGGGTTATGGTCGTGGAGGAAGGGAATGGGATCATGAGTCGGGAGGGCAGTACCATGATCAGTCAGGTGAAGGGGGAAGGAGGATGGAGCGTGATTAGTTTGGGAATGAAAGTGTCAAGGGCGTCAAACCCCTGACTGGTCGGACCACGGCTATGTAGTTCGTAGCCGCCGTCCATCTTCTCCGGTGAGGATAAGCACCTCAACCGTAGGCTTGAGAGAATAGGAGTGTAGGAGATAGTTTATTGCTTGCCTCCTCCCTGTGGTTTACAAGGATATATATATAGCCCTCAGCCCACTAATTTAGGAGCTGATAATAGGAAAGACCCACTACTTTGGTAACTAATAAAAAGGAAGGAACAACCCTGTGGCGGAACCGCCCAGATCATTCCAGCTTAAGTGCCCAAGTCGCACCCTTAAAGGCACCAACACACTTAAACCGGAATAACCCGTCAGTCCCTCGGATCTAGTCCGATAAAGCCACTTATCCAGGATCGAATACCACTAGCTCACACGAAGGTGAGGCACAGAGAAATACAATAAAGCATAATACCACAATTTTAAGAAGTATCATTAGTGATTACATTATCGGAGTTTTAGAAATAATAACCATAAATTTTAATGCAGCGGAAATAACTAACGGAGAAAACCGAGTAACATGGCGAAGCCTGGCCACGCTACTCCTCCTGGTCCTCTCCTGCGGAAGCAGTAACCCACTCGACCATCTATCCCGGTGGCAGGGATGGAGGCCAAGTCACACCATCACCCAAAACAAGGAGGTACCTGCAAAAATTATGCCACAAGCAAAGTTGATACTCTGCTAGACTTACCCGGTGTGAGGAGTCTACTCCTCTACCTCTAGACCATGAAGCTGTTTGGCTGAGGGGTTTGGTTTGCCAAAAGCACTAGCTGAGTCTGAAATCAAGTTTTAGATTTTCAAGTTCTAGAATAATAATTTTTGACTAGATGAGCACCTAACTATCCATTCATGGTAGCAAGCAATTTAGTCAACCAACATCTTTTGTAAGTAACCTCATTTCCACTTATTACTCAATGCAGTACAATGGATCAAGCAGTCTCATTAGCTGCGAGAAGCAGACGATTCGAATCGAGTTTTAACCTTGCAAGGTAAACCTAAACACACGACATGTAGGGGCACTCCGTCCCCACACACATCAACCGTTCCCATCGATCCCCCGTTCGTGGCCAGGACTCACCGCCTTGGCATACAATGCTCCACTGACCTCGACCGCCGCCGTGCAGTGGCCGCACTTGTACCCACCATATCTGGAATGGGAGACCCAGTCTCAGGACAAGTGAGGGGTAAAGTCCGCGCCCGGCTTCACTCAGGTACTAGGCTTACCGGTTACCATATTTCCCGACATGTGTTTAGTATGTTCAAACGCTTGACACAGGTATCCGCACGTTAATCCTTATTCCAATTTTGTCTCGTAGACAACGCATCCCCATGGATCCGTGTCCACAGACCATCATCATTCTGTTATCAAAATGGATACAACCAATTCCTGACCTCGCGCGAGTGCTAGAAAAATCACTCGACTTCTACCGAGATCCTGATTTAGCATAGCAGCTACTCGACCTATCATACTAGTATCCATCTCAAAAGGAATCCTGAGTTCATGCAACTAGGGTTTCAGGCAACTCCTACACTTAAGTGCACGGTACAAGCCTACAAACATTAAGTGTAGTAAAATAGCATATATAAATGGTTATGCATAAAACTGAGGCTTGCCTGGAATTCAACACTAGATAGTGTTTGCTCGGGGATACTCGCTTGGTGAGCATCTCCTATCCTGGCCTTTGTTCTGTCTGTCCATATTCAAGGCGTCTGCCAACACCGTCTTGGAGTCAGCTCCACTCCACGTCCTTTATCTCGCACGATCATCATCTCTCGGTCCTAAATAAGATGCAAGATGCGTATGTATAAATATAATGAAAGTAGCACAAGATATACAAAGACACAGTGGCGAACTAAACATTAAATTGGAAGACACTGTAGACAACCACCTCTCTATATAAGTCAAAACAATTTCTACTATCAACTAAGAGTTCTGGTATTAAACACATTATTACTTTCCGCGCACAAATAAACCTCAACTTAACACTCCGATGGATTTTTTTACTAAACTCATCATGCGCATAACCCCGTTTCGCATACAACCATATTGTGGCGTGCACTCGAGACACTTCGATCATCGTAGCGTAACCACTAATATATGAACTCCGGCACTCATGTCTTAACAATACATCCTCCACACAACTAGCATTTTCTAAACTATTCGTCACATCAATAAATATATCCCCGATATAATCACGAATCCCATCACATTGCATAAAACAGATACACTTTTCACATAAACACGTATCGATACATTCCCCAAAACATGATCCGCATTTATTTATTTATTTATTTATTTAAACTTAGTCTTCGCATCAAACAACGCATCGCACATTTTTCCTATCAAAATATAAAAACATCCGAGTTTCTTTCTACTTCGTCTTCTTCTCTACACGCTTTCATTCATACAATTATACTTTCACGCACATATTCACGCCATCGACTGAATCGTAAATAAAACGAAATCACAATTTTTCTAAAGCGAATAACCTGGCCGACTCGTGTCGCGCATGCATGTATGTCGGTTTGGCTTTCTGTCGAGAAACGACGCGTGAAGCGCGACGACGACAAGGGGCTGCGATTAAACGACATACACAATTATTACACAATTTATTTGTTCAGTCATTTTATAAAATCAAGGAACACGGGACAGAGAGGAGCTCGCCGTGGGTTTCGACGACGACGCGCAGACGCTGCGCAGATCGACGACGTGAGGCCCGTTTTGGCGAGCGCGGCGCAGCGAAGGGCGTTGCTGCTGCTGCTGCAATACGTCGAGCACGACGAGGGCGCGACGCGGAGGGAATCCATGTGGCTGCGCGAACTGGCATCGCGGCTGCTGCGCGAGGTCAACGGCGTCGCACAAGCGTTGCGCAGATCAACATGGGTTGGGAAGGTGCAGGTCGAGTTCGAGTCCGCTGCGACATCCCGTCGAGCAAGAGATGGAGGTGTGCTTCATAGTGCCGAACAGAGGAGATTCTGCGCAGGAGCGTTGGATGGAGAATGCCGATGGAGCTCAAGCATCGAGGATGGCTGTTCGCGTGGCTCTGATGCGCGCGGCCATGGAGCCGGGACATGCACGGCGTCGGACGGGGAGAAGCCGTAGGGGAGACAGCGGTCATCGGCCGACACTTGTGCGCGTCCAGGGGAAACAGAGAGGGCGAGCAACAGCAGGGGAGAGAGCTTGGCGGCCATGGAAAATGGCGCTCGCGCATTGCTGGAGAGTGCCCACCCGAGTCCGGACCAGAGGAGGTCGAGTAGATGGCGAGGGGAGGATGCAGGGGCCTGCCTGCCGCCGAGCGCCGAGGTGCCGGGAAGGGGCGCATCCATGGAAGAGGGCACGCCAGCACGCCTGCTCGAGCTCGGACGCAGGAATGGAGCCCCGAGGGGGAGGGGTGGCGCCATGGAGGGAGGTCGGAGCCGATGCCCCGACGACGTTGACGCCCGTGAAGGCAGGAGCAGGGGCACGCGCCGGATCTGAGCACCATGGAACAGAGAAGGCACCACACGCTGAGGAGAGAGGGAGCGGAGAGGGGGATTCCATGGCAAGAGGAGCGGTCACCAGGGCTCCATGGACGAGCAGGAGCAGAGGGAGGAAGGTGGCCGGAGGTGGAAGACGAGCAGGCTACGTGCGTGAGAAGCCTGGCGGCCAGGAAAATGGAAGAAGGAAGTGGCTGGCTGATTGATTTAACGGGGCACTGCTAGCAACCCATTGGCCACCGTGGGCGACAGCCATCTACTGGCCGGCTGCAGCTATTGGCGCAGAGAACGGCGACCAGCTACTGGCCAGGGACTGGCAGTGGCAGCCGTTGGCCGGGTATTGGCTGCAAGCCTGAGCAGACCGTGGCGTGCGGGAGAAAAGAAAACAGATGCTGGTGAATTATTTAGAGAGAAAAAGGGCTGATTGTTTAGGAGCTAAATATTTTTTTATTTGATTTCTCTGAGACAAGAGCTCCCGTATGAGTTGTTTATCAAGACGGTGACAATTATTGGTTGGAGAGGAGTGGTCATCTGTCGGCCGATTTGCGCAGCGCTTATTCGTTGGCTGAGACCCACGCAGGGAACAGAGCGAACTGACGTACGGATGAACGAGAGGCCACAGAATAAAATAGACCGAGACATTTTATTTGGGTGTTGCTTGGAAATTAAATTCTCGCGCATAAGTAGGAATAAAATGAATCGAGATCGATCGGCTTCAGATTCGGCATCGAAATAAAACGGGTCGGATTAATAAAAATCATTGCCGAGGTTGGCTTTTGAATTTAGATGGGACACAGAGATTTTAAGCCGAGTAGGATAAAAGTAAATAGGTGCCAACACGTGGAGTATTCCGTTTGAGAGCACGGACTCGGATTAATTTTTGGACATAGATCGAACATCGAGAAATTGGATTCGGACACAGCTCGACTAGCAACTGTCGAGCGCCTGATTAAATGAGCTTCAGACGAGATTTACAAATCGAGATTGATTATCGAGTTTGTATTCGTGTCGAGAAATAAAAGTTTTAATAGGCTCCAAAGTTGGCCTTCTGTGAGAGTGAATAACTCCGAATTCGATGAAAGGTGAATGAATAGTCCGGATAATCAGAGACATACGCGAGTGAGAAATAAATTTTTTACTGAGCATCCGAGATTAGGATAAATCTCTCGATATAACACGAAATAGACACCTGGGGTGTCACAAACCCCCCAATAGGAGCTAATAATAGGAAGAGCCCACTAATTTAGGAGCTGATATTATGATCACATTCTCATATATAGTCCAACCTTGAAAGAGCATTATGATCACTTGAGGCTGGTCTTTGCTAAGCTTAGAGAACACAAGTTCTACCTGAAACACAAGAAGTGTTCCTTTGTGCAGCAGGAACTTCAGTATCTGGGGCATATCATTTCCAGAAAAGGGGTAGCCGCTGACCCAGCCAAGGCAGCTGCTATGCTAGCCTGGCCACAGCCTCAGAATGTCACTGAGTTAAGAGTTTTCCTTGGGCTCACAGGCTAATACAGAAAATTTGTGAGGAATTATGGGTTGCTAGCTAAACCCTTGACTGTTCTTCTGCAGAAACAACATAGTTTTCAGTGGACAACTGCAGCACAATAGGCTTTTCATTCCCTGAAACAAGCTATGACCACTGTAGAAGAGTGAACTCGATGTATTGCATAGAGGTGGACTACAATATATAGAGACACAGGAAACCCTAACCCTAATGGACCGGCAGCCCAACAGTGGTGCCGGCCCACACACACATAGTCTAACATCCCCCCGCAGTCGCAACGGGGGCACCACACACGATGAGACTGGAGTAGAGGCTGAAGGTAGGAGCCGACGGGTTGACCCCCCCCCCCCCCCCCCGCAGTCGCAGCGTCGTGATGGTGCGAATGTTGCGGCTGGAGTAGAGACCGTTGTGTGCTCCAAGAAGACGATAGCCCCTAGATGCCGAGGTAGCCGAAGTCGAGGTGGTCGCGGTCGGAAGACGCACAGCAAAAGCCTGATCTTCGGGAGGGGTCGACGTTCGAGCGTCAACGATCGGCAGGGCGACACAGCAAAAGGGCACCGGCAGGCCGACCTGCTTCTTCGATCGACCAGACGTCAAGGAGCCCCGCCAGGGAGGCCGACAGCAGCGCACGCGGCTGCGCCGATCATGGTGTCCGCGCCCGCGGCAGAAAAGAACGGGAATGTCGGATCCGGTCGGGAAGGCCACGGCAGCGACGGATCCGGACGGGAAGATGCGATTCAGCCAAAGGGACGGCGGATCGAGCCGAAAAGGTCGCAGCAACGTGGATCCGGCCGGGAAGGCCGCGGCAGCGACGGATCCAATGAAGGGAGTAGGCGGCGGGGTGGGTCCAGCCAGGCAGGGGCCTGCGCCGGACCTGGCAAGGGGTGTTGACGGCATCGGTGACAGGAAAAGCTCAAAGTGGGAGGCGCTGCTTGGGCGTCAACACGGGCAATTAGGAGGTGGCTAGCGCGATGACAAGGGGCTGCAAAGCGCAGGAGCGGCCTGCTGGCCGGGCGGCGGCGGAAGAGAGGGTGCCGCTGCTAGGGGCGCCTGCTGTGGCGGCGGCGAGGCCACCCACGCCAGGAACAGAGACCGGCGAGGTCGCCCGCGCCTACTGCAGCGGCAGCAAGGCCGAGGAGCTAGCCCGGCGACGAATCTGGGCAAACGTCTGGGTGTAGGGGGAGAGGCGATCGGAGATGGCGGCTGGTCTTAGGGCGAGCCCGAGCGGGGCCTTGGCGGCCTGAGCGCCTGCACCGGGGAAGAAGGCCGCATGGAGGGGCTGCCGAGCAGTGGGAGATGAGGAGGAAGGGAGAGGTGAAGGCGCCGCGCCCCGGAGGGTGGACCAGTCACGCGTCCTGGGCGTAGACCAGTCACGCGCTCGTGGAACTCGGCGACCGTCTTCTCGGCCGCCGCGGGCAGCGCCCCAGCGCGGCAGCGCGCCTGGGCGACGAAGACGAGGAACTCCTCCTGGCACAACACGAAGGCCTCGAGCAGGCGGCGGATCTACGCGGCGGAGAGGAACTCCTCGCCTGCCCCGGCGGCGGCGTCGCTATGGCGGACCCGGTCCGAGCCCCGGCGGCCACGGCGCGGCATGGTCTGGCCCTCGACGGCCTCGGCGCGGGCGCTCGCAGCCCCGCCAGGTCGTGAGGCGACGCGGCCGGGCAGGGAAGGTCGCGTGCACGCGCGGTCGTCCTGCGGCGGCGCGGGCGCGCGGCCAGGCAGGAACTCCCCGCAGAGGGAGAGGCTGGAGACGCGGGCTGACGGAGCCCGCGTGGACCCGCAGCACCACCAGCGCCTTGCACGGCCCCGCCGGCGGGAAGGCGGACGGGGTGGGGGAAAGAGGGAGGCCTCGGCGGCCGAGGGAGAGTGCCGGCGGCTGGGGGCCAAAGGCTGGCAGCCGGCTGGGGAAGGGGTGGGGGTGCGGCTGCCTGCCCAGGGAGACAGCGGCGGCGGCTGGGAGGAAGGAGGCCACCCCCGGGAGGGAAGGTTGGGCCTCCCGGGGGCAGCGATGGCAGGCGGCGGCTGGGTGGGAGGGAGCCGCCGGCGGCTGCGGTGGGAGAGAGAGGAAGAAACCCTAAAACTAATTCTCTGATACCATGTAGAAGAGTGAACTCGATGTATTGCATAGAGGTGGACTACAATATATAGAGACACAGGAAACCCTAACCCTAATGGACCGGCAGCCCAACAGTGGTGCCGGCCCACACACACTCACACACACATAGTCTAACAACCACCACACCTGTGCTAGCCTTACCCAGATTTGATTTGCTTTTTGTGATAGAAACTGATGCATGTGATGATGGCTTAGGAGCAGTCCTTATGCAGAAAGGGAGACCAATTGCTTTCATTAGCAAGGCTTTGGGCCAGAATAATAAGCACTTATCTATCTTTGAGAAGGAGTTCCTTGCATTAATCTTAGCTGTAGATCGGTGCATAAGTCCCTTACCTTCCTAGGGGAGCAACACCTCCAATCAGACTTACAAACGAAAGCCATGACCAAACTGATGGACCTTCAATTTTAGATTGTTTACAAGAAAGGGTCTGAAAACGTGGTTGCTGATGCACTTTCCAGGGTGGGTTCAGCCATGGAGTTGTCTGCTTTGTCTGAAGTGCAACCGGTTTGGATACAAGAAGTAGTCAATTCCTATATCACTGATGCTGAAGCTCAGGAACTGCTGACCAAACTGCTAATCCAGAGCCCAGATGAGCAAGGCTTCTGTCTTCAACAAGGCATTATTAGGAGGGGCAGGCAAGTGTGGATTGGTGCAAACTCAGCTCTCAGAACTAAGCTGATTTCAGCTTTGCATGCCAGTGCTAATTGGTGGACATTCTGGTGGTCCAGCTACCTACCAAAGGGTGGAGAGATTCTTTTATTGGAAAGGGCTCAAATCTGATGTTATGCTATTTGTGCAGCAGTGTCAAATTTGTCAGCAAGCCAAGTCTGAGAGGGTGCACCCAGCAGGCTTACTTCAACCATTACCTGTCCCTAGGGGAGCTTGGGAAGAAATTACAATGGATTTTATTGAGGGCTTGCCTAAATCTGAAGGTTTTGATATTATTCTGGTTGTGGTGGACAGGTTTACCAAGTTTGCACATTTTCTACCCTTAAAACATCCTTTCACTGCTCAAAAAGTGGCTCAAGTTTTCTTGGATCAGATAGTGGAACCCCATGTGGCTCCAAAATCTATTGTTTCTGACAGAGATAAATTGTTTACTAGTCAGTTTTGGAGACATCTGTTTCAGTTGATGGATGTGCAACTTCTGTTCTCTACTGCCTACCATCCACAAACAGATGGTCAGAGTGAGCGTGTCAATCAGTGTTTGGAGATGTCTTTAAGATGTGCAGTGAATGACCACCCTCAGAAATGGAAGGGCTGGTTAGCTCTTGCAGTGTACTGGTATAATACCAGCTACCACTCTTCTTTGGGATGTACTCCATTCATAGTGATGTATGGCTATGATGCACCTGCTGTTGCTATACCTTGTTTGGCTCACTCTGATGATGTCGAGGTAAATCAGTGGCTTACTGACAGAGCTGCTTACTCAGCTATGCTCAAAGAACATTTGACTCGGGCTCAACATAGGATGAAACAGTTTGCCGACAAGGGCAGAACTCCAAGAGAGTTTAGCATTGGGAACTTAGTGCTTCTAAAGTTGCAGTCGTATGCTCAGAAGACTGGTCAATCGACCCTGCCCAAAACTTGCCTTCAAGTTTTTTGGTCCTTTTCGGGTTCTGAACAAGGTAGGGTCTATGGCTTATCGTTTCAGGTTCCTCAAGATGCTCAGGTTCATCCGGTGTTTCATGTGTCGCAACTTAAGCTGTTTCATCCAAGGTACACACCTGTGTTTGCTACTCTACCTCGTGTGGCTGATTTATCTGTTGCTAGTGTGGAACCTGAAGATATTTCGGATCATCGCCTCGTCCACAAGAGGAATCAGGCTATCACTCTGTGATATCAAGTGGTCTCACCTTCCAGTGCAGACTGCTACATGGGAGGATGCTAATGTGGTCAAGGAGTGTTTTCCTGATGCAATCGCTTGGGGACAAGCGATATCCGCGCCCTGGGGACATGTCAGTGCCGACGAAGCCGGTGGATCAGAGGAGCGGGTCTAAGTGCCCGAGAAGGAATAGTGTCTCAGGGTGTGAGTGTTTTGAATTTGGTCGTGTTGGGCTGTAATGAGCAGGTTGTAATGGGCCGTGTGGGCCGTGCAAGTGTTGGAGTATGAAACATGCTGTAAGACTTGGAAGAGGGGTATCCCAGAAATAATACAAACTGAAACGAACCAACCTTCCGGTTGTTCCGTATCCGGCGATCACCTGAGTTGTTCCCGAGCTCACGCCGGCAACGCCGCGTCGGCCAGGGGCTGTGACACGATAGCACAATCTGTGTTATACAGTAACGTTGCCACTATCACAAACGTTTTTTTTTTTCAATTCCATAGAGAGATCGTGGAAAGCTGACACAAGATACATGTTCTAGCTCAACTGGGATTTCCTCTGCTTTATTCATGTCATTATGTGGACTGTGGAATTGCTGAGAGGTGGGTAGGGTACCTCTGTATTCCTGTATGAGTTAGGACTTAGGAGAAAGTATTTTATCCACTAATAGAAGGAAGTATATGGTGCTCACTTAGTAACAGCTTATGAGAAGCTCCAGTAGAGCACAATTTTGTAGAGGGCCAGTCAAACTGATATGGTGACTAGTTTATATGTTGGAGTTCCCATTTTATATTTTTAGGTACATTGGGTTCCTCTATATGCCGTTGATCTGTAACCAGTTAAAAATCACACCAGTTTGACCTCCATTTGCTCTAGGATTCAGCCAGGAATGTATTCTGCTTAATATGGATTGAGCTTACACCATTCTTCCCTTCATTCAATCATTGAAGACTTCTTTGCTCTCCCTTGCAGATGGCATGATGCTGGAACTTATGACCTGAAGACAAAAACTGGTGGTGCAAATGGTTCGATTAGATATGAAGAAGAGTACACTCATGGTTCAAATGCTGGTTTAAAGATTGCTATCGATCTCCTTGGTATGCATCGGTTATACTCAATTATATTCTAGATGCCTATGAAAGAATATATTAACATATAAGTTAAGTACGGACTACTTGAATGAGGATTTCGAAGAAATCAATTTACACCGTTTTCTAGTTACTTCTCATAAACTGAAACTCCTTTCCTGTGGCTGTGGGTTTTCTGCTATCTTCAAGGTCAGACAACAATATATTGGTTTTCGTGTCAATTGTTCTGGGATGATAAATTAAGAAAACTATGTAATGCTTTTAGCCGCTTAGGGAAGAAGTCCTCTCATAAATATCTACTTGGTCAGAACTATTAGGTTCTAGGTCTATGCCCTGTCATGCAGACATGCAGTTAGACTATTATACGCACGACAATGGTTACCTGTATACCATTAAGCCTTAAATGTAATATCGGGAGGTGTCTCAGTCAGAGCAATTGCAGTTTATGTGAATCCTACTACATTTGTATATCGTACTTCATGTGGAATGATGGTGATTTGTGTTTCTTGTTTTCTTCTGTATTTCTTCACTGCTAAAATAAATGAAATCATTACTATTGCTTATTCAATTGTCTTTTGTTTTCCTCTAGAGCCTATCAAAGCAAAGAATCCAAAGATAACATATGCAGACCTGTATCAGGTAATTTGGTATCACCTTCATTTTGCTCTTCTATAGGATGTTTGGCCTTCTCTAACCCTGTCGTGATTGGGCTTTTTTATCCTGTTGGGAACTGTGAAACTCTGGATTCAGTATAAATACTAACCTACATGGAATTTATAAACAGCTTGCTGGAGTGGTTGCAGTCGAAGTGACTGGGGGGCCAACTGTTGAATTTATTCCTGGCAGACGTGTATGTAAAAAAAACATTTCTTCGTGATTGGATTCATCTTCCTGATGTTCACTCTTTAACTGGTTGACACTAATCAGGATTCGTCGGTGTGCCCCCGTGAAGGGCGTCTGCCAGATGCTAAGAAAGGTATTTACTACCTTGGGCTATACTTGTGTGATTGAATTGTAACATGTATCCTAACATTATTATTTTAACGTGGTTTTCTGGAAGTTTGAGAGGGAGGGAAGGAAGAATGGTACTTGTGTAATTCATGTGTAAAACTATCTTGTTCCTGTCAGCATCGAACAGTTATGCATATCTGGGCTCCATGTTTGCCTGAAGTTTTATTAAACAACATAAGGGCTAGTTTGGGAACCTTATTTTCCCATGGGAAAATGAACTAATTTCCCTTGGGAAAATGGGGTTCCCAAACTAGCCCTAAAAATTATTTTCTATTAGGAGCTGTTCCTGGTCCTGCCTTTATTTAACTAGTACTATATATAACATGTGTTTGTATCCAGCTTTGGTATACTGATGGTTTGATGTCATTGTGTACTTATTATTTGATCATGTCTGTTGCTAATGTACATCTCTTGTTTTTTTGGATTCATTTCGTGAATAGGTGCACCACATCTGAGGGACATCTTTTATCGGATGGGCTTATCGGACAAAGATATTGTAGCTCTATCAGGGGGACATACTCTGGTAAATGGTTTGTCTCTGAAGGAGTACTCATTTGTTCATACGCACATCTTGAGACATTTGTTCTTTTAGGGAAGGGCTCACCCTGAGAGGTCTGGATTCGATGGTGCCTGGACAAAGGAGCCTCTTAAGTTTGATAACTCATACTTTCTGTAAGTTGAACAAAGTCAGAATTTCTACTTGGTTTACTGACTAGATTCCATATTAAACGAGGGTGCATTGTTACTGCAGTGAGCTGTTGAATGAGGAATCTGAGGGACTTTTAAAGCTCCCAACTGACAAGGCACTGTTATCAGATCCTGAATTTAGGCGCTATGTGGAGCTCTATGCAAAGGTGAATAAGACTTATAGATATCCTTGTGCACAGCACACTTTAGCACCTTGTTTGATTATACAAGCTTCAGATCCACTGATTCAGAACCATGTCTTTGTTCGTACCGTAGGATGAAGATGCGTTCTTCAAAGATTATGCTGAATCACACAAGAAACTCTCTGAGCTTGGCTTCACGCCTCGCAGCACAGCACCATCCAAATCAGATCTTCCAACCGCCGCCGTGCTTGCACAGAGTGCCTTTGGGGTAGCAGTTGCTGCAGCCGTAGTTATCGCTGGCTACTTGTACGAGGCTTCCAAGAAGGCCAAGTAGAGGGCGAAGTTCTTCTCCACATGGCTTTGCTTTAGTAAGTCTGAAGATCGAATAACAGGACCATATCTGAAGATCGAATAACGGATCATATAAATGAGTTACTCGGAAAATGTTCTGAAATCCTTACGAACAGAACGTTGCCTTCATGTTTACACTGTACTCATGAGTCACAGTGATATGGAGATGGCATAGCCTACTATTGGAAGTATATGCATTCTGTGTAATCTATGCATCGGATTGCAGCTGGAACTTCCGTGGAAATTGACAGTGATGTGTCGACATAGGAACTGCGATTTGGTTCAATGACCACGTAGAGGGAATGTACTGGCGGGATCCTTTTATTTATAGCAGATAGTGTTGGTGAGGGAGGCCTATGTCGCGTTTTCTTGACTGAGCAAGTACAGCCGACTGCTGGCTATAAAGATGCTTCCAACGTACCCCTCTGTCCCAATATATAATTCTTTTAGCCTTTTACTTTTGTGTCTATATTTAAGTAGATGATAATAAATCTAAACACATAAATAATATACATATACTAAATATTGTATAAATCCTTAACACCCTTAACTGAATACTATTTTGAGACAGAAGGAGTACTATTTAGCTCATCGATACAGGAGTTAGCTTTTCACTATTAAAACAAGACTTCATTTGTTTCTCTATAGTTTCTTGGTTCTTATGTTTAAGCCAGATGTAAGTTTACAGACTGTTTCTTCTCTCTCATTTTCCCTCTCATCCTGTCATCCACCTTAACATTTATAGGATGTTTGGTTTGAAGAATCACTTTGTCGGAGAGGAAATCTTCGGCCGGGTGGTGGAATGCACCCACCCTAAATCCTAAGATGAGGAGGGGCCTAAGCGTTTTGCATGTCTGCTAAGCGGTGAATGAACACAAGAACACACAAGGGTATAGAGTGGTTCGGGCCGTCGGAGCGTAATAACCTACTCCACTGTGTGATGTATTGAGCTTGAGAGCTTGTATGAACTTGTGAACCTGAGCTGGGTCTAAGTGTGTCTGAGTCTAAGTGAGCTTGAGTTGTAACGCTGTGTGTGCCTCCCCTTTTATAGCTGAAGGGGGGCACGTACAAGGGTGCTGAGCCCCGACATGCGGGCCCAGAGACATAACAGATGTAATACTTGGAGCAACTAATGCTGGTCGCCAGTGTAATCTCCTTGCGTCCTGATATCCGCAGGCTGCGTAGTATCGGCGTGCAGCGGAAGCTTCACTGGCAACATACGAGTGATGATGAGCATAGTGTATGCCGCAGCACGGGCGCACTGCCTGCCACCAGAGCGGACGGGCACGCCGCCTGCAGGATGGCTTGGCCGTCGCCCGTCAGCAGAGTGGACAGGGCACATTAAATGCTGAGGCGGCACATTGCTTGTCAGTGGAGTAGACAAGGCGTATTTAATGCTGAGGTGGCACATCACCTGCCAGCTTGACAGGCGGCGCGCCTCCTCCACAATAAATGCAGAGGTCGCGCGACCCAGAGGCCTTACGTCTGGCTCCGCCTGCTGGCTTACGTCACGGGCAGTAGGCAACGTGGCAGCATCGGGTCTCCGCTTGAGCGGGGAGTGGGAGCGCTCGCGGTATGGTCCGGACACGTGTCAGCACCGGACCCCCGCCTGGCCTTGATTAAGGCCTGGGTATTCTTTGCCTTGGAATCCCGGTCCCTACTGTGAGCAGCCCGGACCCCTCCTGAGGGGTCCGGGACCCGTCCAAGGTGTCTGGTTTGTACCTGTGGAGGTTTTGAACCCCGCCAGGAAGTCCGGTCTGTGCATCTAGGGGTCCGGCACTTCCCGTAGGGGTCAGGACCCACCGTTGACACCTTAGAGTAGATTGTCTCCTCTGGCCACGTGGCGGCCACGGAGCCGCTCACGTGGTGGGGTTGGGCGCTGTTTGCCGCGCGACTAAAGATAGCCGCATGGACACCGTGCCTTCATACTATCGTAAGGGGTACCCCTGATTCAGGGTACCAACAGTGGCCCCCGGGCCCGCCTCAGAGGAGGATGCAAGCCTGCAGGTGGGGCCAAAGCTTGATCGGCGATTGGCGCGCTGCTTCCGTGCGCTTTGCTGATGTAATCACTGTCAGTCCGCCTTCGGTCACGCCAACTGCCATGCCTGTCCCCGCGGCTGACTGACCCGTGGCCTCCGCACTTGATGGTTTTGCTGGGCCACGCGCGGGGTGCCTCGATACCGCTGCATTGGTTTTGAAAATTCACCTTCTCTGTCTTCTGCGGCGGTCCCGAGGAGGCGTGGTACTAGCGCGAGCGGCAGTTCGACTTCTCTGCACCCAGGAACCGGCGCCCAAGGAGGATGACTCGTGGGCCCGGGCCCCCGTGTTAGAGACTGGGCTGTTGGTTTCGACGGAGGTGAAGAGGCACACTACCGTAGGCGGTGGCGTGCTCCTCACGCGGCGGTTTGCTTTCTCCGCACACGGAGGCCGATGCCCAAGGAGTATGACTCGTGGGGCTGGGCCCCCGTGTCAGAGGCTAGGCCGCTGCTTTCGGCGGATATGAAGAGGCGCACTACCGCAGGCGGTGGCGTGCTCCTCACGCGGCGGTTCGCCTTCTCTGCACACGGAGGCCGACGCCCAAGGAGTATGACTCGTGGGCCCGGGCCCCGTGTCAGAGGCTGGGCCGCTGCTTTCGGCGGAGATGAAGAGGCACACTACCGCAGGCAGTGGCATGCTCCTCACGCGGCGGTTCGCCTTCTCCACACATGGAGGCCGACGCCCAAGGAGTATGACTCGTGGCCCGGGCCCCCGTGCCAGAGGCTAGGTCACCCTGGCGCGCGTCGGGTGAGATTCTTAGTGGCGTCTCGGGCGTCAGTGGGGGAATCTTTCTTTAAAAAGGGACTCCCCCGAGCGTGGTAGCCATTCTCATCACTCGCAGCGCCCTTTCGCCCTCGAGTTCTCCGCGCTCTTCTGCCGTTGTAGCCGCCATGACCTTGCTAGACCCTCCCGAGCGCCTCCAGCCTGAGGTGGCACTCAACTTGGTGTGCAACCTGCTCGGATGGGGTGTGTCGGCGTTCGCCGGAAAGATCCGTGTCGGTGCCTCTCCTCACGGCGATCTCGCCGTCTGAGAGTTTGTGTTCTTCGTCTCCAACCTCCCCAGCGGGTGGCGCTGCCCATCTCGTCTTTTTTCGTGCTGCTGCTGGAGGAGCTCGGCCTCCAACCTCAGCACTTTACGCCTTGCTTCATCCTTCAGGCGGCCATCATCGCCTATCTCTGCAAGATGTCCGTGGGGGTGACGCTTCTTCCCACTTCTTCCTCCAGCATTCGGAGGAAAGGATGTTCACCAGCCATGTGAAGGTGGAAGGCGGGCTGAGCTGCGCCTCCATCCTTCGCGCCTCCATCTCTTTGGCTTTGATGCCTTCAGTGCCGCCTTCAATGGTGACCGCTGGCCTGGCTGCTGAAGACGCCACCTGGGAGGTCGTACAAGATGTCGTAGAGATGGTGGCCGCGCGCTTCCAGCGGACCCTACTGATGTCGAGTAGGTCATACCTGTAGACATAAGGCTAGGGCCCGCTTGAAGGCGGATGCAATAACTTTGCTTTTGTAAGGTACTTTTGAGTAATACTTATCGAGCAGTATTAGCACTTATCTGCATACTATTTGCCCCTGTTGTGTGTGGTGCTGCCGACTCCTCCCTAGTACCTGGCCCCCTTGGGATGTAGGCTCGACGCGTCGAGGCTGGATACCAGCATACCTAAAAGAGTTGGCAACTACTCCCAGGAGGCAGCCTCGACTGGGGCCTAGACCTGAACATAGCTTCGGCTAGGGAGCGTTAGTAGCACACCCATAGGGCCCATTGCCTGATACTAGACATCCTTTGATACAGGCACAGGACCTGCAGGATTTAGTCTGTGAAGCCAAGTTGTGTGTCCGGACCCCCTGGACCGCGGTTCTAGGTACTAGGACACACGTCGCAAAGTGGTGGAGTGTGCAGGCTTATGGTACGGGACCAGGCTAAGCGGCTTACACGGCTCCGGACCACCCCAGGAGACAAGCGTCCATTCTCTAGAACCGGACCCTAGGTTACCGGACCCACAGGACTATAGCTCCAAATACTAGGGTACCCGTCACAGAGTGGTGGAGTGCGCAGGCCTAGGGTATGGAACCGGGCTAAGCGGCTACGCAGCTCCGGACCACTCCATGGAACGAGCTCCCGTTCTCCAGAGCCGGCCCCCAGGCTACCGAACCCTCCTGCTTTCGTAGAGGGGTCCTAAACTGCAAGCCTGGCTACTCAATTCGGATGTCACCATGTCAGCAGGGATGGGAACCGTATGGGTGGGTTAGATAAAAAATGATAATATTTGGAATCTGTAGCAGAATAAAACCATCATAGGGGCACATCTGAGGGGGTAAAAAAAATTTTCCTTATAACTTGACATGCATGAGTGCAGACCAACAGGCCGGGCTTATGAGGACGGACCTCATCGGGCTGGCGTACACGTGTGCACAACCCAGTTACAAGAAGATATCATAACCCCTCGGACTTGCTTCTGTGGGCAGGACTTACAGGAATGCTCTATGTTCCAGGGATTGGGAAAAGGCACCCCTTCAGTTGTGGTGAGGCAGGCACTCCTGGGTCGGCATACTTCCGTCACCTTGAAGGGTCCTTCCCAACTGGGGGAGAGTTTGTGGAGCCCTTCTCGGTTCAGTACTCATCGTAGGACTAGGTCCCGGACCCCGAGTTCCCTATTATGCACGATCCGCAGGCGGTGGCGCCCGGGCGCTTGGTTGTATCGTGCATTTCAGGTTGCCGCTTGCCGTCTGTGTTCGTTGATGGATTCCACATCCTCACTCCGCAGCTATTCCTGCATAGACTCGTTAGAATACTAGACCCATGAGGAGCCCATAAAGGTTTCCGGGGAAAGACAGGCTTCGGCCCCGTAGACTAGGAAGGATGGGGTCTCCCCGATGGCCTGACTAGTTGTCATCACCGGAGTTGGAGTCTCCGGTGAAAAAACGTCCTTCAGGACCCCCTCAGGTGACTGATCCCGAGGTCCGGTTCTCCCATGGCCACCTCGCCGCTGTCGACCCTTTCCTTGCCAGGTCGGCGACGAGGAGGGGAGCCGTCCTTGGAGGTCTGCTCGCGCCGCTCGCTGACGCGCTTTGCGAGTTCGATGATCCGCGACTGTTGGGGTGTACATGGCATGGTCTGCTGTTATCCCTCTGCGGTCGTGGGCGCTTGTTGTGCTCGTTTCGGCCCCCAGTCGCAGCTGCGATGACCGGAGCAGCAGGCGGTGGCCTCTCGGAGCCGCGGTTCTTCTTCTTTTTCTTTTTGCCATCCTGAGAGACGGCGCCCGATCCACCCGTCTGGGCAATCCCCGGTCTGTGGTGCCGAGTGCCATGCACGGCCCTCGGCAGCCCTGGCGCACTTGTCGGCCAGAGCGAAGAGCGTGGTGACAGTTTCCACGTCATGTGTGGCCAACTTCTCCAGCATTTTTTCGTCACACACCCCCTGGCAGAAGGTGGTGATGATGGAAGCATCGGAGATACAGGGTATAGTCCCTCGTACCCTGGTGAAGCGGGAGATGAAGGTCCGGAGAGTTTCCCCGGGCTCCTGCCTCACTGCATGGAGGAGAGCCTCCACGCCATGCCGCTGATAAGCACTAGCGAAGTTCGCTGCGAACCGTGCGCAGAGCACTTCCCAGGAGTATATTGATCCTAGGGTAAGGTTCATGAGCCAAGTCCGGGCAGGCCTAGACAAGGCAACATGAAAATATGTTGCCATTACGGCGGTGTCTCCACCTGCTGCTGTAATGGCGGTGACGTACACCTGCAAGAATTCCGACGGGTTGGACATATCGTCGTACTTTTCCGGCAGGTGCGGCCGGAACTTGGGGCCAGGTCGCCGCGCGGAGATGATCTGCGAGCGCGGCGCAGCCCACGCCGGCCAATGGGATGCCTGCCTGGATCCGAGCGCCCGTTGGGGTCTGCGGTGCTACCGCAGCAAAATCTTGATCGAGGTTGCGACCCTCGATGTTTAGCCGGTGCTCACGTGCCCTCTCTAGAGAGACTCGAGCGTCTTCTCTCGCACGCCTGCGGTTGAGCTCTGCCCGGAGGTCGTTGGTCTGTGCACCCCTCACCGAGGGTGAGCGCACAGACGTCGTCGCCTCATGTTGGCGCCGGGACGACCGCGGCCTATACCTGGTCGAGCCGGAGTGCGCCATGCCGAGCAGTCGGTCGACGTCGTCATGCCACTGCTTCATGGCCCCTGGTGAGGCCATGGAGCTTGGAGGGTGGCGCAGCAACTCCCTAGCCGCAGACAACGCCCCCGGAGCGGCCCTTGACGGAGTCCGGGATGTCTGCGCAGTTGTATGCTGCTGTGCAGCGTGCACAGCAGCAGTGCTCAGCATTGGGCGGTTGGGAACCTGCGGTGTGGAAGAAGCAGCTTCCTCCTCCACCAGGAAATCCACCAAAGTCTCGGCGCGGTGCTCCACGATTTGCACCATCATGCTGAGCAAGAAAACAAGCACAAACCTAAAGCCTAAGCCCTCTACCTGGCGCGCCAAATGTCGGAGAGGAAATCTCCATCCGGGTGGCGGAATGCACTCGTCCTAAATCCTAAGATGAGGAGGGGCCTAAGCGTTTTGCCTGTCTACTAAGCGATGAATGAACACAAGAACACACAAGGGTTTAGAGTGGTTCGGTCCGCCAGAGCGTAATACCCTACTCCACTGTGTGATGTATTGAGCTTGAGAGCTTGTATGAACTTGTGAGCCTGAGCTGGGTCTAAGTGTGTCTGAGTCTAAGTGAGCTTGAGTTGTAACGCTGCGTGCCTCTCCTTTTATAGCTGAAGGGGGGCACGTACAAGGGTGCTGAGCCTCGACATGTGGGCCTAGGGACATAACGGATGTAATACTTGGAGCAACTAATGTTGGTCGCCAGCGTAATCTCCTTGCGTCCTGATATCCGCAGCCTGCGTAGTATCGGCGTGCAGCGGAAGCTTCACTGGCAACGTACGAGTGATGGTGAGCAAAGTGTATGCCGCAGCACGAGCGCACTGCCTTCCACCGGAGCGGACGGGCACGCCGCCTTTAGGATGGCCTGGCCGCCGCCCGTCAGCAGAGTGGATAGGGCACATTAAATGCTGAGGCGGCACATCGCTTGTCAGTGGAGTAGACAAGGCGTATTTAATGCTGAGGCGGCACATCACCTGCCAGCTTGACAGGCGGCGCACCTCCTCCGCAATAAATGCAGAGGTCACGCGACCTAGAGGCCTTACGTCTGGCTCCGCCCGCTGGCTTACGTCACGGGCAGTAGGCCACGTGGCAGCATCGGGTCTCCGCCTGAGCGGGAGTGGGAGCGCTCGCGGTATGGTCCGGACACGTGTCAGCACCGGACCCCCGCCTGGCCTTGATTAAGGCCTGGGTATTCTTTGCCTTGGAATCCCGGTCCCTACTGTGAGCAGCCCGGACCCCTCCTGAGGGGTCCGGGACCCGTCCTAGGGGTCTGGTTTGTACCTATGGAGGTTTTGAACCCGGCTAGGAAGTCCAGTCTGTGCATCTAGGGGTCCGGCACTTCCCGTAGGGGTCCGGACCCACCGTTGACACCTTAGAGTAGATTGTCTCCTCTGGCCACGTGGCGGCCCCGGAGCCGTCCACGTGGTGGGGTTGGGCGCTGTTTGCCGCGCGACTAAAGATAGCCGCATGGACACCGTGCCTTCATACTGTAGTAAGGGGTACCCCTGATTCAGGGTACCGACACACTTCATCCAAAATAAGATGGTGTATTATGGGTCTATTCAAATTTGTGGGAACTTCATTCCTTATATTAGTACTAACTATGATGAATGAGGTTGTGATGAATCAACTTATTCCATTGCACAAACCAACCAAAAAATGAGAAAGGAGAAGATCATAGATTAGATCTTTCCTCAAACCAAACACCCTATTAATTAGCTTATAGCCTCATTATACTTGCTCTGCCTTGTCTTTAAGGCGACTTTTGGTTGCTGAAATGGTATTGGAAATGCAAAAGGGACAGGATCCAGGGAGAACACGATCAGTCTGTATCTAAGTACGCGGAGGATGGAGCTGTATATCAGATTTGTATAGTATGGTAGTAGCAGTTAATGGCAGGACTTAGATTAATATTTACGTGGAAACAAACATTAAGGGCTAGTTTCTTAAAGGCTAGTCTGGGAACTCCGTCTCACCAAGAGATTCCTATTTTTAAGGGAAAATAAACTAATTTTACTTGGGAAATAGAAATCCCTTGAGAAAATGGGATTCTCAAACTAGCCCTAAACAATGGAATCGTGTTAGGCCTAGTTTATTGGCACTGAAAAATAAGACCTAGCGGGAAGAGCTGAACTTTAATCCTTGTTGGATTCATGTAATTGAGGCTTAGGCTGTATACCTTAGTCACCTATTAGTAGTAAATACATATACATGAATGCTCATGTGATGCTATGAATATGCAGTAATAATAGAAACATACTAAGTTGTATCTTGAATATAACTTTCCTTCACGGTACACCTGAGTCACTAGGGTTTCCTGAGTTAGTACTCTATTAGGGTTAGGCAATTTGATCCTAGGAAGCTAGTGTCTTGGGTTTGGGTGCAAACAATGTCCAAAGCATGTCAAACTTTACCCAAGGGATTTAATCACTAAACCAAGCTTTCTCAAAAAGTTTCATTATTTTTGGAGCTACCAATTTAATTCTAAAATTCTAAAAGACTAGGTTTAGGCATCCTTAAACGCTAAATAATTCCTGGTTGGGATTAAAAATATTGAAACTATTTTTATTAAATACTAGAGGAATTTAAGAGTCCAGTAAAATTGGTCCCAAGATTTTATCATTTTTCTAGAATTTCCTAAGCATGGTAGAAACAAAAGGAAAAGAATGAATAGTGTCGGGCTGAATCTAGCCCAAGCTGGCCCGAGAACGGAGGAAACACGTGCGCCTGCGCCAGCGCTGGCAACCTTGCGCAGAGACACATGTCGATTTGAAAAACCCATAAAAAATCCGCGACACTATTCACATGTTTCTCTGACATTCGCACTTAAGCCATTGCACTTCTATTTCTTCACCGTACTCGGTCCACGATGGTGAACGGCGAGGAGGGCGCCCTCCGACGAACTTGTACCGGCCGGGATGCGCAACGACCGGTGCCCTAACTCGGTTGAACCTAATTCCACTCCTGGCGATCCTAATCTGACCCTCAATTGCACGAATCCGACCCGGAGTTCATCTGTTCACGACGACGGCGAGACCCGAGGGAAAACTGAGGTGTTCTAGGTGACTCAACGCGGTCTAGTTCAATCAATTGGGTCTACGAGCAACATGAGACTTAAGGGATGCTAGAACACTAAGCAGAGAGGCATGAACCAACCTGTAGATGGCTGGCCACGGTGAGAAGCTCACAGCGGCACGGAAAACCGATTTGGGGGAAATCCCGAATTAAGGCGCTACTGTGGACGATTGGAGGCAAGGAGCGATGCACTAGGCACGTAACAACCTAGCGGAGCTAGCTATGCACTTAATTTATAGTGATCAACAGCGGTGCCGCCCAATTTGGGGAAGACACGCTGGCGGCCGGAGAGAAGGGGGAAGTTACTGGCGTGAGCTACCGTGGCGGTCACTGGCTAATGAGCTACAGCAGTCACTGGTTACTCTTCATGACTCGCGACGACGTGGTAAAACAGCCTAAGGTGTGGCACGACTGAGTGAACGGCGGCAGCCACGACGACGGCCACACAACCACGTCGTTGGCAAGTGGGTACGGTGAACAGTCCGGTGACAGGGTCCGAGCTCATCCCAGCGCCAAGATCTTTTACCCCAAGTCATTATTCGCGCGCCACAGGGCACGAATCGCAGCGCTGGCATGAATCCAGGCACGAGGATCACCGGCGGCGAGATACACTGCATCTGATCTTGTTCAGTACTGTCCCATCGAAACCATTCATCACAGCGCCTGACAGAGCGAGTTAGAGGGCTTGATTCTCAAACTTTTGTGTAGCAACTAACCAATCCTTCTGCAGCAAAGTTGTTGATCTATAATCCAGCTACAACTTTGTTACAAAGGTCTTGGACAAACATCCACTAAATGCCCCACAATTCGATCACAAAGTTCATCTGATTTCACTTTCAGTCAAAATTCAGTCTTTAATAGTGACTGACAATCCAACTTCATGTCCATTTATCTTCAATTTTTGTACAACACTAATGCTTAGTCACTTAATCAAAGTTGTGCTCCTATCATAGCTCTACAAGATCAATGTATTGACCTGGGGCAAAATCCTCATGAATTAAGAAATACAAGGCTCCAAAGTTGGCCTAATCTCACTGAAATCAGAGTTAGCCACATAAGTGTGCTTGAGACTTTTTGCAATTAAGTCCAAATTGTCCCACAATACTTGAAAATTCTTCAATGTAAAAGTTGTTTGGTTTTTGATGTTCTACCACTTTGATATTTACATTTTGGTCCAAAAGTGTATAGAATTTGAATTCACCCCCTAGGGTACAAATTAGGGTTTTCTAGGGTTTCTTTTAGGGTTTTTGTGCCACTCAATTCCATCAAACTAAATATCTTATGAATCTTTCCAATGACTTTTGAGGTATTACTCATTTTGGCTTTACTTTCACCCATAGGCCCTAATCCAGGGTTAAGTACCCTACCCTAAGGTTAAGAATACTTCAAGCCACCATATCACACATGTTTTGAAATTTTACCAAGTGGATGCATTCTAGGTGTAATAAACAAAATGAAATGTCAATGCATATGATGTCATGCTCAAGTTTTTGTACTAGTAACACGAGGGGTGTTACAACTTACTCGGAACATCCTATTCGAGTTCTGGATCAAAAGGACAGAAGCACCCAAAAAAGGACTCTTAAATTCTATAAGGTACAATGGAACCAACACACTGAAGACGAAGCTACCTGGGAGACCCAAGATTTCTTGGAAAAGATTTATCCTAGGTTTTTAGCTTCATGTAGCTTGTAAGATTTGTATATCTGGTTGTAAAGTTGGAATAAACCCCATACCACCCCTGCTCTGCAAGATAAATAAGGAAATAAAGATGTGATGTGTTTCCTTTTCCACTACTTACCCTAGGACCTTAAATCTTGGACGAGATTCTTTTATGGGGGGAAGGATATAACACCCCTAGTGTTACTGGTACTAAAACTTGAGCATAACATCATATGCATTGACATTTCATTTTGTTTGTTACACCTAGAATGCATTCACTAGGTAAAACCTCAAAACAAGTGTGATGTAGTGGCTTGAGGTATTCTTAACCCTAGGGTAGGGTACTTAACCTTGGGATTAGGGCCTATGAGTGAAAGTGAAGCCAAGATGAGTAATACCTCAAAAGTCATTGGAAATATTCATAAGAGATCAAGAGTGATGGAATTGAGTGGCACAAAAACCCTAAAGTGCTCAAAACCCTAAAAGAAACCCTAGAAAACCCTAATTTGTACCCTAGGGGGGTGAATTCAAATTCTATACACTTTTGGACCAAAATGTAAATATCAAAGTGGTAGAACATCAAAAACCAAACAACTTTTACATTGGAGTATTTTCAAGTATTGTCGGACAATTTGGACTTAATTGCAAAACGTCACAGGCACACTTATGTGGCTAACTCTGATTTCAGTGAGATTATGCCAACTTTGGAGCCTTGTATTTCTTAATTCATGAGGATTTTGCCCCAGGTCAATACATTGATCTTGTAGAGCTATGATAGGAGCACAACTTTGATTAAGTGACTAAGCATTAGTGTTGTACAAAAATTGAAGATAAATGGACATGAAGTTGGATTGTCAGTCACTATTAAAGACTGAATTTTGACTGAAAGTGAAATCAGATGAACTTTGTGATCGAATTGTGGGGGATTTAGTGGATGTTTGCGCAAGACCTTTGTAACAAAGTTGTAGCTGGATTATAGATCAACAACTTTGCTGCAGAAGGATTGGTTAGTTGCTACACAAAAGTTTGAGAATCAAGCCCTCTAACTCGCTCTGTCAGGCGCTGTGATGAATGGTTTCGATGGGACAGTACTGAACAAGATTAGATGCAGTGTATCTCGCCGCCGGTGATCCCCGTGCCTGGATTCGTGCCAGCGCTGCGATTCGTGCCCTGTGGCGCGCGAATAATGACTTGGGGTAAAAGATCTTGGCGCTGGGATGAGCTCGGACCCTGTCACCGGACTGTTCACCGTACCCACTTGCCAACGACATGGCTGTGCGGCCGTCGCCGTGGCTGCCGCCGTTCACTCAGTCGTGCCACGCCTTAGGCTGTTTTACCACGTCGTCGCGAGTCATGAAGAGTAACCAGTGACTGCTGTAGTTCATTAGCCAGTGACCGCCACGGTAGCTCACTCAAGTAACTTCCCCCTTCTCTCCGGCCGCCAGCGTGTCTTCCCCAAATTGGGTGGCACCGCTGTTGATCACTATAAATTAAGTGCATAGCTAGCTCCGCTAGGTTGTTACGTGCCTAGTGCATCGCTCCTTGCCTCCAATCATCCACAGTAGCTCCTTAATTCGGGATTTCCCCCAAATACATCAATCTTGTGGAGCTATTATAGTAGCACAACTTTGACTAAGTGACTAAGCATTAGTGCTGTACAAAAATTGAAGATAAATGGACATGAAGTTGGACTGTCAGTCACTATTAAAGACTGAATTTTGACTGACAGTGAAATCAGATGAACTCTGTGATCGAATTACGGGGGATTTAGTGGATTTTTGCGCAAGACATTTGTAACAAAGTTGTAGCTGGATTATAGATCAACAACTTTGCTGCAGAAGGATTGGTGAGTTGCTACACAAAAGTTTGAGAATCAAGCCCTCTAACTCACTCTGTCAGGCGCTCTGATGAATGGTTTCGATGGTACAGTACTGAACAAGATCAGGTGCATTGTATCTCACCGTCGGTGATCCCCGCGCCTGGATATGCGCCGGCGCTGCGATTCGTGCCCGGTAGCGCGCGGATAATGACTCGGGGTAAAAGATCTTGGCGCTAGGATGAGCTCGGACCCTGTCACCAGACTATTCACCGTACCCACTTGTCGGCGACGTGGCTGTGCGGCCGTCGCCGTGGCTGCCGCCGTTCACTCGGTTGCGCCATGCCTTAGACTGTTTTACCACGTCATCGCGAGTCGTGGAGAGTAACCAGTGACCGTCGTAGCTCATTAGCCAGTGACCGCCACGGTAGCTCGTGCCAGTAACTTACCCCTCTCTCTGGCCGCCAGCGTGTCTTCCCCAAATTGGGTGCCACCGCTATTGATCTCTATAAATTGAGTGCATATCTAGCTCCGCTAGGTTGTTATGCGCCTAGTGCATTGCTCCTGGCCTCCAATCGTCCACCGTAGTGCCTTAATTCGGGATTTCCCCCAAATCGGTTTTCCGCGCCGCCGTGAGCTTCTCACCGTGGCCAGCCATCTACAGGTTGGTTCATGCCTCTCTGCTTGGTGTTCTAGCAACCCTTAAGTCTCCTGTTGCTCGTAGACCCGATTGATTGAACTAGATCGCGTTGAGTCACCTAGAACACCTCAGTTTTCCCTTGGGTCTCGCTGTCGTCGTGAATAGATGAACTCCGGGCCAGATTCGTGCAATTGAGGGTCGGATTAGGATCGCCAGGAGTGGAATTAAGTGTCGACTTAGTTAGGGCACCGGTTGTTGCGCATCCCGGCCGGTACAAGTTCGCCGGAGGGCGCGCTCAATCGTCGTTCACCATCGTGGACCAAGTGCGGTGAAGAAATAGAAGTGCAAGGGCTTAAGTGCATTCTGTCAGAGGAACATGTGAATAGTGCCGCGACTTCTTTACGGGTTTTTCAAATCGACAAAGGTCTCTGCGCAAGGTTGCCAGCGCAGGGCGCGGGCACACGTGTTTCCTCCATTCTCGGCCGGCTTGGG
This sequence comes from Zea mays, assembly GCF_902167145.1. Lineage (NCBI taxonomy): Eukaryota > Viridiplantae > Streptophyta > Magnoliopsida > Poales > Poaceae > Zea > Zea mays. Next base: position 223,682,399 of record NC_050099.1, on the reverse strand, counting down.
CTGGATCCAGCCCATCACTATTCATTCTTTTCCTTTTTCTTTTTCTACCAGGCTTAGGAAATTTATAAGAAATTCTAGAAAATTATAAAATCATGGGACCAATTTTACTGGACTCCTAAATTCCTCTAGTATTTAATACAAATAGTTTTAAGATTTTTAATCCCAACCAGGAGTTATTTAGCATTTAAGGATGCATAAACCTAGTATTTTAAAATTTTAGAATTAAATTGGTAGCTCCAAAAATAATAAAACTTTTTGAGTAAGCTTGGTTTAGTGATTAAAGCACTTGGGTAAAGTTTGACATGCTTTGGACATTGTTTGCACCCAAACCCAAGACACTAGCTTCCTAGGATAAAATTGCCTAACCCTAATAGAGTACTAACTCAGGAAACCCTAGTGACTCAGGTGTACCATGAAGGAAAGTTATATTCAAGATACAATTTAGTGTGTTTCTATTATAACTGCATATTCATAGCATCACATGAGCATTCATGTATATGTATTGTTATGTATAGAAAACGAAGAAGTGATAGTCGAAGAAGAAACTACCCCACAAGCTGAAATTCCACCTATCGAGAACAATTTCTACTTTGATATTTGTGGAACAGATCCTGAGTCTCCTACCACACAAAGCAAGCCCCGGTGCATTTACCCTTCCTTGTTATTTCAAACTCTTTATCACTTGAAATGATGCATTAGGTGATAGGAGTTGGGTGATAAACAATTGCTGCATTTCCTTCCTTGGAACTGTTTACCATTCCTTGATACCTATTTTATTTAAAAGTTTTCCGATGCTTAGTCTTGCCTTAGAAAACAAAATGTTTTGTTTTAAACAAAGATGATGCTTCAGATGGGATGGGAAGTTTTCAAAGAAAAGACTTGATGGTGAATCCATCATGGTCGTGATGGGTTCGACATCGGAAAGATGTACCTCTGCCAGGTACCAAACTTTGGGTTATAGATGGTAAAGACGAGACCGGGCGGGTGACTTGCACGAGAAGGAAGTCTCGGTGTAGTGTCTCCGTCTGAGTCGATTAAGGACCGTGTCGATGTAGTCTTGATGATCGAGGACCTTTTAACTGGCCACATGCCTCGTCATGGGTAAGCTTTGCCTCGGTCGGACCAATACCAGAAAGGCCAACACACAATGGGAGTGGAGAGATGGCGAGAGTAGCGTGTACCCTCAGTGGCAAGAGGCTGGACAGTGGTGTATCTGTGCTCTCGGTTGGCATAAACCCGATCTGGTCTTGAGAAACCCGATGGCGAGTTAACATATGCAAGGGTTAAGTGCTACATATGTCGTGTGGTTGGAGATCCAGCTGGGTATTAATCGATTCAGATCGCCGTTACTTCTCGGACATGAAGACTTGGTCACTGACTTACACGTAGCAATCCAGCGAACTGAAGGGATGATAAAAGATGGCTAGTGTAGGCCAAGTGCTTGAACTAGGATAGAAAGAACTTTAGATGCAGGTAACTTTACTTAACCTGATAATAAAACTGGATATTTAAGGATCCACTGATAGTAAGCATTTGTGCAAACAGAGTCTTTGAATCTTGACAAGCTTTACCTTGAATCCCATAAGCCAGCATATCCTTGAGAGTCTTTTTCTTTGTCGTGTAAGACTTGCGAAAGTACACTCCGTACTAAGGGTTTTCGAACCCATGTTGTTGTAGGTGATGAAACAGCGGAGTTTTGCTGTTTCTGCTCGAAGGTGGTACCAAAGGAGGAGCCAAATCAGCAATTGTGTGTGCGGGAGGATGTTTGCCTCCCAGTTTGAAAACACTAAACTTTTGTGCGGGAGGGTGTTTTGCCTCCCTGGTATGTAATAATATTTTATGCACTCATAACACCTGATACTGTAATAATACTCTCTCTCTATATATTTTATGAATGTAAATTAAGTTATTGTAATCCTCTTCCGCTTATTCTATCCTCTGATGTGATGTAAAGTCTGCGTGATGGGTAAAGCGCTCTTGGGCGATATGATGTTTATCCAGAAGACCGAACTTGTCAAGTGATTATGTGCATCTACATAGTTGTCCGAGGTCCTTAGGACAAGGACATCTGTAGGTGGGTCTAATACGTTGGGAGGTTCTGTGACAGTTCCAAAAGGTGAGTGGGCTGGTGCAGCCTAGCAAATCGTCGGTGGAGTCGAACGTTGGGCTCATCGAACTTTTTGCCGATCTCGTCGAGGAGGAACTTGAGGGCAGCGGGATCCATGGAGCTAAACCGAGAATCGACCGGTCCTCTGATACTAATCGTTAGCGTCACGGTACGCTACTAGCGAACGAGCATAGAGAGGGGTTGAGGAGACGGAATGGAGAAGGCTTAAGGTAGAAGAAGAGAGCTGTAGCAGGCAAGTGTGATTTGTATTTTTGTTTGATGTCTGTTCTCTTACAGATTTCTCCTGTTATCCTCTCTGACGGGCTCAGCCCACACGTTCTCCTATTTCAGCCCAAGACATTTACAAGACCCATTCTTGACCTGAGAAACACACCTTTGGACGCTTCGAACCACGACCCCGCCTTTGGTCGCTGTTGTCACTCTGCTGCTGCTCCATCTCAACCACCGATGCCGTCGTCTGCTCGTTGCCGTTGTGTTCTTGTGGCTAACACATGATGCCACCAAAAACCACCGAAAAGGGAGTTAACGCGGCCAATAATAATACAAACCAGTGCCGTGCGCGTGAGATCCGATCGACGGATTATTGTTCCGTCCACCGTAAACTAACTGGATCGCGCATGCGGGAGTTGGTCCGGGCCGGGGTGGGTGCACCAACGACACCCCCGAACACGTGCGACGAAGGCAGCAACGTCCCCCCTGCGAGATGACGACGCTGGAGTTCACCGACCCGGCGAGTGTCCGAGTCCGACCACTCCAAACACCCGCCCGTGCCTGCGTGGACAAACCTGAAAACTGGCGGCGCCGGCGAGATATGCTAGCTGGCAGACAACAGCAGCTGCTTCTGCTTCGATGGAGTAATTAATATCCCGTACGTCACGTTTGTGCGTTGACTCTCCATATCGGCTCTAGTTTTTAATTAAACCACCTACAGGCATGTAGGTAGTCTCTTGCATTAGGAAGCTAGTAGAAGGCAGGTCAAGGACGGCAAGCGAACCAAGGCACACGTTTAGTCCGTGCAAGAGGAGGATCTGACACTGTGATCGACACACGGACGCCAGTTCACCGCGCGCACCAACTTTTTTTTCCTTTTGCTAACACATGCACTTCTCGTCCATGGGACGTACGAATACCTAACCTGTTTTTTTTGGGTTGGGGGGGGGGGGGGGGGGGGGGGGGGGCGGTTTAGGTGTGTAAAATCGTGGATGGCTTGGAACGCGTGGACGAATGCATGTAACTAGAAAAAGACAGCGCCCTATCGGGCGCTTTATCAGACATATATACATAAGTACATCATGAAATATATTGTGTACAGTACGAAAAAGAAACGACAAATTCGGACGTACGAATTTAGCAATGGTATGTTGATTGCCTCATGGCGAGGACCTAGACAGTACAAAATCTATTACATGTTTTGGTGATCAAAGGACGTCGGCTACCCAAGTAACTAAACAACACATTTTGCGGCTTGAAAGTCTAACAAGCAGATGATCCTACCAGTGGGCTAAGCAACCACCGCACGTGGGAACTGCAGTCATATATTTACAAGCAGAGATCAACCTGTGTTGGCTAGCACGAGAAGGGAGGAAGGTCCACAGTCATGGTCAGAAGCGGAGGACCAGGTGCTCGCTACCACCTCATAGAATTGGAGCACCATGATCCAACGGTGACCTGTAAAGATAGATTATGAGACTGTCAAAACATGTAGTGAGCAAAAGGTTTCTTAAACATCGCTGAAAACATGAAGCTGAGAACTGGACTGGACTTATAAAGAAGGAATTCAAATGTTGAAGGTACATTGAAGGTACAGACTTGCAGTTGTTCAACGCACTGTAAGGTCCTACCTAATAAAACTTTAAAACATGTTAACATAAATCTCAATCCTAACCATTTTGCTCAAAGGCTACTATAACTCGTGTCGACACAAATCTGATCACATCAAAGGTTTTTTAGATTATTCTATTATTAAGAGTATCGACCACATCTTGTTTAGAAAATTTCAATTGGTTAAGACACCCACCATGAAGCTCTCAAGAAAACAAATTAACTAATGAAATAAAAGACAACTTGATTACCTGCAGTGCTCTAGCAAAAGAAGCTATAGTAGGAAGACGTGCAACATTGCCCGTTGTGTATGTCAACAATAAACTTCCTCCAATAATTGGGTCCTGAAACAAGAAGCTTGAAGTCATGATGACATGATTGACTTTTTTTGCAATTTGTTTTTTTCCTGAGTCAGCCTGGTCGTAATATGTTGGATGATTGGGAGGAGAATTTGGCTATTATTACTGCAAACAGAACAAAAGGTGACGTTCTAGTAATCACCCATCTTGGTGATTGCCTCTGGAAAGAAAAAAATGAGGTTTGTATTATATCATATTGTTTTTAGATTCAGTTTCATACTTTTTGTGTATATATGCAGTGAAGTACCTTATACACAATGTATACAGGTTGCAGCTGCCCATTCATGCTATTTAGTTGCTGAACTAAACATTGATTCATACTCGGAAAGTGCAAGGTTATGCCTCATTGGTGCAGACCATTTGAAGTGTCCTCGAACATTTGCCAGCCCGGAAGCCATTCAGGTTTTATACTATATGTTTTACCTGTAAAATATAGTGTATGGAGTAGATGTTTACTTAGAGGCTGTTTGGACCTTAGGAGCTAAAACAAAAGTGACTAAAGTTTAGCTACCTACTTAGTAGCTAAAGATCCAAACAGGAAGAGCTAAAAGTGACTAAAATGGTAAAAAAATCAATTTAGTCACTTTTAGCTTTTTTTATTTAGATATTTAGCTTCTAAGTGACTAAACTTTAGTCACTTTTACTTTAGCTCCTGCGATCCAAACAGGCCCTTAAACCTCTTTTCGCTCAGTCTAGTTAAATGTGTCCTAGATGTGGCACACCTTAAACAATTATTATATAGATACATTGGCAGCACTATGCATAGTTTTTTGTTATTTTATTTCTGTTGCTATTCACTGTCTGGACTCTGGACTAATATCTTCAAAATGCAAATAGAGGACAGAGGTTTATGAATATGCGAAGGTGCTTGGTAATTCTCAATATATCCTACTATCCTTTCAGCCATATAAGCTGATATATGCATACATGCTTGTGGAAGTGGGGAAAGTTTCTGCTTCTTTGAGGTAGGTTGTTGGCCTATTCATAACAAGCAAATGACACAATCCTTTCCCTATCTTGTACTTGTACATTATAACGCAGTTGAATTAACTTCTCTAGGTATTGCCAGGCGTCTATAAAGGTACTGAAAGCCTCTGGTCGTGCCCCTGAATTGGAGGTTTGGAAACAATTATTTTCTTCGCTGGAGGAGAGGATACGCACTCACCAGCAAGTATGACCATGCCATTTGGCAAAAATATCCAAGATAACCAAACAGTTCTTTTGGAAATCAACCAATTCACCTTCCTCTACACAAAATTATTTAAGCAGCATTAAAAAAATAGTGAAACAATTAGGGGCTGAATTAATAAACATCAACTACAAATAAAGCAAGGTAAAACAACCTACCAGTAAATAGACCATACGCGATTGCTGACATAAGACCAAACATCTAACCTAGAAAAGTCCTTTGTATAGCACTGCAATTTTAAAACTTACATATCAGCAACAAGGGAATACAGAATGTGACTACATATTTTGAATTTGTATACTTCTGTTATATTAATCTGAAAAAGGGAAATATAATATTACGAATCCACCAGAGAGCAACAAGGGTAAAAAATCCAAGATAACCAAACAGTTTTTTGGACACCAACACCTTCCTCTCCACAAAAATTTTTAAGCAGCACACAATATAAGAATGCATGACTACAAAAGTGAACCTGGCAATGAATTTGAATACCTTTTACTCATCATTATTTCTTTTTGACAATAGTAATGGAATGTTTCTTCATCGCACTGGAATGGCAAACCAAGTATAACTTGTATTGAAAAAAATGGTATATGTGTCTATTCCAGATGAGACCTCTCCGGCATGAGAAGCTGTTCAAAATAAGTTGGTTGTTTAGACACCTGGGAGATGTAATGGTTTAGTGCTGCCTGAGATCCATACTGCACTCTTGAAGGTTATTTTCACCAAAACTATGTGTGAAGTTGCTATCTCTGTAGATCCAAACACCGATCCAAAAGAATTAAAATCAAGAAAAGGAATAAAAGGGACACCGATACTCTAATCCACAAATCTGGAACCTATCCCAACACAACACATGCACAGAAGGGGGAAAAGGCGACAACTACGGGGAGTCTGCAACAAGTAAGTGATGGTACTGCAGATCTGCGCAAAAAGTATAGCAATGGTAACCTGGGTTTACGAAGCCGCTGACAATGTGCAGGTCACGGCGGGCAACAACAGCACACCACATGCTCCCATGGCGACGGTGGGTGGCAAAAACGAAGTGATGAGCAGCGAGGAAGACGAAGTCGACAAACTCTCAGTCCAGGCTAAATAAGACGGCCAGGAGCCAGGGAGAGGGGGAGGAAATATTAAAGTGATGAAAGTACGCACCGTCGTGCCGCACAGAGCGTGGCGCTGTTTCGGCCATGCCTGGAACTGCTGACGCATAGGAACGACGCAGACGAATGACAGCGTGTGGACGACGGCTACACGCCCATCCGCTCCTCACCCTACAGCGGCTGCACATGGACCCGCGCGGCGGCAGGGACCACCCAGTAGTGTCACCCAACCCGTGACGCGACGACGACTGCGCACGGGGACGACACCAGGTCAATACCGGTGTCAATTCCTAGGTAAACAGAACAATTACTATGGAGTATATGTTTGACTACAATGGTAGGGCTCTGAATTTTATTCCTTGCTAATATTCAGCAGTAAAAACAGAAGATTTTACGACTTGTAACTGTTGTTTCATTACATGCATAAATCAATTGTTCTATCTGGGGTTGCTCACCATAAGGAATTTGTTAGTATTGTGGTCTAATCAAGTTTTAAGATGTATATTGAACACCTGAATATAGTGATGATGCTTTGTTCATTCCAATTACTGGGTAATACAGGAACATACTGAGGTCCCCTGTAACATATTACAGAAGGCCAGCGCCACTTGTTTGAATTGTTTAAGCAAAACATGTTTCAATATGCAACTGTATTCAATATGCAGAGATTGGAAGGTGAATGAAACTGTCAGTGTTGTTGCCAATAAAACTACAGAGATTGGAAGCAAGACCTGGGGGATCATGAGAGGAGTTATGGCAATGGCCTCACAAAAGGTCGAGGAATATACTGAGCGGCTGGGGAGAGGATTGGCAACGCAGCGAGCAGAACGGTGAGCCTTACCAAAGGTTTGAGCACATGGCCAATAGCAACAGTTGGAATTCCTCCCAAAATTCTTCATCGAAGAACAACAATTCCAGTTCTTGAGACGATTGGGACGACCAAGGCAAGAAGGGAGAACCTGCGAAACCGCACCAAAGCAGTTACTCCTGGGCTGGCTGGGATGATGGGAAGGACGATGGTTTTGATAGTCCTGGTTACAACAACCACAACAGCTCTAACAAGGGGAGCAACCACGACGGGACTTCCGGTGGCTCATTTTGGAGGCGAGGCCCGTTCGATGCAGGGAGTTCGCCGCGTTCACTGGAGAATAGGAGCAGCGCCACAAGGCAGACACGCCAACTGATCTGCTGCATCGGGCTGCTCCCACCCCGTCGCGGCTCGTGCCGCACCGCGCGACCGTAACAGAGGGCGCCGGTGTGTGGCGTCCCCAACGGCGCGCCTCGACGCAGACGCGACGGTAGATCTAGGGCCACCGATGCACCGCCACCCGACCTCGATGCGACGATGATGGCGCACGACGACGTCAGTCGACGGAGCTGGTGTGGCCCTTCGGCCTGCCTTACGCACGGAGGCCCCCGTGCGGTAACCAGAGAGGAAGAGCGGCGCCGCGACGACAGCTCGCCCCGCCTGCTCCCACCCCGCGCGCGGCTGCGATTGGGAACAGGAAGACGCCGGACTGCGAGTGGAACAGGAAGACGCGTCGCGAGTGGAACATGAAGGCTAACGGAGATTCATTTACGCTGGGACCCACAGAACGCCCGCCGAATGCGGGGAGGCGCCCAAAAGGCTTCACGTTTTAATAACTTAGATGTGACACTAGACTGCCGGCTGTTTGGAGTTTGATGCTAGGCGAGGACCAGACCTACCACCACCGAGAGGCGGATCCAGAATTTTTCTATGACCCGGGCCAAATCTACTAAATTTGCTTCTCTTCATTTTAGCTTAAGTATTTTATACCGTATTAAATAGAGACTTATATAGAGTTACATGGATCAAGCCCCGGACCACGGACCGGGTGGCCCGGGGTGTGGATCTGCCCCTGCCACCACCACACATCCATGATTTAATCCATCACCCAACGACTGCCGGCCCCGGCAGCGACACGCAGCTGGGGCTTTGGGCTGACGACCGGTCTATTGGCGGCGTGCACTCTTGTTGCCGTCGTCATCGTCGCTGCCGGCCGGTTCAGTACGTCGTGCAACTGGGGCAATCGAAAAATGGCTCTCCGATCAAGAGGTGCCTAGCTAGCTAGTAGGTGCTACCACTACCGGAACAGACTGTTTTGCCGAGTGTCAGCCTCGAAAACACTCGACAAATAGGACTCGATGAACTGTGCATCGCTAATGACCTCTTTGCCGATTGCATTATATCAGGCAGTCGAGAAAGTATTTATCAAGTGTCATCTGATTCTTGTCACAGAAAAGTCGTCATGACGGTGATGGAAACTTTACTGACTGTACTCAATTACACTCGGCAAAGAAGGAGCCTTTGTCGAGCGTCTACTGGTCTGACGCTAGGCAAAGAAAGCTCCAGTGGGCCCTCACAGCAGCCTCTGTGCCGAGAGCCACAGGCTGGCACTCGGCAAAGGGAGCTCCTTTTGCCGAGCGTCTATTGGCCTGACGCTCGGCAAATAAAGCTCCACTGGGCCCCACGGCAGCCCCTATGCCGAGAGCCACATACGGGCACTCGACATAGTGAGCTCCTTTACCGAGTGTCTGCCTGTCTAGCAATTGACAAAGGAAGCACCGGTGGGTCCCTTTGCTAGTCCCTTTGCCGAGCGCGCTGGCCAGCGCTCGGTAAAGGGAGCTTCTTTACCGAGTGTCAGGACTACAACACTCGGCAAAGAAGATTTATCGGTTCCTAGTTGTGCCTTCTTTGCCGAGCGCTATGGTCATTGCACTCGGCAAAGACACTCTTTGCACTCGGCAAAGTGACCAGAAACCCTCTTTTTATTTGTTTTTATTATTCCATCCAAACAAATAAAACATATATCACATAATCATTATATATACATCACGGAGTTCACAGAATCATCACATACATAATAGAGACCACATATCTCACAAATCTCGCAAATATTTCACAAACATAAGTATCACAAAGACCACAAATGTCACAAGTTCGGACCAAGTTTCACAAACATAAGTATTACCGGACCCACACAGACATAAGAATCACAAGTTTCAAACTGCATAAGTCTCACAATCACCACTAAGAGATCATCGATGAGGTGGGCGGTTGGACTGGTTCAGCGATAGGTTGGGCGATCCATGAGGGTTGTTTGATGTTGTCCCCTGCAAAGAGAAGAGATTGCATTTGTGAGACTAGGTGAATATATATCATACATGACTAAAATTTTGATATTCACATGAGTAGGGTACAAAGCAAGGTCAGCTGGAGGGAACAACGGAGGTGGTGGAGAAAAAACTCAATGTGGTGCCAAGGCTCTACATGTATTGAAACATCTCCGCCATCCTCTTCTAGTCGGCTAAGCAAGCCATCTGCTCGGCCATCATCATAGCCTCCAACTTCTCAGGTTGCCTCCTCTCTTCTTCTAGCTGAGTCTGTAATATTCCGTCCTAATGTTACGATAATGCAAAGAAAAATTATATAATAATCAATGAACAACGAATAGGTAAGGAAAAACCTAGAGTGCTTGTATGCGATGATGTGAGCTGTCCTGCCGAGGTCGTATGGCAGAGCTCGTGTCTGTGCTCCTTGCTCGCACCTGAGACGGAGTAGGAGTGGAGGATGAGTCGATTGCCCCATCGACAATCCAGTGCCGCTCATGCCTCTTGCCTCCTCCAACCCTCATGTGGACATTTCCATCAATGTCAGTTGTAATCTGGCCCATGTACTGTTGGGGTCTTGTTCTCAAATGCTACGAATTAAGAACAAAGCAACACAAAACGTTTAAGGTTAAGGCCCTTCATCCTTCGGAGCATTATTTTCCTTAGGATATAATGATCTCCAGACGAAGGTTGTGAAGGATGAACCTTCATCACCACAGTATAGATTAATAGAAGAAGAAGCATATGAAATGTAAAAGGCAACATAAATAATCATGTAATCATATAATACTATTAATATCTTTTCTTCAATTATCCTAGATAAACAGAAATAATATTGAATTACATTTATACCTTCGGCTTGACAGAAGGTGAAAAATCCAAGCGTGACACAATAGTGAATACAAGTCAGCGTGAACAGTACGGGAGTAATGTTCATCTATTTATAGGCACATGGCGCAGCCTGTGTAAAATTACATTCATGCCCTTCATATTTTCTACTGACTTATGGACAACTCAACGAGGACCAGATGGCCTTTTCCCCTTTAAGTCGGTTCCTTTTTCTGCTGTTGAGCTGAAGCTCCTTCGCTCGTAGCTTCGGAACAACATCAGCCTTTGTCTTGACCATGCTTCTCACATCGCGTACGATTTTTATCTATGTCCGAAGGTACTTGTTCATCTGTTACACTTGAAAACATTGTTAAATCATGTTTTTAAGGACCTTTGGAGGACGAAGGTCCCCAACAGTAGCCCCTCGCAGTATTAATTTGTTAATGAATTCAGACTGCGACATGGACGAAGGCCTTAAGTCAAAGGTCCGAAAAAACACCTTCCCTTTGCTAAAATAGCAACAATCGATGACAGGTGGGGCCCTCCAAGTTGTAGCATGCTAGGCGTATAAATATGAACTCATACCGGCATCATTTGATACACTTTTTCTGCTGTATGCATTATTTCTCTCAAACTTTTAGCTGTTGCTTAGTAACTCTCGCCAAATTTTCAGGCTTTTTGAGTTTTGGTTTAAAGTCACGTTTTCACCATGTCTGGAGAAAAAATGACCAAGGAGAAGAAGGTTGTTGCGGAGACGAAGGTGACTGAAGACACGAAGCTATTTCAAGAGAAGAAGAATATGGATCCTTATATTGCTGGTTTTATCGAATCGATGGCAAAGACAAACACAGAGAAGATTGTTAAAGAAACACTGGAAGGTTTATTCGAAGATACTGGTGACAGTGATAGTTATGATGCGGAAAGCGGAGATGAAGATTCTGAAGATAGGCCCTGGCGGCCCAGCCATACCATTTTCGGGAAATCATCTATGAAACAGAGGCATGTTGATGCTATGAGAGGAAGATACTTCCGTGATATGACTATTGAAAGGGTTGGAGGGGACAACACTGCTCCTGCTCCTAAAGCAAATGAAGTGGTTATCTACCGAAGCTTTTTGAAAGCAGGGCTTCGGTTTCCATTAAGCAGGTTCTTGGTTGAAGTGCTGAAGACATTTCAAACCTTTTTTCATCAACTTAGGCCTGAAGCTATAATCAGGATGGGTTTGTTTGTCTGGGCTGTGAGGAGCCAAGGGTTGGAACCCAGTGCTAAAAGTTTCTGCAGCATGCATGAACTTGTGTACGAGACGAAAGCCACCGGGAAAGAGCAGTATCACAACAACTTTGGATGTTACGGATTCGCTGCTCGATCCAATGCCAGCCATCCAGTTCCCACATTCTGAAAGAGATGGCCTAGAGCCTAGATGGAAGAATGGTTTTATGTTAAGAATGACTTAATTGAAAGGGAAGATATTAAGGGGATCATTCAATGCCCTATCTGGTCTCGCTTCGGCCTTTGGAGGCCGAAGGTCGAAATTGATGATGCCGCCGAAGCATGTCAAAGGGCCTTTAGCACTGTTTGCTCTTTCATTGGGACAAGGGATTTAATGCAAGAACATATAGCCTTCAGAGTATGGCCGCTTGTGGAAAACTGGGATATGCCGAAGGAAACTACTGCTTAAACAACTGGAGGTGGGTTAGTTCGATTAAAATATACTTCCAGGTTCAGAGACCGGTTTGATGAGCCAAATGATGATTGGATAAAAAGTATCGAGGCTATCAGCGACGAGCTACTTGGAATATATAGCAAAGCCGAAGATAATGCTCTGTCCGCAGCCTTCGAAGGTCGGGGGAAGAAAAGACTAAAGAGAGTCTTTGATGCTATTGGCTTTATGTACCCCGACTACCGCTACCCACCGCGGGGACAGGAGAAAAAGAGGAAGGTTGCTGTTTCGGACACCCAAATTGGTCCTGCGCCGAAGAGGAAAAAGATGAAGGTTCTGACCCACCAGCCATGTTACATTGAACCGGCCGTGATCCCTAATTTTGGTGTAGAGTCTTCTTCAGCAGTCAAAGCAACACAGACTGTTCTGATTGTTCAGAGCACTGTAGAACCGACTGTAATGCCGAAGACGCCTACAATTGAAACAATCAAAGATAAGGTTGAAAAGGCTGAAGAGCCGAAAGTTGAAGTAAAAATGCCAGGAATCCTTAGCCCCCCGACAGGGGCAAATCTGCCGAAGGCGCAAAAATCTTCTGCGGCGACCCCCAAGAGGAGAAGGATGGCCAATGTGCTAGATGCTGTACTGGAGACTACGAAGGCGCTGAGCCCTTCCCCTGCCAAGAAAATTGTTCAAACTGAAGCCAAAGCTACTGAGTCTCAAGCTAAAGCCGAAGCTGGGCCTTCAGTGCCCATCGAAACGGAGCCTATCGTGTCTGAAGAAAGATCGGTAGAACAAATTGCTCCTGAAATAATCAGGGATGAAGCTTTGACTGAAAATATTGACTACATTATTCGACATGCTTCGGGGAAGGAGCTGTCTGAAGAGGAGATTCTAGAAGCCAAGCACTACGCTCGAAGTTTGAAATATCCAAAAGGAGCCTTGGTTTTTCACGGGAGTAATGAAGATGATTTCTTATACTGTCTCCCGGACAACAAAGAAATATCCGTTTGCCAGGAGATAGGTACAAGCATGGGATTCCCGAGGCTGGAAGCCGGCCTTTCACTCCTGTCGAAGGATGAACTTGCTGACAGCCTAGCATACAATAGCATAAAGGTATAAAAATTAACTTTGAATTTGAAAATGAGGTATTTCATTTGTCATACTCAATTCTTTCCTCCTCTTGCAGGGCTTGATTCTTAGCAATGCCCTTAGGGCACAGAAAAATATTGAAGACGAAGGCTATACAATGGCTCTGAATAACGTTCGTACAGAGGTGATTGAATTGAGAAACGAAGGTCTTGAAAAAGACAAAATCTTAATTTCTCTAGTTAACAAAGTGAAAGAAGATGAAGCCACTTACAAGGCTCATGCTGAAATCCAGAAAGCTAAAATTGAAGACCTTCGAAAACAGCTGGCAGAAGCTAAAGAAAAATGCGCACTCGCAGAAGCTGACCGATATAACAGCGAATATTGGAAAATCATTTGGAAAAAACTGTTGAAGAACTTCGCTCATCCAAGGAGAGATGTTTCGAGAAATCTTTAGAATGCGTGAAGAAGATAAAGGGTAGCTTCGCCAACGTGGGTGCCCATTCGACCGAAGAAAACTTTATACGAGGTGACCCCGAAGGTGTTATTGAATGGATAAGTGGAGAAGCTGAGTCTTTTGAAGAGATTTTAAGCAATCACGGGGATGTCTGCGCATTTTCCGGTGCGCGGGGGATTTTAGCTATCTTGGAGAAAGCAGGATGTGATCATGCCAAGGCCATGGCCGAAGCCGAAGCTGCCCTCTCCTTTGATGACACGAAGGATCCTTCAGCTGAAGCAACCTTGATGGGCGGAAAATTCTATAATGATGTCTGGGTAAATGGTGGCCGAGAGATGGCCCATAGAATTATAAAGAAAAGTGAAAAAGACACCCACGACGCCCGAATAGAAGCGAGGCAGGCTGAAGAAGCTGCAGAACGTGAAAGACGTATAGGTATTGTTTATTGGCTATTAGCTTCGTTATTGTTTTTATGGCTTTGGACTGATTAACTTTTTCCTGCTTCAGCTGAATTATCTCCACCGCCGGAACTGTTCAATCCCCTATCGGATCCAAAAATGAAGAAAGCGTTGGACATTATAAACATAGCTGAATCCATTGTTGATGAAGTTGTTGACAAATTGCTGCACGAAGTTGCTGAGAAAGTTCTTAAAGAGGAATAGCACTTTTTGTAAAAACATTTTGAGGTGGTCGATGTACCTTTATTGTAACAAGACTAATATTTGTTGTGTATGGCTTTAAGTCGAATATGTAAATTATTGTAATTCATTTCTTTACGATGCATGAAACTTTACATACATACCGTTTTTGAGCCTTCAGCGAAAAAACACATTCCCTTCTTTTCATGCTTCGGAAAGAAAAAGATCCATACTTCGTAAAAATACCCATGCTTCGAAGAAAAATATCCACGCTTCGGAAAAAAGATCCCTTCTTTTGTGATAGGGCTGATGAAGAAGCCTGTATTTCTCATAGCTTGTTTTGTGCCTTAGCACATTTTCATTTCTATGAAGCATTTTCTGAAGATCACCTCCGTTTTCGATTCTCATGTTACTGATGTGATATGATGTATGATGTGATGCTATGCGGAATGATGTGATGAATTGATGCAAAATGATGCTAATGCCGCAGACACACACCCATAGTGAAACACACAAGCTCTGCATCCCCTTAGGGACGTCTAGAATCTCTTTGCCGTTTATTTTTTGGCTTCACCGCTTATTTTTCGGTGTAAGTTCTGCATCCCCTTAGGAACGTCTTTTGAACTTCTTCGCCTTCTATTTCGGCGGTATCACCGTTGACTTTTCTGTGTAAGTTCTGCATCCCCTTAGTAACGTCTTTTGAACTTCTTCGCCTTATATTTTGGCGGTATTTGGCTCTGCATTCCCTTTGGAACGACTTTTGAGCAGGAAACTTACACTGCGCTCCGTTAGGAACGACTTTTTTTAGCTTTGGCAGAACTTACACTGTGTTCCCTTAGGAACGGCTTTTTATAGCTTCGGCAGAACTTATGATGTGTTCCCTTAGGAATAGCTTTTTATAGCTTCGGTAATTTTCAGTTTTCATAAGTCTGCAAAGAAGGTATATTCCATCTTGATAAAAGCAAAAAGTATTACAAGAATTTAAAACTAGATTTACATTGTTTATTTGTCACTGAAAAACAAAATGACATGGAGCATAAAAGTATTTCAGAGGAAGGATATTGCTCAATAAATGTGCTTTGACTTTGGCACAATGTTGTTGACTGTACGAGCTTCGGATTCCTCCCCGAATTCATGTTGCTGTTGAGAGTGCTGGTGCCCTTCTAGCTGCAGGCTTCGAGAATGTGTAGGTTGCAGTGGTGGTGGCGATGGAAGATGAGGCCAAGAAGCCTGAGAATGGCTAGCTGAAACAACAGAGGCTAAAGGATGATTGCCCACATACTCTGGTATGTAGGGAGAATGGCACGAAGCGGTGTGCAAGACCTGCTTCGGCTGATTCTGTCGAGCTTCGGCTTCTGTGATCTCCTTTTGCTTCTGGATAGTAATTTGGCACATTCTTGTAGTATGGCCCTTGTCCTCACCACAGAATAAGCAATAGATTTTCCTGGGATGATCCCCATATCTTCCTCCGAAGCCCCTGGCGCCTCTGCCCCTTGGAGCAGGTGGCCTAAAGGAACTTTGCTGCTGCCCCAAAGACTGTGAGGTATGTTGTGGCCTCTGAAGTTGGCTTGCTTTGTCGTCACTCTGACTAGAGCTGTGGATCGATCTAACATGTCTGGGATGGATTCTTCCTTCGAAGCCCCTGGTCATCTTAGAAAATTTGTACGCTTCCTCCCTTCTTTGGCGGAAGTCATTGTCAGCCCGGATATATTCATCCATCTTCTGAAGCAGCTTCTCCAAAGTTTGTGGGGGCTTCCTAGCAAAGTATTGAGCCGCAGGTCCTGGCCGAAGACCCTTGATCATGGCCTCAATGACGATTTCATTGGGCATTGTGGGCACCTGTGCCCTCAGTCGCAAGAACCTTCGGACATAAGCCTGAAGGTATTCCTCTTGGTCTTGTGTGCACTGGAACAAGGCCTGAGCTGTGACTGGCTTCGTTTGAAAGCCTTGGAAGCTGGTAATCAGCATGTCCTTGAGCTTCTGCCATGACGTGATTGTTCTTGGCCGAAGAGAATAATACCATGTTTGGGCTACGTTTCGGACTGCCATGACGAAGGACTTTGCCATGACAGCCGCGTTGCCTCCATATGAGGATATTGTTGCCTCATAGCTCATCAAAAATTGCTTTGGGTCTGAGTGCCCATCGTACATGGGTAGCTGGGGTGGCTTGTAGGATTGTGGCCATGGGATAGTCTGCAATTCTGGTGCCAAGGGAGAAGCATCATCAAAAGTAAAGGTATCATGATTAAAATCATCATACCATCCATCTTCGTTGAATAAGCCTTCTTGACGAAGCTCCCCTGTATTGAGGCCTTCGGTCTTGGTCATCTTGAGTAAGATGACGGACTTCCTCAGTAGCTTCATCGATCTTCCTTTGAAGATCGGCCAGTCGAGCCATCTTCTCTTTTTTCCTTTGTACTTGTTGATGAATGATTTCCATATCCCTGATATCCTAGTCCAACTCTTCTTCCTGGAATGTTGGACTAGTGGCCTTTCGCTTCTGGCTTCGAGCCTCTCGGAGAGAGAGAGTCTCCTAGTTTGTGTCCAGTGGCTGCAGTGCAGCAGCCCCTGGCGCTGTTGTCTTCTTCGGTGGCATAACGAAGGCTGGTTTGCCGAAGGTTGTGGAAGTGAGTACACCGGAGGTGGGCGCCAATGTTGGGGTCTTGTTCTCAAATGCTACGAATTAAGAACAAGGCAACACAAAACGTTAAAGGTTAAGGCCCTTCGTCCTTCGAAGCATTATTTCCCTTAGGATATAATGATCTCCAGACAAAGGTTGTGAAGGATGAACCTTCATCAGCACAGTATAGATTAATAGAAGAAGAAGCATATGAAATGTAAAAGGCAACATAAATAATCATGTAATCATATAATACTATTAATATCTTTTCTTCAATTATCCTGGATAAACAGAAATAATGTTGAATTACATTTATACCTTCGGCTTGACAAAAGGTGAAAAATCCAAGCGTGACGTAACAGTGAATACAAGTTAGCGTGAACAGTTCGAGAGTACTGTTCATCTATTTATAGGCACAGGGCGCAGCCTATGTAAAATTACATTCATGCCCTTCATATTTTCTACTGACTTATGGAGAACTCAATAAGGACCAGATGGCCTTTTCCCCCTTTAAGTCGATTCCTTTTTCCGCCATTGAGCCGAAGCTCTTTCGCCCGTAGCTTCGGAGCAGCATCAGCCTTTGTCTTGACCATGTTCTCACATCGCGTACGATTTTGATCTATGTCCTAAGGTACCTGTTCATCTGTTACACTTGGAAACATTGTTAAATCATGTTTTTGAGGACCTTCGGAGGACGAAGGTCCCCAACATGTACCTCCTTTGACATGGTGGTGTACTCAATGAGGCGACTGTGGACGTCGGGGGTTGTTGTACGCCTCGGGCCCATCCTCCGAGTTGTAGGTGATTTCGAACGTTGCCTTGCTCTTGTGGGCCATAGCATACACAGAGAAGATGGAGCAAGGTTGGCCACCATGTGATGCCGACTTTGAGAAAGCCAACCAGATGGTTAGAAATCATGACTAATCGAAAGTTAGACTAAATTAAAGCGAGCATGTACCCATGCTTCTTTGTATTTGTTGAGGCTGCGACAGCCTTAGGGGTGGGAGAGACCTTGAATCAGCAAATGTCGTTCACCGCTAGCGTTGCGCACCTCGTCCCACTCGTTTGAGCACCACATGTTCACTGTCTTCTCCTAGCACTCAGGATGCGTGACACACCAATAAGGAATCATCTACAAATAAATCAAGTACATGGCATATCAGAAGATAAAATTAAGCATATTTAATACCAATATTAATGTTCTGTATTTACCTACAAGTATTGGTCCCAAGTCAATGACATGGTTGTAGCATCTTTCTTGCTCACCTTCTCTCTAAGGATGGAGCCATGGTATGCGATGATGGCCTGGATGCGCGTCTCATAGTGCATGTCCACGATGAGCTTCTTATAGCTCGCGGTAGCCACCACATCCACCCTGGCCTTGTATCCAGCCTCGCATCTGAAGAAATCCTGCACATAAGGACAATGTATCTATACATTATTTCAAGAATGTGGAATGAATGCGACGTATTAAACAATATAGTGTGAGGAATACTTACCCACAACTATTGCTCCACCTGCTCTGCCTTGTTGTTGAATTCCCTATCGTCCCAATCTACTGCATTGGGAGCGACGGTGTAATGGTCGAAGGAATAGGTCGGGCCTATCACTCTGGCGTACTCAATAAGTCTAGGGAAGTGTTCTCTACATAGAAGGCTGAGGATGCCATTGGGGTTGCGTTTGTTACCCTTGTATTCTCCACAACCAACCAATACATGTCCAAATGATTAAGAAAACATATTAGTTTTTATTTTGAATTTGAACATATAATAAGAAGCAGCGAGAACATCTAAAGTCACATACCTTTCCCCCTCTGATCGAATGAGCGGACGTCTATCACGAAGTATGGATCGCTGAGGGAGACTCGCAGGACCTTGCAAGTAGACTCTCATCGAACCAGAGGCGCCAGAACCAGAGGCATCCTATTGCACCTCATCGTCGTCCAGCTAAGCGTCATTGTCGTCATGTTGTGCCACATCGACAGCGGCTTGTCGCGCCGTGTCATCCACCAACTGGTGCACGTCCTCGTTGCATCCTCCGTCCTACGGGTGGTCCTCTTCCCCCTCCTCGTCCTCATCCCACCGTCCACCATCTTTGTCCAATCACCTGCAATTAAGAGTAAGCAATAAAGAATAAGCACATATAAAAAATATGAATTTAGAAACATATGTGGAATAAATAAAATATAACATTATATGGATTAAAAATAATCTTCATGGTCGGGATTAGCTGGATCATAAGTCTCATCGTCACTATCTACCATTTCATAGTCAACACCATCTCAAGGCACACATTCATCATTGTCATTGCCTAAATTTAATCCTTCAAGCATTTCTAAGTCATTCTCATTTTGCACCTCATCATCCTCCTCGTCATCAACCATTTCAATATTTAATTTCGTTCTGATTGCTTCAGTTAAGTATATCTCAAATCGTCCTTCTAGACCATCTTCTTGAAAGAACTCTCTGTCATATGTGTTTGGGTCTAAGTTATAATCTTCATCGTTTCGAACAGGTAATTTACCGTGCGGTGATACCTTATACTCAACATTCTAAACCTTAAGATGCTCTTTCATTTGGCACACATATGGAAAATAACCCATGAGGGTATTAACTTGGGCTTAAAAATTAGATGAAAGAACCTTAACTTATACAAATTATACTTCACCACTTTGTATGACAAACCCTAGAAACTAAGAACCTTATCTTATACAAATTATACTTCACCACATTGCAAGACAAGCCCAACAAACTAAGCATGTCACACGCTAATATTTGTCCCCCATGACAACACATTAGGTCCTAAATATTTCAAAAATTAAACCTAGCTAGTAGAACACACTAAGGCC
The DNA here is from genome assembly GCF_902167145.1 of Zea mays. Lineage (NCBI taxonomy): Eukaryota > Viridiplantae > Streptophyta > Magnoliopsida > Poales > Poaceae > Zea > Zea mays. The sequence goes on along the minus strand of NC_050099.1, from coordinate 223,662,530 downwards.
TAATCAAGTGTACTTGAAATGTCACACAATGATTGCAATAAAAATAGAAATGCATGAAACTTCAGTGGAGGCCGGCTAGGTTTCTACACATAGTGCATGACAACTTTCATGAAACAGTGTCAAAATTATCAGAGTCTCTATATATGATATCATGACATGTCGACAAGTTTCATAATTTTCTGATTTTCTGTCGATCAGTACAGGCCGACCTATTTTATGAAACTTGTCGAGAGTTGTTTTATGCCGAGTGTTTGGCTCTCGGCAAAGGCACTCTTCGTCGAGTGCTATACTGTGCCAAGCGTGGCACTCGACAAAGTATGTTTTGCTGAGTGCCCGATAAATTGTTCTTGGCAAAGGGTTAGGCACTCGGTAAAGAGCCGGATTCCGACGCCATAGAGCATAGCACTCGACAAAGTATGTTTTGAGGCCGCAGAACAAGACGCACTCTCAAAAGCAGTACGACGTCTTAGAGCAAGGTATCACGAAGTTATCTAGGTTGCTCTAGTTGATGTAGACCTAGAAGAATGCCATCAGAACAACCCTGGAGGAGAACACCGAGGTAGTTTGGAATTTGGCAACTTGGAAACCACATATTGAATTGGAGGTTAGTGATCTATGAGAAGAAATGAGTAATATCTCTGTTCAAGTGAAGGAATTGGTTGCTCGTCATGGAGATCTAAATACTGCCAAAGGTGTTCTACCTTGGAACCATGGACCAGGAAGCGTCCATGGCTGCCTAGATGGTGACTCCGCCCATCACATCGACCGAGGATCAAGGTGAATTCTGCTTTGCTATGCCTCACCGGGGTGCTGGATTTGGGGTAGTGACTACTCTGACTCCACCTTCGGTCATAGGTGCCAATCACAATCGCACCTCTAGTTCTTCTCAGCCAAAGTTATTTCAGCATCTGATGCTACCTACTTACTGGACTAATCTAGCAACCTCTTTACCTAACTTAAACTTTCCTCAATTTGATGGTCATCACCCTAAAATGTGGAAAAGCTAAGTGTGAATCATACTTCGAGGTTTTTTCCATTCCCACTGAATTATGGGTAAAAATAGCCACGATTCATTTTGTGGGTTCGGCTGCATTTTAGCTTCAATCCATGTATCAGACCATACGTCGTACACCTTGGCCCGACTTTTGCTCGGCTGTCTGTGCCCGTTTTGAGAGAGATCATCACAACCATTTAATTAGACAATTTTTACACATCAAACAAGCCACAAATTTCACTAAGTATGTCGACCAATTTGATACTCTTATGCATCAGATTTTAGCCGACGACCCATCATTTAGCATGTCAGCTATTGTAAATAGATTTGTAGATGAACTTAGACATGATATCAAAGCAGTATTGTTTATTCATCATCCGTTAGAACTCGATATTGTTGTGTCTCTTGCTCTTTTACAAGAGGAGTTACTTTCTTCCAAAAGCCAGCAACTACCAATTTGCTCTGATGATCATACACATGTCAGTTCTACGACTAATGTCATTCAACCATCAAAAGCACATGCTCGGGATACCGATCAGTTGATGAGACCAATTTGTTCATATTTCAGAAGAGCAGTAGACAAGATGAAAGGAAAGCTTTGGCCTTGATGGCATATAGGAAAGCTAAGGTGTTATGTTATAAGTGTGGTTTAAGATGGTCACCTACTCGTACATGTAGCAGAACAGTCCGTCTGCATTTGGTAGAAGAACAATGGCAAATGTTGAATAGTGCACCTTGAAAGGGAAATAGGGTCAAACCTTTTCCTATAAATGATTTAGGTGGTTGAATGTCCAACACAAATATTGGACTAACTAGTTTGCTCTAGATTATATGTTCTATAGGTGCCAAAGGTTCAACACAAACCAATAAAAAGAACAAGTTAGGGTTCAAAAGAAAGGAGCAAAAAGAAACCGAAGAGCACCCTAGTCTGGTGCACCAGACTGTCCGGTGCACCAGGGGTGAGCGACTCCAAACTCTTCACTTTCGGGTTTCTGAGGACGTGCTCCGCTATAATTCATCGGACTATCTAGTGTGCCCCCGGACTGTCTGATGTGTTAGCGGAGCAACGACTGGGCAGCGCAACGGTCAACTCCAATGGTCGCCTGCAAACGTGAACAGTGCGTGGACAGTTCGCGCAGAGTTAGAGCAGCGCCAGAAGGCGCACCGAACAATGAACAGTGCCTGTCCGATGCAGCACCGGACTATCCGGTGCACCAAGAAGTCAGAGCTCTAACAGTCGAAACCGTCAGAACCTTAACGGTTGGGTGACGTGGCTGGCACACCAGATAGTGTCCGGTGGCGCACCGGACTATCCGGTGCGCCCATCGACAGCAGCCATCCCCAACGGTTGAATTGGTGGTTGGGGCTATAAATACCCCCCAACCACCTCCACTCCAACAATCCAAGCATTCACTCTTTCACATTCAATACAAGAGCAATAGACACCACTCCAAAGACACAATTCAAGAGATCGATCCGCTCAAAGTTTCAAAATCCACTCTAGCGCATTTAGACTTGTGAGAGGATCATTTGTGTTTTCTTGTGCTCTTGTTTGCTTGGCTTGGCTTTCTTCTTCCCCATTCTTGTTCTCAAGACACTTGTAATCAAAGCAAGAGACACCAAGTTGTGGTGGTCCTTGTAGGAGTCTAAGTGACCCGTTTGATTAAGGAGAAAGCTCACTCAGTCTAGGTGACCGTTTGAGAGAGGGAAAGGGTTGAAAGAGACCCGGTCTTTGTGACCACCTCAACGGGGAGTAGGTTCTCAAGAACCGAACCTCGGTAAAACAAATCACCATGTCATCCGCTTCATTTCCTTGTGATTTTTTTCGCCCTCTCTTTCGGACTCGCATTTATTTCTAACGCTAACCTCGGCTTGTAGTTGTGTTTAAAGTTGTAAATTTCAGTTTCCGCCTATTCACCCCCCCTCTAGGCAACTTTCAATTGGTATTAGAGCCCGGTACTTCATTAGAGTCTAACCACTCGAAGTGATGTCGGGAGATCACGCTAAGAGGGAGATCGTGACCGGCGACAAGCCCTCCACAAGCCACGGGAAGCCTCCATCGAGGGAGTCTGGTAACAAGCTTAAGGAGGGATCACCTCCTCACAAGTCGCATTGGAGCGACGACAAGAAAAATAAGATGAAGAAGGTAGTCTACTACGAGACCGACACTTCGTTGCCATCCACCTTCGGCTCCGACACGTCGTCCATCACTTCTAAGCGCCATGAGCGCAAGAAGTTTAGTAAGATCCCCCTACGCTATCCTCGCATTTCCAAACGCACTCCTTTACTTTCCATCCCACTAGGCAAACCACCGGTTTTTTATGGTGAAGATTATTGTATGTGGAGTGATAAAATGAGGCATCACCTAACCTCACTCCACGCTAGCATATGGGACATTGTTGAGTTTGGAGCGCAGGTACCATCCGTGGGGGATGAAGGCTATTATTCGGATGAGATCGCCCAAATCAAGCACTTTGATTCCCAAGCAACCACTATACTCCTCGCCTCTCTATGTCGAGTGGAGTATAATAACGCGCAAGGGTTGAAGAGTGCCAAGGAGATTTGGGACATACTCAAAACCGCGCACGAAGGAGATGAGGTGACCAAGATCACCAAGCGGGAGACGATCGAGGGGGAGCTCGGTCGATTCGTCCTCAACCAAGGAGAAGAGCCACAAGCCATGTACAACCGGCTCAAGACCTTGGTGAACCAAGTGCGCAACCACAAAATGGGATGACCATGAAATGGTCAAGGTTATTCTAAGATCACTCATATTTTGTAATCCTACTCAAGTTCAATTAATACGTGGTGATCCTAGATATAAGCTAATGTCTCCCGAGAAAGTAATAGGAAAGTTTGTGAGCTTTGAATTGATGATCAAAGGCTCCAAACAAATCATCAACTTGGAGCAAGGCGGCACCTTCACACCTGAGGTGCAACCCGTCGCATTCAAGGCGATGGAGGAAGAAAAGAAGGAATCTACACCAAGTAGGATTCCAATCGACGCCTCCAAGCTTGACAACGAGGAAATGGCGCTTATCATCAAAAGCTTCCGCCAAATCCTCAAGCAAAGGAGGGGGAAGGACTATAAACCCCGCTCCAAAAGGGTGTGCTACAAGTGTGGTAAGCCCGATCATTTTATTGCAAAATGTTCTATGTCTAGTGATAGTGACAGGGGCGACGACAAGAGGGGAAAGAAGAAGGAGAAGAAGAGGTACTACAAGAAGGGCGGCGATGCCCACGTGTGTCGGGAATGGGACTCCGAAGAGAGCTCCACCGACTCTTCCTCTGACGAGGACGCCGCAAACATCACCGTCAACAAGGGCCTCCTCTTCCCCAACGTCGGCCACAAGTGCTTCATGGCAAAGTACGGCAAAAAGAAGAAGGTAAAATCTAGAGCCTCCACTAAATATACAACATCTAGTGATGAGGGTAGCTCTAGTGATGATGAAGATGATTTGCTTACACTCTTTGCCAACCTTAACATGCAACAAAAGGAAAAATTGAATGAATTGATAGGAGCCATTCATGAGAAGGATGAACTCTTGGATAGCCAAGAGGAATTCCTTATTAAGGAAAATAAAAAGCATGTTAAGGTGAAGAATGCTTATGCTCAGGAAGTAGAGAAAAATAAAATTTTAACTAAGGAGCTTAGCATTTGCCATGACACTATTTCCAACCTTAGAACTGAGAACACTAATTTATTTGCTAAGGTTGAGAAGTTAAATGTTTGTGATGATTCAATTATCAGTCTTAAGAATGAAAATGCTAGTTTAATTGCGAAGATTGATAGATTGAATGAATCTCTTTCTAGCCTTAAAATTGAGAATGATAAATTAATTTCTAAGGCTAAAGATTTAAATGTTTGCAATGTTTCTATTTCCAATCTTAGAAATGAGAATGCCATTTTACATGCTAAGATTAATGAATTAAATGCTTGCAAACCCTCTACATCTACTGTTGATCATGTCACTATTTGTACTAGATGTAAAGATGTTAATATTGATGCTATTCATGATCACATTGGTATGATTAAACAACAAAATGATCATATAGCTAAACTAGATGCTAAAATTGTCGAGCATGAACTAGAGAATGGAAAATTTAAATTTGCCCATATCATGCTTTATAATTGGAGACACCCTAGGAAACCTCATAATGTTTCTCCTCATGCTTTTATGTATAAGAATGAGGCTTCTAGGCAATCAATCCAGGTTAAATTGCCTAAAAAGAAAACTTCTACTGCATCAAATGATCATAACATTTCATTTAAGACTTTTGATGCTTCTTATGTGCTAACTAACAAATCAGGCAAAGTAGTTGCCAAATATGTTGGGGCCAAACACAAGGGCTCAAAGACTTGTGTTTGGGTACCTAAGGTGCTTGTTTCTAATGTGAAAGGACCCAAGACCGTTTGGGTACCTAAGAACAAGGCCTAAATTGTTTTGTAGGTTTATGCATCCGGGGGCTCAAGTTGGATCATTGATAGCGGATGCACAAACCACATGACAGGGGAGAAAAGAATGTTCTCCTCCTACGAGAAAAACCAAGATCCCCAATGAGCTATCACATTCGGGGATGGAAATTAAGGTTTGGTCAAAGGACTTGGTAAAATTGCTATATCACCTGACCATTCTATTTCCAATGTTTTTCTTGTAGATTCTTTAGATTACAATTTGCTTTCTGTTTCTCAATTATGTAATATGGGTTACAAATGTCTTTTTAGTGATGTAGGTGTTACTGTCTTTAGAAGAAGTGATGATTCAGTAGCATTTAAGGGAGTGTTAGAGGGTCAGCTATACTTAGTAGATTTCAAAAGAGCTGAACTCAACATTGCTTAATTGCTAAGACTAATATGGGTTGGCTCTGGCATTGCCGACTAGCCCATGTTGGGATGAAGAATCTTCACAAGCTTCTAAAGGGAGAACACATTTTGGGACTAACGAATGTCATTTTGAGAAAGATAGATTTTGTAGCGCATGTCAAGCAGGAAAGCAAGTTGGCGCCCATCATCCACAAAAGAACATCATGACAACAGACAGACCACTAGAACTACTCCACATGGATCTATTTGGCCCGATAGCTTACTTAAGCATCGGCGGGAGTAAGTACTGTCTAGTAATTGTGGATGATTATTCTCGCTTCACTTGGGTATTCTTTTTGTAGGAAAAATCCCAAACCCAAGAGACTTTAAAGGGATTCTTGAGACGAGCTCAAAATGAGTTCGGATTGAGGATCAAGAAAATAAGAAGCGATAATGGGACGGAGTTCAGGAACTCTCAAATTGAAGGCTTTCTTGAGGAGGAGGGCATCAATCATGAGTTCTCTTCTCCCTACACACCTCAACAAAATGGTGTAGTGGAGAGAAAGAATAGAACTCTACTAGACATGGCGAGGACCATGCTTGATGAGTACAAGACACCAGACCAGTTTTGGGCCGAGGTGATTAACACCGCCTGCTACTCCATCAACCGGCTCTACCTTCACCGAATCTTCAAGAAGACATCTTATGAACTCCTCACCGGTAAAAAGTCCAATGTTTCATATTTTAGAGTCTTTGGAAGCAAATGTTTTATTCTTGTTAAAAGAGGTAGAAAATATAAATTTGCTCCTAAGGCTGTAGAAGGCTTTTTACTAGGATTTGATCCAAACACAAGGGCATATAGAGTCTTTAACAAGTCCACTAGACTAGTTGAAGTTTCTTGTGACATTGTGTTTGATGAGACTAATGGCTCTCAAGTAGAGCAAGTTGATCTTGATGAGCTAGATGATGAAGAGGCTCTGTGCGTCGCGCTAAGGAACATGTCCATTGGGGATGTGTGTCCTAAGGAATCCGAAGAGCCTCCACAAGCACAAGATCAACCATCATCTTCAAATCAAGCATCTCCACCAACTCAAGATGAGGAACAGGCTCAAGATGATGAAGAAGAAGATCAAGAGAATGAGCCACCTCAAGAGGAGGACAAGGATCAAGGGGGAGATGAAATTGATCAAGACAAGGAAGATGATCAAGAAGTACAGGGTCAAAGACCGCCACACCCAAGAGTCCACCAGGCGATTCAAAGAGATCACCCCGTGAACTCCATTCTTGGTGATATCCATAAGGGGGTAACTACTCGATCTCGACTCACACATTTTTATGAACATTACTCTTTTGTCCTCTATTGAGCCTTACAGGATTGAGGATGCACTAAAAGATTTGGATTGGGTGCTGGCAATGCAAGAGGAGCTCAACAACTTCACGAGGAATGAGGTATGACATTTAGTTCCACGTCCTAACCAAAATGTTATAGGAACCAAGTGGGTATTCTGCAACAAGCAAGATGAGCATGGTGTGGTAATAAGGAACAAAGCCCAACTTGTGGCCAAGGGTTATTCACAAGTCGAAGGTTTGGATTTTGATGAAACTTATGCACCCGTAGCTAGGCTTGAGTCAATTCGCATATTACTTGCCTATGCTACTTACCATGGCTTTAAGCTTTACCAAATGGACGTGAAAAGTGCCTTCCTCAATGGACCAATCATGGAAGAGGTCTATGTTGAGCAACCTCCCGGCTTTGAAGATAGTGAGTACCCTAACCATGTCTATAAGCTCTCAAAGGCGCTTTATGGGCTCAAGCAAGCCCCAAGAGCATGGTATGAATGCCTGCGAGGCTTTCTAATCACTAATGGCTTCAAAGTCGGCAAAGTCGATCCTACTCTCTTTACTAAAACTGTTGCAAATGATTTGTTTGTATGCCAAATTTACGTTGATGATATTATATTTGGGTCTACTAACAAATCTACTTGTGAAGAGTTTAGTAGGATCATGATTCAAAAATTCGAGATGTCTATGATGGGGGAGTTGAGATATTTCTTAGGATTCCAAATCAAGCAACTCCAAGAGGGCACCTTCATCAGCCAAACGAAGTATATTCAAGACATTCTCAAGAAGTTTGGATTGAAGGATGCCAAGCCCATCAAGACACCCATGGGAACAAATGGGCATCTCGACCTTGACATGGGAGGTAAATCCGTAGATCAAAAGGTATATCGGTCGATGATAGGATCTTTACTCTATTTATGTGAATCACGACCAGATATTATGCTTTCCGTATGCATGTGTGCAAGGTTCCAAGCCAATCCTAAGGAAGTTCACCTTAGGGTCGTGAAGCGAATCATGAGATATTTAGTTTACACCCCTAAGTTTGGGCTTTGGTACCCCAGGGGATCAACCTTTGATTTGATAGAATATTCCGATGTCGATTGGGCAGGGTGCAAAATTGATAGGAAGAGCACATCAGAGACTTGTCAGTTTCTAGGGAGATCCCTGGTGTCTTGGGCTTCAAAGAAGCAAAATTCAGTAGCCCTATCAACCGCCGAAGCCGAGTACATTGCCGCAGGCCATTGTTGTGCACAATTACTTTGGATGAGGCAAACCCTCAGGGACTATGGCTACAAATTGAGCAAAGTCCCTCTCCTATGTGACAATGAGAGTGCTATCCGCATGGCGGAGAATCCCGTTGAACACAGCCGCACTAAGCACATAGATATTCGGTATTACTTTTTGAAGGATCACCGACAAAGGGGGTATCGAGATAGCCTATATCAACACCAAATATCAATTAGCCGATATCCTCACCAAGCCATTAGATGAGAAGACCTTTTGCAAACTTAGGAATGAGCTAAATATTCTTGATTCTCAGAATTTTGATTGAAATATTGCACACATTGCTCATTTATGTACCTTTGATCGTATCTCTTTCATGTGCTACGACTAATATGTTTCCAAGTATATTTAATGCTAAGTCGTAGATTGAAAGGGAAATGGAGTACTCGACGAAGAAAAGGCTTCCACTCCACTCTACCGTATTATTTACCCTTCGTCGTTACTCCACCAAACTTCACATTGGTATAATATTTCCACTCATATTCACTTGTACCAACGGGGGAGAAAGTAAAGGGCTCACAAAGTCTCCGTTTTTGGCGATTAATGCCAAAGGGGGAGAAATATTAAGCCCAAAGCAAAAGGACCGCACCACCACCACCTAATTTTTAAATTGTGTTTCGAAAATTTTTATTGGTATATTTCAAATTTGTATGTGTTATTCTCAAATGGTATCTATCAAAACCCTCTTGAAAACTAAGAGAAGAATTCCAATTAAGGGGGAGTTTTGTTTAAAGTCAAAGGAAAAACATTTGAAACAGGGGGAGAAATTTCAAATCTTGAAAATGCTTCTTGCAATCTTACTCATATGCCTTTGACTATTTGCAAAAAGACTTTCAAAAGAATTTCCAAAAGAATTTGCAAAACCGGGGTGCAAGCGTGGTCCAAAATGTTAAATAAAAGAAAACAATCCATGCATATCTACTGAAATGATAAATTGGTTTAATTCCAAGTAACCTTTGCACTCATACTATGCAAACTAGTTCAATTCTACACTTACACATTTGCTTTGGTTTGTGTTGGCATCAATCACCAAAAAGGGGGAGATTGAAAGGGAAATAGGTTCAAACATTTTCCTATAAATGATTTTGGTGGTTGAATGCCCAACACAAATATTGGACTAACTAGTTTGCTCTAGATTATATGTTCTACAGGTGCCAAAGGTTCAACACAAACCAATAAAAAGAACAAGTTAGGGTTCAAAAGAAAGGAGCAAAAAGAAACTGAAGAGCACCCTGGTCTGGCACACCGGACTGTCCGGTGTGCCACCGGACAGTGTCCGGTGCACCAGGGGCGAGCGACTCCAAACTCTTCACCTTCAGGTTTCTGAGGATGTGCTCCGCTATAATTCACCGGACTGTCCGGTGTGCCACCGGACTATCCGGTGTGTCAGCGGAGCAACAGCTGGGTAGCGCAACGGTCAACTCCAACGGTCGCCTGCAAATGTGAACAGTGCGCAGACAATTCGCGCACTGTCAGAGCAGCGCCAGAAGGCGCACCAGACAGTGAACAGTGCCTGTCCGGTACAGCACCGGACTATCCAGTGCACCAAGAAGTCAGAGCTCCAACGGTCGAAACCGTCAGAACCCTAACGGTTGGGTGACGTGGCTAGCGCACCGGACAGTGTCGGGTGGCGCACTGGACTATCCGGTGCGCCCATCGACAGCAGCCATCCCCAACGGTTGAATTGGTGGTTGGGGCTATAAATACCCCCAACCACCTCCACTCCAACAATCCAAGCATTCACTCCTTCACATTCAATACAAGAGCAATAGACACCACTCCAAAGACACAATTCAAGAGATCGATCCACTCAAAGTCTCAAAATCTACTCTAGCGCATTTAGACTTGTGAGAGGATCATTTGTGTTTTCTTGTGCTTTTGTTTGCTTGGCTTGGCTTTCTTCTTCCCCATTCTTGTTCTCAAGACACTTGTAATCAAAGAAAGAGACACCAAGTTGTGGTGGTCCTTGTAGGGGTCTAAGTGACCCATTTGATTAAGGAGAAAGCTCACTCGATCTAGGTGACCGTTTGAGAGAGGGAAAAGGTTGAAAGAGACCCGGTCTTTGTGACGACCTCAACGGGGAGTAGGTTCTCAAGAACCGAACCTCGGTAAAATAAATCTCGTGTCATCCGCTTCATTTCCTTGTGATTTGTTTTCGCCCTCTCTTTCAGACTCGCATTTATTTCTAACGCTTGTAGTTGTGTTTAGAGTTGTAAATTTCAGTTTCCGCCTATTCACCCCCCCTCTAGGCGACTTTCACACCTGACACTAAAGATCATTCTACCCTTTTGGATGACTCTAATTCAGATTTGATGGTGTTGTCTGTCCACGTATTGCAGGGAACATAAGCTCCAAAGTCGATGAAATTAGCAGCTACATTGTTGGCTAAAAAGATTATTATGCTAATGGACTCAAGGAGTTCTTCCTCCTTAATTAGTGAACAGTTGGCTGCATATGGTTCTACAGTGGTTCCCTTGTCCCAAACCAGTCCAAGTTCGGGTAGCTAATGGCCAAGTGATTAACTACACATATCAAGTTCAGTCGTGCAAAATCTCACTCAGTAATTATTGTTTGAAGATAGATTTGAAAGTGTTACCATTGAACAGTTCTGATGTGATTTTAGGTATGGATTGGCTTGCTTCTGTCACACCCGGTTTTAGGGGCAAACTGAATACATAGCATAGTGTGCCAGGATCCATTTCCCACACATATGTTGATGTCACAAGTGTAAACTATCAAGAGACAATGCTCAAATCGTAAATAAGAGTAGAGTACTTTATTACAACTCAAATGATATAATTGTCTTAAACATTATTCCATCATAGCACAACAATTCTCATGGGTCCCACAGGAAGATGGCAACACATTGCTAGATCTAGACATCATCGACGTCCTCTTCAAAGCCTTCTTCTTCACATCCTTCTAATCAAAATATTTACAAGGGTGAGTACACTTATGGTGGGTACTCAGCAAGAGGGGGAAAGAAGCAAAGCTTAGCAAGGATGGTTGAGAGTTTATGCGGTTAGCATTTAGTTGGTCAAACTTTTATTAGCAATATTTATTAACTAAAACCCAATTAATCATTAGCAATAATCACCATCTCGAAACCACTTAAGAAAAATGCTTAAGAGAACCACTTGAATCCAAAAAAGGATCACGATTTAATCTCCATTTTTAAGTGTGATTATCATGTGAGGGTCCAGGTCACTCATAATCGTGAGCATAGCTGATATATCAGTTTTACACTCTACAAAAGTCGTACAACTTTACCCACAAGCCATGTATCCCTTATATTCTGGGTTCACGCGTCCCGTATTCACTTCCAAGGTGAATGGCTAGGGATCCACTATGAGGCTTTTACAAAACATACTTAGTACGAAACAACCCGCAAGGATTCCAAGTCGATGTGGAGGCCCTCTAGCGAGGTAGCTTAGCCAAGACTATGAACCCATGTTAACATGAGCTACCACCATCAACCACTTCCCCATTTGCCCATATTTCAGGTAAGGTTACTAGGCACTAAGCATATTAGGTTAGTTGCCAAAGCCAGAGCCATGATGACACTCGTGGTTGCACTATTTTCCTGGGTGGTCACTTGTCACACCCGGTTTTATAAGGCAAACCGAATGCAAACCATGTACGTGCCAGGATCAGTTATTCACGTACACAGCAGTTACATAATATGGACATCATCACACAGTGCTCAAAATAGTAGTAAAAGGGAATAATAGTTGATTACATCATGCGTCTGAGACGTCCATATAGTTCTTACAATAAATCAAAGTGCGGAAAAGAAACGTAGATAACTGCGGCCTTCACAGGCAGCCGACTGGGGGTTGCCGCTAACCCACACCTAGAACTCGTCGTAATCTTGGAACTCCTGGAAGTCTTCTTCCACGGCTTCATCTTTGCCTGAGCAGTGGTTGCAATGCTGACAACCTGGGGATGGGGGGGGGTTTGGTGTGTAGAGCAAGGGTGAGTACACATCAACATACTCAGCAAGTATCCTGTTTGGCTGTGGTGGACTAGCTGTATGTGGGGATAAGTCATGCAGTTGCTTTTAGTTGGTCAAATTATTACTTACTAGTAGAAGGCCAAGTTTTAGCATTAACCCAAGTTATTAACCCAAACGTACTCCTTTCCAAACGGAAAGAGTACCACTTACCAGTACCATAGTCATAACCAGAATCATCGATCTCATAACCACCTGTACCAAAGTATCTCTGATCAAGTACCACTAATCACTGGAGCTCCCTTGGCCGCTCATAACCGTGAGCACGGCTGATATATCAGTTTTCAAACACTCTGCAGAGGTTGTGCACTTTACCCACAAGCCGTGATTCCCATTCTGCCCGGAGATCATGACTCTCCATTGATCACTACCAAGGTGACCCAGCAGGGCATCACTACGTAGCCTTTACAAAGATTCCCCGGGGCTGTAGCCACCCGTTAGGTTTCCTAAATGCACCGCACTCCTCCCCAAGGGGCGAACCCAAACTTGGCAGAGCGAGCCGCATACACCGAGCCCCATTGACGGCACGACGGCTAAGTGAACTACACCCCGGATCCTCTAATTATTCAGCTAAGGGCATCCCATTCCACCCTCATGGTTGCACTGTTTTCCCGGGCGGTCATCCATAGAACAGGTCCTTACGGAGAGGCACTCGAGAAACCGCTCGAGCCCCCTTGAAGGTCACAAGTACAACATCATCATAAGAGAAGGGAAAACAGCGTATCATAGATATTCTCATCATGTTCATTGATTAGAGTTAGGCAATAGCATAAAGCTAAACAGTAATAATCCAACCCAGATAGGTAAACAAGGACATGGATAACAAAAGCTAGTCAAACCTTAGGTATAAATATGTAAAGCGGGAGGTGAATTAAAGAATGAATAGGACATAGATAGGTCAAAGGACACTTGCCTCCACCAACCGACTGCTGCTCAGGGGCTTCTCCTGCGAGTTCCTCGGGCTCTTCAACCGGATCGTTCTCTAAGCGGATGCAAACATACATACATCCATCCATCGAAATTAGGAAACCAACAGTACACCATACAAGAGAACAAGTAAAGCAAATATGCATAGAATACCACATACGATAATGAATTTACCTTGGTTAGAAAGAAACGAGGGAAAGTTTCGCAGGGGTTGAGGCTTATGCTCGAGGGACACTACGGGTAGACGAAAGACTAGACGTCACGTGCTCTAGTTTTAATTAGTTCTAACAAAAGAATTAGCTACATGCACTAATGTAATCGCAACCACTTTTAGTAGATTAACATTGAACGAGATAGATGATTAGTTATACGAATTAACTAACGTAACCAATTTCCAAATTGAGACTCCTATCTTATTAATATAAACGACGTGATTAGCGCATACAGGAGACGGGGGGGGGGGGGGGGTAGACGAGGCACGACGAGTCGTGCCAAGGCGCGCGCACTACGCGGGCACGCACGCGAGGCCGCACGCACACGCCGCGGACTAACCGTACGCACGTCGGAGCCGTGCGCTAGCCGAGCTCAAAGCCGCACGCCATAGGCACGCTGGGCCAAGCTCGAGGCCACGCAGGGGCCGACACGACGCGAGCAAGGCACGGCGGGGCGAGCGGGCAAGCACGCCGGGGCCAGCGAGCGCGAGCGAGCGAGGATACGGCCGGATGAGGCCGAACGCGGGGATGGGCGGCCGAGCCGGGGCACGGGGGCGGTTGAACCGGGGGGCGGCCGAGCTCGCCGGGAGGCGGCCGAGCTCGCCGGGAGGGGCGGTTGGGCCGGGCCGGGGCGCGAGCGGCCGAGCCGAGGCCGGGGCAGCCGAGGCCGGGTAGGGGCGGGACGCCGGGGGCGCGGGCGGCCGAGCTCGCCGGGCGCGGGCGACCGAGCTCGTCGGGCGCGGGGAAGGGCGGGGCGCGGCCGGGCGGGACGCCGGGGGCGCGGGCCGAGGCGGGGTCGCCGGAGCGGGGCCGAGGCGGGGTCGCCGGAGCGGGCGAGGGCGCGGCTTGGCGGCCGAGCTCGGGGCGCGGGCACCGGGGCGGGGCGGGGAGGGCGCGGTCGGGCGGCTCGCCGGCGCGCGCGGACGCGGGGCCGGGGACGGGGAGCGCGGGGCCGGACGCCATGGCCGCGAGCGCCATGGCCGCGAGCGGCCGGGCCGAGCCGAGCGGCGGGGGCGCGACCGGCCGAGCCGGGGGCCAAGGCGGGCGGCGCGGGGAAGGGCGCCGGGGAGAGGAGAGGGAGGAGGGAGAGGGAGGAGGAGGGAGGGGGAGGAGGAGGGAGGGGCCTCACCGGAGGGGAGGACGGCGGCGGCGGCGGGGAGCGGCGGCGGCGCGGGACGCGGGGGAGGGCGCGGGGGAGGGCGCCGGTTAGGGTTTGGGGAGAGAGAGGGAGAGGGAATGACGGGCGGGGCCCGCGGGAGGATTTTTGGAAAAAAGAAAAGAGGTGGGGGGCGGCTGGGCCGGCTGGGCCCAAAGGGGGGAGGGAGGGGGGCGCGCGGGTGGGCCGGCCGGGAGGCCCACGCGGGAGGGGAGGGGGGAGGCGGCTTGGGCCGGCCAGGAGGCCCACGCGAGGGGAGAGGGGGCGGCTTGGGCCGAAATGGGAAAGGGAGAGAGAGAGAAAAAGAAAAGGATTTTTCTTTTTCTAAAATCTAAATTTTTGGATGAATGCTTTCACATTTTAATCAATCAAAAAAAATGCATGGTTCGGCATGGTGCATCACAGAAAATAAAGTGTTTTAAGGTTTTGCTTCACACGAGGTCTAAAGCCAAAACCCGCTGCGACTTTGGAAAAGATCAAGGCTTAGCGAGAAGAAAAGGGAAAAAGAAAGAGTAACGCCTGAATTTGGTGAGAGAAAAGAAGAAAAAAATCTACCCCCAAATTCAGGGCGTTACAAACCTATCCCCCTTAAAAGAATCTCGCCCTCGAGATTCAGGGTTGGCTAGCAAAGAGCTCAGGGTATTTGGCCATCAGATCATCTTCACGCTCCCAGGTTGCTTCTTCCTCAGAGTGATGATCCCATCTGACTTTGCACATTCTGATGGTCTTCCTTCGGGTGACTCGGTCTGCAACCTCAAGGATTTGCACTGGCTTCTCAACGTAGGTCAAGTCCTCCTGGACTTCAAGACCTTCCACTGGCAACTGCTCTTCTGGCACACGCAAGCACTTCTTCAACTTTCACTCCGAATCTTCTGACTCCTCTGATCGGTGACACTTTCAGATAGACAAAGTCTCCGACTTCGAAACTCAGCTCTCTTCTTCTTGTGTCTGCATAGCTTCGCTGCCTCGATTGCGCTATCTTCAGATTTTCTCGGACCATCTTGATGTTCTCTTCGGCTTCAAGCAAAATGTCTGGCCCAAACACTTGCTTTTCTCCAGGCTGATCCCATTGCAACGGAGTTCTACAACTCCTTCCATAAAGCGCCTGAAATGGTGACATCTTCAAACTGGCCTGGTAACTGTTGTTATAGGAAAACTCTGCATAAGGCAATCTCTTATCCCATCCGGATTGATCTTGCAACGCACAGGCTCTCAACATGTCTTCAAGAATTTGGTTGGTCCTTTCGGTCTGGCCATCTGTCTGCGGGTGATAAGCTGAACTGAAATTCAGATGCGTGCCCAAAGCTTCATGCAACTGCTGCCAGAAATGAGAGGTGAACTGCGTTCCTCTGTCTGACACTATCTTCTTTGGCACACCATGAAGACAAACGATCCGAGACATATACAATTCTGCCAATACTGCACTGCTATAGTTGGTCTTGACAGGTATGAAGTGGGCTGACTTGGTCAAGCGGTCCACTACTACCCAAATGGAATCGTAGCCGGCTCGAGTGCGAGGCAATCCGACTATGAAATCCATACCAATTTCATCCCATTTCCACTGAGGGATCTGCAACGGTTGCAACAATCCAGCAGGTCTCTGGTGCTCTGCCTTAATTCTTCGACAACTATCACACATAGCCACATGCTCTGCGATCTCCCTTTTCATTCCGTACCACCAGAATTTCTTCTTCAGATCCTGATACATCTTCTCACTGCCAGGGTGAATCGAATAGGCTGTCTCATGAGCTTCCTTAAGGATCAATTCCCGAATAGACTGGACATTGGGAACACACAAGCGGTCTTTGAACCATATCACGCCTTCTGCATCTTTTCGAAAATCTTTGCCTTTGCCATCTAGAATCAGTCGCCGAATCTCACTGATCTTCTCATCATTCTTCTGCGCTTCTTTGATTTCGCGCTCCAAGGTAGGTTCCAACTCAACTGTGACTCCTCGCGAATTATTCAGAAATCCGAGACTCAACCTGTCAAACTCTTTGGCCAACTCATAAGGCATCGGACGAGCGACCATCAGATTGACTTGACTCTTTCTGCTCAAAGCATCTGCCACTACGTTTGCTTTGCCTGGATGGTAATGGATCTCCAACTCATAGTCTTTGATCAACTCTAACCATCTTCGTTGCCTCATGTTCAACTCTGACTGAGTGAATATGTACTTCAGACTCTTATGGTCTGTGTAAACATCGCATCTCTGTCCATACAGATAGTGCCTCCATGTCTTCAGTGCGTGAACCACTGCTGCCAACTCTAGATCGTGGATTGGGTAATTCTTCTCATGAACCTTCAACTGTCGGGACGAGTAAGCCACAACTCTTCCCTCTTGCATCAACACGCATCCCAAACCTGTGTAACAAGCATCGCAATACACCGAAAAGGGCTTGTGCACATCAGGCAAGACTAGGACAGGCGCTGTAGTCAACTTCTCTTTCAGCGCTTCAAAGGCCTCTTGGCATTTCTGGGTCCACTTGAACTCAACTTTGTTGCCTAGCAACGCTGTCATTGGTTTCGCAATCTTCGAAAACCCTTCAATGAATCGCCGGTAATATCCGGCCATTCCAATGAAACTCTTGATTCCTCGAGCATCTGTTGGCGCTTTCCAGTTCAGAATGTCTGCCACTTTTTTCGGATCCACAGCCAATCCTTCCTTGTTGATTATGTGACCCAAGAACAGGACTTCACTGATCCAAAACTCACACTTGCTCAACTTTGCATACAACTGGTGCTCTCGCAATCTCTGCAATACCATCCTCAAATGATCTGCATGCTCTTCTTCGCTTTGAGAATAAACCAGAATATCATCAATGAATACCACCACAAACTTATCAAGGTAATCCATGAATACACTGTTCATCAAGTTCATGAAGAATGCTGGCGCATTGGTCAAACCAAAAGACATCACTGTGAACTCATACAAACCATACTTGGAAATGAATGTCGTCTTCGGAATGTCCGAAGGTCGGATCCTGAGCTGATGATAACCTGACCTCAGATCAATCTTGGAGAACACACTGGCTCCTCTCAACTGGTCGAACAGATCTTCTATTCTGGGCAAGGGATACTTGTTCTTGATCGTGACTTCATTCAAAGCTCGGTAATCAATGCACATCCTCTTGGTGCCATCTTTCTTCTCCACAAATAGGACAGGGGCGGCCCAAGGCGAGGTGCTTGGCCGAATGTAACCTTTCTCTGACAGCTCATCAATCTGCTTCTTAAGCTCAACCAACTCTGGTCCAGATATTCTGTAAGCTCTCTTAAAGATAGGGGCGGTTCCAGGAAGAAGCTCTATGGCAAACTCAACTTTCCGCTCTGGTGGCATACCTGGTAAGTCCTTTGGAAACACATCCGGGATCTCGGACACAACCTTGATCCTCTCGATTGGGTCTGCTTTACTGCTATCAACAGCTATCTGATAACAACTTCCTTTCTTTGGCTCAGGCGGGACTAACTCGGTCACCACTTCCTCTCCTAGTGGATACACCAACTTGATTGTCCGCTTATCACAGCTGATAACTGCCTGATACTTATCTAGCCAATTCATCCCTAGGATGAGATCTATTCCCTGAGTACCCATTACTATAAGGTTGGCGGGAAACGCTATCCCCCTTATTTCCACACTTATATTCAAACATATGCTATCGGCTCGAATTCTACCACCGGCTGAGTCAATTTGAATGGGGTTTGACATGGTAGTAATTGGAAGATTATGCGCTTCTACCCACGATGCAGTAATGAAAGAATGCATTGCTCCAGTATCAAATAACACTTCTGCAATATGGGAGTCGACTGGGAACATACCTACTATCATGCCGGGGGTCTCCTGAACTGCTTCAGCCTCCAAGTGGTTCAGCCTTCCATGATTATAGCGCGGCTGAGAGCGATTGCCTGCTCCAGACTGAGGCACATTCTGCTTTGCTGGGGCATTGGGGCCTGACTGCTGCTGGGCTGCCTTCTTCGGACATTGCATCACCCAGTGGCCTTGCTCTCCACAGTGGAAACATGCTCTGTTTCCAACCTGAGCTGGTGCTGCCTGATTGTTCTGCTGGTTTGCTGGGGCAGGAAGACGAGGCGCCTGCTGATTCTGCCTTTGAAACTAACCTCCTGACTGATTGCTCTGACGGTTCTGATACTGATGCTGAGGATACTGCCTTTGGAAATGCTGATGCTGCTGAGGTGGACGCTGGTTCTGCCTGAACTGCTGAGGTTGATTGCCTGAGAAACGAGGACGATTGCTGCTTCCAGGCTGGGGTCCACTGATCTTGCGCTTACGATCTTCCATCTCCTTACGCTTTCTCTCTGTCATGATTGCTCTGTCAATCAGGTGCTGGAATGTCGGGAAGGTATGATTCATCAGTTGGTACTGCAGAGGGTCAACCAAGCCTCTCAGGAAACGGTATTGTCGCTTGGCGTCGGTGTTGACATCTTCAGGAGCATAGCGAGACAATTGCAGAAACCTGTCTCGGTACTCACTGACAGACAATGGCCCTTGCTTGAGAGCCAGGAACTCCTCCTTCTTCACTGTCATCAGACCTGCAGGAACATGGTACTGACGAAAACTGCTTCTGAACTCTTCCCAAGTGATGGCGTCAGGGTGGGCATGGGTGGCGAGGTAAGACTCCCACCATGACTGGGCTGCTCCTCTCAACAGACGGGGACCATACAAAACTTTCTCCCTGTCATCGCACTGAGCGGTATGCAACTCCCGCTCCACAGTGCGCAGCCAATCTTCAGCATCCATGGGGTCAGAAGAATGAGCAAACGTTGGTGGATGACCTCTCATGAATTCAGCACGCTTGTCTCTGGGCATCTGAGGCATCTGAGGCTGAGGTGGGGCCTGCTGCTGCTGCTGCTGCTGCTGCTGCTGAATGGCGGCCAAGGTCTGACCGATGGCTTGAACTGCCTGAGTCTGCATCAGAAACATCTGCTCGATCGACATCGGGGGCGGGGGCGGCAGGTGCTGCTGCTGGGGCACCTCCTCCTGTTGAGCGGCTCGCTCCTGCTGAGCACGCCTTCCTCCTCTGCGCCTGTTCTCTGACATCTGCAGAATGCAACCACACATCAGAACTGATCTGGCAAATCTTGCAGCATAAGGAAAGAGAATAGAATTCTTCAACAGCACTGAACAGATGAGCATCTTCACTGATCTCCAACACAGACCACACAGCTGCTCAGAATAAGAGGAAAGTGGAATAAAAGGTTTCCCAACTATGTAACTAACTTTATTAACATAATAGGTAAACCAAAATGCAGGGGATACCCACACTCTGGTGACAATCATTACAAAGATCCAAACCAAACATAGTTCATCATGACAAACATAAATGCACAGGATATAGCAAACTACCCTGTCTAACTAAGACTAACTAAGACCGAGACTAACGCTAAGACTGAAGCTTCTATGTATATATTTCGTATTAATTACAAGATCCAACTCTAATGATCTATGGTTCTAGAGTTATCTTGGTCTTGCAGTCGGGATTGCCATAAGACTGGTGTCCACGCTGAGGTGAGCGGTACGGGTGCTGAGTCCCGACGGGAGCGGGGGAACCACCATCCAAGTGACGACGTTCCGCGCGCTCAGCCCGCAGCAGGGCGATCTCAGCACGAGCCCTACTCAGCTCGTCTAATGCATGGTCCAGCTCCGTGTTTAGCACGGCGGCTAGGTTGACTGTGCTGCTCAACCTAGGATTGCCCTCACCGACAGGTGAGACAATCACGCCTCCTGTGCTGCCAGATGGACGGCGGGGGTAATACTTCAGGTCGAGACCGTCAGCTGCCCCACCGAAAACCGAGCAGTAGTGCGAAAGCGCACGCCGTGCAGCATCTTGCATGGCTGCCTCAGCTGAGTCCCGCTCAGAGATAGAATAGTGCTCTGAACAGGCCTCTGCACCCTGGAGACTGTTCTCCGGGCAGCGCACCAAGCAAGTCGCCTCCCAGCGGTCCGGGTAGACCCCACGACTGTGCTGGTAGACCACACAGCGATACTCGACGGACCAAGTATGCCGGTCAAATGCCCGACGTAGCAGGGTGTCGAGCGCATCGTGGAAGTGACACCCGCGAGCAGCGTCGCGAGTGATGGGTCGAGCAACCCATCCTTCCGGCTCAAGGTTAGCAGAGAAGTCGGTGTCGTGGCTCGAGCTGTCGTCGCCATCTCCGTCGTCTGGGTCTCCTCCAGCAGCTACTCCAGAAGCTGGGACGCCCAGTGGTGGTGCAGGGGGCGGCTCCAGAGGAAGCACAGGGGAGCAGCTCCTCACAGACTCTATCTCCTGCTGGAGCGAGAAGGAAGAGCCCTGCTGCTCCTGTCGTCGACGCTCCTGCTCCTCACGCAGGCGGTGGTGTAGTCTCTCCAAGTGGCTGGACTGTCCGGCCACGGGACGGCGAAGCGGACGCTCAGCAAGGCGGGAGGGTAAGAAGGGGATGACTGACTTTCGTGCAGTGTGTCTAAGTCGAGCCATCTACAAAAGACATCGCAAGCAAAAGGGTGAGAACAGAATTAATATGACCAGCAAATAATGAATCATGAGTGAATGAAGGATTAGAATAAAACATGTTTTTCAGCAAGGTATAATATATAGTAGAACATAGGTTTGGTCGGTATGACCAACTTTTGAAGGGATGACAAAGTCAAGGCAGAGACAGAGGTCTATAGTACTTAGAACGACCATTCTACTCTAGGTTAGCGGTCCTACAGTCAGCACGGCTTTGATACCACTTATGTCACACCCGGTTTTAGAAGGCAAACCGAATGCAAACCATGTACGTGCCAGGATCAGTTATTCACGTACACAGCAGTTACATAATATGGACATCATCACACAGTGCTCAAAATAGTAGTAAAAGGGAATAATAGTTGATTACATCATGCGTCTGAGACGTCCATATAGTTCTTACAATAAATCAAAGTGCGGAAAAGAAACGTAGATAACTGCGGCCTTCACAGGCAGCCGACTGGGGGTTGCCGCTAACCCACACCTAGAACTCGTCGTAATCTTGGAACTCCTGGAAGTCTTCTTCCACGGCTTCATCTTCGCCTGAGCAGTGGTTGCAATGCTGACAACCTGGGGATGGGGGGGGGGTTTGGTGTGTAGAGCAAGGGTGAGTACACATCAACATACTCAGCAAGTATCCTGTTTGGCTGTGGTGGACTAGCTGTATGTGGGGATAAGTCAAGCAGTTGCTTTTAGTTGGTCAAATTATTACTTACTAGTAGAAGGCCAAGTTTTAGCATTAACCCAAGTTATTAACCCAAACGTACTCCTTTCCAAACGGAAAGAGTACCACTTACCAGTACCATAGTCATAACCAGAATCATCGATCTCATAACCACCTGTACCAAAGTATCTCTGATCAAGTACCACTAATCACTGGAGCTCCCTTGGCCGCTCATAACCGTGAGCACGGCTGATATATCAGTTTTCAAACACTCTGCAGAGGTTGTGCACTTTACCCACAAGCCGTGATTCCCATTCTGCCCGGAGATCATGACTCTCCATTGATCACTACCAAGGTGACCCAGCAGGGCATCACTACGTAGCCTTTACAAAGATTCCCCGGGGCTGTAGCCACCCGTTAGGTTTCCTAAATGCACCGCACTCCTCCCCAAGGGGCGAACCCAAACTTGGCAGAGCGAGCCGCATACACCGAGCCCCATTGACGGCACGACGGCTAAGTGAACTACACCCCGGATCCTCTAATTATTCAGCTAAGGGCATCCCATTCCACCCTCATGGTTGCACTGTTTTCCCGGGCGGTCATCCATAGAACAGGTCCTTACGGAGAGGCACTCGAGAAACCGCTCGAGCCCCCTTGAAGGTCACAAGTACAACATCATCATAAGAGAAGGGAAAACAGCGTATCATAGATATTCTCATCATGTTCATTGATTAGAGTTAGGCAATAGCATAAAGCTAAACAGTAATAATCCAACCCAGATAGGTAAACAAGGACATGGATAACAAAAGCTAGTCAAACCTTAGGTATAAATATGTAAAGCGGGAGGTGAATTAAAGAATGAATAGGACATAGATAGGTCAAAGGACACTTGCCTCCACCAACCGACTGCTGCTCAGGGGCTTCTCCTGCGAGTTCCTCGGGCTCTTCAACCGGATCGTTCTCTAAGCGGGTGCAAACATACATACATCCATCCATCGAAATTAGGAAACCAACAGTACACCATACAAGAGAACAAGTAAAGCAAATATGCATAGAATACCACATACGATAATGAATTTACCTTGGTTAGAAAGAAACGAGGGAAAGTTTCGCAGGGGTTGAGGCTTATGCTCGAGGGACACTACGGGTAGACGAAAGACTAGACGTCACGTGCTCTAGTTTTAATTAGTTCTAACAAAAGAATTAGCTACATGCACTAATGTAATCGCAACCACTTTTAGTAGATTAACATTGAACGAGATAGATGATTAGTTATACGAATTAACTAACGTAACCAATTTCCAAATTGAGACTCCTATCTTATTAATATAAACGACGTGATTAGCGCATACAGGAGACGGGGGGGTAGACGAGGCACGACGAGTCGTGCCAAGGCGCGCGCACTACGCGGGCACGCACGCGAGGCCGCACGCACACGCCGCGGACTAACCGTACGCACGTCGGAGCCGTGCGCTAGCCGAGCTCAAAGCCGCGCGCCATAGGCACGCTGGGCCAAGCTCGAGGCCACGCAGGGGCCGACACGACGCGCACTACACGACGGTTGATCTTTAGCGACCCTTATTAGGTACCAACTGTTGGTTGCTAAAGGTTAGAGACCGACGGTCAGTCGCTAAATCCTTTTGTAGCAACGGTCGGTTGGTCGCTAAAAGTCTAGAAATTTAACAACTTATGGTTGGTCGCTATAGATGTCGTCGGGGACTAGCGGTGGGTCGCTATAGAGAGGATCACTATCAAATCTTATAGCCTGAACATACCTATAGATGTTAGTGACTAAAAATTAATTAAAACAAGTAAACATTGATCGCTAAATTGCGTGGTGATTTATTTCTTTCTAATATTGTTTGTATGTTTATTTCATGGTTTGTTTATGTATAGACATGACTATAGTATGCAAATGTGTTCTTTATGCTTATATTAAATAGGGTAATAAATTTTTATTCAAATGTTTATTATTTATTTGCATTCGTAATAATTTATTCAAATATTTATTATTCATTTGGTAAAATTTTATGATTTTTTGAGTAATTTAAAAATGCATTTGGAAATAAAAAAAGAAAACTCTCCCTGACCCTAAGGCGCACTAGGGGCCATCTACCTAACCCTAGTAGCCGCCTAGAAACCTAAATTACCACTGCCCAGCAGGCCTCTCCAGTCTCCACACGAGGCACGCCGCCGCCGTGGCCTCTCCCTCACTCCACGCCGCGTCGCCGGCGCTTCTGCTTCCTGCATCCTGCTCCTGCCGTCCTGCGTCCTCACTCCTCAATCCCTCTCGGCTCTCAGGCGGTCAAGCCCTTGGCCTCTCCCTCGACGCCAGCTGCGGGCCGCCCTCGACGTCGGCCGCGACGCTGCCTTCGACGACGCCCTTCCTGTAGCCGGTCGTCGTTTCCCTTCGCTGCTCTTGGAGCCGGTCGTCCCCGCCGTGATGCCCTATCCCAACAGCAAACATGTCGTCACATCTGCTCCCCATGCTAAGCTCGCCCCTGCTCCCTAACGGCATCACCTGCAGCAGCTGCGTTTTCTCGCTTCCTTTCCCAATCTCGCACCAGCGCCTGTCCTCCAGCCGCCCCCATGGCTTCCCTCACCTCTCCCGTCAGCACTAGCCCAGCTGTGGTACAGCAGCAGCAGGCTGGACCTCTGTAGTCCCGATGAGGAGAAGACAGCTTTAGTGTGGCGCTTGTCAAGTGTTTGATAAAATGGCTGAACCTGGAATCGTTGTCGTGTCCACCATGTCAGAGTCATTTGGGTCCATGGTAAGTTGTTTTACTAATTTTGTTCACTACCTTAATGAATAGATATATTGGGGTTGTAATTTTAATACTTGCTCAGTTGGTCCCATCCTGGTAGCGATAGAAACGCTAGTGAGCTGTTTATGATCTCAATACGTCTCATTTGACTATGTTTTCCTTTCTTTGTTGTATAGTTCTTTTTTCTCTGAGAATTTTATATGTTCATGATCTGTAGCTGAGCAAGTTTGTTTGTTCCTCTATGTTTTAACGATGCAAGATATATTAATAACCTGCTAGCAGGAAGCCTGTTATTGATAATGTCTAGATTCAAATTGGCTCCTTCGGGTTCATATTCATGCAGTGTAGTTCATATACGTGTTGATATGTGGTCCATGGTAGTGTTGGGCAATCTGGATGCAAGCTGGAATAATGTGATTGTTTCTGTTTTTGTGATTGTTCATATACTTTGTTTGACTTGGTGTTTCCTGTGTAAAGCTTCTTCTACTGGCATTTATGAAAGAATATGAAAATGGTTTTCTATGAATCGGTATCACTTGTATCAGTTCAGATTTTATGAGCCTCAATGCATTACTGGTTAGTGCAAACTAGCTGTATAAATTTTATCTACTAATTGTTTTTAACTAGATTAATCTTGAACTCTGTACAAATAAACTTCAAGGTTTTAAGTACCTGTTTGTGTGGCAGGTTTTTTCTTTTTAGAAACCCTTGTTTAAAGCTGAAAGTTAAATACTTTTCTTTTTAGAAATGTAACTTAAATGGAATGCTACAATGTATGCGTACAGTTCTCTCATGCAATGCGCTGTGCATGTGCACATGCAACTGGTATTCGTATGTTTTTTTCGTTTTGTATGCAAGACTAATATACTTCACCTAGTAGTATAAACAATACAAGAAAATTATACCTGGTCATTTGTCTTAGTTAAGACCACAAGATTTTTTTTTGCTGGAAGCCTGGAACATGACATTGCTATACAATACTTCTTTTGCAGCATGGAAGGCATTCTTGAGCGTTACCAGCATTACTCATTTGAAGAAAGAGTAGTACTTGATCCAACTATTGTAGACCAGGTATAATTGTGGAATATCTACTATAACTATCAGAGAACTATTGTTACAGCAAAATGAGCACTGATATGTGGTCTATTTTGTACCAGGCAAACTGGGGGATGAATATGTCCGGTTAAAATCCAAACTGGATGCACTTCAGAGGAGTAAAAGGTACCACCGACTTGCTCAAGAGGACTCTTATTCTGGTTATGATAATGTTTACTGATAACTTTTATTTCATTTTATTACCTGCCTATTCCCGATGGAAGGCAACTGTTAGGGGAACAATTGGATTCACTGACCATAAAAGAACTTCAGCAACTGGAGCAACAGTTGGACAGTTCTTTGAAGCGTATTAGGTCAAGAAAGGTGAATTAGTTGGGGTCAAATTTGTTGTTCGGTGCACAGCTATTTAGGTTATTTACTAACGTCTTAGTCTTTTATTATATTATAGCTTTATTTTTTTTGGCACAGAATCAGCTCATGTTCAATTCAATTTCCGAGCTTCAGAAAAAGGTCAGCTACAATATAGGTTCCCTTGTACCTCGCAGTCTGTATGAGTCACTAGTTCTTCCAAGACATGATCGAGTTTAATTTCATTTCATTTGTTCATTTTAAAGGTGCAGAGAGGAAGATGCCAACTGTGACAACACACGGACAGTTGAGCAACAGCAGCCCTCTGACGACAGACAGACAGTTGAGCATGCTCCTCTTCAGGAAACTGATCCAGGCAAAGAGACACATGTTTTAGAGGCTAAAACGCTCACAGCAGATGCTGATGGAAATTTGAGCTCAAGCCAGCAAACTGGGGAGTACAATGAATTGCTGAGACAATACTATTAAATTGTTGCTTAATTTTAAATTGTTCATTGTAAACTAGAACTTATTGTGACTGATCATCTCTGGAGCTTTTGTGAATGATCTAGCTAGCTATCTGTAAATGATATAGTTGTGAATGATATTATAATTGTGATGCTTTTGTGAATATATAATTATGGTGCTTTTGTGTTTATGTGATGGATCTATGACTGTGGTATACTGATTAACTGTGTATATCTTTATGATTTGTGTATAAAAATCTGTGATTTTTGGTGCTTAATTAAATGTATATTATTATTAATAACAACAGTAAAAGGGCGACTTTCTGTTGGTTGCTAAATGTATAGTATGACGACTTACGGTTGGTTGCTAAATCTATAGTACAGCAACCCACGGTTGGTCGCTAAATATACAATATTAGCAACGGACGGTCGGTCGCTAAAAAGATGTTGGTCGCTAAAGCCTTTAGCGACGGCACTTACAGCGACCATCCTTATGGGTCGCTAAAAGTTTTTAGCGACCAACCGTAGGTCGCTGAAGGCCGTTTTAGCAACCAACCATAGGTCGCTGTAAGTGAACCGTCGTGTAGTGGCGAGCAAGGCACGGCGGGGCGAGCGGGCAAGCACGCCGGGGCCAGCGAGCGCGAGCGAGCGAGGATACGGCCGGACGAGGCCGAACGCGGGGATGGGCGGCCGAGCCGGGGCACGGGGGCGGTTGAACCGGGGGGCGGCCGAGCTCGCCGGGAGGCGGCCGAGCTCGCCGGGAGGGGCGGTTGGGCCGGGCCGGGGCGCGAGCGGCCGAGCCGAGGCCGGGGCAGCCGAGGCCGGGCGCGAGCGGCCGAGCCGAGGCCGGGGCAGCCGAGGCCGGGTAGGGGCGGGACGCCGGGGGCGCGGGCGGCCGAGCTCGCCGGGCGCGGGGAAGGGCGGGGCGCGGCCGGGCGGGACGCCGGGGGCGCGGGCCGAGGCGGGGTCGCCGGAGCGGGGCCGAGGCGGGGTCGCCGGAGCGGGCGAGGGCGCGGCTTGGCGGCCGAGCTCGGGGCGCGGGCACCGGGGCGGGGCGGGGAGGGCGCGGTCGGGCGGCTCGCCGGCGCGCGCGGACGCGGGGCCGGGGACGGGGAGCGCGGGGCCGGACGCCATGGCCGCGAGCGCCATGGCCCCGAGCGGCCGGGCCGAGCCGAGCGGCGGGGGCGCGACCGGCCGAGCCGGGGGCCAAGGCGGGCGGCGCGGGGAAGGGCGCCGGGGAGAGGAGAGGGAGGAGGGAGAGGGAGGAGGAGGGAGGGGGAGGAGGAGGGAGGGGCCTCACCGGAGGGGAGGACGGCGGCGGCGGCGGGGAGCGGCGGCGGCGCGGGACGCGGGGGAGGGCGCGGGGGAGGGCGCCGGTTAGGGTTTGGGGAGAGAGAGGGAGAGGGAATGACGGGCGGGGCCCGCGGGAGGATTTTTGGAAAAAAGAAAAGAGGTGGGGGGCGGCTGGGCCGGCTGGGCCCAAAGGGGGGAGGGAGGGGGGCGCGCGGGTGGGCCGGCCGGGAGGCCCACGCGGGAGGGGAGGGGGGAGGCGGCTTGGGCCGGCCAGGAGGCCCACGCGGGGGGAGAGGGGGCGGCTTGGGCCGAAATGGGAAAGGGAGAGAGAGAGAAAAAGAAAAGGATTTTTCTTTTTCTAAAATCTAAATTTTTGGATGAATGCTTTCACATTTTAATCAATCAAAAAAAAATGCATGGTTCGGCATGGTGCATCACAGAAAATAAAGTGTTTTAAGGTTTTGCTTCACACGAGGTCTAAAGCCAAAACCCGCTGCGACTTTGGAAAAGATCAAGGCTTAGCGAGAAGAAAAGGGAAAAGGAAAGAGTAACGCCTGAATTTGGTGAGAGAAAAGAAGAAAAAAATCTACCCCCAAATTCAGGGCGTTACATCACTCCACCTTCCAGTTTTAGCACCCATGGTCTTGTTAATTATGGAATTAACAACAATAACATCACAAGAGTGTCATCATTGAGCCGAGTTAACGAAATAGCAACTAGTAAGCAAGGCTTGAAACCCAAGTTTAATCAAGGTATGGGTTGGTGGAGAATGGTAATTTTCTCTAGGGAATGGGGTGGTTTCCTAGCGAAGTATTGGGGTGCTGGGCCTAGACAAAGCCTCTTGATCATTGCCTTTGTGACAATGTCATCATGGATAGTTGGTGCCTGAGCTCTTAAGCGAAGGAACTTTTGGACATAAGCCTGAAGGTATTATTCGTCCTCCTGAGTGCACTAGAAGAGGACTTGAATGGTGATTGGTTTGGTTTGGAAGCCTTCAAAGCTTGTAAGGAGCATGTCCTTCAACTTCTGCCATGAAGTAATAATTCTTGGCTGAAGATATGGGTACCGGGTTTGGGCCGCACTCCTGATCGCCATGACAAATGACTTTTCCATGACTGCTATGTTGCCACCATAGGAGGATATGGTGGTTTCATAGCTCATCAGAAACTGCTTCGGGTCTGACAGACCATCATATACTGGCAATGTGGGAGACCTGTAGAGTGGTGGCCATGGTGTGTCTTGCAGTTCTTGCGTCAATGGGGAAGCATCGTCATACAAGAACTCCTCAAAATTGTATGCCTCAAGATGAAGGTCGTCATGATTGTGACCCTAGTGCCAAAGGTCTCTGTAGTTGTGTTGCTGGTTGTCATGCTCTGTATGTTGCACATTTCTTCGGTTGCATCATCGATCTTCTTCTGAAGTTCGGAGAGCCAAAGCATCTTCTCCTGCACTTCTCCAGCTATTGATGGATAGTTTTAAGGTTGTTGATCTCGTGATCAAGTTCCTCATCTCGTGGTTCTGAGCTGATGGCCTTCCTATTTTTGGCTCCTTGGTTCCTAAAGAAGAGCTTCATCTCCTTGGTTAGGGTCCAAGGGCATGAGGACGGCGCCAGTCATCGTCGACTTCTTCGGTGACATGATGTAGCTTGTTGTGGTCGTGAGATCTCTGACGGTGGACACCAATGTTGGTCACTTGTTTTTTGATTTCTATAAGATATAAAAAACAAGGCAATACAAGTTATGAAACCATAAAGTTCTCCCTTCAATTAATCCTTCTTCGAAGGTTAATAGAAGGGAGAAGATGAAGGGGGGGTAAATATGCATTCGTTGACAAGCACGAAATGTAAAATGATAGTAAGAGAGGTATATGACTCAACTTCGTGTTCCTACACTTATCATCTCATTCCTTGCAGTACAATTAGCAATTACAAACATAGCTTCGACTTTACACAAATAACAACGTGAAGGTACTTTGAAGGATAAGCTAGACGAAGCTTTGGACCGTCGAAAAATGAATTTATGCATGACACTGTTTCTCTATTTATAGGGGAGAGGTACAACTTCGTATGAAATTACAAGTATGCCCATAAAGTTTACACATTTGATTCACAAATATTACAAGGGCAATATTGCCCTTCCCTCTTCTTCTTTCTTGTTGCACAAGTCTTCTGAGCCTCCTTATATGCTTCGTTCACGAAGCCCTTTAGCACCGAGGCTAGTGACTTTGGCATGCCCCTTCGCCATGCTCATGCTTAGGCGAAGCTCTCCCTTTCAGGTTCAATTTGGCCGAAGGTTGGCTTCGTCTATTCTTCATGTCGTGCCTAAAACATATTTTCTCAATATGAAAACAAAGGGTTTTGAGTATCTTCGACAATATAGGCCCCAATAGACCTCCTGCCTCGAGTCCAACGAACCACATAATGCTCAGCTATTAACCAATACAACTATGATCTAATCCCTGGAGCGTGTCGCGCGTTCAGATCCATGTGAGGCGCACCGTCGGATCCGCCACACGCCTAGCTTAGCATTGGTTTGGCTCGATTCAGGGGCGCGCTACTACCGGTTTGTGTGTTGATCATGTCCTGGTCTTGATTGTCTCCCTTTGGTGCAATCTGAAAAATCTATATATTGGATTGTGTTTGAAAAGAATATCTCTATGTACCTAATTAGTTGTCCCGTACGTTGGTGTACGTAGATACCAACAACGTGTTGTACGTAGTCATTTGCAACTCACGGCATGACGGATCCACAAAACAAGGTGTCGCGTGTTCCTTTGCTTGTCACAACTACATCATCATACACGTTCAGGACCAAAGAGGTCACGAAAGCTCAGCGCTACCACGCTGAGTCATGATAACTTCATCTCGTTATTTGTAGGGCTGGACAAAATACTCATGACTCGTGAGCTCGCTCAACTTGTAGTTAGCTCGTCTTGGCTATACAAGGCTCGTTTCAATTTTGTCATGACTTGAGCTAGCATCTCAGTTTGTTAACGAGACAGCTCGACACGAGCTCGAGTCAGCCTGCTATAATGAGCTAGCATTTATCAGCAAAACAAAGCCTACACTTGTATTAGATGAACTAATAAGTAATGAACTATGATAATTTAGGATTTAATTGATGTGATATATGAAATTATGAGTATTATTACTCACTACAGTAAAACAGAGCATTTCCGACGGCCTCCTTACCTCCGACGGCCTCGTACAGGGCCATCGGACATAACCTTATGTCCGACGGCCGCCACCGGCTCTCGGAAATAGCGCTTATGTCCGACGGCCCCATACCTAGCCGTCGGACATAAGCCTTTTTAACGCGCGGATCGGACCCGCGCGGCTTTCATTTCACCTCGTCGGTTTCTCTCAGCCGCCACACCATCGCCGCCGCTCGGTTTCTCTCCGCCGTCCGCTCGGTCGCCGCCACACCATCGCCGCCGCTCGTGCTCCTGCCCGCCACGCCGTCGCCGGAGATAAGGCGCCCGTGCTCCCGCCGCCGCCGCCCGTGCTCCGGCCACCGTCCCGAGCTCCGCCCCGTGCTCCGGCCGCCGCCGCCGTCGCCCCGTTCGCCGGTCGCCGCCGCCCCGTGCTCCGGCCAACAGCCACGTGCGCCCGTCGCTGGCCGGCTCCCCACGCCCGCTAAGTGAGTATCCTTAATTAGCAATTTTGTTTATTAAAATTGTATGCTTGTATTAATTTATTTGATTAAAATAGTATGCTTGTATTAATGTATTTGATTAGAATTGTATGTATTAATGCATTTAATTGTTTAGTTTGTTATGTCCGACGGCCAAAATTTGATTAGGTAATTAAAGTAGCTTGTTTTAGTTTATTTAGTGGTACTTTAGATAATTTAAATTTTTAATTTCCGAGGGTAATTATTATGCCCTCGGAAATAAGGTCATTTTATATGATTTGTCATCTATAACAATGTTATTTCGTATGTAATATTGTATTGTGGTTTATTAGTTTAATTATTTAATAATGCACGATGATTATAGTTAATCATAGTGTATCGTAGTGTGAACAGGCAGAGTACCATCAATCAGTCTTGAGGGAACAATTGGAGTACCAGAGGCAACAATCTGAATACCAGAGACAACAAGCCGAGTACCAGAAGAAGAGGGACGAGTATTATGCAAGCCTCCAGGCCCAAAATCAAGCTCTTCTCTCGGTAAGTTGAAGTGACATTTTGTAGCTTATTTTGCAAAACACTTGATGTGTATCTTGTTTGTTCAACAATGACTTGTATATAATTTGTAGCAACTAGCCCAACAAGCGGGCGTCCCGATGCCGACATATGGGATGCCGCCTCCGGACTTTGCACTGCCAATGCCAATGTTGGCGCCTCCACCTCCGCCTCCGCCTCCGTCACAATTCCCTATGGTATGTACACATATGCGTGTGTGACATGTTCATAGATGTCTTATGTGTTTAAATGAACAACTGAGTGGTTACTATTTCATGTGCTTGTGTTATAGGGATTTCAGACACCACTCGCTTCAGTTGCCGCACCTGGAGATGGGTCTGGTCAAGACGACACAACACATTCGTGGGTGAACAACCTTTTCAACACGCAGAGTCCAGCCGGAGGAGGTGGCTACTCGAACCATCCAGACGATGGATATGATTGATGTGTCGTGATGTTTATTTATGAAACACTTTGCAACACTTGTTTGTGAGACACAATTTCAGTTTGCAACAACCGTCGAACCTATATGTTGGTCGAACCTATATGTTGATGTTAAATTTGTGAATGTTAATATTTATGTGAGAATATTTGTGATTGTGAATACTTATTAGAATGTGTATATTTGTGATTGTGAATGTGAATGTGTATATGTGCATGAATCTGTTTTTGTTTTGTAAATGTCAGATTTTTTAAAAAACAGAATTTTGTGTAAATTCTGTAATTTGTTATGCCGTCGGACATAACCTTACCTTATGTCCGACGGCTTATCGCTGGGCCGTCGGACTTAAGCTTGTGGGGCCCACTGACTGACCGGTAAAACGGTTGAGATTTACTATTTCCGACGGGCGCTAGCAGCCGTCGGAGATAGGTTATGTCCGACGGCTGCCGTCGGACATTGCACTATTTCCGACGAGTTATCTCCGACGGCTTTAAGCCGTCGGAGATAAGTCTTTGCCGTCGGAGATAAGCTATTTCCGACGGTTTAATTCTTATGTCCGACGGTTTTGGCCGTCGGACGTTTCTCCGTTTACTGTAGTGACTCATTTTTAATGTTAAATTAGTATGAAATTAACTACCAATTGATTATATTGTTGTGTGTGTGTATATATATATATATATATATATATATATATATATATATATATATATATATATATATATATATATATATATATATATGTGTGTGTTATTTTTTGTTGCGGCTTTCGAGCTAATCGAGCTATCTCGAGCTCGCAAACGATGCGAGCTAGCTCGATATCTAGCCATAATCATATGTACCAGCTTAACTTTGTTGTGCAACCAAGATCTTAAAGACTAGGGTTAAGGAGGCCCAGGCCCCATGGATTTGTGAAGACCCCGTGACAACAACAAAATAAAGGTTAGAAAGGATTCGCCGGATCGTATCACCATTTTTAAATTAGGCGCTGACCGAAATGAACATTTTTTTAAATAACGGAACATAGTATTGCTTAGCAAGTTTGGGACAAAAAATAAATTCTAATGCAAAGTCTCATTTGCGTACACAACATAGTTACACATGGCAACGTTTACAATATAATGGCATATATAACCTTGTTTAATATCTTGTTTTTCGAGAAGTCTCTATAAAGTTAAATTTAAAAAAAAAATACAAGAGACTCTTCACACAAAATGCGTCTATACACGACTTTCCATTCTCAACCGTATTTATGATATGACCGATTTTAAAAACTCTTCGTTGTATGATGCAGTTTCTTAGATATCTTTAGATATCTTTTCTACGTAGCAAACCGATCAAGAGAATCTAGGTTGTTACATACTCTAATACGGCAACAAGCACGCAGTATCCCATCGGTGACAGGCCAAACGGAAGCTGCGACTAGTTGCTGGTGGTGAGATCAAGTGTAGATTAAGTCACGTGTTGGTAGCCCGTGCTAAAAACGTGGCCGACAATTTTATAATCCCCGCAAACTGTTCGTCGTCGTTAGCATTAGCATTAGCATTAGCATTAGCAATTGAGGGTCGTGTCGGGCCGTTTCCGTTCCAGTCCACGTCCACCCACACCCAGAGCCACCCAACCTGGCCAGTGGCCACCAACCTTCGTCATCTCCTCACACCGCGACCAACCAACCAACCGCCTAGAAAAAGAAAGCCCCGCGCCCACTCGCTGCCTTCTCAAATCCAAACGCGAAGTAGCAACAAGCAAAAGCCCAGATCGATAATACGATGGGGCGGTCGCCGTGCTGCGAGAAGGCGCACACCAACAGGGGCGCGTGGACCAAGGAGGAGGACGAGCGGCTGGTGGCCTACGTCCGCGCGCACGGCGAAGGGTGCTGGCGCTCGCTGCCCAGGGCGGCGGGCCTGCTGCGCTGCGGCAAGAGCTGCCGCCTGCGCTGGATCAACTACCTCCGCCCGGACCTCAAGCGCGGCAACTTCACCGCCGACGAGGACGACCTCATCGTCAAGCTGCACAGCCTCCTCGGGAACAAGTACGTGCCTGCCTCTGCCTCTGCCTCTCTCACCGCGCCACCTGACCTGACCCAGCCAAACCAAGCAAGCAAGCTGAAGAACGTCCTCCGGTTGTTGCCTTGCCTCTGCCTGCAGGTGGTCGCTCATCGCCGCGCGGCTCCCGGGGCGGACGGACAACGAGATCAAGAACTACTGGAACACGCACATCCGGCGCAAGCTGCTGGGCAGCGGCATCGACCCCGTCACGCACCGCCGCGTCGCGGGGGGCGCCGCGACCACCATCTCGTTCCAGCCCAGCCCCAACACCGCCGTCGCCGCCGCCGCAGAAACAGCAGCGCAGGCGCCGATCAAGGCCGAGGAGACGGCGGCCGTCAAGGCGCCCAGGTGCCCCGACCTCAACCTGGACCTCTGCATCAGCCCGCCGTGCCAGCATGAGGACGACGGCGAGGAGGAGGAGGAGGAGCTGGACCTCATCAAGCCCGCCGTCGTCAAGCGGGAGGCGCTGCAGGCCGGCCACGGCCACGGCCACGGCCTCTGCCTCGGCTGCGGCCTGGGCGGACAGAAGGGAGCGGCCGGGTGCAGCTGCAGCAACGGGCACCACTTCCTGGGGCTCAGGACCAGCGTGCTCGACTTCAGAGGCCTGGAGATGAAGTGAACGAAACGAAGCCCACACGTCCTTTCTTCTCCTTTTGTTGTCGGTTTTAGTCTTGGCTTGTTGGATTTGGATAGAGCTAGTTGGTTACTAGTTGTTAGTTAGAAGATAGTGCAGGATGATCACTAGCTACTGGCTACCTCAACACAGTAGCTGCTCCCTTCTTCTCTTCCATTCTATGTAAAAAAGAAACAAAAATACTTAGTACCTGGTTGATGAACTTTAGGAATAATCATGTGTACTTTCTTCTGACTCCGGGTTGCTTCCCGGATTCTTTGTGTTGTAATGTAACTACTACTACTACAAGTAGTAGGAAAAGACAAGGAAAGAGCAAGGGGGACAGTTAGCGTGGTGAAGCAAGCCCAACAGCAGCAGAGCGTCGTTTCGGTGAGGCCGGTCGGGCGAGCGGTGGCAAGCTGCTGGTGAGGCGAGAAATGCTGCTGCGATAACGATAAGTAAAAGCAGCGGCTTCAGGTGGCCGAACCGAACGAACGGGCACAGGTCACCTCATCGACACGGTGTCCATAACGTAGTGCTCCTCGGTGGTATAAGGCTGGTGCCAGTGCGGGCGGCAGCGCGGGCGAGAAGAGGTCGCTGCCGCCCGCGCGCGGGCGATAGGCGGGCGAGAGGCCGACGCCGGGCGATGGCGCTGGCGCCCGGCGAGAGCGGGCGATATCGCCTCGCTCTCGCCCGCGCTGGAGCGCCCGCCCGGGCGAGAGGCGGGCGAGAGGGAGGCGAGAGGGAGGCGACGCACTGACGGGGCGAGAGCGCGGGCGAGAGCGACGTGGCGCGATCTGATTGGTCCACGTGTCGCGATCTGATTGGTCCACGTGTCGCGATCTGATTGGTCCACGTGTGCTAGCCGTTGCAACTAGCCGTTTTTGACCGTTTGGAGTCCAAAAAATTTTATTTTAATTATCATGTCATTTTATTTTAATTATTATGTACTTTGTAATTTTTAATTCAATAAAAAATATTATGTTGTGTGTTTTCTGAGCGTTGAAATAAATCCGCGTGAATTACTTAATTCTGAAATAGAAAAATTGACGTGGCTATAGCCTGAGGCTGTAGCCTGCTGCAGCCTGTGCACTGGAGCAGCAGAGGCGAGAGTGGAGGCGAGAGCTGACGTGGCAGGGGCGAGAGGGAGGCTGTGCACTGGACTCAGCCTAAGGAAGGGAAGGGAGGACTGCCGAGCTCGTGGCAGGCGGCTGGCGGTGGTGCCAGTTGGGGGCTAGAGTGAGGGCGAGAGAGGGGCAGGAGAGAGACGAGAGAGGAGAGACCATGGGCGGGCGATGGCCGCCGCGTTTGGCGACAGTGTGCTTGTCGCCTCACTGTAGGTCTGTAGTCCACACTGGAGAGGCAGTTGAGGCTGGTGGCAGTGCGGGCGGCAGCACGGGCGAGAAGAGGCCGCTGCCGCTCGCGCGTGGGCGAGAGGCCGGCGCCGGGCGATGGCGATGGCGCCCGACGAGAGCGGGCGGTATCGCCTCGCTCTCGCCCGCGCTGGAGCGCCCACCCGGGCGAGAGGCGGGCGAGAGGGAGGCGAGGCACCGGCGGGGCGAGAGCGCGGGCGAGAGCGACGTGGCGCGATCTGATTGGTCCACGTGTCACGATCTGATTGGTCCACGTGTGCTAGCCGTTGCAACTAGCCGTTTTGACCGTTTGGAGTCCAAAAAATTCGAAAAAAATTGCAAAAAATCATAAATTTCATCCCCAATCCCTCTATATATATCCCTACCCGGGTGGAGCTCATTCCACACACCATTCCATCTCATTTTTCTCTTCCAAACTCCCCTTTCTTCACACAATGTCGGGTTGGTCCCCAGATTTGAACACCTTCACGGATCTCTTGCAGTCCGATGGGTCACCTACAACCCTTCCGTTAGATGAGTCTTCTTCACTACATCGTCGCTCCGATGTTTCAGCCTCACTCCCCCGTGCACTATTTCCGGCTGCGCGTCCACCACCATACCCTTATCCCTATCATTTGTATCAATATCCCTATAAAAAATATTATGTTGTGTGTTTTCTGAGCGTTGAAATAAATTCGCGTGAATTACTTAATTCTGAAATAAATAAGCTGACGTGGCTATAGCTTGAGGCTGTAGCCTCCTGCAGCCTGTGCACTGGAGCAGCAGGGGCGATAGTGGAGGCGAGAGCTGACGTGGCAGGGGCGAGAGAGAGAGGCTGTGCACTAGACTCAGCCTGAGACGGTAGAGGGACGACCGGACGATAGTAGGGGGGGCAGTGCGTTGGAGTTGGAGTGGGTTCGAGCGGGCGAGAGAGACGCGGTGAGAGTGAGGGCCTGTTTGTTTACCCCCCAGATTATATAATCTGGATTAAATAATCCTAAGAGGCAAACAAACAGTCCAGCTTATTTGCCCAGATTATATAATCTAACCACTTGGATTATGATAATCCATAAGCAAGTGAGGAGGTGCTTATTTCAGATTATTTTTTTCCCACTTCCCCACTACCCTTTCAAGTTTTCTAGAAATTACCCACCATTGCCATTATAATCCACCGAATCGTTTTTGTGCCTAGTACTAGTCAATTTGGGGATGAAGAAGGTGACATAATGCCTTCCGTGATAATATTGCTAATGCAATATTTGCCAATGTCAATTGAATTATTTTTTTTCATATATGAGTTTCAACCTAGTACAAATATAGAGGGCATTCTTGTCTTCCTCATACAAAAGAATCCTATTAACAACTCAAATAATCTGGGTAAACAAACAGGACTACTCAGATTATATAATCCAGATTATATAATCCAGATTATATAATCCTCCAAAAATAATCCAGATTATATAATCCATGGGGGTAAACAAACAGGCCCTGAGTTGTCGTTCTCTGATTGGTCCACATCAGTATCACGTGTGGTTGTTTGGAATCCAAAAAATCACAAATTTCATTCTCAATTCATTTATAGATATTCTTACTTAGTTGGAGCTCATTTCACACACTTTTTCTTCTCTTGGAATTTTTTATAATTATTATGTAATTTTATTTTAAGTTTTTTTTAATACATAATTTTTAATTCAATAAAAAAATTATGCTGAGTAATATTTAGGTGTCGAAACAAATCAGTATGAATGAATAGTTAATTCTGAAATAAAAAAACTAACGTGACTATATTGGAGCAGTAGGTACGTATAGCGGGCTTTTGGCTACACTGCACAAATTAGAAGAACATGCTCCTCGTAGTCGTAGGTGACTTTAACTTATTATACTTATTTATTTAACTGTAATATCATTAATCTTCTGGATTCGGCCTAACTCAAAAATTAGCTTTGGGAATTAATATCTTGAAAAAAAAATTATAAAGATAGGCCGGCCAATACTATTGGCGTACGGAGTAGTAATCTGCAACAGGCAGGTGCAGCGACAGCCGCAGAAAAGGACCGCCGAGCAAGTGTGTATGTATATAAATTCAAGCCAGAAAAGATGACAGAAATCAGACGACAATATAATGGTTCCTAGTTTATGCAGCAATGGTTCCAAGAGTGGGAGTGGGTTGGGGGTTGCGAGCGCAACGGATGGTCTGCAGCAGGGGGCGCATGGCACTGACAGTGAAAGCTGAACCCTCTGGTTCGTCCCTGCAATGCGACACGACATGCATGATCGAGGCTTCAAAAATTGATGGGCTGAATGATCTTGTCCGTGGTGTAGCCAATCATAAAGGCACCTGTGTGGCATGTGTTTCTGGGCTAGTTGCCATCTTCTCTCTCTGTCTCTTCTCATTTGCTTATTCATTAATCTTGCTGGCTGTTCTCGGTTCCACGGATGGATGGATGGATTCGTCGTGAGGGAGACCCCAAAGACCATGGCACAGTGTCCACGCGATGAGACGGTCGTTTGGATGGAATGGCCGCAGATGGCGCCTCGGTGATGATGATCCATCCAGGACGAATGGACGGGAAGAGATGAGTCCAATCGCCATGAGTTTTCCCTTTTTGTCCCGACGTCCGCACAGTTTGGTAGGCAGCAGAAGCTTCCACGTACGTTCCCCCTCGTGCTTCCTTCTGAAAATCTTTTTCTACGTGTGACCTGTAAAAGAATTGCGGTCAACGATCGTGAAATAACTGAAATTTGTTGAAATTTGTTTGGTTGAAACAACTGTGAGTTATGGATAAACCTGCTAACGGCAAAAAAACACACCATACATACAACATATACCCAAATCTAATAACTTTGACATCCATCTCATAACAAAAAAAAATATGAGGAAATTAAACCCAATCCAACCAATAACATTATTGACTCTAAACCAATCCATAACTGGGTGGGAACCCATGTAAAACCCATGTGTTCAGCTTGTTAAGGTACATGCATACACTGTGACAAATTTACACGTATCTTCAATGGCATACAAAAACACAGAACTACATACACAGTGGGTCGATGGACATTCAGGTCTTGAGATAATAACAAAAAAACATTTGTTAAAAATCCTTAATGAACAATAATCTTTTTGCCAATAAATAGAAACTCGTTACCATAAATCCATGGTGATAAAGGAAACAGTACTCAGCCCTGATCAAGCAGACAATTTTATACATAAAGACAACAGTAGACACACCGATCTACCACAAAACGCATCAGTTATACACCTTGCACATGAGTCGAAAGAGCCTCTGATCAAGCTCAAAGCTAGCACCGGTGGAAGGGTTACCCATAAGCAGCATCAGAAGCCCGCCTAACGATGCATAAATCTCCCTGGAAGGGAAAAAGAAAAGCAATGTGTGAGAAAAGCAGCATAATTATCCCTTGGTTAGACACCTAGTACATAATAAAATTGTGTGACTAGTTATGGTTATGCCACTAAATATATTGGCACTTTAGATATATTATTATCCTACTTTTGATAGCGAATGATTCTAACAAAGATTCATCCCAATTCAGACATCTCATCTAGATGCAAAATGTTTGGTGGAAACTAAACAACTGATCCTAACTCAGATCCACGATGTCTTTAGAAAACTATTTGTACAAGATAACTTAGGTATGCAACAAGCAATCTATGGTTTAGTGCTGATTATTTTCAAGAACTATTCACATCACATATGATGAAAAGAGGGCGGCAGTATTGGTTTTACATATTGTCTTCACTCCAAGAGGAATAGCCATTGTCATGTGATATCGTTTCCCTACTAACACTTGACAAGTTGAAAGTGCAAGCTTTGATTCAGTATAAGTGAATTATACCATTGTTTCATAAGATCTTACATCTTCTAAGTATCATTTTTATTCCTTTGTTTATGTTTATGTTGCAAGTATATTTGAAATATGGTTTATGATGAAAATATTTAGTAAGATAGCAAAGAGAGGATATATTGTTTACTAACCCATTTCTACTAGTAGAAGAGTGTTGCTGCTAACTGGGTCCGAAGGCTGAAACACAGGGCAACAGATGTGAGCAAAACAACAATTGTTAGGAAAGCACAATTAAGGTATACTTATTAAACTTATCAAGTACCTTGAATATTTGGCTGTTCATACAACCAATCCTTGCAGTGTACAAGACATTCAAGTGTTGCTGGTGTCATTGAGCTTAGATTATTAGCAATAATGTGACCACCGACGCTAAAAGCAGACTCCGAAGGAACAATGCTCAAAGATATTGCTAATAAATCACGCGCCATAGCTGAAAGCACTGGGTATTTGTTTGCATTTGTCCTCTACCAACATAGAATTTCAAATCTTTCATTTGTTCTCACAAATTCTTCTTTTAAGTATGTGTCAAGCTTAGACTTTGCAAGAGGTCTTCCTCTTGTTTGGGACCACTCAGAAAATTCTTTATCCAACTTTCTTTTTCCAAGAATCGGTGATTCCAAAGTACTAGTCTTTGTACCAACAATAGGTGAGATTGTAGTATCTTTTTGAACAATTTTTGCATATTCTCCAAAAAACTTGGTGAACCATTGTTTGGCCAAGGACATGTTTATTTGGATGTCGATAAACTGTTGGCATGTCTTCTCATAAAAGAAGTCCAAAAAATTCGTCTTCTAGTTTGCATTTCTTAGAGCTTGATGGATACATAGCATATTATGCAAAAACAAATGAGATGTTGAACTTCTATGTGCTAAGAATGCTTTCGTAGGTTCCTAAAACGCCCCAAGAAACTCTCCAATCGCCTCAGAATTTGTCCACTCTTCATCATCTGGTGAAGGCTCAAGTTGTTCCTCAGCATATCTCTTCAAGACAACTTTGTACTCAATGGCCTCCATAATCATGTTGTGTGTTGAATTCCAATGGTTTGGAACATCAAGAATTAATCTGGCCTTTGAAGGCAATCCAGATCTCTCAGCAATCTCATTAAAAGCTTGTATGTGAGAGGGTGAGGATATGATATGTCTAACCAGATCACAAATCTTATCGATTGATCCATAAGCAATTGCCATTCCATCTTGAAATAGGAGATTCAAGATATGTGCACAATATCGAACATGAAGAGCGCCTCCAAATAACATGTCCAAACGTCCACTTTCTCGAAGGAGGTCACATGTTGATTGATTGTTGGAGGCATTATCCAATGTGATAGTAAACACCTTCTCTTTTATCCCCCATATATGAGACACTTTGTAATTACTTCTTTGATTGCTAGGCCCGTGTGTGGATATTTGACATCTTTGAATGAAATATTCTTCTTTTTCAAGATAAAGTTTGCATCAATGTAGTGGGTTGTCAAGCAAAGATAACCCAACTTCTGATTTGAGGTCCACAGATCAGATGTCAAGCAAATCCGAGAGTTAAGATTCTATAGCTCATTCCTTAACTCTTACCTTATCATCTTGAATCTGGTAATACAATCATTTCGCATTGTTTGACGCCCAACACCACTGAACGATGGCTGCAATGACTCCATCCACGGG
Source organism: Zea mays (assembly GCF_902167145.1). NCBI lineage: Eukaryota > Viridiplantae > Streptophyta > Magnoliopsida > Poales > Poaceae > Zea > Zea mays. The sequence goes on along the minus strand of NC_050099.1, from coordinate 223,620,540 downwards.
GCAAAGAAAGGATCATCAAACTTATTGAATGTGACCTTGGCACTGATGCACCACTTAACCATGCACTCGCGAGTCTTTCAAGGGTCAAACACAAATGAACCTCCTCCTGGCCTTTTTCTCATTGTTGCAACGAATCACTTGCGGTTCTGAACTAGAATTTTAGGACATGTATCCGCAACATGGTTTATAAGGCTATTTGTGCCTGAATTCCTTTTACTTGTCAGCTTTGTGCCACAGTATTTGCAAATAGCCTTCATCACTCTATCAACCTCAACTAACTCCTGTTCAAAATACTCCCAAACCTTTGCCCTTCTGGTCGGCATTTGCACTGATTGGTCATCTGAGGTGGTATTAGTACCTGAACCCTCACATACCCCTAAATCCATCTATATTTAAAAGAAAACTAAACAAAGTTAACAATTCAATTAACAAGGAGAAACATACAAAAGGCTAGGAAGCGGAGGAGCATTCAAAATTACCACATAATTGCCTATTAATCTATAAGTTTACTCCACAAGTCACATGTTCAATGCATCCATCCATTATATCCAAAACCAGTTATTTTGGTTCAGTTATGTTGTTATAGCAAGAACCGACTTTCATGCCAAATTATGGTCCCCTTTCCCTCTATACTAAGAAAATAGCATCACTACTTTAATCTAATCAAACTTGTAGATAACCAGAACTCAAGAAGTAAGAATATAACATCACTGAATGTTAACTTTAGATCAGATCTGAATCCAAATAGCCAAATTGCTCGAGTTAGGGTTTAAGTGCTCAATTTTGCACATCAGGAATGGAAGAGAAGGGGTGGGCATACCTCTTGTTGTTGGGTGCTTGTCTGCGGATAAGGGACTGGCGAAGATTTGGCGTAGGTTGGCGGCGGCGGCCACGACGACGTCCAGTCATGCTGGCGAGCGGGCGGAGCGTCAAGGTGGATTGGACTGAGGGGTCGGTGGGGCGCCGGGGCGGGATGCGGGCGGAGCCAGGGCAAGGGGGAGCGTCGGCCGTTGAGGCCCGAGGCGCACGAGTATTAAAATACGGATGGTCGAGGCCCGAGGCGCACTGTTCGAATACAAATGGGTGAAGACCATGGAAGCCCACGCCTATGCAAACCCATCTACATGTATGGGTATCAACCGTTTTGACCCGTTCACAAAATAAACCCACCCTACTCAACCTCTTTGGAACTAGTATCACTTCCATCTTTATAATTCTAGCAAAAGGCCCCTGTTTGGTTTTGGTGATTAATGACATCACAAGATTATTATGTCTAACGCATATTTTGTAGCGATACATAAGTTAAGTCACAATGAAACACGATGATTGAGCTTAAACGGTTTTTATGCCCTTGTTGACGAAGGTCCAACGATCAGTTTCAAAAGAAACGGTTCCAAATGTTAAGAATCAGCTAGATCTAAGTGTCGATGAAGATGTCGAATACTTAGGTGTGTTTGGTTGGAGAGTCAATTAGAATAGAGTGGTTCCATTCTATTTTTTGAGAATGGAGCCGTTCTATTCTCCGTTTGGCAAGCAAAACAGAGTCACTATTTTTTGTTGGTTGAAGAGTAGAATAGAGCGGAGCCGCTCCATTCTTTGTTTGTTTGGAGAGCAATATGAGTGGAGGGGAGAAGAGGGAGGAGAGCGTTCGTGTCCAATCATTTTAGTGTAGCGGGAAGACTCCAACTATTTATGGTAAATTTCCGTTTGGATACTTAAGAATCTACTCATCTTTTGTTGAAAACGAAAACATCCAAAATAACTAGAATGAAGCCGCACCATTCTTCTACACTCCTCAACCAAAGACACATTTAAAGTGTGTTTGGTTTGAGGAATGAAGTGATCCATCTTCTTCTCACTCCTCACTTTTTTATTTGGTTTGTGGAATAGAATGAGTTGATCCATCACCACCACATTTCTCATAAGCTAATAATTAGTATATACATGAGGAGTGGATTAACTCTAGCAAAATTGATGGAATGAACTTATGATACATCACCTCATGAAGCATAGAGTGACTCCACAAACTAAACACACCATTAGAGTTGTGCTAAGATCTTTATTTTATTTTATTTTAACCGTACTATAACACGGGGCATAAGATGGATAGCTTGACATAAGCAAGTCAACCTATGTGCGACATGGTGCACACTTTTTCGGTGCTAGTTAACCCGAGAGCACACAGGAAGTTTGGAAAGAGAAAAAACAAATAGCTAGAGAATGGATAAAAAACACAATTTGGAAGGGAAAAAACAAATAAAGAATGTGGAACGTTGATTTGAGCTCAGCAGCAGTACGTAGCTGCTGCGTCTCTCTCCCCGAAGCCTCTCGCTCCGTAAAAGCTCATGGATTCGACGACTGGACTGCTCCCAAACCTGTGATGGTTAGTAATGATAGTAGAGCTGCATCACTATAGAGCACTTTTACTGTGTCCATTGCAAAACACAGGCGCGGTGCGGTCCGGTTTCCGGTATGGAATAATTAATCCCAGTCCTCAATCCGTTCGACGACGGGCACTTTCCGACGATGGCAACCAACCAACCACTTGCCCGGTGGACGGATACAGGCCATCATCTATCCGCTTTGGATTTGGATTGGGAGACGCTCGAGTAGGTGAGCGAGGTCGTTGCCTCCTCCTCCTCCTTATCCTCTCTGGTTGGCGCTGGCGGAGTGACGTACGACAGAGCGAGTAAAACGGCGGAAACAGGGACAGGGATCAGATAGGGAAGGGCAGGAAAGTGACCCGCGCCTAGCTTTTATCACCGCCGTCGTCTCCATCCTCATCACAGACTTTATCCATCTGCATCCGGTGTGGTGTGTTAGTAACCGGTAAAAGAGACGTTTTCTTTTATTTTCTAATGCCTTCTTGCATCCTTCTGTCAGGATCAACAACTTGCTGAAGAGTGCCCCATCAACAACCGCAGCAGTGCTAGTAATCTGCACGCAAATCTGAGAGCGTCTATTTCTTGTTGTTATCATGCGCCCAACCATTTCACAAGCCTGTGCAGCAGGAACGGTTCTTATCTTTTTTTTAATCTATTTGTTTACTTATTATTGTAATTATTATAGTTTTCTCTAAATATGGATGGAAAACAAAAATAAAATTAACTAATTACAACATGAAAATAAACAAGCAAACGGAAAATAAAAGGGATGAAGATAAAAAGTACAAAGAATAAGAAGATAAGAATAAAAGACCATCAAATAACTATAAAGTAAAAAAGGAAAAGAAACGAAGCAAGAAAAAATACAACAAGAAACATAAAATAGTTAGAAAATAACAAAAAAAATAATTGAGCAAAAAAACACGGTTAAGAGGACACCAGAAAACCGAGGGCACCAGCTTAAAAAACCCAAGAAATAAATAAAATATTCTATAAGAATGAAAAATAAGAAAGATAAACAAAATAAAAGGACAAGCATTTTGCACTGGGCTGCAGTTGCGTATGTTTCTGGTCGGCGTGTGGCTTACCTGCCATCCGCGTATGATGGTTTGTATCGCGTCAGGCATATCGCGCCATGCTGTTCCCGTAACCGCAATGGCACTTGAACCTGACCTGATTGGCCAAATGTGGTCGGTTGCTTGCTTCCTTGTGTGGTTGGGTGCCTATTTGTCTTCATGGAACAAACTATATTTGTGGAATTACGGATAAGTCTGCTTGGATCCTTAATTTTGACTACTTTTTTTGCAGAAAGAATACCGATACCTTTAGCACCAAATATGCAGTATGAAAATATATTTCGGTTATATATTGATGGTGCTGCAGCGCTGGCCCTAGCTGTTAGTGAAAAATCGTTGAAGGCAATGCCAGGGCTGCTGGTCATGCCACGCCTGAGGCCACTGGCTGCATCACACCATTATGCACGTGAACAGACCCTGCGAGTGAACAGTCATCTAGCAAATCCCGACAGAATAGGCGGCGGCGACGGACCCTGCGCACGAAGGAAATAAATTAAAACGAAGAGTTTGAGTTGCGTAATCAGTGGTAAGTGGGTAATTTTGTATCAACTCCATATGTGGAGAGTACATCTTTTGCTGCTCCAAATTGGTAGAGTTAGAGTAAACCCCACGTCTTTTAGGAGCGAAATCGGTTGGAGTTGAGAGTGTTTGGCAACTGATTTAGGGAGCAGAGCTGAGATTTATGGATTGGAGCAGTCTAAAAACCCCCTCTTGCTCCTTGATTTAAACAGTAAGCTCTATTCATTTCTGTTTTTCATTACTACCATCAATCTTTCACATGCGCCATGTTATCCGTTGGACCACACTTTCTGTTTTTTCGAAGCAAAGCGGCTCCCTAGGCTAGTCCATTAATACCGTACGATATGCCAGCCCGCAACAAACCTCAATGGGCCAATTGTGAACTCCGGTGCCTGTAGGTGACCGGAAGTAGAGATTATATCCGATACCTCATGTTAAAAACTCCATTAAAACATGGGTATTTTGATGCTGACATGTATTCTATTGGACCATTTACCATACCTATCAAGAATAGTGAGTATGGGTATATTTTCTCTTACCCCATATTCGTTACCCGATAGAAACCCTCTAGCCTATGACAAGTGGAACTAGATTATTAGAAGTGTTTCATATAAAATAAAATATTGAACTTGTGATAAAATTATGTTGAGTTTGATGAATTTCTCATTTTGAACACAAAAATAATATGCAATTTTAGTATCTTTCATTCTTGATGATTAGATATGGAGCTGCAATATTCTATATTTGCTATTTTTTGTGATTCAAATAATCATGTCTACTTCACTTTTGTTGGGTATGCGCTTCAGTGAAATTTCCATAGATACGATGCATGAAATCCTGTGAGGTACATGTAGAAAACGTGTTCGTCTAACTTGTTTTTGTAGGGTATGATGTGAATAGTATGGCCTTAATATGCTGTGATGTTTTGGTCATAACTTTTGTGCATGCCTGCATGTTGTAAAGTATCACAACCAGGTTGAGGTTGCTTCATTATTGTATAACGACCTGCACGTCGACATGTGATGCTTCAAAGATTCTTCATATAATTCATTTACTAGCTATTAGATGTAGTAGCTTTGTATAGTTACATGGAGGCACTTCAAGCATGATGGCAATAATGATCACCACAAGACAAGAGGAGGCATGGCGATGGAGACCACAATGAATCCAAAAAAGGCCATACTATTCATGATATGATATGATTATATGTTGTGATGTTTATCTTCTTGTCTTACTATTCCTTTCATGCATTATGTTTTCGTCGTGATAGAATAGCTTCTGTTGAAAAAAGCTAAGTTTTTTATGCCTTTTACCAATAGCTGCACTTAATGAAGCTGTGATCATTGCGTGGTGTGTTTGCCAAAGCAAAACACCATCAACTATCTTTGTGATTAAGGTGTATGTTGGACATTCACATGCATAGTATTGGTTACTTAGCAAAGCTATCAAAATAGTTTTGGGCTTTATGGCATGGAGTTGGGAGCCGGGGCATTGGATGCCACCCAATAAACAAGAGTCATATAGAGATATGATTAACAATTTGTTGTTTACCAAAGACACTTAAATTTTAGCGGTGAAGCCAAAGCTCACTAAAATTTAGTGAATATGGCTCTTGGACCACTATATTTCGTTAGAGGGAAGACAATTCAATATAGTGGTGATGCCTTTTATTACATTGGTTAATAGAAGATTGGTACATAACATAGTGCAAAAACTTTGTATATTTATTTTCTGTTGTAGATCATGTCTGCTAGCAACAATTCTGTTTTCAATTTGCAATCTGTGCTTGAAAAGGAGAAACTCAATGGAACTAAATTTATTTATTGGTACCGCAACCTGAGAATTATTCTCAAGCAAGAGAAAGCTGAGTATGTTCTTGAGGAACCGTACCCTGATGTTGCTCGGTTTTAGGGGCAAAACCGAATGCATAGCATATGTGTGCTAGGATCCATTTTCCACACATATGTTGACGTCACAAGTGTAATATATATCATGATACAATACAATAAAGGCATAGAAGAGAGTATAATAACTTTATTACATCATCCGAACTTAAGAGTCTTAAACAGTACATCATCAAAGTACAACATAAATAATATGGGCAATCTCCCACAGAAAGATGACCGGAGCGTCGCTAGACTTAGTACTCATCGTCACAATCTTCCTCATCAGCTTCTAATAAAAAATTTAGCAAGGGGTGAGCTCACTTATGGTGGGGGCTTAGCAAGTGGGAGGAGTTATGCAAGGTTAACAAGGCAGGCTAAGGTTAAGCGGTAAGCATTTTAGTTGGTCAATGTTTTATTAATAACACCTAACTTACTAATTGTAAGTGTATCCCAAAATCCCAATTAATCATAAGAACATGATTATATCTCAAAAGCACTTAAGTGAAATCACTTAAGCAAATCATTTAAAAATCATCGGATCACGATCTATTCTCTGTCTTTAAGTTCAATTATCATGTGAGGGTCCATGTTGCTCTTAACCGTGAGCACGACTGACATATTAGTTTTACACTCTGCATAGTTGGTACAACTTTACCCACAAGCCATGTATCCCCTCTAGCTGGGGTTGTACGGACCTGTAAACACTGGCGAGGTGAATGGCTAGGGATCCATTATGAGGCTTTTACAAAATATCCTTAGTACAAAGCCACCCGCTAAGGTTTCCACATTAGTATTAGTGACCCTTTGGGCGAGGTAACTTAGCCAAGACTACCACCCCATGTTAACGTGAGCTACCACCAAACCACTTCCGCCCCCTCTTGCCCATCTTTCAGGTAGGGTTGCTAAGCACTAAGTCTATAAAGCTATTTACCAAAGTCAGAGCCATGATAGCACTCATGGTTGCACTATTTTCTGGGTGGTCACTCCATGTTCCATTTAATAAACATGATCTTGTTTAACCATCGGGTTAACAACATAATACAAATTTCATTTCCGGAACAATAATATCTTCAAAAGAGTGACAATGTTATATAAAGTTAAGCAATAACACAGTTACTAAGCATAGTATTAAAACCAGGTTAATCAAGGAATAAGGATAGTATTTCTAGGTAATCCTATTTAGGCAAAACACATCAAATTATGCACATATCCAAAAAGTAAATCTTATTGAATGTATTATTTGGGTATAAATAAGAAATACAGAGGGAGAATCCACTTGCCTTGATCAAAGGTGTCCTACGAATCGTCTTCAAACGTATTTTGGTCTTCTACCATGAAATCAGCTTCTATTATAGATTCGCATAACCTACATACAAAAAGAAAACTTACACCAAATAAATAAACATACACCATTACATGAATAAACATACACCATTACATGAATAAACATACACCATTACATTAATAGACATATACCGAACAAACCATACTTATAAAAAGAAGATGTTTAGAATAAAACCTAATTTGTAACCCTAGAATAGGTCTACTCATATTGACATCCACCTCATTCGCTACAACATAAAATATTAATTCTTCTTTGGGTTGTCGCTAGTGAAAGCTATATGGAAATTCGACCATGAAAGTACTTTATATAACATAATTTAGATATAGTGATTCAACCAACTCTATAGAAATAGATTAATTATTAATTAATTTATTCTACCATAAACATGTGTCTAATTTTAGTTTTATCTTTTCTTTCTGAAAGGAAATGACATCATTTAACTAGAGGTAAAATAATTTTTTATATTAAGAGAATTAAATTAAACCACTGATTTAGCTATTCTATTTGAATCATCATGGAAATGGGTACTACTTATATTATATCAGTGTTAATAGAGACTCTATTATTTATTTAGTAGATCTAAATTAAGTAGATGAACTTATGAGTACAAACTTCTCGAATAAATTCTAAAATTCATTATAAACAAAGTTAACCGTTAACTTACTCATCTTGTATTTTGGTCACTAATATGTGGTCTACCAAATCATGTCATTCTTCTTTCTAAACATAAATTCTAAAATAATTGTAAACAAATTAACATACACAATATGACAGATAATAATACATTAGTCCATTACATACACTTAAAATCAATCGTTTAACATACACATGATCTCCAAATCACAGTATACACAAATTAAAACAAATAGTTACAGAAATCATGAACTAAATCAAACATGATTTTGAAAATTTGATAAAAATTTGAGTTGTGTTCAACCTTGTTCACGGGTCCGTGCGCAGTGAAGAAATCAAAGAACGGAGGGGGTTCGGTCACGGCGAGCAGGGGTATGGTCGGCAGCAAGGAGGGGCGCCGCTGGGGTGGGCAGGACGTGGCCGGGGAGGAGCTCCGGTGAGCCCGAACGGCGACAACTGTCGACGTGGGAGAGAGAGGAGAGGGCGCGAGCGAGCTCGAGCGAGGGGAACCAGTTCTATGGGCTCGGCGTCGGCTTTATAGAGAGGGAGAGGGAGAGGAAGAGCCGGCGAGGGAGAGGCCGGTCGGTGGCCATTATTGGCAGTGGTTATCTCTACTAATGGAGAGAGAGGAGTGGGGGAGGGGAAGGCGAAGGCGAAGGGGAGGGAGATGGAGCGGCATGGACGCTGGAGTGGCGCCGAGGAGCTGGGCGGCTTGGCTACTGCGGCAGCAGCGCACCCGCGTGCTCAGGCTCCTGTGCCCGAGCGACGACTGGAAGGGAAAGGTCGGGTGGGGGCCCGCCCTTCATACAGAGGAAGGGGGAAGAGATGAGGGGAAGGGGCGCAGAATGGGCCTCGGCTGGGTTTAGATTCTTTAAAGATCATTCTCTAAAGATAATGAGATCAGACACTTGATTTAAATTTTCACTTTACTCTCTACTAGGTTTTAAATGACTATTAGTGTATTATTTTAATTGATGGATTTGAGGTGTTACAAAACCTACCCCCTAAAAAGAATCTCGTCCTCGAGATTAAGAAACTTCTGAGAATAGCTGGGGAAATTCCGTTTTGAGTTCATCTTCTCTTTCCCAAGTTGCCTCATCTTCTGAATGATGACTCCATTGAACCTTGCATGTATTGATAACCTTACTCCGAGTAATTCTTCATGGTGTTTCCAAAATTCTAACTAGATACTCAGAATACGTTAAGTCCTCGTTAACGTTCAGTTCTTCCATGGGTAACTGTTCTTCCGGTACTCTTAAGCATTTCTTGCGTTGAGAGGTACGTGGAATACGTCATGTACATCCGATAAACTGTCTGGTAGTTCCAACTGATATGCTACTTCTCCTTTCCTTTCCAAAATTTTGAATGGACCAATATAACGGGGAGATAATTTACCTTTAACTTTAAATCTACTCATTCCTCTCATTGGGGAAACCTTAAGATACACAAAGTATCCAACTTCAAAGGTTAATTCTCTTCTTCTTTTGTCAGCATAGCTTTTTTTGCCTTGACTATGCTGTTTTTAGATTCTCTCTAGCAATCTGCAATTTGTTTTCTGCTTCTTGAAGAATTTCTGGAGCAAACACTTGACTTTCTCCGGTCTGGCTCCAATATAGCGGTGTTCTACATTTCCTTCCATAAAGTGCTTCAAATGGTGCCATCTTTAAACTTTTTTATTAACTATTGTTATAAGAAAACTTCGCATAGGGAAAACTCTTATCCCAACTTTTACCATATTTTAAAGCACAAGCTCTTAACATATCCTCTAACACTTGATTTGTTCTTTCTGTTTGTCCATCTATCTATGGATAATAAGCTGAGCTAAAATTTAGCTTAGTATCCATAGACTCATGTAATCTTTTCCAAAAGCATGAGGTAAACTGGGTTCCTCTATCTGATACAATTTTCTTAGCTATACCATGTAAACATACAATTCTTGACATGTATAGTTCTGCTAACTGGGCTCCTGAGTATGTGGTCTTCATAGGTATGAAATGTGCAACCTTAGTTAACATGTCTACAATGACCCATATGGAATCATAGCCTTCACGGGTACGAGGTAACCCAACTATAAAATCCATACCAATTTCTTCCCATTTATGTTCAGGTACTTTAAGAGGTTGTAGCAAACCTGCTGGCCTTTGATGTTCTGCCTTAACTCGCTGACACACGTCACATAATGTAACATAAGTAGCAACATCTCTTTTCAAACCATACCACCAATATTTTTCATTTAGGTCCTGGTACATCTTAGTACTTCTAGGGTGTATAGAATAAGCTGAATCATGAGCTTCTCTCAAAATAAGTTGGCGTAGATGTTCGATTTCTAGTACACAGATCCTCTTTTTAAACCAAATTATGCCTTGTTCGTCTTGTTTGAAATCTAGGGCTTTACCCAAACCAATCTGAGTCCTAATTTCTTTAATTTTCTCATCTGATCCTTGACCTTTGCGAATTTCTTGTTCCAAAGTGTTGGGGGTCTTCGACTTCCGAAGGTCCTCAAAAACGTGATTTAACGATGTTTCTGGAGTATAATACATGAACAGGTACCTTCGGACTTGGACCCTTCGGACTCGAGTCAAAATCACAATGTGAAGAAGCACAAGGGAAACAGAGGATGGAATAGAGCCGAAGCTGTGTGCAAAGGAGCTTCGGCATGATGACAGAAAAAAAGAAACCGACTTAAAGGGGAAAAGGCTATCTAGACCCCGATGAATTACTATGGAGTTATTAGCAAATCTAAAGGACCTGAATGTAATTTTACATGGGCTGCGTCCCGTGCCTATAAATAGATGAACAATACTTCACACTGACTGGAAGTTTGCTTTTGCGTCACGCTTGTACTTTTACCTTCTTTCAAGCCGAAGGTATTTTTGTAACTTGTTGTTATTTTTTTTTCCTTAATAATAAAATAAAAATGATTTGATGATAGTAAATAATTGTTGGTATTGTCTTTTACATCCATCCCATATGTTTCTTCCCTTGTTTATATGTTGCTTTGACGAAGGTACATCCTTCGCAATCTTCGTCCGAAAATCATTATCTCCCAAAGGGATATAATGCTTCGTAGGACGAAGGACCTTAACGTTTAACATTTTCTGTGTTGCCTTGTTCTTAACTCATAGCATTTGAGAACAATTCCCCAACATTGGCGCCCACCTCCGGTGAACCCTTTTCGACCACTTTCGGCAAGCATCGACCTTCGTCATGCCGCCAAAGAAAGCTTCAGCAACAGGGGATGCCGCTCTGCAGCCGTTGGACCCGAACCAGGAGACCCTTTCTCTTAGGGAGGCCCGAAGCCAGAAGAGGAAGGCCACCAGTCCAACGCCTCAGGAGGACGACTTGGACCAAGAAATCAGGAATATGGAGATGCTTCATCAGCAAGTGCAACAGAAGAAGGAAAAGATGGCTCGGCTAGCTGACCTGCAAAGGCAGATAGACGAAGCCTCTGAAGAAGTTTGTCATCTTGCTCAGGATGAGCAAAACTGAAGGCCCCAGCACAGAGAGCTTCACCAAGAGGGCTTCGTCAATGAAGATGACTGGTATGAGAACTTTCACCATGGAAATTTTGCCTTTGACGATGCTTCTCCTCTGTCAGCTGAACTGCAGGCTACACCTTGGCCTCCGTCTTACAAACCATCTCAGCTCCCCATGTATGACGGACACTCAGATCCGAAGCAATTTCTGATGAGCTACAAAGCAACCATATCTTCATATGGTGGCAATACTGCATTCATGGCGAAATCCTTCGTCATGGCAGTAAAAAATGTTGCTCAAACCTGGTACTCCTCTCTTCGGCCAGGAACAATCACATCATGGCAAAAGCTGAAGGACATGCTTATCACCAGTTTCCAAGGGTTTCAAACGAAGCCGGTCACTGCTCAAGCTTTGTTCCAGTGCACCCAAGATCACGAAGAATACCTTCAGGCGTATGTCCGAAGGTTCTTACGACTGAGGGCAGAGGCGCCAACGGTGCCCAATGAAATCATCATTGAGGCCATGATTAAGGGGCTTCGGCCAGGACCTACAGCCTAATACTTGACCAGGAAGCCCCCTCAGACCCTGGAGAAACTGCTTCAGAAGATGGATGAATACATTCGAGCTGATAATGACTTTCGACAGAGAAGGGAGGAAGCTTACAGATTCTACAAAATGACCAGGGGCTTCGGAGGGAGAGTCCATCCTAGGCACGTCAGATCAATTCACTCCACTCAGAATGACGACAGAGGAAGTCAGCAACAGAGGCCACAATATTCCTCCCAGGCTTCGGGGCAGCAACAGAGCTATCCTCGGCCCACAGCTCTAAGGGGCAGAGGCGCTAGGGGCTTCGGAGGAAGGTTTGGGGATCAGCCCAGAAAAATTTATTGCCTATTTTGCGGTGAGGACAAGGGCCATACCACCAGGATGTGCCATGTCACCATCCAGAAACAGAAAGAGATAGCAGAAGCTGCAGCACAGCAGAACCAGCCGAAGCAAGTCATGCATACTGCTTCGTATCACTCACCGTACATTCCAGAATATGTGGGTAACCATTCTGCAGCTTCTGTTGCTTCGGCAAGTCAACCTCAGGCATCTTGGCAACAGCTTCCACCTCCACCACCAATACAACGAGGCCAACAGCCAGAAGGGAGCCAGCACACTCATCAGCAACGAGACTTCAGAGAGGAGTCTGAAGCTCGTACAGTAAACAGTACTGTACTAGAGTCGAAGAACATCTACTAGAAGATATCCTACTGCTGAAATAGTTCTCGCATTTGTTACCATTTTTCTTTTTTTAATAAGGAACAATCATTGAAAGCCTAAGTTTTTCTTGTTGTTTTCAATTTCTTGTAACAACTTCGTTTTTGTCATAGTGAAAATATATTTTATATACAGATATACGGAATCCAAAAAGTTGCCGAAGCACGAAAACTCGTTCTAAAGAGCTCGTGGATACAGAAAATATCTCCGAAGTTACAAAAAGTCGTTTTAAGAAACGCAGTGTAAATTTTTGTCGGAGCAACAAAATTCGTTCTTAAGGGAACGCAGCGTAAGTTTTCTGCTCAAAAGTCGTTCCAAAGGGAATGCAGAGCTTACAGCGAAAAATAAACGCTGATACCGCCGAAGTAAAAGGCGAAGAAGCTTCTAAGGGAGGCTTACAGCGAAAAATAAACGCTGATACCGCTGAAGTAAAAGGCAAAGAAGCTCCTAAGGGAGGCTTGCAGCGAAAAGTCAACGCTGATACACCGAAAAATAAACGGTGAAGCCGAAAAATAAACGGCAAAGAAACTGTGTTCTATTGTGGGAATGTGTGTGTATCTTCGGCACAAATATCATTTTGCATATCACAGCATCATCACATCATTCGCATAACATGACATCATACATCATATCACATCAATGGCACAAGAAGGGAATACAATGTTAACTTTCAGAAATTGTTTCGAAGAAATTGTGCCAAGGCACAAAATAAAGTCTGAAGAAGTGCAGTTTCGTCAACTTTCGTATCAGCGGAAATCTATTGCTTATGAAGCATAATATTTTCACGGATATGGATATTCTTCACGAAGCATGAAAAGAATGGAAGGTGTTTTTTTCGCCAAAGGCTCAAAAACGGTATGTATGGAAAGTTTCATGCATCGTAAAGAACTGAATTACATACAGCTTATATATTACTTTCAAAACTATAGAATATTACACACTTTGTTCAGCAAACATTACATCAGTATTCCGAATGTTTTTACAACAATAGCTATTCTTCTTTTAAAACTACTTCCGCAGCCTCGTTTAGTAGTTGAGTTACAACTTTGTCCATAATAGCTTCGACCATCTTAATAATTTCATCTTCATTTTTTGCTTCGGGGTTGGCTTGTGACTCGAAGGGCTCCGGGGGAGGAGATAATTCGGCTGCGATATAAAACATGAATAAGTTCAAAGTCACAAGAATAAAACATAAAGTCAAAAGCAATTAGACAATACCTATCCGCCTTTCAAGTTCTGCAGTTTTTTCAATTGCCTTTGCTGCTTCTCTAGCATCGTGGGTATCTTTTTCACTTTTCTTTATAATTTCGTGAGCCATATCTCGGCCACCATTTTCCTAGATGTCGGTAAAAAACTTTCCGCCAAATCAAGCTTGCCTCGGCCGAAGGGTCTTTTGTATCTTCAATAGAAAACGCAGCTTCGGTTTGGGCCAGAATCTTCACATGCTCGCATCCTGCCTTGTCTAAGATGGTCGCAATTCCCCTGGCACCTGAGAAGGCACAGACATCTCCGCGGCCACCCAAAACTTCCTCAAAGGCTTTGGCTTCGCCTTTGATCCATTCGATTGGACCTTCAGGATCGCCTACTACGAAGTTGTCCTCATTTGAGTATGCGCCAATATTGGCAAGCTGGTTTTTATCTTTTTTACACATGCCATAGATTTTTCATAGCATCTTTCTTTTGAAGAACGAAGCTCCACAACTGTTTTTTCCCAGTGATTTTTCTAGTATTCACTGGCGTCTCGGTCAGCTTCGGCAACTGCACATTTTAATTTTTCTTCTGCCAGCTGTTTCCGAAGATCTTCAATTTCGCACTTCTTGGTCTCAGCTTGGGCTTTTGAAGTAGCCTCGTCTTCTTTTATCTTGTTTATCAATGAGTTTAATATTTTGTCTTTTTCAAGACCTTCGTTCCTTAGCTCAATTACTTCGGAACGAAGGTTATTCAAGGCCATGGTATATCCCTCGTCTTCAGCGCTTTTTTGCGCCCTGAGGGCGTTGCTAAGAATAAGGCCCTGCAAAAGAAGTGTGGTATTAAGTATAAGCAAAAGAAAAAGTCTTGTTTTTAAGCACAAAAATCTTATTCTCTCACCTTTAAGCTGTTGTACGCTAAGCTGTCGGCCAATTCATCTTTTGATAACACTGAGAGCCCGTCTTCCAGTGTCGAGAATCCGAAGCTTCTCCCCATCTCCCGGCAGACAGAGATCTCCTTGCTGTCTGGGAGACAATATAAGAAGTCTTCTTCTCCGTTGCCATTGAAAATCAATGCCCCCTTCGGATATTTCAATTTTTGGGCATAGAACTGAGCCTCTTGCTTTTCTTTTTCAGTCAACTTTTTCCCCGAAGCATGTCGTAGAATATACTTGGGAGCTTCGGAAAATGCTTCGGGGGTGGCAGTGGCAGATTCTTCAGCCAAAATTTGTTCTGCCGCTTCTGTTTCTTTTTCTATGGTTTCCAAGGATTTCATCTTGGCAGGCTCTGAAGGCCCAGCTTCAGTCTCAACTTGGTGCTTTGTAGCTTCGGCCTCAGAGGCTGTTGTCTCAATTTGCACTTTGGAAACTTCGGCAATCTTCTTTGGAGTAGTGCTTGAAGACTTTATTGTTTCCAATACATCCAGAACATTCACCATCCTTTTTCTTTTGGGGGTCATTGTTGGACCTTTTTGGGTTTTTGGTACTTCAACTTCTGCCGAAGGACTTAAAATTTCTGATGTTTTTGTCCATTCAGCTCTCGGCTCTCCAATTTTTTTAGCCTTCGGCGTTGCAGCCGGCTCTTCATTCTTTTGGGTAATGGCAGGTCCTTTGGCTTCAGTAGCCATAGAGGTCTCACCACCATATTTGGGCACTGAGGCCGGTTCGATGAAGCGCGGTCGGTGAGTAAGGACCTTCACCCTTTTCCTCTTTGGCGCGACCTCACTTAGAGCAACTGAAGCATCATCTTTTCCAGAAGTTGCGCTTTTTCTCTTTTGCCCTTTCAGCGGGTAGCGGTAATCAGGGTACATAAACCCAATAGCATCGAAAACTCTATTCAACCTCTTCTTCTTCCGGCCTCCGAAGGTTGCAGACAACGCGTTATCTTCTGCCTTTGAATATGGTCCAAGCAGTTCGTCGCTTGTTGCTTCGATGCACTTAAGCCAATCATCATCTGGCTCAATAAACTTACCCTCGTATCTGAAGGTGTATTTCAATCTAACCAGTCCGCCTTCGTCAGACTTACTGATAGTTTCCTTTGGCATTTCCCATTGCTCCACAAGCGGCCACACTCTGAAGGCTATGTGCTCCTGGACTAAATCCCTCGTCCCGATGAAACAACAGGCTATGCCGAAGGCCTTTTGACATTCTTCGGCTGCTTCATCAATTTCCACCTTCGGTTTCCGAAGGCCGAAGCGCTGCCAGATAGGACGCATGATAATATCTTTAATATCCTATCGTGCCTTTAAGTCATTTTTCACGTAAAACCATTCCTTCGTCCAGTCCCTAGGCCATCTTTTCCAGAAGGTTGGCACGGGGCAGCTCGATCCAGAACGAGCGACGAAGCTATAGCAGCCAAAGTTGTTATGATATTGTTCTTTACCCCAGGGTTTCGTCTCATAAAGCAGTTCGTGCATACTGCAGAAACTTTTTGCATTTGGCTCCAAACCCTGGCTCCTCACGGCCTAGACGAAGATTCCCATTCTTATAATCGCTTCGGGAGTAATTTGATGAAGGTAAACCTGATAGATCTTTAAAACCTCAACCACAAATTTGCTTAAGGGGAACCGAAGCCCAGCTTTAAAAAAGCTTCGAAAGATCACAACTTCATTCTCTTCGGGAGTAGGCACAGTCCTCTCTCCGTCATCGGCCCTCACAGTAGACATGTCTCGAAAATATCTTCCCCTCATGTTATCGAGATGACTCTGTTTAATACTCGACTTTCCGAAGACTGTGTGACTGGGTCGCCATGGCCGATCTTCGGAGTCTTCACCTCCACTTTCTATATCATAGCTGTCACTTTCACCAGTATCTTCAGATAAACCTTCTAAAATCTTCAGAAAGGCTCAGCTTTGTTTCGGCGACAACTTTGTTATCTTGAGACATCTTCGGAAATGTTGAAAACGTGCTCTTAAGGCCGAAGCTAAAAATCTAAAAAGCCCGGCAAATGTTGGTGTGCAAGACCTAAAAATTGAGAAAGCAAGAGCAGATGGCAAGAAAGCGTGCCAAATGTGCTCGCGGTGTGCTCTTATTTATACGTCCAATGTGTTTCAAGTGGGAGGGCCCCGCTTGTCATTGACTGTTGCTATTCTAGCAAAGAGAAGGTGTTTTTTTCGGACCTTCGGCTTAAGGCCTTCGTCCATATCGCAATCTGAATTTATCATTCTAACAAATTAATATTGCGAGGGGCTACTGTTGGGGGTCTTCGACTTCCTAAGGTCCTAAAAAACGTGATTTAACGATGTTTCTGGAGAATAATACATGAACAGGTACCTTCGGACTCGAGTCAAAATCACAATGTGAAGAAGCACAAGGGAAACGGAGGATGGAATAGAGCCGAAGTTGTGTGCAAAGGAGCTTCGGCATGATGACTGAAAAAAAAGAAACCGACTTAAAGGGGAAAAGGCTATCTAGACCCGATGAATTACTATGGAGTTATTAGCAAATGTAAAGGACGTGGATGTAATTTTACATGGGCTGCGTCCCGTGCCTATAAATAGATGAACAATACTCTCGTATTGTTCACGCTGACTGGAAGTTTGCTTTTGCATCACGCTTGTACTTTTACCTTCTTTCAAGCCGAAGGTATTTTTGTAACTTGTTGTTATTTTATTTTTCCTTAATAATAAAATAAAAATGATTTGATGATTTGATGATAGTAAATAACTGTTGGTATTGTCTTTTACATCCATCCCATATGTTTCTTCCCTTGTTTATATGTTGCTTTGACGAAGGTACGTCCTTCGCAATCTTCGTCCGAAAATCATTATCTCCCAAAGGGATATAATGCTTCGTAGGACGAAGGACCTTAACGTTTAACATTTTCTGTGTTGCCTTGTTCTTAACTCATAGCATTTGAGAACAAGTCCCCAACACAAAGTAGATTCCACTTCCATAACAGTTGCTTCTGTATTATTAAGCATACCAAGATTAAGTTGTTCCATTTCCCAACATAATTCTTGTGGCATCAAATAAGTAGTAACATTGTTCACTGGACCTTTACGGCTCAAAGAATCTGCCATGACATTTGCTTTTCTCGAATGATACTGAATATCCAAATCATTATCTTTTATCAACTCAAACCATCTTCGTTGTCTTAGGTTGAGTTCTTTCTGAGTGAATATTGTTGGTCACTTGTTTTCAAATGCTACAAATCAAGAACAAGGCAACACAATTGTTAATGATTAAATACCTTCGTCCTTCGAAGCATTACCTCCTTTGCGATATAATGATATTTGGACGAAGGTCATGAAGGGCGTACCTTCATCATCTCAGTGAACGAATATAAATAAATATGCACGAAACACAAAAGAATATTAATAATCATTATGAATTACTAGATTATTTATATTCTCATTTTACAAATATGAATAAACACCAACGATATAAACATTACATTAACACCTTCGGTTTGCTAGAAGGTGAAATACGAGAATAACACAAGAGTGATTATAATTCAGCGTGAACAGTATAGGAGTACTGTTCATCTATTTATAGGCACGAGACTTAGCTGTACAAAATTACATCCATGTCCCTGTTAACTAATTATAATCATATTGCAAACTATTAAGGACTATATAGTATTTTCCACTTTAAGTCGGTATCATCCTTCGCCTTTATCACAGTACCAAGCGAAGCTCTTTCAGTCGTAGCTTCGGCTTTTGTTTGCGTCATCTTCAGCTTATATCTTCATGTCACACCTGCCTTTGTACTGTCTTACCGAAGGTGTTTTTGCCTTGAGGACCTTCGGCAGAGAAGAAGACCCCCAACAGTAGCCCCTTCGCGGTGCTAGATTGTTTTTCGTAACGAGCTCGATCCGCGAAAAACACGAAGGCTTTGGAATGCCGAAGGTTCGAAAAACACCTTCCCTGAGCTCGTTGCCGAGAAACAATTTTAATATTCCAGACACCAGACGGTCCACCGCTCAGCCAGTGCGGTAGTGTGGCGGTTCGCCTTCTCCCCCTACAACACTATATAAACAGATGGGTTGGTGAGGAGTTATCACATCATTCATTGCCATTGCACTGTTGTGCTGTTAAAATTTTTAACCATAGCTGAAGCCCTCTGTATTGCATTTTCGAGCAAACGCTTCGTCACTGGTGATTAGCTTCATCTTAGAAAATGCATAAACACAAATGGCCAGAGTTTGATCTACCGCTAGGGTGTCTCGTGAGGGGGATGAGGCAGAAGCTGCCGAAACGGCGCCCATATCAGAAGTAATGAAGCGATTAGGTCTAGTTGTGCCAGGGGAAGTTACTGATGAAGGTGCTTCCAATGTTGAAGCTGGACAAACTGTGGTTGAGGGTGAGAGTGATAATGAGAGCGAAGAGGACTACAACATTCTAAACTCAACAAAGCCTAGTCATCTTGAATTTGAAAAATCTACTGTAACAAAAGATGACATGATTATGATGAAAAACTAGGCTATTTCGAGGAGTCTGAGTGCAAGTTTGTTCGATTTGCTGGGGAAGAGATAATTCTGGAGCTGAGGGATGACGAAGTTATCGTCTTTAAGAGCTTCTTCAGAGTAGGGCTTCGGTTCCCACTAAATGACATGATAGGGGAGATTCTAAAGAACTTTGAAATATACCTTCATCAGCTGACCCCAATGCTATTGTTAGACTTAGTGTCTACATATGGGCTCTCCGAAGCCAGAGAATGGATGCGAATGCCGAAGCTTTCTGCCGGGTGCACGAACTTCACTACCAGACGAAGGCTAGAGCAGATGGCCTTAGCAAGAACTTTGACTGCTACAATTTTGCGTATTAGAAGGATACGAAGGCCCCGGTTATTGGCTATCATACCAAGTGGCCGACTGGATGGACTAATGAATGGTTTTACATGAAAGCGGATGAAAAAAGAGGGAGAAGCTAATGAGCATGGTTATGAGTTCGTTAAAGTTGAACTTCAGCATGACTCGACCCTTATGCAATATGCAATTGGGGTTACCCTGCCAGCTGGCTGAAGTAGAAATTAGAGTGGTAGCCGAGCACATCAGTACTAGAGACTTAGTGCAAGAGTATTTATCAAATAGAACATATCCGACTTCTAGTGGTTGGGGAATACCGAAGAGAAAATAAGTGGGAAAGAAGCATGAGCTTGTATGGCTCTCTTATCGCTTTAAGTTCGAGAAACAATTCAAAAAGCCTTGCAAAGAATGGCTAGATATGATTGAGACCATGTGCAACGAAATACTTGGGAATTATACCAAGAAAGAAGTTCAGTTGATGACTACAGCCATCGGCACCCGGACGAAACGAAGATTAAACCGGGTAATGGACGCCTTGAATTTCGAATACCCCGATTATGAAAAGCTTGACAATGGGGTGAAGGAGTGAAAAGGAAACAGGTTGTCAACATCCTAAATAGGCAAGCTGCCCGACTGATAAAAGAAGATGATTTTTTTTGAAGAAAGCGAAAAAAAGCTCCTGAGCCGAAGGCGACACCTTCTAAAAACCAAAGGCTTGATATAACTTCCTCTGTTGAGCCAAAGGTGGACGAGACAAATGAAGTTCCTTCAACACCCTATGCTGCCGAAGTAGCAGAAATTTTAAAGGTAATGACTGACTCCCTGCCCATCAAGCTGCTAAGTCCTCTGGGACCAGAACTGACGAAATTTTTACAGAAGAAAGAACAACCTTTGGCTACAAAGGGAAGGCTGAAGGGCAAAAGAAACGAAGAATAGTCAACGTGATGCAAGCCATTGAGCGAACACCGCCTTCAGCCTCAGCGGCCAAAATAGTGACTGCTGCGAGTGCCGAAGCCGAAGCCGCTGCCGAAGATGCAAAACTCGCAACCACAATGTCAGGAATTGACAAGCTAATATCAGACATGGTTGCGGAAGAGACAGTTGTGGCTGCGGAGGAAAGCATGGTCGTAGTGCCTGATAAACGGAAGAAAGTTGTTGATACTTCTTCAAGAGAGAAAGATTTTGACCTTTGGCACCTGGATGGCCAGGAACTGTCCGAGGCAGACAAGAAGGAGCTGAAAGAATATGGAATATCTTGTGGCTATCAGCCGGGATCTCTGCTCTTCGGTGGGGTTGACAAAGAAATTTTGGGATATATACGCAATCGCGCCGGGGAGAAAATAATCGGCACTCTGTCTAAAAGTGTTGGTTTCCTGAAGCCGGAGTATGACATTAGTGGTTACCGACGGCAACACATTGTCGGTAGCCTATTCTATTCCAATTTCATGGTGAAATCTGTCTAGATTCTTGTTACCTTTGTGATGGATTAAAATGTTCTAACCTTAACTTGTTTTCGCTGAGTATGCTGCTAAGTAAGGCGCTAAGAATGCAGCAGGATTTTGAAGATAAGAAAGATGAAATAATAATTGAAGGCTTGGAGAACAAGATTAAAGATTTTGAAGCTTCTCTAGAGAAGAAAGATTTCCTGCTACAAGCAGCCGAAGGTTCCCTTGCGGAAGCACAAGCTGAAAATACTAAATTAAGCGAGGAACTTTTTAATGCTCGGACAACTTTAAAGGAAAAATCAGAGCGGTTCGAGCAAGAAAGAAAAGAACTGCAAGCAAAATCTGAAGCCGAAGCTGAGAAGAATACGAAGCTGCAGGAATCACTGAAAGACCTTCGGAATAAGTGCTCGGATTTTGCCACCCGCTGCGTGCATCGATTAAAAGGAATATTCAACTCGGTTGGGGCTAACTCTGAAGAAATTGCCCCTTCAGCTGAAGATATCCCCAAAGCCTTCGAGCATATTGAAAATGAAGTTGATGCGCTCGATGAAGTTATAACTGGGCACGGGGATTTCTGTGCTCTGTTAGCTTCTCGTGGCATGGCTGCTACATTTTTGAAGGCTAGATGCACTCATGCCAAAATAGTGAACAACCTAACCTTCAGACTGTCACCATCAGACTTAGTCAATATTCTTGGTGAGGCCCGAAGCATTGGAAATAGATTTATCACTCAAATTTGGGCTAAAGGCGAGCGCGGGCTAGCTAGAGACGAAGCTCGGAAACTGATCAACTCGGTATGAAACTTTTACCTGTCTTTTACCTTGATTTTTCTTTATTACACTTGCATTTACCTTATACCGTCATCTGTCTGCAGGATGGTGGTGCCGAAGATCACTAAGTCGAAGCTTGTTCTGAAGGCTGTTGGGCTGAAGCTTCTTTTTGTAGCTACCTGTAGAAAACTTAGGATCTCTTTGCATTATTTTGCAAAAGATTGTAATTGAGAGCTGAACACAACATTGTACATATTTGTCCATATCTTGTAATATAATTTTACCTCTCCGTCCATGTATAAATTGCTTTGTAGTGGACAAAACCCACAGTTACAATTTTTGAGCCAAAGGCGAAAAACACCTTCCCTTCTTTTCGTTCACATCGAATCATTTTTCATTGTACAAAGTGCCTTTGTATTCATCTTGTCTGAGACGAAGCTTCTTCGTATTCGACAAAGCATTTTGTCACCAAAGCCAGGCAACTTGTTTCTTTCATGTTAACGCTTGTGCTTTATGACATGATAATGATGATCATATGAATGTCTAATAAATGTTTGTATGAATGCAAAGATTGATGCGATGAAATATGCAAATGTATGACCCGAACACACACGAAACCACACCCAGACTCTGCATCCCCTTAGGAACGACTTTTGAGTCTCTTCACCTTCTATTTCGGTGGCATTTAAGCTCTGCATTCCCTTAGGAACGTCTTTTGAGCTTCTTCACCTTCTATTTCGGTGGTATTTTGGCTCTGCATTCCCTTAGGAACGACTTTTGAGCTTCGAAACTTACTCTGCGCTCCCTTAGGAACGACTTTTGTAGCTTCGTCACCTTCGGAGTGACATTGTAGCTCTGCATCCCCTTAGGGACGACTTTTGAGCTTTTCCCTGTTCTTTTTGCACTCGATGGTGCGGATTCTGATATTACATGTTACATTTTGGGGGAATTTAGCCCTTGTATTGCATAGGGCTAAACAAAAATTGAAAATTACAAGCTATGATCCCATTAAAAACCTTTCTCCCCTCCTGAAAGGAAAAGGGTGCCATAGGAAAAAAATAAAAAGATTACATCAATTACACATAGTATCGCCAAAGCTCATCCGCTTTCCAAGACCTGGGTATGTCGTTGCCGTCCATATCCTTCAGTCTGTTAGAACCGGGTCTTGATGAAGATACTACCAGAAAAGGGCCTTCCCACTTCATCTGAAGCTTCCCCACTGTATCTGGGTTAGCTATCCTTCGAAGCACCAAATGGCCTGGTTTGATATTTTTCAATCGAACTTTTCTATCGCGCCATTTTATTGTTTCGGCCTGATACTTGTTGATGTGCTCTATGGCCTGAAGTTTGGTCCCTTCTATGGTGACTTTTGTTATTTGGCAATCAACTTCATCCTCCATCGAAGCTTTGGTTCTTATTGATCTTGTTCTTGCTTCTTTCGGTGTTATTGCTTCGTCATCGAACAAGAGCTTGAATGGAGTAAAACCTGTTGACCTTGAGACAACAGTGTTTTGGTTCCACGCCACCTTTATTAATTCATCTGGCCACTTTCCTCTAGGCTGATTGAAAATTGACTTCATTATTCCTGTTATTATAATTCCATTTCCTCTTTCTACTAATCCATTTGATTCCGGACGCCTTACTGACGCAAAGTGTATTTTTGTACCAATCTGGTCACAAAAAGCCTTGAACGTTTTAGCATCAAATTGAGTTCCGTTATCGACTGTAATAGCCTTTGGCAAACCGAAGCGACAAACCATATTTTGCTAGAAGAACTTCTAGACTGTGGCCGAAGTTATTGTAGCTAGGGGTTTAGCTTCGATCCACTTTGAGAAATATTCCACTGCTACTACAACATATTTCAAGTTTCCTTCTGCTGGTGGAACCGGTCCTAACAAATCTAGGCCCCATCTCTGTAATGGCCAAGTAGGTTGAATCAGTTGTGTCAGAGACGAAGGTTGTTTCTGGTCTCTGGCACACTTCTGACAGTTTTCACAATTCTGGACCAAGTCCGCTGCATCCGAAGCTGCCTTCGGCCAATAAAACCCTTGTTTAAAAACCTTTCCCAGTAAAGGCCTGGACCCAATGTGAGCTCCACACAGTCCTGCATGTATCTTCTTCATTAATTCTTGTCCTTTATTTCTGGACAAGCATTTGAGCAATGGGGAGCAAACTCCATGCTTATATAACTCCCCTTCTATTATTACATAAGGTCTTGTTCTTGTTCCATTCTCTTGTTATAAGCTATGTCATCTGAGAGACAGTTGCCCTGGAGAAAGATATTATTTCGGTCCTCTAGTCTTCACTATGTACAGGTGAGATTGTGAGCACTGCTCTTTCCATGAGCTCGATTGAGGGTGCTTTTATTGTTTCAAAAAATACTTCTGAAGGCAAAGGGAGCCCCTGTGCTGCTGATTTAGCTAATAAATCTGCATGCTCATTCTCTCCCCTTGGGATATTTTTTACAGAAAAACCTTCGAAAGAAGCTTCCAATCTTTGGACTGCATCCAAATACTTTTTAAGCTTCGGATCTCTTGCCTTGCTGCTCTTATCCACATGGCCCGAAATAACTTGCGAATCAGTTTTAAGGATTCCCTTCTTATTCCCATTGCCTTTAGCTTCCAAAGCCCTAAAAGAAAAGCTTCGTACTCGACAATGTTATTTGTACAGCTAAAGTCTAACTTTATTGCATAACATGTTCTGAGTTTAGAGGGTGTGACTAGGACAACAGCTGCTCCTGCACCGAAGGTCCCCCAAGATCCATCGCAAAATACCGTCCAATCTTCGGCAACTTTTGTTGCTTCTTCATCCTGAGCCCCTAGCGTCCAATCAGCAATGAAGTCTGCTAACGCCTAAGATTGAATTGATGATCTGTGCACGTAATCAATGGTTAATTCGTTAAGCTCCGCGACCCATTTTCTGATCCTTCTTGTAGCTTCTTTGTTCCTCATTATGTCTTTCAGGGGTTGTGATGAAGGCACTATTATGTGATATGCTTGAAAGTAATGCCGAAGCTTCCTGGTGGCCATCAATACAGCATACAGTACCTTCTCCAACTCTGTGTAATTTTTCTTTGAAGGGCTGAGTACTTTAGAAACAAAGTATACTGGTGCTTGCTTTTTTACCTGGCCCTCTTGTTTCTCTTGTACAAGTGCTGCAGTAACCGCAGCATGGGAAGCAGCCACATATAGAAGTAACGGAGCTCCTGATGAAGGTGGGGTTAAAGTTGTTAGATCTATCAAATACCGCTTCAGCTCTTCGAAGGCTTTCTGTTGAGCTAGACCCCATTAGAAGACTTCGGCTGATTTCAGTATTTCAAAAAAGGTAAATTCCTCCCTGCTGATCTTGAAATGAATCTGTTTAACGATGCCAGCCTTCCTGCCAACCGTTGAGCCCCCCTTCTTTGAATTTGGTGGCTCCATACGAAGGATAGCTTTGATTTTGTTTGGATTGGCTTTGATGCCTTTTGTTGATACCAGGCAACCAAGAAACTCGCCCTTATTCACTCTGAAGACACATTTTTCTGGATTTAACTTGAGACCAGCTTGTTTGAAATGGGCAAACGTCTCTTGCAAATCAGCAACATGATTTTCTTGCTTTGTGCTTTTTACTATGATGTCATCAACATATGTCAGCACATTACTGCCAATTTGAGAGTGGAGAACCTTGGCAGTCATTCTACTGAAGCTTCCTCTAGCATTCTTGAGCCCCTCAGGCATCCGAAGGTAACAATAGGTACCACTAGGAGTTATGAAACTTGTCTTTGGCTCATCCTCCTTCTTCATCCAAATATGATGATAACCCGAGTAGCAGTCTAGTAAACTCATAAGTTCTGAAGAAGCTGCTGCATCTACAAGGGAATCTATTCTTGGAAGTGGGAATTCATCCTTCAGACATGACTTGTTGAGATCTGTGAAATCAATGCACATTCTCCATTTTCCATTAGCTTTTTTCACCATGAAAGTGTTGGCCAGCCACTCTGGGTATGTTACTTCTCTGATGACACTGGCACTTAGAAGTCTCTTCACTTCGTTTCGTGCACCTTCGGCTTTATCATCGGACATTTTCCGAAGCCTCTGCTTTCTTGGTCTGAAGGATGGGTCCACATTGAGTGAATGCTCAATGACATCTCTATTGACACCACAGAGATCATTAGGTGTCCAAGCAAAGACATCTTTGTTGTTGAACAAGAATCTTAGCAAAGTATTTTCCTATTCACCAGATAGCTGAGATCCCAACAATACTTTTTGCTCTGCTATGTCTTCACACAAGAGCATAGGCTTCGGTTGATCTGCTGAAGCAACTTTCTCTCTTTTGTGCTTATACTGCTGATAAGCTTCGGCTTCATCTATATTATGAATAGGCTTCGAATGCATCAACCTCCCTTCAGCCCTACTGACAGCTTGTTGACTCCCGAGTACAGCAATGAGACCTTGTTCTGAAGGTATCTTCATGCAAAGATATGCTGGATGATGTATTGCTTCGAAGGCATTAAGTGTCCCTTGACCAATGATTGCATTGTATGGATACTCCATGTCAACAATGTCAAAGATAACATGTTCCGTTCTTGTGTTGTGAACATAGCCGAAGGTAACCGGCATTGTTATCTTGCCAAGTGCCACAATCTGTCTTCCTCCGAAGCCATAAAGAGGGTGTGTTGCATCATGTATCTTGTCCTCTGGCTCTTGCATTTGCCTGAAAGCCTTTGCAAAGATGATATCTGCTGCACTGTCTGTGTCCACCAGGACATTGTGGACCAGAAATCCCTTGATGACACAAGATATGACCATTGCATCATTGTGAGGATAATCCTTGAGCTGAAGGTCTTCCTGAGAGAAGGTAATTGGGATGTGAGACCACTTGGACTTGATGAAGGGTCCTTGCACCCCAACATGATGTACTCTTCTCTATGCTTTTTTCTTCTGCTTCTTGTTGGCTGGTTCAGAACTTGACCCGCCCGTGATTAGGAGCACTAGCTTTGTGGCTGAAGGTGCTACAACTTGGTTGTGTTGCGAAGCCATCCTCGCAACTGTGGAAGTGAGTTCACCGGAGGTGGGCGCCAATGTTGGTCACTTGTTCTCAAATGCTACAAATCAAGAATAAGGCAACACAATTTTTAATGATTAAAGACCTTCGTCCTTCGAAGCATTACCTCCTTTGGGATATAATGATCTTCGGACGAAGGTCATGAAGGGCGTACCTTCATCATCTCAGTGAACGAATATAAATAAATATGCACGGAACACAAAATAATATAAATAATCATTATGAATTATTAAATTATTTATATTCTCATTTTACAAATATGAATAAACACCAACGATATAAACATTACATTAATACCTCGGTTTGCCAGAAGGTGAAATGCGAGAGTGACACAAGAGTGATTACAATTCAGCGTGGGTACTGTTCATCTATTTATAGGCACGAGACGCAGCCCCGACAAAATTACATCCATGTCCCTGTTAACTAATTATAATCATAATGCAAACTATTAAGGACTATATAGTCTTTTCCTCTTTAAGTCGGTATCGTCCTTCACCTTTATCACAATACCAAGCCGAAGCTCTTTCAGTCCTAGCTTCGGCTTTTGTTTGCATCATCTTCGGCTTATATCTTCATGTCACACCTGCCTTTGTACTGTCTTGCCGAAGGTGTTTTTGCCTTGAGGACCTTCGGTGGAGAAGAAGACCCCCAACAAATATGTATTTCAAACTTTTGTGATCAGTGAAGATTTTGAACTTATTTCAAATCATATAGTGCCTCCAAATTTTCAAAGCGTGTACTACCACAGCTAATTCCAAATCATGTGTCGGGTAATTGTTTTCATGTTTTCTCAACTGCCTTGAGGCACAAGCTATTACTTTTCCTTTTTGCATTAACACACATCCAAGTCCTTGATGTGAAGCATCACAATATACATCAAATCCTTTGTGAATATCATGCATTACCAAGACTGGTGCAGTGGTTAGCTTTTCCTTCAATTCTTCAAAACATTTCTGACAAGCTTCATCCCACTTACTCTTTACTTTTCTCTCGTAGTGAAGTAAGAGGTTTCACTAACTTGGAGAATGCTTCAATAAATATTCTATAATATCCTACTAGGCCAAGAAAACTCCTGATCTTTGACACATCTGTTGGTTGCTTCTAATTTAGTATTTCATTTATTTTGCTGAGGTCTACCTTGATTCGTCCATCTGTGATGATATGTCCTAGGAAAGCAACTTCCTTCAGCCAAAAATCACACTTTGAGAACTATGCATATAATTAGTTGCCACGAAGCTTCTGCTGAACTAGTCTTAAATGACCTTCATGTGTTTCTTCATTTTGTGAGTATACTAGTATATCAGCAATGAATACAACCACAAACTAGTTGAGGTACTCCATGAATACTTTATTCATTAAGTTCATAAAGTAAGTCGGTGCATTAGTCAGTCCAAATAACATGAGCAAAATTCATATAGTCCATATCTTGTGGTAAAGGGTGTCTTAGGTACATCTTCAGTTCGAATCTTCAGCTGATGATATCCTGATCTTAGATCTATTTTCGAGAATATCTTAGCTCCTCTCATCTGATCAAACAAATCTTTAATTCAAGGTAAATGGTATTTATTCTTAATTGTCACTTCATTTAAGCTTCTATAATCGACACATATTCTTCTCGAACCATATTTCTTATCCACAAATAGAACTGGAGCTCCCCAAGGAGACGAGCTTGGGCGGATAAAACATTTTTCTAACAATTCTTCTATTTGTTTCTTAAGTTCACCTAGATCCTTGGCATCCATTCTATAAGGTCTTTTTGAAATGGGTGAAGTTCCGGGTAATAATTCGATAGAGAACTCTATATCACGATTGGGTGGCATACCTGGTAATTCCTCCGAAAATATGTCTGGGTATTCACACACCACTCTGACGTTTTCCAAAGATTTTTCCTCCAATTGATTTCCCATGGCTTCTGCTAACATACTAACATTGACTTCAATTTTCTCTCCTTGCAGACTTGTTAATGTAACCATTCTCTTAGCACAAGATATTACTCCATCGTACTTGGTTAAGTAATCTATTCCAAGTATGACATCGATTCCACTTGATTCCAAAATTATCACCTCTACTAAGAAGCTTATTCCACTAATCTCAAGTTTAGTTTGAGGGCTTGAGTGAGTGGCTCTAATTTCACCTCCTGGTGATCTAATCAATAATTTCCTCTTCAAAGGATAGATCGATATATTATGCTTTTCCTCAAATGACTTTGTTACAAAAGAATGAGATGTTCCAGAATCAAATAAAACTGTTGCAGGTATGGAGTTAATAAGGAACATACCATACACCACGTCAGCATCCTCTAGAACTGTTTCTGCTATCACATGATTTACCCTTCCTTTACTCTGGTTCTACGGAGTACGTCTTGTTCTGTGCATTACCATGAGCAGGTGTATTCTGATCAAATATTTGATTGTTGTTCCTTTGGGGTCGTTTGTGGGTTACGCTTTGGGCAGTTGTTTGCATAGTGACCAATTTCTCCACATTTATTACATCATCCGGACTTAAGTCTTAAACAGTATATCATCAAAGTACAACATAAATAACACGGGCAATCACCCACATGAAGATGACCGGAGCATCATTAGACTGAGTACTCATCGTCACCATCGTCACAGTCTTCCTCATTAGCTTCTGATAAAACATTTAGCAAGGGGTGAGGTCACTTATGGTGGGGGCTCAGCAAGTGTGAGGAGTTATGCAAGGTTAACAAGGTTGGCTAGGGTTAAGCGATAAGCATTTTAGTTGGTCAATGTTTTATTAATAACACATAACTTACTAATTGTAAGTGTATCCCAAAATCCCAATTAATCATAAGCACGTGATTATATCTCAAAAGGAAATAAGTGAAATCACTTAAGCAAATCATTTAAAAATCATCAGATCACGATTTATTCTCCGTCTTTAATTTCAATTATCATGTGAGGGTCCAGGTTGCTCTTAACTGTGAGCACGACTAACATATTAGTTTTACACTCTGCAGAGGTGGTACAACTTTACCCACAAGCCATGTATCCCCTCTAGCCTAGGTTGTACGGATTCGTAAACACTGCCGAGGTGAATGGCTAGGGATCCATTATGAGGCTATCATAAAATATCCTTAGTACAAAGCCACTTGCTATGGTTTCCACGTCAGTATTGGTGACCCTCTGGGCGAGGTAACTTAGCCAAGACTACCACCCCATGTTAACGTGAGCTGCCACCAAACCAGTGCCGCCCCCTCTTGTCCATCTTTCAGGTAGGGTTGCTAAACACTAAGTCTATAAAGCTATTTACCAAAGTCAAAGCCATGTCAGCACTCGTGGTTGCACTGTTTTCCTGGGTGGTCACTGCATGTTCCATTTAATGTAACATGATCTTGTTTAACATCATAATACAAATTTCATTTCTGCAACAATAATATCTTCAAAAGAGTGACATTCTTTTATAAAGTTGAGAAATAGCCCAGTTACTAAGCATAGTATTAAACCCAGGTTAATTAAGGAATAAGGATAGTATTTCTAGGTAATCCTATTTAGGCAAAACCCATCAAATTATGCATATATCCAAAAGTAAATCTTATTGAATGTATTATTTGGGTACAAAGAATAAAAATGCAGAGGGAGAATCCACTTGCCTTGGTCAAAGGTTCCCGCGGTTCGTCTTCAAACATATTTTGGTCTTCTACTACGAAATCAGCTTCTAATATAGATTCGTATATCGTACATACAAAAAGAAAACATACACCAAATAAATAAACATACACCATTACATGAATAAACATACACCATTACATGAATAGACATATACCGAATAAACCATACTTATAAAAAGATGTCTAGAATAAAACCTAATTCGTAACCCTATTATAGGTCTACTCATATTGAATCCATCTTATTCGCTATGACTTAAAATATTAATTCTACTTTCGATTGTCACTAGTGAAAGCTATATGGAAATTCGACTATGAAAGTACTTTATATAACATACTTTAGATGTAGTGATTCAACCAACTCTACCGAAATAGATTAATTATTAATTATTTCTACTATAAACATGTGTCTACTTTTAGTTTTATGTTTTATTTCTAAAAGGAAATGACATCATGTTAGCAGAGGTCAAATAATTTTAATATTAAGATAATTAAATTAACCACTGATTTAGCTATTCTATTTGAATCATCATGGACATGGGTACTACTTATATTATGCAGTGTTAAAAGAGACTATTATATATTTAGTAGATCTAAATTAAGTATATGAAACTATGAGCACAAACTTCTCGACTAAATTCTAAAATTCATTATAAACAAAGTTAACCGTGAACTTACTCATCTAGTATTTTCGTCACTAATACTTGGTCTACCAAATCCTGTCATTGTTCTTTCTAAACATAAATTCTAAAATAATTGTAAACAAATTAATATACACAATATGACAGATAATAATACATTAGTCCATTACATACACTTAAAATCAATCGTTTAACATACACATAATCTCCAAATCAAATTATACACAGATTAAAACAAATAGTTACATAAATCATTAACTAAATCAAACAAGATTTTGAAAATTATAAAAATTTGAGTTGTCCTCAACCTTGCTCACGGGTACGTGTGCAGTGAAGAAAACAAAGAATGGAGGGGTTCGGTCACGGCGAGTAGGGGCACGATCTGTGGCGAGGAGGGGCGTGGTCGGTGCGGGTAGGGCGTGGCCTGGGAGGAGCTCCGGCGTGCCCGGACGTGCAGCATTGGTCGGCCTGGGAGATAGAGGAGAGGGCGTGAGTGAGCTCGGGCGAGGGGAACCAGCTTTATGGGCTCGGCGTCAGCTTTATAGAGAGGGAGAGGGAGAGGAAGAGCCGGGGAGGGAGAGGTCGGCTGGCGGCCATTCATGGTTGTGGCGGCGGTTATCTCCACTAATGGAGAGAGAGTAGTGGGGGAGGGGAAGGGAGAGGGACGCAACCACTACTCGGCTAGGAAGGCGACGGGGAGGGAGATGGAGCCGCACGGAAGCTGGAGTGGCGCCGGGGAGCCAGGCGGCTCGGCTACCGTGGCAGCAGCGTGCCCGCGCGCTCGGGCTTCTATGCCCATGCGGCGGCTAGAAGGGGAAGGCCGGGTGGCCCCCGCCCATCATAGAGAGGAAGGGGGAAGAGATGAGGGGAAGGGGTGCGGAACAGGCCTCGGCTGGGCCGATTTTGGCCTCGCCGAACGGCTAGGGTTTCTTTTTTTAGCAGATTGTCTATTAAAAATATAGACAAAAATATTTTTTTAAATGTTTTCAAAAAATCATAATAATTTTACCAATAAAGTTTTTAATGAAAATATTTTATTTTTTGACCAAAGTATAAAATATTAATAAATTGGGTTTCTAATAAACGGATTCTACGGATAAAATCATCAATCAATTATTAGCAGACAAAAATCATTCTCTAAAGATAAATGAGACCAAGCACTTGATTTAAATTTTTACATTACTCTCTACTAGGTTTTAAATGACTATTAATGTATTATTTAATTGATGGTTTTGAGGTGTTACACCTGATGACCTCCCTGATAATGCAGATGAATCAGAACGTGTGGCTTATGAGAAGGACTCCAATGACTCAATTAATGTGAGATGTCTTATGCTTGCCACCATGTCCCAGATCTGCAGAAACAGTATGAGCGTAGAGTTGTCCTCAACCTTGCTCACGGGTACGTGTGCAGTGAAGAAAACAAAGAATGGAGGGGTTCGGTCACGGCGAGCAGGGGCACGATCTGTGACGAGGAGGGGCATGGTCGGGGCGGGTAGGGCATGGCCTGGGAGGAGCTCCAGCAAGCCCAAACGTGCAGCATTGGTCGTCCTGAGAGATAGAGGATAGGGCGTGAGTGAGCTTGGGCGAGGGGAACCAGCTTTATGGGCTCGGTGTCAGCTTTATAGAGAGGGAGAGGGAGAGGAAGAGCCGGGGAGGGAGAGGCCGGCTGGCGGCCATTCATGGTTGCGGCGGTGGTTATCTCCACTAATGGAGAGAGTAGTGGGGGAGGGGAAGGGAGAGGGACGCGGCCACTACTCGGCTGGGAAGGCGACGGGGAGGGAGATGGAGCCGCACGGAAGCTGGAGTGGCGCCGGGGAGCCAGGCGGCTCGGCTACCGTGGTAGCAGCGTGCCCGCGTGCTCGGGCTTCTATGCCCATGCGGCGGCTGGAAGGGGAAGGTCGGGTGGCCCCCGCCCATCATAGAGAGGAAGGGGGGAAGAGATGAGGGGAAGGGGTGCGGAACGGGCCTCAGCTGGGCCGATTTTGGCCTCGCCGAACGGCTAGGGTTTCTTTTTTTAGCAGATTGTCTATTAAAAATATAGATAAAAAATATTTTTTAAATGTTTTCAAAAAATCATAATAATTTTACCAATAAAGTTTTTAATGAAAATATTTTATTTTTTGACCAAAGTATAAAATATTAATAAATTGGATTTCTAATAAACGGATTCTACGGATAAAATCATCAATCAATTATTAGCAGACAAAAATCATTCTCTAAAGATAAATGAGACCAAGCACTTGATTTAAATTTTTACATTACTCTCTACTAGGTTTTAAATGACTATTAATGTATTATTTAATTGATGGTTTTGAGGTGTTACACCTGATGACCTCCCTGATAATGCAGATGAATCAGAACGTGTGGCTTATGAGAAGGACTCCAATGACTCAATTAATGTGAGATGTCTTATGCTTGCCACCATGTCCCAGATCTGCTGAAACAGTATGAGCGTATTGATGCTTATTCTATGATTGTGGGACTGCATGGAATGTTTGAGAACCATGCTAGGGCTAAGAGATACAACATCTCAAAGTCCTTATTCTCTGCCAAGCTCGCAGAAGGTAGCCAGGTTAGTCCTCATGTGATCAAGATGATTGGTTACATTGAGACTTTGGACAAACTTGGTTGTGAACTCAATGAGGGCCCAACTATTGATGTTATTCTCCAGTCGCTCCCTCTGAGCTACGAGCTATTCATAATGAACTACCAGATGAATGGCTTGGAGAAAACATTGGCTGAATTGCATGGAATGCTAAAGACAACCGAGAAAGCATTAAGAAAAATCCTACTCATGTGATGATGGTTCAAAAGGAGAACAAGAAGAGGAAGCGTTGGATGCCTCCCAAGGGAAAAGGAAAGGGAAATAATGTACCCAAGGAGACCTAACCCCTCGGCCGAAGCTAGTTTTCTTGGCGGAAAATTTTTCACTGACATCTAGGAGAATGGTGGCCGAGAAATGGCCCACGAGATAATGAAAAAGAGCGAAAAAGATATTCATGATGCTCGAGAAGAAGCAAAAGAAGCTGAGAGAACTGCAGAGATCGAAAGACGGATAGGTATTGTTGATCTGATTTAAACTTCATCGCTAGCTTTCATGGATTCGAACTGATTGATTATTTCTTTCGCAGCTGAATTATCTCCTCCACCGGAGCCATTTGACCCCTTGGCTGACCCGGAGTCGAAGAAAGCAATAGAAATTATTAACATAGCCGAATCTATTGTTGACGAAGTCGTCAACAAGTTACTTAACGAAGTTGCAGAAAAACTAGTTGTTGTAAAAATGTACTTAGATGGTTAATGTAACATTTGTTGAACTAAGTCTGTAATATTTGATACTTATAGTTTTTTGAATCTAATATGTAAACTATTTTGCAATTCACTTCTTTGCGATGTATGAAACTTTTTACATACATACCGTTTTTGAGCCTTCGGCGAAAAAACACCTTCCCTTCTTTTCATGCTTCGCAAAGAAGAATACTTTTCATGAGAATATCCATACTTCGTAAAGAGTATCGTAGCTTTGTAGAAATATCAAGGCTTCGAAAACAATAGATCTCTTTTTCCACATCAGAGCTGATGAAGCTATAATTCTTAGTTTACTTTTGTGCCTTAGCACCTTTTCACCTTTGTCAAACATTCTCCAAAGATCGACTTCGTTTCCCATTTGTGTGTTATGGTGTATGATGCGATGCTATGCGATATGATGCGATGTTATGATGCGAAGAATGATGCTAATGCCGAAGACACACGCCCATGCTGAAACACACAATCTCTGCGTCCCCTTAGGAACGATCAAGATCTCTTTGCCGTTTATTTTTTGGCGGTATTTTCGCGTTGACTTTTCGCGCTTCGCCTTATATTTCGACGGTATTTTCGCGCTTCGCCTTTTATTTCGGCGGTATTTTCGCGTTGACTTTTCGCGCTTCGCCTTTTATTTCGGCGACATTTGGCTCTGCATTCCCTTAGGAACGACTTTGGAGCAAAAAACTTACTCTGCGCCCCTTTAGGAACGACTTTTGAGGCTTCGACAAAACTTTTGCTGCACCCCATTAGGAACAACTTTTTGAAGCTTCGGCAATTTTCGAGCTTCGTAATTCTGTGATGAAAACACATTTCATTTTAACAGAAGCGAAACTATTACAAAGAGTTAAAACTAAATTTGCATCACTTGTCCTTATTTAAGAAATAAAATAAGATAAAATAAAAAGTACTTCAGAGGGTAGGATATCTCTCAATAGATGTGCTTCGACTCTGGCACAGTACTGTTAACTGTGCGAGCTTTGGATTCCTCCCTGAAATCCCTCTGTTGCTGAGTGTGTTGACTCCCTTCTGGCTGCTGACCCCATGGATAAGTAGGCTGTAGAGGGGGCAGAGGTGGAAGTTGTGGCCAAGAAGCCTGTGGCTGACTAGCCGAAGCAACAGAAGCTGCAGAGTGATTACCCACATATTCTGGTATGTAGGGTGAATGGCATGAAGCAGTGTGCAGGACCTGCTTCGACTGGTTCTGCCGAGCTTTGGCTTCTGCTAACTCCCTCTGCTTTTGGATAGTGATTTGGCACATTCTTGTAGTATGACCCTTGTCTTCACCGCAAAATAAGCAGTAGATTTTCCTGGGCTGATCCCCATATCTTCCTCCGAAGCCCCTGGCGCCTCTGCCCCTTAGAGCTGGCGGCCGGAAACAACTTTGTTGCTACCCCGAAGATTGTGAGGTATACTGGGACCTCTGCGGCTGACCTCCTTTGTCATCATTCTGAGTGTTGTGAATTGACCTGACATGCCTCGGGTGGATTCTTCCTTCGAAGCCCCTGGTCATTTCAGAGAATCTATAAGCTTCCTCCCTTCTTTGGCGGAAGTCATTGTCAGCCCGAATGTATTCGTCCATCTTCTGAAGCAGCTTTTCTAGAGTTTGAGGAGGCTTCCTGGCGAAATATTGGGCAGTAGATCCTGGGCGAAGACCTTTGATCATGGCCTCGATAACAATCTCATTGGGTACTGTAGGCGCTTGTGCCCTCAATCGCAAGAACCTTCGTACGTATGCCTGAAGGTATTCTTCATGGTCTTGTGTGCATTAGAATAGGGCCTGAGCTGTGACCGGCTTTGTTTGGAAGCCTTGGAAGCTAGTGACTAACATGTCCTTAAGCTTCTGCCATGACGTGATGGTTCCTGGCCGAAGAGAAGAGTACCATGTTTGGGCTACATTTCGGATTGCCATGACGAAGGACTTAGCCATGACTGCAGTATTGCCTCCATATGAAGATATAGTTGCTTCATAGCTCATGAGGAACTGCTTTGGATCTGAATGTCCATCATACATGGGAAGTTGAGGTGGCTTGTAGGATTGGGGCCATGGAGTAGCCTGCAGTTCTGCTGCCAAGGGAGAAGCATCATCAAAGGTGAAGGTATCATGATTATAATCATCATACCATCCATATTCATTGAATGGGTCTTCCTGACGAAGCTCCCTGTGCCAAGGCGTAGTGCTCGCTCTGCCAAGGGGGGTGCAAAGGTTCATTCGATTTGGTTTTGTTAATCACCCACCTTGGGGAGGTGTACTGCGTTTGTACGACTGGTGAAACCTAACGAGCAGCTATGCTCCAGGGGAGTCTTTGTAAAGGCTACGTAGTATATCCTTGGCCATTCACCTCGGTAGTGAAGATCGGGTCTATACAACCCAGGCTAGAAAGGGATCACGACTCGTGGGTAAAGTGTGCAACCTCTGCAGAGTGTTAGAAACCGGTATATCAGCCGAGCTCACGGTTAAGAGCGGCCTTGGGATCCTCTTTGATTAGAAGAACTTGATTACTTTTATGATGATGGTTAACAATGATGATATAATTCTGATCTCTGGTATTTCCTCTTTGAGGGAGTACTTTTGGGTAGTAACTGGATTTATTACCAAAACTTGGCTCTACTAGTAATAATAAATACTTTACCAACTAAAAGCAACTGCTTAACCACATCCCCACATACAGCTAGTCCACTTTAGCCAAACAGGACATTTGCTGAGTACGTTGATGTGTACTCACCCTTGCTTTACAAACCACTCTACCCAGGTTGTCCCCACTATACTCAGTGCTCAGGAGGTGATGCTGGCAACATGGAGGACTTCGAGGAGTTCCAGGATTATGACGAGTTCTAGTTTATCTTAGTGGCAAACACCCAGTCAGCTGCCTGTGTACGCTTATCATCTACGTTTCGTTTTCTTCGCACTTTGATGTTTATGTTAAAGACAATGGTTATGTATTAGACTCTGTGGATGTCTTGGACATCTTGATGTAATTAAAGTACCTTTCCACTATTTATTTCGAGCATTGTGTGATGATGTCCAATTATGTAATCGCTGTGTACGTGAGTTTCTGATCGTGGCACGTACATGGTTCGCATTCTTTTTGCCTTCCAAAACCGGGTGTGACATAAGTGGTATCAAAGCCTTGCTGACTGTAGGACCGCTAACCTAGACTAGAATGGTCGACCTAAGGAACTAAAGACCCCTACTCTTACCTTGATCTTTAGAGTCATTTCAAAAGTTGGTCATCTTGACCAACTCTATGTTATCTACTTATCTCAAAAGTTTTGTCCCACTTTTCTTTTTGTTTACTTTTTGGTCTTATAGTTCTACTCTTACTCTTGTGCTTACGATGTCTTTTGTAGATGGCCCGTATCAGGTGCACTGCACGTAAGTCTATTGTGGCAGAACCGCCCGAATTATTCCAGCTTAAGTGCCTAAGTTACGCCTCAAGGGCCGTAACACACTTAAATTGGAATAACCCGTCAGTCCCTCAGATCTAGTCTGATAAAGCTACTTAACCAGGATCAAATACCACATACTCACTCGAAGGTGAGTCACAGAGGAAACACAATAAAACAGGAAAACCTCAAATTAACTTTCTGGAGTTATTACATTTATCAGAGTTTCTCAAGTAAATTGAAATAGTTCATAAGATAAAATGCAGCGGATAATCGGTGTCGTCGGTATCGAGGAATTGGGCAAGGCCTAGCCCACTACTCCTCCTGCTCCTCTCCTGTCGGAGCGGCATCCCACTCGACCGTCCAACCCGGTGGCAGGGTGGTAGGCCAAGTCACACCATCAACCATGTCCTGAAGCGTACCTGCAAAAATTATGCCACAAGCAAGGCTGAGTATACTAATACTCAGCTAGACTTACCTGGTGTGAGGAGTCTACTCCTCTACCTCTAGACCATGCAGCTGTTTGGCTGAGGGGTTTGGTTTGCCAAAAGCACTAGTTGTATTCTAAAATCAAATTTTAGCTTTTCAAATTCTAGCATCATTATCTTAACTAAGTTTGCTCCTTCTAAGCATACATGGTAGCAAGCATTTAGTACATACAACAAGTTATCTCATGCAACCTCATTTCACTTCTTACTTGATGTAGTACAAGGGGTCAAGCAGTCTCATTAGCTGTGAGAAACAAACGATTCGAATCGAGTTACTAGGGATAAAGTCTGTGCCCGGCTTCACTCAAGTACTAGGTTTACAGGTTACCATATTTCCCGACATGTGTTTAGTACGTTCAAAAGCTTGACTCAGGTATCCACACATTAATCCTTAATTACTTTTTCCCCGTCTCATGGACAACCATCCTCCCTAGATCCAAGTCCATAGACCATTATAGATCCCATTATCAAGATGAATACAATCAATTCCTGACCTCGCGCGAGTGCTAGAAAAATCACTCGACTTCTACCGAGATCCTAATTAGGAAAGCAGCTACTCGACCTATCATACTAGTATCCATCTCAAAAAGGAATCCTAAGTTCATGCAACTAGAGGTTTCAAACAACTCCTACACTTAAGTGCACATTACAATCCTACAAACATTAAGTATAGTAAAGTAGCATATATAGATACGATTATGCATAAAATCAGGGCTTGCCTTCAATAGCTAGGGCTGCGGGGAGATCCTCGATGGCAGTCTCGGGAGCTTGCTCCTGGTCTTCCTCGTGGATAGCTCCTTGCTCGGGGATGAGCACGTACTCTCCGTCAGCGACAATGCAATCTAATGAATGCAATGACTAAGATATATGCATGCTATGATATGCAATTTAGCAATTAAACTTGGATGGAGAATGATCATTTTAATAAGGTAGGGCTTAATCCTGCTGCTGAAGATTCTTGTGGCATACTTAGCAATTTTAGGGTCAAGCTTAGTTAAACTAGTGGTAAGTTTATTTTGGTATTCCACTGATTTCCTTTTAATGTCTTAGTGAGAATTTATTAAGATTTCTAGTTGGACTTATTGGAGCGAGGTTTACTTTTCCTCTCTTCCTTTCTATTTCTTTTGTGCTTTTAAGGTGGGTTTGAACTACAAGCTAGCTTAATAAATTTCCAAAACTTCTACAAAAATTACATTGGCTTCTTACTAGTGCATAATTCTTTGTCTCAAAATTTGGGGCTTAAAAAGTGAGTGGTTCTCTCTGGATAAAATTATCAAATATTAGGGCAGAGGGGGTGTGTTGAACTACAACTCCTTTTTAACAGTGGGTTATTCTCAAAGACATATTTTTGCTGGAATTTGGATGTTATATCATGACTTTGTACAAATTTTTAGCCATTAATATTTATTAGTTATTTTGCTATGATTTTCTAAAGTTTCTAGCCAAAGGGGTGCTTTCTACTACCACCATATTTGAAAAATATCAAACAACAAATTTCCAATTTTTCCTATCTTCTTCATTGTGCAAGAGCAATCATTCTAAATTTTGGTAACTTTTTTCTTAAGGGAAGGGTGGTAGGAATTATTTGGATTAAATAGCC
Organism: Zea mays; assembly: GCF_902167145.1. Classification (NCBI taxonomy): domain Eukaryota; kingdom Viridiplantae; phylum Streptophyta; class Magnoliopsida; order Poales; family Poaceae; genus Zea; species Zea mays. Next base: position 223,580,711 of record NC_050099.1, on the reverse strand, counting down.
TTTTCATGAAGTATTGGCAGTGGGTATTATTTTGCAGCTTTCAATTGGGTTTTGTATTTTTCTCTGGTGGCCTATTTCATTATTGATCTAGTAAAAGTTTATTTGCCCACTGTTGCACACATTTTGGCTTACTTATGATTTAATTGAAATATGGCTTAATATTAAGTTCTTTTTGTTTACCCTACTTAAAATGATGGGCTAGGGTGTTTATCATTTTTGTAGTGAAGTTCTAGTGGTTTCAAGTCCACTAGATTTTTATTAACAATTTTAAAATTGTTTTCATCATCCTAATAATTGTTTTTCTAGTTTGGTTAGTGCTTAATAAAATATTTCACTTTGAATCTGTTCTGGACTAGGGTTCCTTTATTTTTCCTAAGTTCTCTGTTACTTAAGTAGACTAGGAAAAATAATTGCATTCACTGTTCATTTCTCTTTAATGCCTTTCTGATTTTCCTAAGTTTTGGGCAAAATGGCTTTTAATAGATAACCTTACTTAATTTTTCAATACTGGGGTGCTTACTATTTTTAAAACAGTGTCTAAATGGAGTTTGAATATCTACAATTTTTCTTAAGTTCAGCACAGAAGGATAACTAATTTTCTTTAATTTAATAAAGTTTGGTCATTTTCCTTAATCTATTTTAAACTCTAAAATTGAAAACAGAAAGTATAGAGTTCAGTATTTTTAATTGATAGTCCATAATATTTTGAATCCAGCAAAATTGGTTTGGTTAAATTTGGTTGAATATAACTCAAGATATAAATTCTCTAAGTTCTCTGCTGAATTTAAAAAGGTTAAATAGGAATGGATAAAGGAAAAACAGTTTTGTGCTGGGGTCCCTAGCGAAAGATCTTAAGTGAAATACAGATAGGTCCTTGGTGCACTATTCACATGAGTCTTCGGCTCTACAGAAAACCCCCTAGGGTTTCTTGAAATTGAACCTGCGGTCCTTCCCTAATGGAACAGTGGCTGCGGAGGAAGAAAGGGGCGGAGGGGCTTACCGGCGGCGAGACTGCTTCGGTGAGGTGGTCGAGGGTGTAGGGGAGGTCCTGAGGGTCACGGCGATGTGCAAGTCACCGTCGAGGATGGTCGGAGTCGACCGGTCCACGTGCGCAGGCGTGGGAGCTCGTCGGCGGCGAGGAGTCCGGCCTAATCATGGCACGATAGGTCAATCAAACGGGTCAGTGAGCTTCACCAGAGATCAAGGAAGGCGTGTGTGCAAGGAATCGGAGAATGACTCACCGGATTACTCGGTCTACACGCGCAGGAGGGCGACCGAAGTTCGGCGAGGATGATCTTGGGTCTCCGGTGAGGTTCTATCGGGTTCGAGCGCTTGGAAGGCTCCACGGGCCACTGGCGAAGCTAACCGAGGGGCAAGCACAACTTGGATGCGACAGGAGCGGGCTGGCCGCGGTGGCCAAAGCTTGGGCAGTGGTGGCGGGCGGTGGTGCAGCGTGCTCGAGGCGAAGTCCGGTCAACTTTGTCTTAGGCAACACTTGGGAGCGCGCGGGGAGGTACGGCCGAGGCCTTGGGCTGCTTTATAGGCGCGGTGAGGGCGAGGGCATGCGGAGGATGTGACCGGACGCTGGGGCGAGCGCGCGCGCGGGTTGGGCGAATGCCGGCGTGCCGACCAGAGTCAAACACGTGTGCGCGTTCATTCTGCCCGAGTCCTGGCGCGTGTGGTCATTCATCCGAGCCTGCTCTTGCCTTGGTCAGTGCACAAAACCTCTTCTCCTCCCTATCAGCTACCAATCTTGTGTGGGGGTCATAGGATTTGGCCTACTGGTTTCAAATATTTGGAGCTCTGAAGTATGGTTTGTCTCCCAGCCCGAGCCCAAGGCAAATCTACAGTTTTGTCGTGTCTAGGGCTCGCGTTCCGATGCCATCTTGTGACATGTGACAGAGGGATTAGTTAGACACATTTTTGTCAATGGGAGCATTAGGATTAGAGCTAAGAATCAAGGTGAACGCGCTCGATTTTGGTTCAAAGGCTGAAAATTCAGAAATCTGAATTTCAGATTTCCCCATTGAACCTTCACTTGAATGGCTTGTTTAGAGTTTTTTAATAAACTATTTTGGCCAAGCTTTCATAATCTTTATTGTAGCTTATTTAGTGTACTTCAATTTTTATAATTGGCCTAAGCCATGATTTCAAGTTTTTCATGGTCTTTCACCCCTTTTCTTCATTTCTACTTAAATAGCTTAATTAGGGTTGATATTAGGGTTTCAATATTTTTCTCTTTTTTGAAAGCCCCATTTGTTTTGAACATGATTCTTTAGATATAAACTTAGTGGATCTTGTATTCTTAAGTTTATTTGATGCTTCATGCTCACTTTGGCTTACATGAAATGATGGTTCTTGGGTTGGCACTAAGAATAACCCTAGGTGACACTGGGGTGTCACAGCTATCCCCCCTTAAAGGAATCTCGTCCCGAGATTTGGGTCGGAGTCCTCCCAGGGTGAAGCAAAGGGTGAGACTTACTTGAAGTAGGTGCCTTATTTATTAAGGCAAACTGCTTTTCGAATGTCATTCTCTTTGCAACTTCAGAAGGAAGTCCTTTTAATTCTTGTTTTACAATTTACTCTTTCCTATTTCAAGATTATTTTACTGAAATTTAGATTCGAAGGGCAGGGGGAGGGGTTGGGCATGATTATGTACCAATTTTCTTAGGTAGGCAATCGGGGAAGTTGGAACGCAGGAATTCCTCAGTCTCCCAAGTTGCCTCTTCCTCTGAATGGTTACTCAATTGGATCTTATACATCTTGATCGATTTAGCCCGAGTTGATCTTTCTTTGCAATCCAAAACCTTGGAAGGGTACTCTTGGTACGATAGATCTGGCTCTATCTCCAATTCTGGTTCTGCTATGATCTTAGTCGGCAATCGAACACACTTCTTCAGGTGAGATACGTGGAACACATTGTGGATGGCAGACATTTTTGGAGGTAACTTCAATTTGTATGCCACGGGTCCACATGCTTTTATGATCTCATAAGGTCCAATGTAACGAGGGGCTAACTTACCTTTGATTCCAAATCTCTGCACTCCCTTGGTGGGTGATACCTTCAGATATACGAAATCTCCCACCTCGAACTGGAGAGGTTTCCTTCTCCTATCATGGTAACTCTTCTGCCTGATCTGAGTAGCTTCTAGATTCTTCCTGATTAGTTTGACCTTCCTTTTGGCTTCAGTCACTAAGTCAGGTTCGAAAACTTCTCTTTCTCCAGGCTGAGACCAATTGAGGGGTGTTCTACACCTTCTCCCATAGAGAGCTTCAAAGGGTACCATCTTTAGGCTGGATTGATAATTGTTGTTATAAGCAAACTCTGCCAAGGAGAGGTGCTTATCCCAGTTCTTGCCACAATCGATCGCACAAGCTCTCAGCATATCTTCAAGAATTTGATTTACCCTCTCGGTCTGACCATTAGTCTGTGGGTGGTAAGCTGGACTTCTTATTAGCTTGGTTCCCAAAGACTCTTGCAGTTGCTCCCAAAATCTGGCAACAAATTGGGCTCCTCGGTCAGAAACAATGGTCTGGGGCAATCCATGCAAACACACGATGCGGTCAATGTACAACTCTGCATACTTTTGAGCCTTATCAGTGGTGTGCACTGGGATAAAATGTGCCACTTTCGTCAGTCGGTCCACAATAACCCAAATCGAATCATGATGACGAGAGGTGTTGGGCAGACCCATAATGAAATCCATGCTGATGTCATCCCATTTCCATGAAGGTATAGATAGGGGTTGCAAAGCTCCAGCTGATTTCAAGTGGCTTGCCTTTATCCTCTGACAGGTGTCACATTCCGATACATATTGGGCTATCTCCCTCTTCATTTTGGTCCACCAATACAAGGGCTTCAGATCATGGTACATTTTGGTGCTCCCTGGATTCATAGAGAATTTGGAGAGATGGGCTTCATCCAAGATCTTCTTCTTGAGATCCTTGTTTTTAGGAACTACCAATCTGCTTTCAAACCACAATATACCCTTTCCATCTTGGCAGAAACATTTATACTTCTCGGTCTTCTGATGGAGGTTCTCCTTAATAATTTGCACTCCCTTGTCACTTAGCTGGGCCACGATGATCTGGTCTTGCAAAGCTGGCTCAACGGAAATGTGAGACAAAGCACCAGAAGGAATCACTTCAATCTTCATCTTGCTCAACTCATCACACAAGGTGTCAATGCGAGAATCCATCATAACACAGTTGCATTGCAACTTCCGACTTAAGGCATCCGCCACTACATTGGCCTTTCCTGGGTGATAATGTACCTCCAGGTCATAGTCCTTGATCAGCTCTAGCCATCTTCTCTATCTCATGTTGAGATCAGCCTGAGTAAAGATATACTTAAGGCTCTTATGATCAGTGAAGATGTTGCAGTGGGTTCCCATCAAATAGTGTCTCCACATTTTCAATGCATGGACCACGGCTGCCAACTCCAGGTCATGAGTGGGATAATTCTGCTCATGAGGCCTGAGTGCTCTTGATGCGTAAGCAATGAATCAGTTGTCTTGCATCAAGACACAACCTAGTCCAGTGCCAGAGGCATCACAATATACATCAAATGGCTTGCTGCTATCGGGTTGCGCTAATACTGGCACGGTGGTCAGATGTTGCCTCAATGTATGGAAGGCATCTTCGCACTTCTGATCCCAAACAAACTTAACTTCTTTCTTCAGCAATTCAGTTATGGGCTTCGCAATTCGAGAGAAATCCAGAATGAATCTTTGGTAATAACCAGCCAATCCTAGAAAAATCCGAATCTGACGGACAATCATTGGCGGCTTCCAGTTCATCACCTCTTGCACCTTATCAAGATCAACAGCTCTACCTGCCTGAGAGATAGTGTGATCCAAGAATTTGATCTCCTTCAGCCAAAAATCACATTTGAAAATTTGGCGTAAAGATGGTGCTCTCATAGACGTTGAAGCACTACATGCAAATGCCCGGCATGTTCTTCTTCATTCTTCGAGTACACCAAGATATCATCGATGAAAACCACTACGAATTTGTCCAATTCAGGCATGAAAACAAAATTCATTAAATACATGAAATATGCTGGTGCATTAGTCAGCCCAAAAGACATCATCAAGAATTCATATAGCCCATATCTGGTTGAGAAGGCAGTCTTCGGAATATCGCTTGCTCATAGCTTGATGTGATGGTAGCCAGAGCGAAGGTCTATCTTGGAAAACACTTTGGCTCTGACCAACTGATCAAAAAGAACATCAATACGAGGCAAAGGATACTTGTTCTTTATAGTCACCGCATTAAGGGGGCGGTAATCTATGCATAGCCTCAAGCTTTCATCTTTCTTCTTTACAAACAAGGCTGGACATCCCTAAGGCGAAGTACTTGAGCGAATAAAGCCTTTGTCCAGCAATTCTTGCAATTGCCTCTTCAATTCTATCAACTCAGCGGGTGGCATCGGGTAAGGCCTCTTGAAAATAGGTGTCGTTCCCGGTTGCAACTCGATGGCGAATTCGATATCCTGGTCTGGTGGATTCCTGGCAATTCATCAGGGAAGACATCTGCATACTCACAGACCACTGGAATCTTCTTCAGAGGTAACTCCATCATAGCAAAAGCACATGACTGAGTAGAGTCTTGACTGGGCAGAAACAAGGTGAAACTCCCACAGATTAGGGAATTGATTTCCACAATGCGGCTGGCTACATCAAGCACTACTTGGTGTAGGGTCATCCAATTAGCTCCCAAAATAATATCCACATTCTCCAAACCCAAAACAAGAAGGGTGGTTTTGATAATGTGGCTTCCCAGTTGAATAGGCACACTTTGGTTTAATTGATTAGTTGCAATTTTACCTCCAGGTGTGGCTATCATAAATGACCCTTTTGTGTGATAGAAAGGCAGTTGACATTTAGCATTGAACTTTTGTCTAATGAAACTATGAGATGCACTAGAATCAAACAGAATTAAAGCAGGTTGATTATAAACTGAAAAGATGCCAGTCATGATGGGGGCTCCCTCAGGTAACTCCTCTATAGTAGTGAAGTTGAGCTTCCCTTGCTTGACTTGTACCTTCTGCTTTCTCCCCTTGTCTTGATTTGGTGCTGGCATCTGCCTCTGCTGATTTCTTGGGCAATTCTTGGCATAGTGGCCCACATTGCCACAAGTAAAGCACTTGTTCCCATTGCCCTGGCAGAACTGCTGCTGCTGGAGAGGCTGATTGTTTCTTGAAGCGGGAGCTGGAAAACGGGTGGGTGTCGGCTGCTGCTGCTGAGGTGGCCTGATCACCCATCTGTCTGCCTGCTGCTGAAATCCCCTGCTCTGATTGTGAGAAACAATCCTGAACCTCTGGGCCTGAGCGGATGGTGCTACCATTGGTGCCTTTCTCTTCTTCTCTGCCCGGTGAGCTACAATACAATCCTCCTGGGAGATGGCCAGGTTGACCAACTCATTGAAGCTATCAGCCCGGACAGTGTTGAGACGTTCCCACAGCTTGGTGTTGAGACCCCTGCGAAAGCGGTCTCTCTTTTTCTCATCGGAATCAGCATGATAACCTGCGTACTGGCATAGGTCGTTGAAGGCCTGAGTGTACTGAAATACCGTGCGGGTTCCTTGATTGAGTGCCAGAAACTCATTCATCTTGTGGTCAAGGATTCCAGCTGGGATGTGGTGCCCTCTAAAAGCAGTCTTGAATTCCTCCCAAGACACTTCACGATCAGCGAGTAGCATAGCACGGAAGTGGTCCCACCAAGTCCGAGCAGATCCACGAAGCTGTTGCGCGACGAAGCGAGTCTTGGTATCATCAGGGCAGTCTCCCGTGAGGAGGGGAAACTTGGATTCCACGACGCGTAGCCACATGTCGGCATCCAACGAATCCTCTGCCTTGGTGAACAAGGGCGGTTGCGTGCTCAGGAACTCCTGGTAAGTTGCCGCTGCAGGAGGTCACTGCGGCTGGCCTCTACCATACTGCTGAGGGTGGGGCTGGCGCTGCAAGAGCTATCACAGAATCTCATTCTTCTGGGCCATTAGCTCCTGCACTGTGAGAGGTGGAGGAGGTGGCAGGGGAACTTGCTAGTTATGTCCGCGATGCTGCCTAGCTGCCATCTGAAAACAGAGATCATCGCCATTGTTATCACAATTTTGAACAACATGCCATTATCTCATATGGAAATAAAATCACCATCATCATAACATTAAGTTCGAATGAAGATAACATGGTTACAAACATCCCACAGATCTCAAAAGTTCTCAAGGGTTACATCTATTAGGGGAAAGTACCTGTAAGCCTGGTCCAAAATCTATCTTTATCTAAGCTCGCGTAGGTATCTAAGCGACACTGGATGCGGGTGAAGGGGGCATCATGGAGGTAGTCCCATTGGCACCAGGGGTTGGTCCTAACTCCTCAGGAGCCTCTTCTCCCTCGCTTCTGGCCTCATTGGCCTCCATCTCTAAGTGGTGCATGTCCTGGTGGTCATTAGCTTCTTCGAGTTCCCGCTGCATATCATGAAGCTGGTTCTCCAAGACATCAATGGTGTTGTCTCGGATCTCCACCTGCTGCTCCAAGGTGGCAATGCGCTGGCTCAGCCTTTCCACCTGTAGGTCCTTCTCCACCAACTTGGAGGACAAGTTGACCACAAAGTCTTCTCAGCTGTCGAGGGTGAGCTTGGTGGTTTGAGCGATGTTAGCAAGATGTGCCATAGCGTCGCTCTGTAGGGCCTGAAGGCGATAGAGCGCATTCATGCACTGAAAAGTGACCCTCCCAACCAAGTCAGGATACATCGCCCACACATCCTTCACATGGCTCACACGGTTACACCACATGGGGTCATCCTTCTTCTCAGTAGGGAAGAGTCCCAAGGGGTGCTCACCATCTCCAGAGAATGGTAGCCACAGAAAGTTGTCAGAGTCTTCATGGCTGCCGCTTCAGTGGTGTCGTCCGTCCTGAATCCAATCGTCTCAGAGTCAAGAGAACGCCAATCTGGCTGAAGGGGATGAGCCTCCAAAGTCAGCCAGACTCGGCAACGAGGTACCCGATGCTCCTCGTACAACTGCACCGTGTACAAAGGGGACGTAGGGTAACCGGCGGAGTTAAGAACTTCCCACAAGATGGAAGGAAAGCCATCGTCAGAAAGGAAGCCAGAGCTAAAACGAGTGTCTCCTCCACTGGTGGGGGTGGGTGAATTCATATGCGGAAGGGTATCAGATGTAAAGATTATGGTGGAAGGAAGAAAATAAAAGAGCCTGAGTGGTTTAAAAATGAAGCGGTTTAGCTCAAATCTTTACTTCTTTAGTTCTTAATCCTTTTAATTTTATAATGCATGCATGTTGAAGATAACATCTCCTCTCCGAATAAAAGGGTGCTCCTAGGGCATCCTTTAAAAATTTAAATACTGGCCCAAAGGGCCAACTTAATTAGCCACCTATTTCTCCCTCTATTCCTAAGGCCTTTCGTCCTAGGTCTAGCGGTCTAGTCCTGACGATTCTTATCAGTTTCTAAGCGAGTTTTAGATTTTGAAAATTAGTATTCATGGTTTATTGTCCTTCTCTGTGGTGGTATTTGCTCCGATACCAGCTGTGGCAGAACCGCCCGAATTATTCCAGCTTAAGTGCCTAAGTTATGCCTCAAGGGTCGTAACACACTTAAATCGGAATAACCTCTCAGTCCCTTAGATCTAGTTTGATAAAGCCACTTAACCAGGATCAAATACCACATACTCACTCGAAGGTGAGTCACAAAGGAAACACAATAAAACAGGAAAACCTCAAATTAAAGTACTAGAGTTATTACATGAATCAGAGTTTCTCAAGTAAACTGAAATAGTTCATAAGATAAAATGTAGCGGATAATCGGTGTCGTAGGTATCGAGGAATTGGGCAAGGCCTAGCCCACTACTCATCCTGCTCCTCTCCTGTCGGAGCGGCATCCCACTCGACCGTCCAACCCGGTGGCAGGGTGGTAGGCCAAGTCACACCATCAACCATGTCCTGAAGCGTACCTGCAAAAATTATGCCACAAGCAAGGCTGAGTATACTAATACTCAGCTAGACTTACCCGGTGTGAGGAGTCTACTCCTCTACCTCTAGACCATGCAGTTGTTTGGCTGAGGGGTTTGGTTTGCCAAAAGCACTAGCTGTATTCTAAAATCAAATTTTAGCTATTCAAATTCTAGCATCATTATCTTAACTAAGTTTGCTCCTTCTAAGCATACATGGTAGCAAGCATTTAGTACATACAACAAGTTATCTCATGCAACCGCATTTTACTTATTACTCGATGTAGTACAAGGGGTCAAGCAGTCTCATTAGCTGCGAGAAACAGACAATTCGAATTGAGTTTTAACCTTGCAAGGTAAACCTAAACACACGACATATCAGGGCACTCCGTCCCCACACATGTCAACCATCCCCATCGATTCTCCGTTCGCGGCCAGGCCTCACCGCCTTGGCATACAATGCTCCACTGATCCCGGCCGCCGCCGTGCAGTGGCCGCACTTGTACCCACCATAGCTAGCATGGGAGATCCAGTCTCAAATTGCGTGAGGGATAAAGTCTATGCCCGGCTTCACTCAGGTACTAGGTTTACCGGTTACCATATTTCCCGACATGTGTTTAGTACGTTCAAAAGCTTGACTCGGGTATCCACACATTAATCCTTAATTCCTTTTTCCCCGTCTCATGGACAAGCATCCTCCCTGGATCCAAGTCCATAGACCATTATAGATCCCGTTATCAAGATGAATACAATAAATTTCTGACCTCACGAGTGCTAGAAAAATCACTCGACTTCTACCGAGATCTTGATTAGCAAAGTAGCTACTCGACCTATCATACTAGTATCCATCTCAAAAAGGAATCCTAAGTTCATGCAACTAGAGGTTTCAAACAACTCCTACACTTAAGTGCACATTACAATCCTACAAACATTAAGTGTAGTAAAGTAGCATATATAGATACGGTTATGCATAAAATCGGGGCTTGCCTTCAATAGCTGGGGCTGCAGGGAGATCCTCGATGGCAGTCTCGGGAGCTTGCTCCTGGTCTTCCTCGTGGACAGCTCCTTACTCGGGGATGAGCACGTACTCTCCGTCATCGAGATTGCAATCTAATGAATGCAATGAGTAAGATATATGCATGGTATGATATGCAATGTAGCAATTAAACTTGGATGGAGAATGATCATTTTAATAAGGTAGGGCTTAATCCTGCTACTGAAGATTCTTGTGGCATACTTAGCAATTTTAGGGTCAAGCTTAGTTAAACTAGTGGTAAGTTCATTTTGGTGTTCCACTGATTTCCTTTTAATGTCTTAGTGAGAATTTATTAAGATTTCTAGTTGGACTTATTGGAGCAAGGTTTATTTTTCCTCTCTTCCTTTCTATTTCTTTTATGCTTTTAAGCTGGGTTTGAACTACAAGCTAGCTTAATAAATTTCCACAAATTCTACAAAAATTACAGTGGCTTCTTACTGGTGCATAATTCTGTCTCAAAATTTGGGGCTTAAAAAGTGAGTGGTTCTCTCTGGATAAAATTATCAAATATTAGGGCAGAGGGGGTGTGTTAAACTACAACTCCTTTTTAACAGTGAGTTATTCTCTAAGAAATATTTTTGCTGGCATTTGGATGTTATATCATGACTTTGTACAAATTTTTAGCCATTAATACTTATTAGTTATTTTGCTATGATTTTCTAAAGTTTCTAGCCAAAGGGGTGCTTTCTACTACCACTATATTTGAAAAATATCAAACAACAGATTTCCAATTTTTCCTATCTTCTTCTTTGTGCAAGAGCAATCATTCTAAATTTTGGTAACTTTTTGCTTAAGGGAAGGGTGGTAAAAATTATTTGGATTAAATGGCCTTTTTCATGAAGTATTGGAAGTGGGTATTATTTTGCAGCTTTCAATTGGGTTTTGCATTTTTCTCTAGTGGCCTATTTCTTTATTGATCTAGTAAAAATTTATTTGCCCACTGTTGCACACTTTTTGGCTTACTTATGATTTAATTGAAATTGGCTTAATATCAAGTTCTTTTTGTTTACCCTACTTAAAATGATGGGCTGGGGTGTTTATCATTTTTGTAGTGGGGTTCTAGTGGTTACAAGTCCACTAGATTTTTATTAACAATTTTGAAATTGTTTTCATCATCCTAATAATTGTTTCTCTAGTTTGGTTAGTGCTTAATAAAACATTTCACTTTGAATCTGTTCTGGACTAGGGGTTCCTTTAGTTTTCCTAAGTTCTCTGTTACTTAAGTAGACTAGAAAAAATAATTGCATTCACTGTTCATTTCTCTTTAATGCCTTTCTGATTTTCCTAAGTTTTGGACAAAACTGGCTTTTAATAGATAACTTTACTTAATTTTTCAATATTGGGGTGCTTACTATTTTTAAGCAGTGTCTAAATGGGGTTTAAACATCTATAATTTTTCTTAAGTTGTGCACAGAAGCATAACTAATTTTCTTTAATTTAATAAGGTTTGGTCATTTTCCTTAATCGTTTTCGAACTCTAAAATTTAAAGCAGAAAGTATAGTGTTCAGTATTTTTAATTGATAGTCCATAATATTTTGAATCCAACAAAATTGGTTTGGTTAAATTTGGTTGAATATAACTCAAGATATAAATTCTCTAAGTTCTCTGCTGAATTTAAAAAGGTTAAATAGGAATGGATAAAGGAAAAACAGTTTTGTGCTGGGGTCCCTGGCGAAAGATCTTAAGTGAATTACAAATAGGTCCTTGGTACACTATTCACATGAGTCTTCGGCTCTGCAGAAAACCCCCTAGGGTTTCTTGAAATTGAACCTGCGGTCCTTCTCTAATGGAACAGTGGTCATGGAGGAAGAAAGGGGCGGAGGGGCTTACCGGCGGCGAGACTACTCCGGTGAGGTGGTCGAGGGTGTAGGGGAGGTCCTAAGGGTCACGGCAATGTGCGAGTCGCCGTCGGGGATGGTCGGAGTCGGCCGGTCCACGTGCGCAGGAGGGGGAGCTCATCGGCGGTGAGGAGTCTGGCCTAATCAGGGCACCATAGGTCAATCAAACAGGTCAGTGAGCTTCACCAGAGATCAAGGAAGGCGGGTGTGCAAGGAATCAGAGAATGACTCACCGGATTGCTCGGTCTACGCGCGCAGGCGGGCGACCGAAGTCCGGCGAGGATGATCTTGGGTCTCCGGTGAGGTTCTGTCGAGTTCGAGCGCTTGGAAGGCTCCAGGGGCCACTGGCGAAGCTAACCGAGGGGCAAGCGTGCTCGAGGCTTGGGCAGTGGTGGCGGGCGGTGGTGCGGCGTGCTCGAGGCGAAGTCTGGTGAACTTCGTCTTAGGCAAGACTTGGGAGCGCGCGGGGAGGTACAGCCGAGGCCTTGGGCTGCTTTTTAGGCGTGGCGAGGGTGAGGGCGTGCGGCGGACATGACCGGACACTAGGGCGAGCGCGCGCGCGGGTTGGGCGAACGCCGGCGTGCCGACCAGGGTCGAACACGTGTGCGCGTTCATTCTGCCCGAGTTCTGGCGCGTGTGGTCATCCATCTGAGCCTGCTCTTGCCTTGGTCAGTGCACAAAACCTCTTCACCTCCCTATAATCTACAGATCTTGTGTGGGGGTCATAGGATTTGGCCTACTGGTTTCAAAGATTTGGAGCTCTAAAGTCTGGCATGTCTCCCAGCCCGAGCCCGAGGCAAATCTTCGATTTTGTTGCATCTATGGCTCGTGTCCTGATGCCATCTTCTGACATGTGACAGAGGGGTTAGTTAGACACGTTTTTGTCAATGGGAGCATTAGGATTAGAGCTAAGGATCAAGGTGAACACGCTCGGTTTTGGTTCAAAGGCTGAAAATTTAGAAATCTGAATTTCATATTTCCCCATTGAACCTTCACTTGAATGGCTTGTTTGGAGTTTTTTAATAAACTATTTTGGCCAAGCTTTCATAATCTTTGTTGTAGCTTATTTAGTGTACTTCAATTTTCATAATTGTCCTAAGCCATGATTTCAAGTTTTTCATGGTCTTTCACCCCTTTTCTTCATTTCTACTTAAATAGCTTAATTAGGGTTTCAATATTTTTCTCTTTTTTGAAAGCTCCATTTGTTTTGAACATGATTCTTTAGATATAAACTTAGTGGATCTTGTATTCTTAAGTTGATTTGATGCTTCATGTTCACTTTGGCTTACATGAGATAATGGTTCTTGGGTTAGCACTGAGAATAACCCTAGGTAACACTAGGGTGTCACATCTGTGATCCCCTTTTTGCCTTCTCGCCTGGCGGAGCGTCCACTGCGTCGCACAGTGCCAGGTCGGTCCAACCACCTAGTGAGACTGCATCGTCGCCTGCACGAGGAGCAGGAGCGCCGATGCCAGGAGCAGGAGCAGGAGCAGGAGCAGCAGGACTCTTCCCCCTCGCCTCAGCAGGAAGTAGAGTCTGAGAGGCCGCCTTCACCTGCACCTCAGCCAGAGATGCCCCATGCACCACCATAGGGCATCCCGGCTGCTGCAGGAGACCCTGACAGAGACGACGATGACGTCGGTGGCAGTTCGAGCCATGGCCGGAGGAGCCGGAGCCGGAGGGATGGATCGATAGACCCATCACTCGTGACGCCGCTCGTGGGTGTCACTTCCACGACGCTCTCGACGCCTTGCTGCGTCGGGCCTTCGACCGACACACTTGGTCCATCGAGTACCATTGTGTAGTCTACCAGCATTGTCGCGGGTTATACCCGGACCAGTGGGAGGCTACTTGCTTGGTGCGCCGTCCGAACGATGATCTCCGGGGTGTAGAGGCCTTCTCAGAGCACTATTCTATTACTGAGGGATACTGCCGAGGCAGCCATGCAAGATGCAGCATGACGGGCACTTTCTTAGTATTTCTCATTGTTTAGCGGGGTAGCTGATGGCCTTGACCTGAAGTACTACCCTTATCGTTCGACCGTCAGTGCTGGAGGTGTGATTGTCTCACCAGTTGGTGAGGGCAATCCCAGGCTAAACAGCATGGACAACTTGGTTGTCGTGCTCATCACAGAGTTGGACCACACCCTTGATGATTTGGGCAAGGTTCGGGCAGAGGTTGCGGAATTGCGTGCTGAGTGTGCAGCACGCCACTATCTAGATGGTGGTTCTCCCGCCCCTATCGGGATTCAGCACCTTTACCGTTCACCGCCCCATGGTCGCTTCGACTATGGTACGCCAGACTACAGGACCCGAATAGATTTGGATCCATAGGTTGACAGAGTCGGAGTCTATAATAATGTTTAATTGAGTGTCTTAGTCTAGTCAGTATTAGTTAGAGTTAATTCGCTTATCTTATGTTGGATGCTTGTTATGATGGACATGTAATGAAGTTGGATCTTTGTAATGATTGTCACCAAGGTGTGGGTATCCCCTGCAACTTGGTGTAGTTATTAATAAAGTCAGTTATTTAGTTGGGTAATCCATTTATTTCCACTTTCCTCTTTATCTAAGAAGCTGTCAGTGAAGATGGTCATTTGTTCAATGCTATGAAGATTTTCTATACATCTTTTCTTATGCTAAAAGACTGCAGAGTCAGATTTGATATATGTGTGTAATTTCTACAGATGTCTGAGAACAGGCGCATAGGTGCGAGGCGTGCTCCGCCAGAACAACAGACACCCCAAGAGGAGGCAGCTCCGCAGCAGCATTTGCCACCGCCACCCCCGATGACCATTGAGAAAATGTTCCTGATGCAAACTCAAGTAGTCCAAGCAATTGGTCAGACCCTAGCAGCAATGCAGCAGGTGCAGCAGCAGCCACCACCACCTCAGTCTCAGGTGCAAGTCCAGATGCCACAAGTGCCTAGAGACAAGCGGGCAGAATTCATGAGGGGCCATCCCCCAGTCTTTAACCATTTTGCTGATCCCATGGACTCCAAAGATTAGCTGCGTACCGTGGAGCATGAGTTGCACACTGCCCAGTGCAATGATCATGAGAAGGTGTTGTATGGTCCCCGACAGCTGAGGGGAGCAGCGCAGTCTTGGTGGGAGTCTTACCTCGCCACCCATGCCAACCTTGAAGCCATCACTTGGGAAGAAATCAGGGACAACTTCTGTCGCTACCATGTGCCCAAAGGACTGATGATAGTAAGGAAGGAGGAGTTTCTCGCCTTGAAGCAAGGTCCCCTGTCCGTTAGTGAGTACAAGGATAAGTTTCTGCAGCTGTCACGTTATGCCCCAGAAGATGTCAACACGGATGCCAAGAGGCAGTACCGTTTCCTGAGAGGATTGGTTGACCCCCTCCATTACCAACTGATGAACCACACCTTCCCAACCTTCCAGCATCTGACCGACAGGGCTATTATGACTAAAAGGAAGCGTCGGGAGATGGAGGATAGGAAACACAAGATTGGTGGATCTCAGGTCGGGAGTAGCAGCCGTCCTCGCTACTCAGGCAACTCACCTATGCCATTCAAGCAAGGTCACCAGCACTAGCACCAGCATCAGCGTCAGAACCAGCAGCAGCAGTACCAGAGGCAGTTTCCTCAGCAGCAGCATCAGTACCGTCAGAATAACCAGCAGGGAGGAAACCAATATCAGCGTCAGAGCAACCAGGCACCCCGTCTTCCTGCCCCAGCAACCAACCAGATTAACCAAGCAGCGCTAGTGCAAGGAGGAAGTCGTGCATGTTTCCACTGTGGGGAACAAGGCCACTGGGCGAATCATTACCCAAAGAAAGCAGCTCAGCAGCAGCCAGCTCCCAATGCCCCAGTCAGACAGAATGCAATGCAGCAAGAAAGATACAACCGTGGGCAGCCTCGTGCCCAGTATGGAAAGGTGAACAACTTGGAGGCCGACACAGTCCAGGAGACTCCAAGAGTGGCACTACGTATGTTTTTTTGTCGAGTACCATTCTGCAAATGTGTTATTTGATACTGGAGCAACACATTCTTTTGTGACTGCATCATGGGTAGAATCACATAATATACCTGTAGCACCCATGTATCCACCTATGAGGGTTAGTTCAGTTGGTGGAAGGACCCAAACGGATAGATTTTGCCCTAGTGCAAGAGTTCAAATAAGGGGGATAAAGTTCCCCACTGATTTAATAGTTATGGGTAACCAGGATACAACTATAGATGTTATCCTAGGGATGAATTGGCTAACCAAGTACCAAGCCAGTCTTAGCTGTGACAAGAGAACGGTGAAGTTAGTGTCCCTATTAGGAGAAGAAGTGTTAGTAGAGTTGGTCTTGTCTGGACCAAGGGAAGGAAGTTGTCACCAAGTCACCGCCCATATTGAGGAGATTAAACCATCAGAGGCTATCAATTTAGTATCAGAATTCCCAGATGTGTTTCCCGAGGAGTTACCAGGTATGCCACCTGAAAGGAAGGTTGAATCTGCCATAGAGCTTATACCAGGCACTGCCTCTATTCCCAAGAGTGCCTATCGAGTGTCCGGACCAAAATTGGTGGAACTCAAGAAGCAGATTGATGAGTTGTTAGAGAAGGGCTACATCAGACCGAGTACCTCGCCTTGGGTAGCCCCAGTATTATTTGTGGAGAAGAAGGATGGCACGAAGAGGATGTGCATCGATTATTGAGCTTTGAATGAAGTCACTGTCAAGAACAAGTACCCCCTGCCCAGAATTGAGGACTTATTCGATCAGTTGAGAGGAGCCAGTGTTTTCTCAAAGATAATTCTGAGGTCAGATTACCATCAGCTCAGAATCTGACCTTCGGATATACCGAAGACAACATTCATCACCAAGTATGGACTGTATGAGTTCACGGTCATGTCATTCGGTTTGACGAATGTGCAAGCCTACTTCATGTACTTAATGAACAGTGTGTTCATGGACTACCTCGACAAGTTCGTAGTAGTGTTCATTGATGATATTCTTATATATTTCGAGAATGAGCAAGAGCAGGAGGAGCATTTGAGGAAAGTACTTCAGAGGCTATGAGATTGTCAGTTGTATGTCAAGCTCAGCAAGCGCGAGTTCTGGATCAGTGAAGTCCTATTCTTGGGTCACATTATAAACCAAGAGGGATTGGCTATAGATCCAAAGAAGGTAACAGCTATCTTAGACTGGAAAGCACCAAAAGATTTCCAAGGAATCAAGAGTTTCATCGGAATGGCCGATTACTATCGACGTTTTATTGAAGGTTTCTCCAAGATTGCCAGACCAATGATAGCCTTGCTGGCAAAGAAGGTTGAGTTCAAGTGGACCCTAGCATGCCAGAAGTCCTTTGAGATATTGAAGGAGAAGTTGACAATGGCACCAGTACTGATTCTGCCAGATGTTCACAAGCCATTCTCAGTATATTGTGATGCTTCGTACACCGGACTGGGATGTCTGTTGATGCAGGAAGGGAGGGTAGTAGCATACTCATCCCGCCAATTGAAGATTCATGAGAAGAATTATCCTACTCATGATATGGAATTAGAAGCCGTGGTTCATGCACTGAAGACCTAGAGGCATTATCTTTATGGGAAAAAGTGTGATATCTACACAGACCACAAGAGTCTCAAATATATATTCACTCAGTCAGAGTTAAACATAAGGCAGCGAAGATGGCTAGAGTTGATCAAAGACTATGAGCTAGAGATTCATTATCACTCAGGCAAAGCAAATGTGGTTGCAGATGCTCTTAGCAGAAAGAGTCAAGTTAATATGTTGGCCGCTCACCCGATGTCGTATGAGCTAGCGAAGGAATTCAACAGATTGAGTCTCGAATTTCTGAACAACACCCAAGGAGTGACAATTGAGTTGGAACCCACTCTAGAGCAAGACATCAGGAAGGGCCAGAAGGATGATGAGAAGATTAATGAGATCTGACATCTGATCATAGATGGAAAAGGCAAGGATTTCCGTGTCCGTGAAGATGTAGAAGGAGTGGTATGGTTCAAGGATAGACTATGTGTTCCTAACATCAAATCGATCCGGGAACTGATTCTCAAGGAAGCTCATGAGACAGCATACTCTATACACCCTAGTAGTGAGAAGATGTATCAAGACCTAAAGAAAAGATTCTGGTGGTACGGTATGAAAAGGGAGATAGCAGAGTATGTGGCTATATGTGACAGTTGTTAGAGGATTAAAGCAGAACATCAGAGACCTGCAGGGTTGTTGCAGCCGTTGCAGATTCCTCGGTGGAAATGAGATGAGATCGGAATGAACTTTATAGTCGGTTTGGCTCGCACTTGTACTGGTTATGACTCCATCTGGGTAGTAGTGGACCGTTTGACAAAGGCAGCCCAATTCATACCAGTCAAGACCACCTACAACAGTGCAGTGTTGGCCGAACTATACATGTCTCAGATTGTGTGCTTGCATGGTGTTCCGAAGAAGATAGTATCAGATAGAGGCACTCAGTTCACCTCTCATGTTTGGCAGCAGTTACAAGAAGCTTTGGGCACACACTTGAAGTTCAGCTCAGCTTATCACCCGCAGACAGATGGTCAAACAGAGAGAACCAATCAGATTCTGGAAGATATGTTGAGGGCTTGTGCTTTGCAAGACAAGATAGGTTGGGACAAGAGGCTACCATATGTGGAATTCTCTTACAACAACAGCTATCAAGCCAGTTTGAAGATGTCACCATTCGAAGTGCTTTATGGGAGGAATTGCAGAACTCCATTGCATTGGGACCAACCGGGCGAGAGACAGGTGTTTGGTCTAGATATTTTGCTTGAAGCCGAAGAGAACATTAGAATGGTCCGAGAGAATTTGAAAGCAGCGCAGTCTAGATAGCGAAGCTATGCGGACACCCGAAGAAGAGAATTGAGTTTTGAAATAGGAGACTATGTCTACTTGAAGGTGTCACCAATCAGAGGAATCAAAAGGTTCGGAGTCAAAGGCAAGCTAGCACCTCGATATATCGGGCCGTATCAGATTCAAGCAAGACACGGAGAAGTGGCTTACCAACTCAGCTTACCAGAGAATCTGTCTGTTGTACATGATGTGTTCCATGTGTCTCAGTTGAAGAAATGCTTGTGAGTGCCAGAAGAGCAGTTGCGAACAGAGGACCTTGAAGTTCAAGAAGATCCGACATATATTGAGAAGCCAACTCAAATTATGGAAACAGCAGATCGAGTCACTCCGAGAAGTACCATCAGGATGTGCACAGTCAAATGGGGTCACCACTCAAAAGAAGAAGCAACCTGGGAAAGAGAAGATGATTTGAAAGCCAAGTACCCTGAGCTCTTTTCTAGCCAGCTCTGAATCTCGAGGGCGAGATTCTTTTAAGGGGGATAGGTCTGTAACACCCTGAATTTGGGGGTATAAAATTTCTTTCTAATTATCACCCAAATTCAGGTGTTACTCTTCTCTCTCTCTAGTTTCTATCTATCTCTAGATTCTCTCTCTCTCTCTTTCCTTTTGAGTAGAAATAGCTTAATTAAGGAGGGATTAATTATTTATTTTTGCCAAAACACTATGGGTCATGACATGTTGCAACATGCTAAGTTGAATGTTCTTTGAATTGTTGCACATGTTTGAATTAGTTTGAATTTGAAACTTGATTTGAATTCGAATTGAAAACCCTAGAGAAAAGAAATGGAAAAGCAATTAGGAAATTCAGGAAAAAGGAAAAAGGCAAAGCAGCCTAGCCGGCCCAGCTTGGCCTAGCCAGCCCGCGCGCCCGCGCCGCCTAACAGGTGGGTTCCACCTGTCAGCGGCAACTCCCTCGACCGCGCGCCCTCTCTCACCCTCTCTGCCCAGTGCGGCCATGCTGTCGGCGCCGGTTTCTTCGCCCACGCGCCCCGTCCTCTCTCTCTGCCTTGCAGGCCCGTCTTGCCAGTCGTCGAGCTGTTGCCCCCGCACGCCCGTCCTCTCTCTCTGCGTCGTGGGCCTCCCCTATCAGCTCCGCCCTCCCCGCGCCCGCCGTGGACCAGCGCGCGCGCACTCGCGCACGTCGCCGGAATCCTCGGCCACGACACCCGCCCACGCGCCCCAGCTCCTTTTTTAGCCCCAGCCGCGCTTGCACTAACTCCCCCGCCTCATTTCACATAGCTCTGCTCCCGCTCGCGCTCTGTCCACGCCGTCCGACCTCGCCGGAGACCCGCGCCCGCCTCCCCGGTCATCTAGCTCGCCGGAGGCCACGCCTAGCGACCCCGAGCTCCGCCCCGAGGTGAGACACCCATCCCCGTGCTTGTTTTACTCTATTCGCGCCTGCCTTTAGCCAATTTGGCCTCGCCGGCGTGCGGCCGCGCTTGCTCGCCGTGCCCACACGGTGTCCGGCCATCCCGACCCCGTCCTGTGCCCCGGCTTTGGCCCAAAGCGCTTCCCCACCTCTACTGGAACTAGCCCGAGCCCTATCACGGTCGATTGCCTCTCCTGGCGGCCGGAATTCCTCACCGGAGTTACCCCGACCCGCCTAGAACTCTTCCTCCGCCGTTCCCCCCTCTCTGACCTCGGTCTCGTGGCCACAACCCCGCCATCGAGTTCCCCTGTAATCTTGCAGATTGAACCCTAGGCTTTTAAATAATTATAGAATTAGACCTATTTTCATATTTTAAATTCCCAAACTTCTTTATTTCATATCTTTTGCATATGAACTCCAAATTTAGTGATTCAAATTGCAAAATGTTAATAGGAATATTCTCTGTTAAAATAAATTAGTTCCATTTACAATCTATACATTCTAATTTTATGGTTAACTATGAATCAATATATGTGTAGATTTGTTTATTTAATAAAATAAATAAAACGAAAACCTTAGGGGTTAAAGCATATTTAGTTTGGTGAGACTAATAACATGTATCACATGAATTTATCTCTGGTTTAACTTTTAGGTCACAGTAAAATAAATAGAACTAGGTTGTGTAATTATGGACAACATTTAAAGAATAATCTATTTCTAAATGAAACTAGTTCATGTTATACTTTGATATTATTATTCCTTATTAGTATTGTGTCTTTTTAAGATGTATTCCAATGTTTGTACATGTTTGGTGTGCTGTTTATTTGTACTTTCCAAATGTATTGAATGCATGCTCGCTTTATTTAGACAACGAGCAGTCCAAGGTTCCCGAGTGTGTTGCTGGAGACCTCCCTGAGCAACAACCTAGTGAAGGCAAGTGTTCTCTGACCTATTATGTCCTACATACTTTATGATTCACTGTCCCGCATTACATTACTTAACCTGAGGATTGACTAGTCTGTATTTACCTTATCCTTGTTCACCTTTCGGGTTATCATGGTTAGCATCTTGCTATTGCCTTAACTTAATCAATGAACATGATGTGATTATTTATGATACGATGATGTTATCTCGATGACGATATTGTGATATTTTAGGGGGCTCGGGCCATTCTCCTTGAGTACCTCTCCGTAAGGACCAGTAATATCACAACGCCACATGACACAGATTCTGCTCAAGACTCTACCCATCCATATATCATCATTCTGACCACTATACTAAATATTTGTTGATATACTTGCTAGTTTGTATGTTTGCTTGTTCATGCTGAATAGTTATCAGAACTTTCGTGCCGTCTCATGAAGGCCGGATCTGCAATTCTACGCCAGACGGTGGAGCTAGAAGCCAGTTCCACGAGCTCTCACCCTTTTCGCCGGTTTAAGCAACGGCAAGCTCACTGGATCCCTTTGATGCATAAATTAAATATGCTTTTTCAACCACAACCCTCAGCCTGTTATTTTATGCATGATATGATTTTGCTGCTAAGAGACAAGTTATTATCGCCACACAGGCTTAGAACTTTGCTGCAATAAATCTATATACTCCTTGACATATTTGTTACAAATGATTTGAGAAAAAGTGTGAGTTTTCAAAAGAAAATGTTTTTCAAAATGGGTATGATGAAGGGTTGTCACCCTTATCACCCTTGAGTGGGATGATCAGGGACTCCCTGGTTTAGGGGAGGGCCTAAGGTGATGGCTGAGGCGAGTTAGGTGTGAGCATGAAGGATTGTCCCTCTCACCTAAGGACCGGTTTGTCATCACTCCTTACCTATACTATTATCAAGTACAACCACTTGAGACTGTATGGGTAGTTGCTTGATCTGAACTTGCACGGTCGGAACAGCAGGATTATGATGGCTGGGGAGCACCGGGAGGATAAGGAAGGGGAATGTTTTGTCCGGTTTGGGCATGGTGGTGGCCTTGTTCCTTCCGGTATAATCGCTAAGGTAAGGACATGCAAGGAAGGAAAGAGTTTCGGCATTCGGATCTCACGACGGTGAGATTGCAGAAACCGGACTAGTGGGTAAAGTGTACACCTCTGCGCAGAGTTTGAAAACCTATTCGAATGGTCCATATTCATAGATATGGATGAGTCATGGATTGGATTTGACAATTAGTGTTTTGTTTTCTAAAAATGCTTTTGAAAAGTGGTTTTAAAAGGTCTGGCGGTTGAGCCGTGAGCTATGGTGGACGGGAAGTCCAGTAGCTGTTTTTGAAAATGAAAACCAGTGGGACACTGCTGAGATACCTGGATGGTTTAGTCCAGGGGATTTTGTTCTATATTGAAAAAACTTCCTGCTCCTTTGGGAGAGGATGTGCTTTAAAAATATAAAATGCTTTACAAAATAACCCTGCATCAAATATTGCTCTTTCTGCAAAATATCCTGAGCTCCATATATTCCATGCATTATATCTGATTTCCCCATTCCATGGGTGAAGGTGGGATGCTGGTTACGTAAGTACTCACCCTTGCTTATTTGTTGTTTATCAGAGAAGGAGATCGTTGATCGGGTAAGAGTTATGCCAGTTCCCAACCTTGCCTGTGGCTGTTGGACCGCTGATTTGCTTCGTTGTGTATATCGGGCTGCTTCAGCCCCACTCTAATGATTTGTCTCGAGTTGTGGACCAACTCTTAAAGTTGATCACCACCTGTATAGGTTTGTCTCGTTTAAGCAGATCTGGAATCATCTGATGTATAAATGTGTTTACTAGCCTCCTGGGACAAGTAATTGTATCACATTTGAGTCCCAAAGGTTTAGGGCACTTCATTCATGTTGATGACATTTTGGTTCAAGTGGTTCTGAGCTTTATGTTGATGATATATATATATATGCTGATGAATATTGCTTATGCTTAAATGGGTTTGTGATAGTCGCCTAGAGGGGGGGTGAATAGGGCGAAACTGAAATTTACAAATATAAACACAACTACAAGCCGGGTTAGCGTTAGTAATAAAGAAACGAGTCCGCGAGAGAGGCGCAAAACAAATCCCAAGCGAATAAGCAAGTGAGACACGGAGATTTGTTTTACCGAGGTTCGGTTCTTGCAAACCTACTCCCCGTTGAGGAGGCCACAAAGGCCGGGTCTCTTTCAACCCTTCCCTCTCTCAAACGATCCCCCGGATCGAGTGAGCTTTCTTTTCTCAATCACTTGGAACACAAAGTTCCCACAAGGACCACCACAAGTTTGGTGTCTCTTGCCTCAATTACAAGTGAGCTTAATCGCAATGAAAGAATCAAGAAAGAAGAAAGCAATCCAAGCGCAAGAGCTCGAAAGAACACAAGCAAATCACTCTCTCTAGTCACTATGGCGTTGTGTGGAATTTGGAGAGGATTTGATCTCTTTGGTGTGTCTAGAATTGAATGCTAGAGCTCTTGTAGTAGTTGGGAAGTGGAAAACTTGGATGCAATGAATGGTGGGGTGGTTGGGGTATTTATAGCCCCAACCACCAAATGTAGCCGTTGGGGAGGCTGTCTGCTCGATGGCGCACCGGACAGTTCGGTGCACACCGGACAGTCCGGTGCCCCCTACCACGTCATCACTGCCGTTGGATTCTGACCGTTGGAACTTCTGACTTGTGGGCCCGCCTGGGTGTCCGGTGCACACCGGACATCTACTGTTCCTTGTCCGGTGTGCCAGTATGGGCGCGCCTGACTTCTGTGCGCGCAGAGCGCGCATTAAATGCGCGGCAGAGAGCCGTTGGCGCGGAGATAGCCGTTGCTCCGGAGTCGCACCGGACAGTCCGGTGCACACCGGACAGTCCGGTGAATTATAGCGGACTAGCCGTTGGAGTTTCCCGAAGGTGGCGAGTTCCTGAGGCTGATCTTCCTTGGCGCACCGGACACTGTCCGGTGTACACCGGACAGTCCGGTGAATTATAGCGCGAGTGCCTCTGGAAATTCCCGAAGGTGGCGAGTTTGAGTTTGAGTCCTCTGGTGCACCGGACATGTCCGGTGGTGCACCGGACACTGTCCGGTGGCACACCGGACAGTCCGGTGTGCCACACCAGAGGTGCCTTCTGTTGGCCCTTTGCTCCTTTGTTGAATCCAAAACTTGATCTTTTTATTGGCTGAGTGTGAACCTTTTACACCTGTATAATCTATACACTTGGGCAAACTAGTTAGTCCAATAAATTTGTGTTGGGCAATTCAACCACCAAAATTAATTAGGGACTAGGTGTAAGCCTAATTCCCTTTCAATCTCCCCCTTTTTGGTGATTGATGCCAACACAAACCAAAGCAAATATAGAAGTGCATAATTGAACTATTTTGCATAATGTAAGTGTAAAGGTTACTTGGAATTGAGCCAATATAAATACTTACAAGATATGCATGGATTGTTTCTTACTTGTATAACATTTTGGACCACGCTTGCACCACATGTTTTGTTTT
Source organism: Zea mays (assembly GCF_902167145.1). Lineage (NCBI taxonomy): Eukaryota > Viridiplantae > Streptophyta > Magnoliopsida > Poales > Poaceae > Zea > Zea mays. Next base: position 223,556,208 of record NC_050099.1, on the reverse strand, counting down.
TGCAAACTATTTTGTAAATACTTTTCAAAGTTCTTTTGCAAATAGTCAAAGGTAAATGAATAAGATTTTGCAAAGCATTTTCAAGATTTGAAATTTTCTCCCCCTGTTTCAAATGCTTTTCCTTTGACTAAACAAAACTCCCCCTAAATGAGATCCTCCTCTTAGTGTTCAAGAGGGTTTTGATAATTTTTGAAATACTACTTTCTCCCCCTTTTGAACACAATAGGATATCAATTGATAATATTCAACACTAAGTTTTTGAAATTGGTGGTGGTGCGGTCCTTTTGCTTTGGGCTCTTTCTTTCTCCCCCTTTGGCATGAATCGCCAAAAACGGAATCATTAGAGCCCTCGAAGTGCTTTCTTCCCCTTTGGTCATAAATAAATGAGTTAAGATTATGCCAAAGACGAAGTCCGGTCCTTTTGCTTTGGGCTCTTACTTTCTCCCCCAAAGACAAAGTCCTTTTGCTTTTAAATTCTCCCCCTAAAGATGGAGAGATGCTTGGAGTGACGGTGAAGTATGAGTTACGGAGTGGAAGCCTTTGTTTTCGCCGAAGACTCCAATTCCCTTTCAATACACCTATGACTTGGTTTGAAATAGACTTGAAAAACACATTAGTCATAGCATATGAAGGAGACATGATCAAAGGTATATAAATGAGCTATGTGTGCAATCTAGCAAAAGAAATTGCGTGAATCAAGAATATTGAGCTCATGCCTAAGTTTGGTAAAAGTTTGTTCATCAAGTGGCTTGGTAAAGATATCGGCTAATTGATCTTTAGTATTAATGTATGAAATCTCGATATCTCCCTTTTGTTGGTGATCCCTAAGGAAATGATACCGGATGGCTATGTGCTTAGTGCGGCTATGCTCGACGGGATTGTCGGCCATCTTGATTGCACTCTCATTATCACATAGCAAAGGGACTTTGGTTAATTTGTAACCGTAGTCCCGCAGGGTTTGCCTCATCCAAAGTAGTTGCGCGCAACAATGGCCTGCGGCAATGTACTCGGCTTCGGCGGTGGAAAGAGCGACCGAATTTTGCTTCTTTGAAGCCCAAGACACCAAGGATCTTCCCAAGAACTGGCAAGTTCCCGATGTGCTCTTCCTATTGATTTTGCACCCTGCCCAATCGGCATCCGAATAACCAATCAAATCAAATGTGGATCCCCGAGGGTACCAAAGCCCAAACTTAGGAGTATAAGCCAAATATCTCAAGATTCGTTTTACGGCCGTAAGGTGGGATTCCTTAGGGTCGGATTGGAATCTTGCACACATGCAAACAGAAAGCATAATGTCCGGTCGAGATGCACATAAATAGAGTAAGGAACCTATCATCGACCGGTATACCTTTTGATCCACGGACTTACCTCCCGTGTCGAGGTCGAGATGCCCATTAGTTCCCATGGGTGTCTTGATGGGTTTGGCATCCTTCATTTCAAACTTGCTTAGAATATCTTGAGTGTACTTCGTTTGGCTTAGGAAGGTGCCTTCTTGGAGTTGCTTTACTTGAAATCCTAAGAAATACTTCAACTCCCCCATCATAGACATCTCGAATTTCTGTGTCATGATCCTACTAAACTCTTCACATGTAGACTCGTTAGTAGACCCAAATATAATATCATCAACATAAATTTGGCATACAAACAAGTCATTTTCAAGAGTTTTAGTAAAGAGTGTAGGATCGGCCTTTCCGACTTTGAATCCATTTGTAATAAGAAAATCTCTAAGGCATTCATACCATGCTCTTGGGGCTTGCTTGAGCCCATAAAGCGCCTTAGAGAGCTTATAGACATGGTTAGGATACTCACTGTCTTCAAAGCCGGGAGGTTGCTCAACATAGACCTCTTCTTTGATTGGTCCATTGAGGAAGGCACTTTTCACGTCCATTTGATAAAGCTTAAAGCCATGGTAAGTAGCATAGGCTAATAATATGCGAATTGACTCAAGCCTAGCTATGGGTGCATAGGTTTCACCGAAATCCAAACCTTCGACTTGGGAGTATCCCTTGGCCACAAGTCGTGCTTTGTTCCTTGTCACCACACCATGCTCATCTTGCTTGTTGCGGAAGACCCATTTGGTTCCTACAACATTTTGATTAGGACGTGGAACTAAATACCATACCTCATTTCTAGTGAAGTTGTTGAGCTCCTCTTGCATCGCCACCACCCAATCCGAATCTTGAAGCGCTTCCTCTACCCTGTGTGGCTCAATAGAGGAAACAAAAGAGTAATGTTCACAAAAATGAGCAACACGAGATCTAGTGGTTACCCCCTTATGAATATCGCCGAGGATGGTGTCGACGGGGTAATCTCGTTGGATTGCTTGGTGGACTCTTGGGTGTGGCGGCCTTTGCTCTTGCTCATCCTCCTTTTCTTGAACATTTGCATCTCCCCCTTGATCTATGCCGTCATCTTGAGGTGGCTCATTTGATTGATCTTCTTCTTCATCAACTTGAGCCTTATCCTCATTTTGAGTAGGTGGAGATGCTTGCATGGAGGAGGATGGTTGATCTTGTGCATTTGGAGGCTCTTCGGATTCCTTAGGACACACATCCCCAATGGACATGTTCCTTAATGCGATGCATGGAGCCTCTTCATCACCTATCTCATCAAGATCAACTTGCTCTACTTGAGAGCCATTAGTTTCATCAAACACAACGTCACATGAGACTTCAACTAGTCCAGTGGACTTGTTAAAGACCCTATATGCCCTTGTGTTTGAGTCATAACCAAGTAAAAAGCCTTCTACAGTTTTAGGAGCAAATTTAGATTTTCTGCCTCTTTTAACAAGAATAAAGCATTTGCTACCAAAAACTCTAAAATATGAAATGTTGGGCTTTTTACCGGTGAGGAGTTCATATGATGTCTTCTTGAGGATTCGGTGTAGATACAATCGGTTGATGGCGTAGCAGGCGGTGTTGACCGCCTCGGCCCAAAACCGATCCGAAGTTTTGTACTCATCAAGCATGGTCCTTGCCATGTCCAATAGAGTTCTATTCTTCCTCTCCACTACACCATTTTGTTGAGGCGTGTAGGGAGAAGAGAACTCATGCTTGATGCCCTCCTCCTCAAGGAAGCCTTCAATTTGAGAATTCTTGAACTCCGTCCCGTTGTCGCTTCTTATTTTCTTGATCCTTAAGCCGAACTCATTTTGAGCCCGTCTCAAGAATCCCTTTAAGGTCTCTTGGGTTTGAGATTTTTCCTGTAAAAAGAATACCCAAGTGAAGCGAGAATAATCATCCACAATAACAAGACAGTACTTACTCCCGCCGATGCTTATGTAAGCGATCGGGCCGAATAGATCCATGTGCAGGAGCTCCAGTGGCATGTCGGTCGTCATTATGTTCTTATGCGGATGATGAGTGCCAACTTGCTTTCCTGCTTGGCATGCGCTACAAATCCTGTCTTTCTCAAAATGAACATTTGTTAGTCCTAAAATGTGTTCTCCCTTTAGAAGCTTATGAAGATTCTTCATCCCAACATGAGCTAGTCGGCGGTGCCAGAGCCAACCCATGTTAGTCTTAGCAATTAAGCAAGTGTCGAGTTCAGCTCTATCAAGTATAGCTGACCCTCTAACACTCCCTTAAATGCTATTGAATCATCACTTCTTCTAAAGACAGTGACACCTACATCAGTGAATAGACAGTTGTAGCCCATTTGGCATAATTGAGATACGGAAAGCAAATTGTAATCTAAAGAATCAACAAGAAAAACATTGGAAATAGAATGGTCAGGAGATATAGCAATTTTACCCAAACCTTTGACCAAACCTTGATTTCCATCCCCGAATGTAATCGCTCTTTGGGGATCTTGGTTTTTCTCGTAGGAGGAGAACATCTTCTTCTCCCCTGTCATGTGGTTTGTGCACCCGCTGTCGAGTATCCAACTTGAGCCCCCGGATGCATAAACCTACAAAACAATTTTAGTTCTTGACTTTAGGTACCCAAACGGTTTTGGGTCCTTTGGCATTAGAAACAAGAACTTTGGGTACCCAAACACAAGTCTTTGACCCCTTGTGTTTGCCCCCAACAAACTTGGCAACTACCTTGCCGGATTTGTTAGTCAAAACATAAGATGCATCAAAAGTTTTAAATGAAATGTTATGATCATTTGATGCACTAGGAGTTTTCTTCCTAGGCAACTTAGCACGGGTTGGTTGCCTAGAGCTAGATGTCTCACCCTTATACATAAAAGCATGGTTAGGGCCAGAGTGAGACTTCCTAGAATGAATTTTCCTAATTTTGTCCTCGGGATAACCGGCAGGGTATAAAATGTAACCCTCATTATCCTGAGGCATGGGAGCCTTGCCCTTAACAAAGTTGGACAATCTTTTAGGAGGGGCACTAATTTTGACATTGTCTCCCCTTTGGAAGCCAATGCCATCCTTGATGCCCGGGCGTCTCCCATTATAAAGCATGCTACGAGCAAATTTAAATTTCTCATTTTCTAAGTTGTGCTCGGCAATTTTAGCATCTAGTTTTGCTATATGATCATTTTGTTGTTTAATTAAAGCCATATGATCATTAATAGCATTAACATCAACATCTCTACATCTAGTACAAATAGTGACATGCTCAATGGTAGATGTAGACGGTTTGCAAGAATTAAGTTCAACAATCTTAGCATGAAGAATATCATTCTTATCTCTAAGATCGGAAATAGTGGCATTGCAAACATCAAAATCTTTAGCCTTAGCAAGCAATTTTTCATTCTCAATTCTAAGGCTAGCAAGAGTAGTGTTCAATTCTTCAATCCTAGCAAGCAAATCCTCATTATTATCTCTAGGGTTGGGAATTGAAACATTGCAAACATGAGAATCAACCTTAGCTAATAAATTAGCATTTTCATTTCTAAGGTTGTCTATTGATTCATGGCAAGTGCTTAGCTCACTAGATAATTTTTGACATTTCTCAATTTCTAGAGCATAAGCATTTTTAACCTTAACATGCTTCTTGTTTTCTTTAATAAGGAAGTCCTCTTGGGTGTCCAAGAGATCATCCTTTTCATGGATGGCACTAATCAATTCATTAAGTTTTTCCTTTTGTTGCATGTTGAGGTTGGCAAAAAGGGTACGCAAATTATCCTCCTCATCACTAGCATTATCATCACTAGAAGATTCATATTTAGTGGAGGAGTTAGATTTAACCTTTTTCCGTTTGCCGTCCTTTGCCATGAGGCACTTGTGGCCGACGTTGGGGAAGAGGAGTCCCTTGGTGACGGCGATGTTGGCGGCGTCCTCGTCGTCGGAGGAGTCGCTAGAACTTTCGTCGGAGTCCCACTCCCAACAAACATGGGCATCGCCACCCTTCTTCTTGTAGTACCTTTTCTTCTCCTTTCTTCTCCCCTTCTTGTCGTCGCCTCGGTCACTGTCACTCGATATGGGACATTTAGCAATAAAATGACCGGGCTTACCACATTTGTAGCAAACCTTCTTGGAGCGGGACTTGTAGTCTTTCCCTCTCCTTTGCTTGAGGATTTGGCGGAAGCTCTTGATGACGAGCGCCATTTCCTCATTGTCGAGCTTGGAGGCGTCGATTGGTTGCCGACTTGGTGTGGACTCCTCCTTCTTTTCTTCCGTCGCCTTGAATGCGACGGGTTGAGCTTCGGATGTGGTGGGTTCGTCAAGCTCGTTGATCTTCCTCGAGCCTTCGATCATGCACTCAAAACTTACAAAATGCCCGATAACTTCCTCGGGGGTCATTTTAGTATATCTAGGATTACCACGAATTAATTGAACTTGAGTAGGGTTAAGGAAAATAAGAGATCTTAGAATAACCTTAACCATTTCATGGTCATCCCATTTTACGCTCCCGAGGTTGCGCACTTGGTTCACCAAGGTCTTGAGCCGGTTGTACATGTGTTGTGGCTCCTCCCCTTTGCGAAGCCGGAACCGACCGAGCTCCCCCTCGATCGTTTCCCGCTTGGTGATCTTTGTGAGCTCGTCTCCCTCGTGCGCAGTTTTGAGCACATCCCAAACCTCTTTGGTGCTCTTCAACCCTTGAACTTTGTTATACTCCTCTCTACTTAAAGAGGCGAGGAGTATCGTTGTCGCTTGAGAGTTGAAGTGCTCGATTTGGGCCACCTCATCCTCATCATAATCTTTATCCCCTACGGACGGTACCTGTGCACCAAACTCAACAACATCCCATATACTTTTGTGGAGTGAGGTTAGATGAAATCGCATTAAATCACTCCACCTAGCATAATCTTCACCATCAAAAGTTGGTGGTTTGCCTAATGGGACGGAAAGTAAAGGTGCATGTTTAGAAATGCGAGGGTAGTGTAGGGGGATCTTACTAAACTTCTTACGCTCTTGGCGTTTAGAAGTTACGGAGGGCGCGTCGGAGCCGGAGGTCGATGTTGATGAAGTGTCGGTCTCGTAGTAGACCACTTTCCTCATCCTCTTTTGTTTGTCCCCACTCCGATGCGGCTTGTGGGAAGAAGATTTTTCCTTCTTCTCTTTGTGGTGAGAAGAAGATTTCTTCTCCTTCCCTTTGTTGGAGGAGCTCTTCTTCTTCTCCCTCCGTTTGGTGCGGGACTCTTCCGATGAAGTGCTCCCGTTGCTTGTAGTGGGCTTTTCGCCGGTCTCCATCTCCTTCTTGGCGTGATCTCCCGACATCACTTCGAGCGGTTAGGCTCTAATGAAGCACCGGGCTCTGATACCAATTGATAGTCGCCTAGAGGGGGGGTGAATAGGGCGAAACTGAAATTTACAAATATAAACACAACTACAAGCCGGGTTAGCGTTAGTAATAAAGAAACGAGTCCGCGAGAGATGCGCAAAACAAATCCCAAGCGAATAAGCAAGTGAGACACGGAGATTTGTTTTACCGAGGTTCGGTTCTTGCAAACCTACTCCCCGTTGAGGAGGCCACAAAGGCCGGGTCTCTTTCAACCCTTCCCTCTCTCAAACGATCCCCCGGATCGAGTGAGCTTTCTTTTCTCAATCACTTGGAACACAAAGTTCCCACAAGGACCACCACAAGTTTGGTGTCTCTTGCCTCAATTACAAGTGAGCTTAATCGCAATGAAAGAATCAAGAAAGAAGAAAGCAATCCAAGCGCAAGAGCTCGAAAGAACACAAGCAAATCACTCTCTCTAGTCACTATGGCGTTGTGTGGAATTTGGAGAGGATTTGATCTCTTTGGTGTGTCTAGAATTGAATGCTAGAGCTCTTGTAGTAGTTGGGAAGTGGAAAACTTGGATGCAATGAATGGTGGGGTGGTTGGGGTATTTATAGCCCCAACCACCAAATGTGGCCGTTGGGGAGGCTGTCTGCTCGATGGCGCACCGGACAGTCCGGTGCACACCGGACAGTCCGGTGCCCCCTACCACGTCATCACTGCCGTTGGATTCTGACCGTTGGAACTTCTGACTTGTGGGCCCGCCTGGGTGTCCGGTGCACACCGGACATCTACTGTTCCTTGTCCGGTGTGCCAGTATGGGCGCACCTGACTTCTGTGCGCGCAGAGCGCGCATTAAATGCGCGGCAGAGAGCCGTTGGCGCGGAGATAGCCGTTGCTCCGGAGTCGCACCGGACAGTCCGGTGCACACCGGACAGTCCGGTGAATTATAGCGGACTAGCCGTTGGAGTTTCCCGAAGGTGGCGAGTTCCTGAGGCTGATCTTCCTTGGCGCACCGGACACTGTCCGGTGTACACCGGACAGTCCGGTGAATTATAGCGCGAGTGCCTCTGGAAATTCCCGAAGGTGGCGAGTTTGAGTTTGAGTCCTCTGGTGCACCGGACATGTCCGGTGGTGCACCGGACACTGTCCGGTGGCACACCGGACAGTCCGGTGTGCCACACCAGAGGTGCCTTCTGTTGGCCCTTTGCTCCTTTGTTGAATCCAAAACTTGATCTTTTTATTGGCTGAGTGTGAACCTTTTACACCTGTATAATCTATACACTTGGGCAAACTAGTTAGTCCAATAAATTTGTGTTGGGCAATTCAACCACCAAAATTAATTAGGGACTAGGTGTAAGCCTAATTCCCTTTCAGTTTGGTATATACTTATACTTAGTAATAAGATGTTGATAATAAAATGTTGACCAACTAAAATGCCAACCACATTAAACTTTAGCCTTACCTTGTTAACCTTGCATTTTCACCCCACTTGCTGAGCCCCCACCATAAGTGAACTCACCCTTGCTTAATTTTGATCAGAAGTTTGCTGATGAAGATTTTGATGATGATATCGATGGATGCTAGTCTAGTGATATCCCTGGTCATCTTCCTGTGGAAGGATGCCCATGTTCTGCTATACTTTGATGAATAATAAAGGTTAAGACATTATGTCTGTTTGAAGTGTAATATGTTAATATAATCTTTATTTATGCTTTTATGCATTGTTCTTTTTATATATTACACTTATGATGTCAACATATGTGTGGAAAAAGATACTGGCACACATATGTTATGCATTCGATTTTGCCCATAAAGCCGGGTGTGACACAGCGCCACCACACCGTCCACGTGCCCCCTCTTCTCTCTCTAACCAACCGGCCCCGCTCGCCAGCCCCGTCCTCCTCCCCGCAACAGCTCGTTCCGCCGTGACCATGCCCACGTTGCACATTCTGTGTGGATAACCACCGCTTGTACCCCACGACCGCCATCCACGCGCCTCGCCAGTCTTCAAAGTGAAGACCTTAGACCCCCAGCGTCCCCCACTCCTCATTAGCACTCTCACTGCCTGTTTTCGCCTCCTAGCACGCAGCAACGATACCACCATCACGAAGGTCGTTCCACCGTCATCGCTGAGCCCATATTGTTGCCTTTGCCACGGTGAGATCCGCCTGAAGATGGTGCACTAGGAACCCACCTTGGTTTCCCCTCTTCCCTCTCTCTTCGTCTGGTCCTTGCTCATTGTCGTTCCCTGTGCAGTCCTGGAGCCATCGTCAATGTTCCAAGCCATCATCGTGTTGTTGTCATCTTCGAGGGGATCCCGAGTCTCGCCTTGAGGTAAGAAACTTCCCTAGCCCACTCTAGTCCCCTCCCTTGCTCTCTATCATGCAAAATTACTCATCGGAGCTTCTAGTACCGCCGCCTTGCCGCCTCGCTGTGGATCTCCAACCTCCGATGCTCCCACCGCAGTTTGGCCCTCACCACTAAATTCATCGAACCGTCCCCAACCTCACTAGACTACCCCGACATCCCTAGGACCCTCGCAATCCCTGCTTCCTTCAGCTTCGGTGAGTTCCCCGCTGTGGTCGTGGGCACCGTCACCTCGGGCGGCCGTGGGAGAACGCCAGAGCCGGCCGCCTTGATCCCCACTGTTCACCCAGATCCAACGGTTGGATTCCATTTAACCAAGCCTAAACCTAACTATTCGCTTGAGGTCTGACAGCTTAGCCCAGCCGAAGTTCTTTTATTTTGCTTTTGTTAGTCACCCCTCTTGTGGGGAGAGGTATTGTGTTTATCAAACTGGAGAAATCTAATGGGCGGCTATGACCTCTAGGGAATCTTTGTAAAGGCTACGTAGTGAAACCCTACCGTGTCACCTCGAAAGTGATCAATGGGGAGGCTAGAACCTCGGGCAGAAAAGGAATCACGAGTTCTGGGTAAAGTGTGCGGCCTCTGCCGAGGCTTAGAAACTAGTATATCAGTTATGCTCGCTGTTAAGAGCAGCCTTGGGATCCTCTTTGATTATAGATACTCTGGATACATTTATGATGATGGTTTAATGATGATGCTTATACTTATGGCTCCTGGTATTTTCCTCTATAAGGAGGTGCATTTTGGGATAACAACTTGGGTTTTATGATAAAAGTTGGCTTCTACTAATAATGAATACCTGACAAACTAAAAGAAACTGCTTTGAACCTAACCCCACATAAAGCTAGTACACCTCAATCAAATAGGACATTTGCTGAATACGTTGATGTGTACTCACCTTTGCTTAAACACAATACTAGGTTGTCCACATTGCAACCACTGCTCAGGAGAATATGACGACAAGCAGAGGACTTTTAGGAGTTGTAGGACTTCGAGAAGTTCTAGACTAAATTAGTGGCAACCCCCAGTCCTGTGAAGGCCTTATCTTTACTGTGTTTTGCTTTAGCACTTTGATTACCCGTAAGTTGATGACTACGTGGATGTCTCTGACATCGTGTTATAATAAATTAATACTTCTTTATGTTATTATTCGAGCACTGTGTGATGATGTACATTTATGTAATCGATGTGTATGCGAATTTCTGATCCTAACACGTATATGGTTCGCATTCGGTTTGTTTTCTGAAACCGGGTCCGACAATAGTGTTAGGGAAACTGGTGGTCCAACTCACAGAGGTAAAACACCAATCCAGCTGGACCATGAGGGGATCAGATTTCATGTTGCTCCAAGTGAAATTTCTTCCTTTCAAGGGGGTCTCCATAATTCCCAGATTACTTATGATTGAATTAAAAAGATTCATATCTAAAATATTACCCACAGCCTGCTCCTATCTGAAACCGAGAGATAGAAATTGAAATCTCCAATGAGCATCCAGTTGTTCGAATATGAAATATCAATGCTACTTAGCCAGTTGGTGAATTCCAACCTAGCTAGGCGGTGGCAAGGCCCATAAACTGCTGAAAGCTTCTAATTAGCTTCCATCATCCGAGAGGAAAATTCAACAGTAATTGAAAAGTTCACTTCACAAATGGATCCCTAAAACGGAGAATCAATCCAGGCAACAAGGATTCCCCATGAAGCCCCTCTAGAATGGCTGAAAACAAACTTGTTAAAATGCTTGGGAGCATATTTTTTAAAACAAATGGAGTGATAACCTCCATTTTAGTTTCCTGAATGCAGAAAATGGAGCAGCAACTTTCTTCGATTTTTGTCTCACTACAAGGCATTTGCTATCCACATTAAGCCCTCTAATATTCCAGTTTAGGACATTTCAATATGTTTGATTGTTTTCCATTTGATCCAATCTTTAAACGCATAAAAAGTCCAACACATGAATAACAAATTCATGTGGCAAAGACGAAGTAGAATCCAACTATAAAAAGGACACTAATATCGCCTAAAAAGAACCATCAAGAGCTCCCAATCCACACACAGAAGGTAACACATAAACAAGTATAGCACGATAGCAGAGATTAGCCACATAACATGTGCAACCTACAACCATACAGTACAATTGTAGCATGCAAACAACAAAAGATTAATCTTTGCAAAGTAGCAAAAGTAGCATCCCTCCTAAAATGACGCTTCTAGGCCATTAATCATGAGGAACATCTAGGGTTGTGTCAGCAGTGGTGCCTTCTGTTGCCCACGAGGTAGGGCGAAGAAGGAGCACCCTCAGTGAAGCCTCCTCGGGTGGCACACCGCATCGATCAACAACCATCTTTTGCAAGGTGGAACCATCCATCTCTAGGTATATTCAGTCAAAATCAAAATTTTCTTGGGCAGAAGGAAATTTGACAGGACCCAGGAATAAGTTGAGACCAAATGGATTATCAATCAAGGGGGGACTGAGAACTCTAACATAATACCTTAGAAGATTTTGAAGATGTGTAGGGGTTAAAGGAGACTTTGAACCCCTTCTCATGGCCTTAATCCTTTCACTTCATCTTGGCTGAGATATGTGCAATTTTCTGACAACTTCATTCTTCCCAGGTCGGCTGATCTTCTTGTTGATTTTCTTAGACTATGTACCAAGTATTCTCCGATAAACTTTGGTGAGTACTTGATTCTTTTTCATCTGTTCTTGTTGATTCTATCCAAAGCTAACAAGGGCCAATTGCTCAGAAAAAGAGCATCATGTTGGCTATCTTCCAAAGCCATGGGGTCTAGAATTGAAGTGCCAAACCGGACAGGGGTTTCAAAATCTTCTTCCACTTTTTGGATTTGAACTGAGGAGCAACTAGCCATATTGTTTTGAATTTCCAAGAAGTGGTGACTGGCAGTTGCGTTTTCCCACCAAGCAGAAGACTAGAGATGGGGCAGGCCTTAGAGAGGAGATTTCTCAAACCTTTCGAGATAAAAAAAGACACCCACTCTAGCATTTCTGAGGACTGTAAATTTAAGGATATAGGAAAAGATCCCCAGAGAGAAGATTCCCTAGCCTGATGGAAAGGGAGACAATTTTGATTTCCTCTCCTAACAAGGGCGTTGTTGGATGAAGAAATGGAATCCACATCAATAGCGTTGTCATCAGTGTCCAACACCAACTGGTCTTGAGCAGCCGGAGCCATAGGGTGGAGGGTAGCAGCTTGAGGTTGTTGAGGCCTCATAGGCCAGTCATGTGCAAGACCCATGTTCAGAACAACATTGTCCCAAACAGGTTCACCATGAGCTTCTTGAATACCCCATATGTTCTGATTGACCAAGTTTTCCATGAAATCTCTTTGTCTGTAGGAAATCCTCATCATTGTCATCTTTTGGTATGGGTGAGGGTTACGATTTGGAGGGATGTTGTCTTCTAGGTCGGCAATTGCATTATTATTCCCAAGCTGCCGGTCATCATCAGGGATTAGGATGTAGATGGGTATGGACCAAGATCATCCCTGACCGGTGTCATCATCTCCAAAAGAAAGCAAAACACTTCTTGGAACCTCATGGGCTAAGGTGTAGAGACACTTAACCAGAACATATGACTTGATTCGAGGGCTGTTGTGCCAACGCAGGAGCTTACCAAAGGATGCAACCACTTGATGAATACACATATCATTCATGTGAGTAGCCAGAATGCCCTGCATTAGGATCCAACCTTTCCTTGTGTATATAATTTCTCTAAAGTTTTAGGCACTGTCTCGACGAATGAAACGCACCAAAGTGCCTTCCCCATTGTAGATGTCACTAGTTAGCAGTATATCCTTCTGAAAAAGACTACCCATTTCGAAAATGCCTAGGCCAAATGGATGAACCGAGCAACTGATGACATGGAGTTCGATGTCATTTTCAATAAAATCTCAAATCCGATGAACCCACATACCAACATCCAAAGGGACTACTCCTTCAAGACCGGTTGCAATGACAAAGTCATCGCGACGAGCTTCTTGGCCAAGCGCAACATGAACCCAAGCCCGCGAGCAGCGATCAATGTCAGCATCATCAAGCACCAACTCCAGAGGGACGAAAGGCCTAGGATCAGCAAGGAAGTTGGCCATGATCAGGAGACTGAAGGGTTGCAACGACCAAGTTTTACCGGTGAAAACCCCAGGCGGGGAGAGCAAGAAGTTGGTGGGGTTTTCTCAGCAAGGAGCACTGAATAGTTACTATTGTGAGGATGCAAAAGGTAACTTTTATCGGTGCATTGTGTGGGACTTGTTGCTGGGTGCACTTCAGGCTACTTAAGGGCACGTGGAACAACATCCAAAGCAATTTCCACCCCTTCACTGTATGCCACCGCCTCATTAATGCGTTGTACCTTTGGCCTCCAGAGCAGTCGCATCAATGGTTTTGCATGCCTATTGTTACAGTATTTTTCATAGTGGCCTAGCATAAGCCAGCAACAGCATCTGACTAGGCTCAAGTAATTCCTAGTCATGTGGAGGTGTGAAAAACACCGGGTGCAAAGCATGCCATGAGTGGCCCTAGTCCCAAAACTGGGGCCCACAACCACCGAAGAATGCACCTGTGACATGAGAACACAACTTGCAAGCAAAGGAAGTGTATTACATGAAGTCCCAAGAGATTTAGGCTGTCCGCACTAAAGGACTCGGCACGCTACGCTACAGAGATAGGGTTTACTCTACCTGCTGCAGTGGCCTACCTTTTGAGCTACGCTATTTTCCAGTAGTAGTGCTGGAACGGCATATGCAGAGTAGTACGGCATAAACCCTATGCACTGTTTGGGTAGTTGGGTGGAATGAAAGAGAAATAAAAAAATAATATAATATGTGATAGTTGGTATAGAGTTGAGATATAGAGTAAACATGACTGCAGAGGATTGTGGTATAGAGTAAACATGACTGCTGACGGAGATAGAATATTCCTTTTAGAGTAGAAATTTAGAGTAGTATGAGTGCGGATAGTCTTAGCCTTGTCCAAATCCTGAGTAATCCGAGAAAAGATAGGTGGAACAGGGACCAGAGCTAGAGTAGGTGCACCGTCCGTTGTGCCTAGCAGAGCCAAAGCGAAGACTCAAATTCAAATTTGAGATTGGCGATGAATTAGGGTTTGCAATCGAACATTTGAATTTCCCAACTTGCACAAAATCAAACTAGGCATTATCATCCGAAAAATAATCGAGCGCAGACTTCTTCTTAATTGTGAATACAGAACTAAACCATCTAGGGTGAATCATAGGATGATATTTCTTGATTGGTGAGTCTTGTACCAAATTCTTAGCAAACGAAACCAATTTTGGGCGATTAGAATTCCGTCTTTTCACAACAGCCCATTGATCTTCTTATTTACACCATATCGCATATTCCTTTCTCTGGTTAGGGCCGCCATTCCTCCAACGATGGAAGTAGATATCAAAGCTCTTAGAAATGACATGCTTCAGCGCAAGCGCCATGAAGCCTACTTTCTTGGAGGCAACTGAAACCCTGCTAGAGATCCACAAAGAATCGAGTGTGCAAGGCGAGACTAACAGCTTCGGCTGAGAGTCGAAAGGTAAAACAACAGAAAGCGGCAAGCAAAAGAAAGGACCCCGAGGGCAAAGAAGAAGCATGAGGAACCAAATCTCCTTAAAACCGAAAGATGGAAAGCTTTACTAGAGAACAATCTAGCTCGCTCGCTAGCATCCTGCCTCGATCATCCCACTTAAACGGAGAAGCCATAAAACTAGAACCACGGATGATAGATAACCCCCCTCCGCCACCAGTGGGATGAAGGCAAGAAGGACCTTGAAGCTTAGGGCAAATGGGTCTAGGCCAGTGAGGGAGCCTAGGTATCAACTGGCGCATGGTGGTGAGTGGCGGAGTAGCACGCGGGGCTGAGGCAAGAGCAAGAGCGAGGGTGAGAACGAGAGCCATCCTCACACATTTGCTATAATAATACATAATTATTCAACTACTATTTGTGTTTGTGCGGTGAACAGACATATAGCGGAGGAAATGGTTTACGCTTGATATGGCGATCTACTCTTCGTACGGCACCATCTCGGAAGAAATAGCGTGCATCGCTGCAGGCCGGTGTTACATGTATCTGCATTAGAGTGAGCTTTAAAGTATGGTGCAGATAGTCTAAATAATTGCAAGAGATCAAAAAGCCTTTGTCCAATCCAAGGTTTATAAAAACCGTCGCCTAGAGGTACCGGTTAACCACTAGTTTTTTTTTCAAAATTCACTCCAAATTTAAATATTTTGAATTTTGTTATAAAAAATAAAGAAAAAATATGATAAAAACTACATGTTCTATTGAGTAATCTAGTATACAAGATATCTAAATTTGATTTAGTTTACCCTATTAAAAATAGAAAAATGGACCTGCTAGTAAAACCCTTAACCCGTTGGTTTCTCGCCAATCGGCGGTAAACCACCCTGAGCAGTGGTAAACCACGATTTGTTACTGAGAAACCATGTTGAGTTGTATTAATTAGTAATTTTAGTGCTCAGATTTGGTTTTTGGGTTCCGGGTTTCACAATTTTACCTGTGAAAACCCCAGGCGGGGAGAGCAAGAAGTTGGTGGGGTTTTCTCAGCAAGGAGCACTGAATAGTTACTATTGTGAGGATGCAAAAGGTAACTTTTATCGGTGCATTGTGTGGGACTTGTTGCTGGGTGCACTTCAGGCTACTTAAGGGCACGTGGAACAACATCCAAAGCAATTTCCACCCCTTCACTGTATGCCACCGCCTCATTAATGCGTTGTACCTTTGGCCTCCAGAGCAGTCGCATCAATGGTTTTGCATGCCTATTGTTACAGTATTTTTCATAGTGGCCTAGCATAAGCCAGCAACAGCATCTGACTAGGCTCAAGTAATTCCTAGTCATGTGGAGGTGTGAAAAACACCGGGTGCAAAGCATGCCATGAGTGGCCCTAGTCCCAAAACTGGGGCCCACAACCACCGAAGAATGCACCTGTGACATGAGAACACAACTTGCAAGCAAAGGAAGTGTATTACATGAAGTCCCAAGAGATTTAGGCTGTCCGCACTAAAGGACTCGGCACGCTACGCTACAGAGATAGGGTTTACTCTACCTGCTGCAGTGGCCTACCTTTTGAGCTACGCTATTTTCCAGTAGTAGTGCTGGAACGACATATGCAGAGTAGTACGGCATAAACCCTATGCACTGTTTGGGTAGTTGGGTGGAATGAAAGAGAAATAAAAAAAATAATATAATATGTGATAGTTGGTATAGAGTTGAGATATAGAGTAAACATGACTGCAGAGGATTGTGGTATAGAGTAAACATGACTGCTGACGGAGATAGAATATTCCTTTTAGAGTAGAAATTTAGAGTAGTATGAGTGCGGATAGTCTTAGCCTTGTCCAAATCCTGAGTAATCCGAGAAAAGATAGGTGGAACAGGGACCAGAGCTAGAGTAGGTGCACCGTCCGTTGTGCCTAGCAGAGCCAAAGCGAAGACTCAAATTCAAATTTGAGATTGGCGATGAATTAGGGTTTGCAATCGAACATTTGAATTTCCCAACTTGCACAAAATCAAACTAGGCATTATCATCCGAAAAATAATCGAGCGCAGACTTCTTCTTAATTGTGAATACAGAACTAAACCATCTAGGGTGAATCATAGGATGATATTTCTTGATTGGTGAGTCTTGTACCAAATTCTTAGCAAACGAAACCAATTTTGGGCGATTAGAATTCCGTCTTTTCACAACAGCCCATTGATCTTCTTATTTACACCATATCGCATATTCCTTTCTCTGGTTAGGGCCGCCATTCCTCCAACGATGGAAGTAGATATCAAAGCTCTTAGAAATGACATGCTTCAGCGCAAGCGCCATGAAGCCTACTTTCTTGGAGGCAACTGAAACCCTGCTAGAGATCCACAAAGAATCGAGTGTGCAAGGCGAGACTAACAGCTTCGGCTGAGAGTCGAAAGGTAAAACAACAGAAAGCGGCAAGCAAAAGAAAGGACCCCGAGGGCAAAGAAGAAGCATGAGGAACCAAATCTCCTTAAAACCGAAAGATGGAAAGCTTTACTAGAGAACAATCTAGCTCGCTCGCTAGCATCCTGCCTCGATCATCCCACTTAAACGGAGAAGCCATAAAACTAGAACCACGGATGATAGATAACCCCCCTCCGCCACCAGTGGGATGAAGGCAAGAAGGACCTTGAAGCTTAGGGCAAATGGGTCTAGGCCAGTGAGGGAGCCTAGGTATCAACTGGCGCATGGTGGTGAGTGGCGGAGTAGCACGCGGGGCTGAGGCAAGAGCAAGAGCGAGGGTGAGAACGAGAGCCATCCTCACACATTTGCTATAATAATACATAATTATTCAACTACTATTTGTGTTTGTGCGGTGAACAGACATATAGCGGAGGAAATGGTTTACGCTTGATATGGCGATCTACTCTTCGTACGGCACCATCTCGGAAGAAATAGCGTGCATCGCTGCAGGCCGGTGTTACATGTATCTGCATTAGAGTGAGCTTTAAAGTATGGTGCAGATAGTCTAAATAATTGCAAGAGATCAAAAAGCCTTTGTCCAATCCAAGGTTTATAAAAACCGTCGCCTAGAGGTACCGGTTAACCACTAGTTTTTTTTTCAAAATTCACTCCAAATTTAAATATTTTGAATTTTGTTATAAAAAATAAAGAAAAAATATGATAAAAACTACATGTTCTATTGAGTAATCTAGTATACAAGATATCTAAATTTGATTTAGTTTACCCTATTAAAAATAGAAAAATGGACCTGCTAGTAAAACCCTTAACCCGTTGGTTTCTCGCCAATCGGCGGTAAACCACCCTGAGCAGTGGTAAACCACGATTTGTTACTGAGAAACCATGTTGAGTTGTATTAATTAGTAATTTTAGTGCTCAGATTTGGTTTTTGGGTTCCGGGTTTCACAATTTTACCGGTGAAAACCCCAGGCGGGGAGAGCAAGAAGTTGGTGGGGTTTTCTCAGCAAGGAGCACTGAATAGTTACTATTGTGAGGATGCAAAAGGTAACTTTTATCGGTGCATTGTGTGGGACTTGTTGCTGGGTGCACTTCAGGCTACTTAAGGGCACGTGGAACAACATCCAAAGCAATTTCCACCCCTTCACTGTATGCCACCGCCTCATTAATGCGTTGTACCTTTGGCCTCCAGAGCAGTCGCATCAATGGTTTTGCATGCCTATTGTTACAGTATTTTTCATAGTGGCCTAGCATAAGCCAGCAACAGCATCTGACTAGGCTCAAGTAATTCCTAGTCATGTGGAGGTGTGAAAAACACCGGGTGCAAAGCATGCCATGAGTGGCCCTAGTCCCAAAACTGGGGCCCACAACCACCGAAGAATGCACCTGTGACATGAGAACACAACTTGCAAGCAAAGGAAGTGTATTACATGAAGTCCCAAGAGATTTAGGCTGTCCGCACTAAAGGACTCGGCACGCTACGCTACAGAGATAGGGTTTACTCTACCTGCTGCAGTGGCCTACCTTTTGAGCTACGCTATTTTCCAGTAGTAGTGCTGGAACGACATATGCAGAGTAGTACGGCATAAACCCTATGCACTGTTTGGGTAGTTGGGTGGAATGAAAGAGAAATAAAAAAAATAATATAATATGTGATAGTTGGTATAGAGTTGAGATATAGAGTAAACATGACTGCAGAGGATTGTGGTATAGAGTAAACATGACTGCTGACGGAGATAGAATATTCCTTTTAGAGTAGAAATTTAGAGTAGTATGAGTGCGGATAGTCTTAGCCTTGTCCAAATCCTGAGTAATCCGAGAAAAGATAGGTGGAACAGGGACCAGAGCTAGAGTAGGTGCACCGTCCGTTGTGCCTAGCAGAGCCAAAGCGAAGACTCAAATTCAAATTTGAGATTGGCGATGAATTAGGGTTTGCAATCGAACATTTGAATTTCCCAACTTGCACAAAATCAAACTAGGCATTATCATCCGAAAAATAATCGAGCGCAGACTTCTTCTTAATTGTGAATACAGAACTAAACCATCTAGGGTGAATCATAGGATGATATTTCTTGATTGGTGAGTCTTGTACCAAATTCTTAGCAAACGAAACCAATTTTGGGCGATTAGAATTCCGTCTTTTCACAACAGCCCATTGATCTTCTTATTTACACCATATCGCATATTCCTTTCTCTGGTTAGGGCCGCCATTCCTCCAACGATGGAAGTAGATATCAAAGCTCTTAGAAATGACATGCTTCAGCGCAAGCGCCATGAAGCCTACTTTCTTGGAGGCAACTGAAACCCTGCTAGAGATCCACAAAGAATCGAGTGTGCAAGGCGAGACTAACAGCTTCGGCTGAGAGTCGAAAGGTAAAACAACAGAAAGCGGCAAGCAAAAGAAAGGACCCCGAGGGCAAAGAAGAAGCATGAGGAACCAAATCTCCTTAAAACCGAAAGATGGAAAGCTTTACTAGAGAACAATCTAGCTCGCTCGCTAGCATCCTGCCTCGATCATCCCACTTAAACGGAGAAGCCATAAAACTAGAACCACGGATGATAGATAACCCCCCTCCGCCACCAGTGGGATGAAGGCAAGAAGGACCTTGAAGCTTAGGGCAAATGGGTCTAGGCCAGTGAGGGAGCCTAGGTATCAACTGGCGCATGGTGGTGAGTGGCGGAGTAGCACGCGGGGCTGAGGCAAGAGCAAGAGCGAGGGTGAGAACGAGAGCCATCCTCACACATTTGCTATAATAATACATAATTATTCAACTACTATTTGTGTTTGTGCGGTGAACAGACATATAGCGGAGGAAATGGTTTACGCTTGATATGGCGATCTACTCTTCGTACGGCACCATCTCGGAAGAAATAGCGTGCATCGCTGCAGGCCGGTGTTACATGTATCTGCATTAGAGTGAGCTTTAAAGTATGGTGCAGATAGTCTAAATAATTGCAAGAGATCAAAAAGCCTTTGTCCAATCCAAGGTTTATAAAAACCGTCGCCTAGAGGTACCGGTTAACCACTAGTTTTTTTTTCAAAATTCACTCCAAATTTAAATATTTTGAATTTTGTTATAAAAAATAAAGAAAAAATATGATAAAAACTACATGTTCTATTGAGTAATCTAGTATACAAGATATCTAAATTTGATTTAGTTTACCCTATTAAAAATAGAAAAATGGACCTGCTAGTAAAACCCTTAACCCGTTGGTTTCTCGCCAATCGGCGGTAAACCACCCTGAGCAGTGGTAAACCACGATTTGTTACTGAGAAACCATGTTGAGTTGTATTAATTAGTAATTTTAGTGCTCAGATTTGGTTTTTGGGTTCCGGGTTTCACAATTTTTATGTGATGATATCTTGTTAATATCTAGTTATATATTAGTATTGTTAATGTGTAGTTATAAATGTTAGTATTGTTAATATTTAGTTATATATGTTAGTATTTAGTTATAGATGTTAGTATTGTTAATATTTAGTTATATATGTTAATATTTAGTTATATATGTAGCTGGTAATATTATTTGCTACTGATGTGTTGCATACTTGCATTATTTTTGCCACATTTGTAGGGCATATGTTGGATTTAGTCTGACAGCACGGAAAGAAGGTTGGCGAAGGTTTTAAGTGCAAGTATTGTAGAGAAACAAAGAACGAAGGGAATGATATACCTGATTGAAGGAGCATCTCACGTATAGAGGGAAGAATGTGAAGAGGGGCTGGTGCAAGAGGGAGTAGTGCAGAAGGGAATGGGACGGGGGATTGGAGGAGTCAGTTCGCCCATGGCACACAAGATTCTTATCATCATGCACCTCATTCACAGTAGCAGACAATAAGTGGTCGACGTCGTTCGGTTTATTTCCTGTCCAAGCTGGAATTTGTAGCTCTAGTTCTTCTAACTATCCACCTGGATACGACCCGATCTTCAACACTTATGCATGGGAATGGCAACCAGGTCAGGGACCACCAGGCGAAGTACCACCATCGATCATGTAAGGGTATTGACAAGTTCCCCCTCCACCGCCATATCTCACAAGAAATGTGTCCCCCGCCATACTTTCTTTCCCTCTATTTGTCCACTGCCGCGCCCGAACCTAAGCAAAGGAAGTCCAAAAGACAGACCCGAATAAAGAATAAATAGTAATCTTTGACAAAACAAATAAGAAGAAAAATGATTCTCACTTCGATACAAGAAGAATCGAAAAGCCTTTTTCTTGTGCCCAATAGAGGATTAAGAAGACCCACAATTCCTCCTAAAAGGACTTGTTCCTTTTATTGTTCTCGTCTTTGCCTTGGATTTTCTTCTTTTGCATGAGATAGAAATAAGGAATTCTAGAAATCGAGGCTTTTTTCTCACTTGATCAAATTTGTTAAATATGTATCCACCAGGACTACATGATACGTGAGTACTATCACTATAACTCGAGCTGAATATGTGAGTATTGTGAAATAAGTCGACCTATGTGTCATTGGAGAACTATAAAATAACTTGAATGAGTATTGCGAAGTTCGTTGGTTGCTTGTTGCATGAGAATTAAAGTTTGTGGTAATATATATATTTGTTGTATGTCATTTCGATAAACATATGTTGTTTGGATCAATTAATATTTATTGTACAACGTGAATTAAGTAAAATACAAACAAACCCTATCAATTTTTTCATTTTTTTCTGTAGTGAGCATAAAAAATCAAGTTTGTTGGCCGAAAACCGATAGTTTTAACCAGTTTACCGCTGGTTTTTCATCAGTAAACGGCACTAAAAAATTTAAATTTGCCCTAGGCAAACCAGCCAGTTTTACCGGTTTTTCATCAGTAAACCAGCACTAAAAATTTTGGATTTGCATGGCAAACCGGCCAGTTTTACCGGGTTTTACCGATAAACCGTTACTAGCGAAGAGCGGTTTTTGTAGCAAAAGCGGTTAGGTGAACCTTGTTCCAATTCCATATGCTGCTACCGGGCTGACTGCATACATCCAGTTCATGGGGTGGTTGGATTGGGCCCGCCAACTTCCATGGCAGAGTTTCAGGAAAGACGAGGACTCCTCGACTCAGGGGCGGACCCACAAGGGGGTCCGGGTGGGCCCTGGCACACCCTAAGCCGGGCCCACCGGGGACCACCTGGCCATCATGTTCGCTGTTGGGCCGTACGTTCCAACTTCTCCAGTTTCAATTGTTCGGCCAGCTCCTGACTTCCTGGCGGCAGCACGGTTGTTCCAGGGTTCCTGAGTTCCTGGTGCTGGCGGCTGGAAAGTAGAAGACGCTGGCGGCCGGAAAGTGGAAACACTGGCGATCTTGCTCGATCCGCTACTCTGCTCCGGCTGCCGACGGCCGACGCCTACCGCCTGTGGCCCCGCCCTCACCAGCGGACTTGAGAATCTCATGAAATCACTTGAATGTGGTGAACTTGATACTAGGAGAGGATTGAATTAAGAGATGGGGTTGCCTAGGCCTGGTGAGACTCGATGGGGCTCTTATTACAAAACTATATGCAACATAATTACTATCTATCCTGTAATCCAAGATGTTCTCATGATTCTTGGAGAGGATACTACAATTAGAAGTGATTAGACAAGGATACATTCTATGCTTGGAGCATTTGAGTCATTTGACTTTGTTTTTGATGCACACTTAATGTTTGTTATTCTTGGATATACAAATGATTTATCAGTGTGTTTGCAAAGAAGGGAGCAAGATATTATTAATGCAATTTCACTTGTTAATGTGGCAAAGAGAAGAATGCAACAGTTAAGGCTTGATGGTTGGGATCAATTCCTTCAAAGAATCACTTCATTTTGCAACAAACATGATATCCAAGTTCCTGCTATGGATGGAAATTATAAGCCTTATGGAAGATCATCACAATTTGTTCATAACCAAACCAATGATGACCACTTCAGAAGAGAAGTATATATTGGGGTCATTGATCAAATTAGCCTAGAGCTTGATAGTCGGTTTAGTGACGCTAATATGGAGCTGCTTTCTTGTATGTCAGCCTTAGATCCTTCCAACTCTTTTGCTTCTTTTGATGCACACAAGGTACGGAAGCTAGCTGATTTCTATCCTAATGACATGTCAAGCACTGACTTGTTAAAACTTGACTTGCAACTTGACAATTATATTGATGGCATAAGAGAAGATGATAGATTCAAAGACATAACTAATCCTGTGGACCTCTCAGTTAAGCTTGTTGAAACAAAGAGACATAATGTGTTTGATATGGTTTATTTGCTTCTCAAATTGGTATTGATTTTGCCGGTGGCGACAGCAAGTGTTGAAAGAGCATTTTCTGCAATGAGTTTGGTGAAGACTAAATTGAGAAATAAGATGTGTGATAGTCTTTTCGATGATTGTCTTGTTACATACATCGAGAAGGATATTTTCTTCGAAGTGAATGAAGAAGATATAATTGAAACTTTTATGACGTTGAGAAGCGCATACCAGATAAGTAGTATTATTGCAATCTTTATGTTTAATGTATGCAATTTTCATGCTTATTTGTTGAGTGTCAAACTTTATATCTATATATCAAATTGTTTACCAAATTTACTATGAAATTATATGTACATTAGATAGAATTTTATATGAAAATTTTGTTGCGGCACACCCTATATAAAAATCCTTGGTCCGCCACTGCCTCGACTGCAAATCTATCAACAATACCAACAACACAAGGCTCTTAATCGAGTAGCATCCAGGTTCCAGAAAATAATACTGACAGGTTCCAGAAAATAATACTGACAGATCAAGAGACCACTGCGACAAGTCACACAACAAACCACCATGGTATTGCAATACTATGCATCACATAGCATGTTTTCATCCAAGCGGCTTCATCTTAATTTTTTTTATAAATATTCCTGTATCCAAACATCCGGGCAATCATCTAAGAGGTGAATCATAAGACATGCTCTGGAACAAGAGGCGCAATCTAAGCTTGTGCGGAATCAGTTCCCCTTTGGTGCACCCTTCTTTGCAGCCTCGGCAGCGGCTTTCTCTGCTTCAATTTCGGCAACATACTCATCAATCTCAGCCTCTTCGAGTTCATGAAGGCCGTCCTCGTGTGTCATCACTGCAATCTCTATGTTCTTGCCACCACTCTCAACAACCTAGAGATTATAGATGGTCAATCATTGCCACCAAATACAGTTGAAGGTTCAATCAGAACAATTGAGCCAAAAATAGTTCATTAAAAAAAGAAAGTAAGCTAGAAGAGGATAACGTAGAGGGGCAAATTCTTCATGACCTAGAGGTGAAAGCTTTGGGTCAATTGAACAATTTCCAATATAGAAAACAGAAACCAAGAACAAAAATGAGCTTACATAAAATTCTTTTTTAACAACTTATGAATTATAAGGTATATTGGTGAAAACCATATTAAAAGCAGATTGTCAGAGCCTCTAAAATAAAATATGCCATAGTTATGACTATGTGCATGTATTCTTAGCATTTTGAACAGTAGTACAAGGAAATGTGAAAGAGCCTCTAACTGAGCCGGTTAAGTGGTTTGAGTAGCACTTGTCAGGTCCAAAGTTTGACTCTCTGTGGCAGTGAATTTCAATTTGGAGTTAAAAATTCCCATCGTATGTCTCACGTCAAAGCATAGATTTAAGACTCAACTCCGATTGCAGTCGTTGTCACATGGGCTACAATGCCATTGGCCCATTGGTGAGGCCAAAGTCGAGTTTTTTTAATGGTAAGGATATTTTATTCAAAAATATAGTAATCAATTCAGATTAACTAGATCTGAAACTTCTGAGTGAAAGAACTCCAATCTGAAAGTTGATGAAACAAGTTCTGTAAAACTAATTTTATACAACTTTATTTAGTTTCATCTATGCTGTTTTAACCGACCTGATTATAAAAATTTCATTGAAATCTGCAACTATCGTTTAAACTGGGATCTATAGTTGATGCTACCACTATTCATAATGAATCAACCATGACACATGAAACACTTGGCTGCCACAGCACACACAAAGTATAGATTTCAACACTCCAGTGGTACATTGAGTTGAGCAATGCAAGCTTAGTTCTAAGTCCAGCACTGCCACATCATTTGGTTCACTTCAGTGACAAATTGTCGCCTTTATAAATAAGGAGTTGATCTTTCTCATTCTATACTAATTGCTCCCAATTGACACCCTTCAAGTACTATGTCTCTCTGAATAATCACATAAAAGGGCCTGTTTGGATCCACTAGTGCTAATTAAGTGCTTGAGTGTATACCTCAAGGAGTGCTCTGATGGCGAGCTTGATGGTCTCCTTACCGGACGTCTCCTTGTAATTCTTCTCGAGAAACTCGCGCATGGAGTTGGAGTTGCGGCCGGTTGCGTTGGCCTTCCAAGCGGAGAAGGTCCCCGAGGGGTCAGTCTGGTACAGCGCGGGCTTCTGGGTGTAGGGATCGAAGCCGACGATGAGCGTGGAGAGGCCGAAGGGGCGCACCCCTCCGCTCTGCGTGTACTTCTGCTGCAGGCCGGCGATGTAGCGCGTGATGTACTCGACGGTGACGGGGTCCTCGACTGTGAGGCGGTGGCTCTGGCACTCCACGCGAGCGCGGTTGATGAGCACGCGCGCGTCGGCCTTGAGCCCCGCGCACGCCAGCGCGATGTGGGTGTCCAGGCTCGCGATCTTGCGCACGGACCTGCGGAGATTTTTTGGGGGAGGATTTGGGTGAGGCGGCGCCCGGGGTCAAGAGATCTGGTGGATGGGAGGGAGGGGGAGGTACCGACGGACCGACCTGGAGTCCTGGAGCTTGGGGGTGGACTTCTTCTCGACGCCGAGGACGACGGTGTCGACACCGCGGACGCCGACAGCGGCGTTGCCCTTGCGGACGGCCTCGAGGGCGTACTCGACCTGGAAGAGGTGGCCGTCGGGTGAGAACACGGTGATCGCGCGATCGTAGCGGGCCATCCTGGCCTCGTGATTGAGTTGTCCCCGGCGAGAGCGAGCGTCCGGCGAGGGTCTTCTGTCTGTGCTGGGTGCGTTGGTGACTTCTGAAGTCAGTTCAGGGAGGCCGGAGGCCTGCGTTGCTTTGTTGCGGCCGGTGGCGGCGCGTTCCTTCGATTTTCTTGGGCGACACGATGAAATACAAAACCGTAAACTTTTGGCAAATATCGAGCTGGACTTGTTAGCCTTTGAACATTGTCAACCTAATACAAGTCTTTTCTCTACTATTATAATTATAACCCGTTTTTCTAGTTTCCACGATCGCCGTTTTTATAACACTTCTGTCTAACCAACCCGCTGTCCATCTTCTGTCGCGCACCCACCAGATTTGCAATAATCGTCTTCGTAGTCGTAGTCGTCGTCGTCTCCACACCAGTTATACCCCACCAGTCTCCGAACCTCCGCGCGTACAACGACCTCCACAACAGCCGCAAGCTCAAGTCGTGTCCCAGCATCCTCCCCTTCCCCGCGCCGCCTTTCACCGTTGCCCCACATCTCCACCCCGTCCCACCACACGACACCCTATTAGTAATTCCTCTGTCCCCTGCTCCTGTTGGTTTTTGTCGGTTCGTTCCCCTCTCCATGCATATAAGATCTTCTCTGCTCTAATCTCTGGTAGCTGTTGATCGATTAGAGCGTGGCGTACTGTTGGTACTTGATTTCAATCCCTTTAAGGTACCAAAAATCAAGGCAATATAAGGTAAATATTAAAATCTTCGTCCTTTGGTTTAACAGCGCGAAGGACGAAGGTCTTTAGGAAGAAAGGCAAATAATACAACATAAAATGAAACAACGTCCTAGAGTATAGTATGAGATTCATCTCGTGTGTTGGATACTTGATTTTAATCCCTGAAGGTGTTAGAGACTCAAGGCAAGACAAGTTAGGAATGGAGACCTTTGTCCTGGGCTTAAAATTTTTTAGAGTGTTGATATGAAGGACCAAAGTCTTATAAGAATGTTAAAAGAAATGACGTGTAATGGAATAACACAGTAAAATGTCTACTAGAACTTATCTCCTTTGCTTTAGCATTTTCATTATCTCCCATTACACTAGACAAATTTACAAGCGTACCTTCGGCTCCTTGATAGAGGGAGGTACGAAGATTCTTCGAATGCTAAGAGGCATGCAGCTATTGCCCTTAAAAAGGTACTTTATGCAGAGGATTGTTCATATATTTATAGGGAAGATGAACCGCCTTTGTACAAAATTACAATCGCACCCCTGAGGCATTATACTCATTGTTTACAAAGGTAGTAGGGATATTACTGCCTTTTCCCTGTCTTCATATTTATTGCACCTTTGTCGCTCTTCATCCAAGATTTCTCCTCTGCCGAAGTTGATTGCTTCGATCCGCGTTCTTGTTATCTGTACACATAAATGAAGCTTATCTCCTCATAGTTTTAGCTGACAGATAGCTTCGTTCGACCATTATCGTACGCCTGAAATAGCCGAAGACCTGCTTCGTCTGACTTTTATTGTACACTTGAAACACAATTGTGTAATACAGATATTTTGAGGGCCTTCGACAATGTAAGCCCCTTGTAGGATGAGTTTGTTGTTTCATAACGAGCATAAGTTGTAAAAAATGTAACTGGGAAGCATTGTACCAAAGGTTCGAAAATACCTTCCTAAAGCGCGTTATGAAGTGGCAACTCCGAATAGTGGGACCCAACTGTCATTGAGTGCAATCGGTTAGAGCCAAACAGTTGTGCATATAAAAGGGGCAGCATCCAGCATTGTGGGCATGACTTTTGCTATTTGCATTCACTGCTGCTAGGGATGGCAATCGGACGGGTAGTACACGGATATATAGTTCACGAATCCATACCCGCGAGACAAAACTCAACCCATATCCGTACCCATAAACGTTCGTGGGTATGGATCTGTATCCATACCCATACCTGCCGGGTATCCGCTATCCAGTGGATACCCGTTACCCGCCCGCACACTACAATTTTAGCATTAAACACGAAACAACAATTTTATTACATTTTAAAATAATTATCATTCCAATAGCATTAAATGATAATTTTAGCACCAAACAACATGTTATGGATAAAAATTGAAAACTAAGAATTTATGATAATATATAAATCCGGGTAGCCCACATGTTAAATATCCATAGGGTAACGGGTATGGATACTGGATATCCATACCCGCGAAAAACATATCCGCAGATACCTTATTATATCCATAACCGTACCCACGGATATCAAATTACACCATACCCATATCCAGTGGATAATTATCCACGGTTATTTACCCATACCCGTACCCATTGCCATCCCTAACTGCTGCTAGTGCCTGCTCCACCTTCGAAGCTATCTTCAAACATCTTTGCCACTTTTGAACCAGCCTTAGCTAGTTTGGAAACCATTCACTTTTCACAAAGCTTGTTGCTAAGATGTCGCTGACACCTTCGTCAGATGTGTTAGATACAAGGGCTGAAGAGTTTTATTTAGCAGCGGGAGCTACCGCCTCCCAAGCTGAGGCTAACTTTATGAATCCGTCGGAAGACAATGACATCATTGACATTGAGGAGGACAACACAATCATACATCCCATGAAGCCATGCCAAGTGGACTTCATTAAATCCAAGATCAAAGGAGGACACATTGAGCTATTTAACCATTTCGGCTATATTGACAATGTTCATTGGGTGCGGTTAGGAGGGCTTTTTGAAGGCTGGCCTTGGATTCCCTCTGCATAAGACGATAGTCGCATTGTTAAAAAGGTTTAACATTTATCTTCATCAGGTCACCCCAAACGCTATAGTGCGTCTAGAAACTTCCATTTGGGCTATTCGGAGTCAAGGGATTGAACTTGATGCCGAAGCTTTATGCGAAGCCTTTAGTCAGATTCATGAGCTGCACTTTCAGACGAATGCGACTAGGAACCTTCATAACAACTGTGGTTACTATAACTTTGCTTATCGAAGGGGCTCGATGTTTTTGGCTCTTGCTTGCCGAAGCAAGTGGCCGGCCAAAGGGCGAAGGAGTGGTTTTATATGAAGAATGACTTGACTACGCGAGCTGATATAAAAGGCATTATTCAAACTCCATATAAAAAGCCGACGTGCTACATCAACTTTGAAGCCCAGGCTACCATAGATGCTTTCAATGCAATTTACACACATGTTGGAATGAGGGATCTTGTTCAGGAATTTTTAGCTTTTAAGACATGACCACAAGCAGTTGAGTGGGAAATGTCGAATATGTCTGAAGAAGATGCTTCGGACGCCGAGCCTGGGCTAGTTAGGCTTCGTTACAAGTATAGATTTGAAGATGAGTTTGGAGAACCTAGCGCTGAGTGGCTAGATTATTTTGAAGCGAGATTTAACGAGATACTTGGTAACTATAGCAAGCCTAAAGCCGAAGCTTTACGGGCTTTTGGGGCTCGAAAGACGCGCCGATTGAATTGTGTCTTCGATGCTATCGACTTCTTCTATCCTGACTATCCCATGATGGTTCAGGATTCGAAGAAGAGGAAGAAGAAGGTAACAATAAGGTAGAGCAAAGTTCCGAAGGTGTAGGTTGAATCAACTCCTTAAGCCTCTGAGGAAATTCTAGTAAATAGGCTTTTTCGATCTTCGGTATACTGGTTATGAATTTATTATATTAATTTCTTGTTTTGAATAATTTTAGACTGCACCCAAAGCTAATGTGGCAGATGAGATTGAAGAACTCCCTCCTATGGGAGTCGAAGAGGCAAAAGTTGGAGAAGTTATAGCCTTGATAGCACAAAGGGTTACACCTTTGGAGTCGCTTCCAGAGAGCAAGGAATAAGATGAGTGAATTGCTCCGGTAATGAGTTCATTCTTCGATGTTGACGAAGATTAAGCAGAGGAGAAAGATACTACCGGTACAACACTAGTGCTGAAGAACACTACACCGCCCACTACAGATGAGACTAGCCCAGGGTTTGAACATGTTAGTACAGTGGTGACACCTTCGATAATGATGGCGGCTGAAGATAAGGTTTCCTCCAAGCCTACCCTGACGAAGGACAAATGGAATGAATTTGAAGAGGCCAAGAAGGCGATCAAAGATGATACACCGCTTGGTGAAGGACCCTTTGACCAAGAATTGGGTGGCCGAAGGTACCGGGTCCATCATGCTACTAGGAAAGTCATGGGGGCTGAAAGCATCTAGGCCCCTGGTTGGTTTTAGTGATTAATGACAACGTAATGTTATATGTGACTAACGTGTGTTTTGCAGAGACAAATGTAAGTTAGGTCGCATTATAGGTAGAAGTACTACAATGGTGAAAACAATCCCGGAGATGAGAACTCGAAGCGACGGCTAAAACGACGAAACAAAAGGTGAAGGACTACGGAGTCCGAGTGTCAAGGAGATGTGGACAATCGTGATTTAGTTAGGTCTTTTATTCTCTTTTAGCCGTACTATAAAGAGGGGTTGTTGATGAGTAGTTTGACCAAGAGAGTTCTAGTGTAGTGTTGGTGCACATTCACACTCACATATAGTGCTAGGTGTCACTCTAGAACTCACTCACAAGTTAGAACGAAAATCGATTTGAAAAACATCATATAAAAGAAAATAGGGTTTCTGGCCTTGGGGCACCGGACTGTCCGGTGCGCCCTCTGCTAGGTGGGCCAGGCTAGACCAGGGGAAGGCTTCCCCCGAGCAGAAAAACCCGAGAGCGCCTGTTTCAGAAATAAATTTTAGTGGTGCACCGGACAGTGCACCGGACTGTCCGGTGTGCACCGGACAATGGCTGTTCACTGTCCGGTGTGCCATGAGCCCAACGGCTAGCTATAAGAACTTGCCGTTGGAGTCGACCGTTGGCGCATCGTTGGCGCACCGGTGGCGCACCAGACTGTCCGGTGCGCCCATGCGCAGAAGATTGCTGGTAACGGCTAGTTGGTGGGTGAGGGCTATTTATACCCCCTCCACCCACCATATTCAATGTCTTGCAGCCCACATTAATTCCAGCACATTGCTAGAGCATTGCAAGCACCAAAAGCCTAGTGAGGAGATTAGAGAATCTTAATCCCGCATTTGTTCCTCATTAGCGCTAGCGAGAGCCACCTAGAGCACACACCACTTGCATTAGGCTTCTCTTGGTCAAGCGAAAGTCTATGGCTTGTTACTCTTGGTGATCGGCATCACCTAGACGGCTTGGTGACGTTGGGAGCTCGGTGATCACCGTGAAGGTCTTGTTGGTTACCCGACTCAAGTTTGTAAGCGGTCTCGAGGGATCCACCGCGCCGGAGTGGCAAAGGATCATCTCGTAGTGAACACTTGTTCTTGCGAGGACCAAGGGGGAGTGATACCCTTGCGTGGGTGCTCCAACGAGGACTAGTGGAGAGTGCCGACTCTTCGATACCTCGGGAAAAATTGGAGGAGTCTTCTAAACCTTGCTTTACATTCCGCACTTAATTCAAGCACTTTACATTGTGTATTTGTTTAGCAAGTATTTGAAGTATTGTCTTAGCATTGTTGTATTTTTAGTATTATTATCTTAGTGCTAGTTGTTGGGGTGAAGTTGGGCTCTTGCTTAGGTTTTAATTAGTGTTGATTTTTAGAAAAGCCCAATTCACCCCCCCCCTCTTGGGCATCGTGATCCTTTCAATTGGTATCAAAGCCTTGTTGCTCTTAGATTAGCTTAACCGCTAAGAGTTACGATGTCCGGTGGGGATGGACCTCTTCCCGTTTTTGATGGTGACGATTTTCCTTATTGGAAAATTCGTATGGAAGCATATTTAGAGGCTATAGACATTGGTGTCTACAAAGCCGCCACATAAGGATTCCCCGCACCTAGAGATCCCACAAATCTTGTAGGTGATGAGTTTAATTATGAGAAATGGAATGCCAAGGCCAAAAACACCCTTTTTAGAGGCCTTTGCAAAGATGTGTTCAATAGAGTAAGAAATCATAAAAATGCTCATGATTTGTGGATGGACATTTGTGCTCTACATGAAGGAACTAAAAGTGAGCGTGAGGAGAGATATCATATTGCTATGAGAAAGTTAAATTCTTTTGAAATGCTTACTAATGAAAATGCTAATGCTATGTACTCACGTCTCAATATTCTTGTAGAGGAAGTAAATGGATTGGGGCTTACTCAAATCACACAACCGGATGTTGTGAGGAAAATTCTCAGTGTCCTCCCAATAGACAAATATGGACACATTGTCACTGTGCTACATCAAATGGATCTTTCAGTTACCACACCTACACAGATATTGGGAAAGATCAATGCTCATGAGATGTACATGCACATCAATTACAAAGATGAGTCATCTTCCAAGAGAAAGGATTTGGCTCTCAAAGCAAATCAAGAAATAAAAGAAAAAGCTAAAATACAAATTGAGGAAGAATCCTCAAGTGATGATGACCTTGATGCTAACATTGCTTTGATGGTAAGGAAGACCACCAAGATGTTAAAGAAGCTCAACAGAGAAGGCATCAAATTTGATTCAAGAAAGAAGAAATTCTTTTCCAACAAAAGAAAGCCCATTTCTGAGATGGATTGCTACAACTGTGGAGAGCTCGGTCATCTTGCTCATCAATGTAACAAGACTAAGAATAACAAGTTCAAGGGCAAGAAAGAAGATGACAGCGATGATGAGAAGAAGGAAAAGAGATTCTTCAAGAGGAAGGATGGAAAGCAAAAGAGGTTCCACAAAAAGAAAAATGGAAAGGCATATATTGTTAGTGACTGGCTCACTGACATTGAGTCATCAAGTGGATCTTCTTCGAGTGAAGAAGAGAATGATGAAAAAGTTGCCGTCATCAACTGTAAATGAGCTCACAATCTCCCTAAAAGATGCTAAGGATAAATGTGACAAGTTAAATGAAGCTAATAGGGAGTTGCAAGATAGACCAGTAAAAATCAAGGAAGACTATACTCAGATTAAATTTGATCATGATAATCTTCTTGTTGAAAATGAACTTTTATCTTGCAAAACACATGAGGCTATTAACCATGTTGTTAAGATTGATGTAGCAACCTCATGTGATGATTTGAGTCAAGGAGAGCAAACTAGTCTACATGCTGAATTGACTGAAAAAGTTGAAGTCCTGACTTTAGACAACCAAAAATTGAAGAGATACTTGACTGATGCAACTACTAGAGGAAAGGTTGCTATTGAGAACAATGATTTCAACAATGAGTTGGCAGTGGATAATGTGAAAGGGAATTAGGCTTACACCTTTTTCCTAAATGATTTTGGTGGTTGAATTGCCCAACACAAATAATTGGACTAACTAGTTTGCTCTAATGTATAAGTTATACAGGTGCCAAAGGTTCACACTTAGCCAATAAAAAGACCAAGAATTGGGTTCATCAAAGAGAGCAAAGGGATAACCGAAGTGTGCCCTGGTCTGGCGCACCGGACTGTCCGGTGTGCCACCGCATAGTGTCCGGTAAACCATCGGACAGTGTCTGGTGCACCAGAGGACTTCACGCTGAACTCTTCACCTTCGGGAAAATCCAGAGGCGCTCCGCTATAATTCACCGGACTGTCCGGTGTACACCGGACAGTGTCTGGTGCCCCAGGGAAGAGCGACTCTGGAACTCGCCAGCTTCGGGAATTTGCTCCGCTATAATTCACCGGACGTGTCCGGTGTACACCGGACTGTCCGGTGAGCCAGCAGAGCAACGACTACTTCGCGCCAACGGTCACCTGCAGAGTCATTTAATGCGCGCCAGAGCGCGCAGAAGTCAGGCACGCGCGAAGTGGCGCACCGGACACTCTACAGTACATGTCTGGTGTGCCACCGGACATCCAGGCAGGCCCAGCAGTCAGAGCTCCAACGGTCGGAACCCAACGACCTGGTGACGTGGTTGGCGCACCGGACACTGTCCGGTGTGCACCGGACTGTTCGGTGCACCATGCGACAGACAGCCTCCACCAAACGGCTAGTTTGGTGGTTGGGGTTATAAATACCCCCAACCACCCCACATTCAAGACATCCAAGTTTTCCTACTTCAACTACTTACAAGAGCTCTAGCATTCAATTCTAGACACACCCAAGTGATCAAATCCTCTCCAAATTCCACACAACGCCTTAGTGATTAGTGAGAGAGATGTGCTTGTGTTCTTTCGAGCTCTTGCGCTTGGATTGCTTTCTTCTTTGATTCTTTCTTGCGATCAACTCAATTGTAACCAAGGCAAGAGGCACCAATTGTGTGGTGGCCCTTGCGGGGAAGTTTTGTTCCCGTTTGATTGAGAAGAAGAAGCTCACTCGGTCCGAGGGACCGTTTGAGAGAGGGAAAGGGTTGAAAAAGACCCGACCTTTGTGGCCTCCTCAACGGGGAATAGGTTTGCGAAAACCGAACCTCGGTAAAACAAATCCGCGTATCACACTCTTTTTTTGATTGCGATTTGTTTTGCACCCTCTCTCGCGGACTCGATTATATTTCTAACGCTAACCCGGCTTGTAGTTGTGATTAGCTTTGTAAATTTCAGTTTCGCCCTATTCACCACCCTCTAGGCGACTTTCAATTGGTATCAGAGCCCGGTGCTTCATTAGAGCCTAACCGCTCGAAGTGATGTCGGGAGAACACGCCAAGAAGGAGATGGAGACCGGCGACAAGCCCGCTACAAGCCACGGGAAGGCTTCATCGGAAGAGCCCCGCAACAAAAAGAAAGGGAAGGAGAAGAAAGCCTCCTCCCACAAGTCGCATCGGAGTGGCGACAAGAAAAAGAAAATGAGGAAGGTGGTCTACTACGAGACCGACACTTCATCACCTTCCACCTCCGGCTCCGACGCGCCCTCCATAACTTCTAAGCGCCATGAGCGCAAGAAGTTTAGTAAGATCCCCTTACACTATCCTCGTACTTCTAGACATACTCCATTACTTTCTGTTCCATTAGGCAAACCGCCAACCTTTGACGGTGAAGATTATGCTAGGTGGAGTGATTTAATGAAATTTCATCTAACCTCACTCCACAAAAGTATATGGAATGTTGTTGAGTTTGGAGCACAGGTACCATCCGTCGGGGATGAGGATTATGATGAGGACGAGGTGGCCCAAATCGAGCACTTCAACTCCCAAGCCACAACAATACTCCTCGCCTCTTTAAGTAGGGAGGAGTACAACAAGGTGCAAGGAATAAAGAGCGCCAAGGAAGTTTGGGACGTGCTCAAAACCGCGCACGAGGGTGATGAACTCACCAAGATCACCAAGCGGGAAACGATCGAGGGGGAGCTCGGTCACTTCCGTCTTCGCCAAGGGGAGGAACCACAAGACATGTACAACCGGCTCAAAACCTTGGTGAATCAAGTGTGCAACCTCGAGAGCAAAAAGTGGGATGACCACGAGGTGGTTAAGGTTATTTTAAGATCACTTATTTTCCTTAACCC
This sequence comes from Zea mays, assembly GCF_902167145.1. Lineage (NCBI taxonomy): Eukaryota > Viridiplantae > Streptophyta > Magnoliopsida > Poales > Poaceae > Zea > Zea mays. Next base: position 223,520,955 of record NC_050099.1, on the reverse strand, counting down.
TACTCAAGTACAATTAATTCGTGGCAATCCAAGATATACACTAATGACTCCCGAGGAAGTAATCGGGAATTTTGTGAGCTTTGAATTTATGATCAAGGGCTCACGGAAGATCAACGAGCTTGACGGCCCTTCTACGTCCGAAGCTCAACCAGTCGCATTCAAAGCGACGGAAGAGAAGAAGGAGGAGTCTACACCGAGTAGAACACCCATCGAAGCCTCCAAGCTCGACAACGAGGAAATGGCGCTTGTCATCAAAAGCTTTCGCCAAATCCTCAAGCAAAGGAGGGGGAAAGATTACAAGCCCCGCTCCAAGAAGGTTTGCTACAAGTGTGGTAAGCCCGATCACTTTATTGCAAAATGTCCTATTTCTAGTGACAGTGACAGGGGCGATGACAAGAAGGGGAGAAGAAAGGAGAAGAAGAGGTACTACAAGAAGAAGGGCGGCAATGCCCATGTTTGCGGGAGTGGGACTCCGATGAAAGCTCTAGCGACTCCTCCTCCGACGAGGATGCCGCCAACATCGCCGTCACCAAGGGACTTCTCTTTCCCAACGTCGGCCACAAGTGCCTCATGGCAAAGGACGGCAAAAAGAAAAAGGTTAAATCTAAATCCTCCACTAGATATGAATCCTCTAGCGATGATAATGCTAGTGATGAGGAAGATAATTTGCGTACTCTTTTTGCCAACTTAAACATGCAACAAAAAGAGAAATTAAACGAATTAATTAGTGCCATCCATGAGAAGGATGATCTCTTGGACTACCAAGAGGACTTCCTAATCAAGGAAAACAGAAAGCATGTTAAAGTTAAAAATGCTTATGCTCTAGAAGTTGAAAAATGTGAAAAATTATCTAGTGAGCTAAGCACTTGCCATGAGATTATAGACAACCTTAGAAATGAGAATGCTAATTTGTTAGCTAAGGTTGATTCCATTGCTTGTAATGTTTTAATTCCCAATCTTAGAAATAATAATGATGATTTGCTTGCTAAGATTGAAGAATTGAACATTTCTCTTGCTAGCCTTAGAGATGAAAATGAAAAATTGCTTGCTAAGGCTAAAGATTTTGATGTTTGCAATGCTACCATTTCCGACCTTAGAAGTAAAAATGATATATTGCATGCTAAGGTTGTAGAATTAAAATCTTGCAAACTATCTATATCTACCGTTGAGCACACTACTATTTGCACTAGATGTAGAGATGTTGATATTAATGCTATACATGATCATATGGCTTTAATTAAACAACAAAATGATCATATAGCTAAACTAGATGCAAAAATTGCCGATCATGAAATTGAAAATGAAAAATTTAAATTTGCTCGTAGTATGCTTTATAGTGGGAGACGCCCTGGCATTAAGGATGGCATTGGCTTCCAACAGGGAGGCAATGTCAAACTTAATGCCCCTCCTAAGAAATTGTCTAATTTTGTTAAGGGCAAGGCTCCCATGCCTCAGGATAACGAGGGTTACATTTTGTACCCTGCCGGTTATCCCGAGAGCAAAATTAGGAGAATTCATTCTAGGAAGTCTCACTCTGGCCCTAATCATGCTTTTATGTATAAGGGTGAGACATCTAGCTCTAGGCAGCTAACCCGTGCTAAGTTGCCTAAGAAGAAAACTCCTAGTGCATCAAATGATCATGACATTTCATTTAAAACTTTTGATGCATCTTATGTTTTAACTAACAAATCTGGCAAAGTAGTTGCCAAATATGTTGGGGGCAAACACAAGGGATCAAAAACTTGTGTTTGGGTACCCAAAGTTCTTGTATCTAATGCCAAAGGACCCAAAACCATTTGGGTACCTAAAGTCAAGAACTAAACATGTTTTGTAGGTTTATGCATCCGGGGGCTCAAGTTGGATCATCGATAGCGGGTGCACAAACCACATGACAGGGGAGAAGAAGATGTTCTCCTCCTACGAGAAAAACCAAGATCCCCAACGAGCTATCACATTCGGGGATGGAAATCAAGGTTTGGTCAAAGGATTGGGTAAAATTGCTATATCTCCTGACCATTCTATTTCCAATGTTTTTCTTGTAGATTCTTTAGATTACAATTTGCTTTCTGTATCTCAATTATGTCAAATGGGCTACAACTGTCTATTCACTGATGTAGGTGTCACTGTCTTTAGAAGAAGTGATGATTCAATAGCATTTAAGGGAGTATTAGAGGGTCAACTATACTTGGTAGATTTTGATAGAGCTGAACTCGACACTTGCTTAATTGCTAAGACTAACGCACCGTCGACTAGCACATGTTGGGATGAAGAATCTTCATAAGCTTCTAAAGGGAGAGCACATTTTAGGATTAACAAATGTTCTTTTTGAGAAAGACATTATTTGTAGCGCATGTCAAGCAGGAAAGCAAGTTGGTGCTCACCATCCACACAAGAACATCATGACGACTGACAGGCCACTGGAGCTCCTACACATGGATCTATTCGGCCCGATAGCTTACATAAGCATCGGCGGGAGTAAGTACTGTCTAGTTATTGTGGATGATTATTCTCGCTTCACTTGGGTGTTCTTTTTACAGGAAAAATCTCACACCCAAGAGACTTTAAAGGGATTCTTGAGACGGGCTCAAAATGAGTTCGGCTTAAGGATCAAGAAAATTAGAAGCGACAACGGGACGGAGTTCAAGAACTCACAAATCGAAGGCTTCCTTGAGGAGGAGGGCATCAAGCATGAGTTCTCCTCTCCCTACACACCACAACAAAATGGTGTAGTAGAGAGGAAGAATAGAACTCTATTGGACATGGCAAGAACCATGCTTGATGAGTACAAGACTTCGGATCGGTTTTGGGCCGAGGCGGTCAACACCGCCTGCTACGCCATCAACCGGCTGTATCTACACCGAATCCTCAAGAAGACATCTTATGAACTCCTAACCGGTAAAAAGCCCAATATTTCATATTTTAGAGTCTTTGGTAGCAAATGCTTTATACTTGTTAAAAGAGGTAGAAAATCTAAATTTGCTCCTAAGACTGTAGAAGGCTTTTTACTAGGATATGATTCAAACACAAGGGCATATAGAGTCTTTAACAAGTCCTCTGGACAAGTTGAAGTTTCTTGTGACGTTGTGTTTGATGAGACTAACGGCTCTCAAGTAGAGCAAGTTGATCTTGATGAGATAGGTAATGAAGAGGCTCCGTGCATCGCGCTAAGGAACATGTCCATTGGGGATGTGTGTCCTAAGGGATCCGAAGAGCCTCCAAATGCACAAGATCAACCATCCTCCTCCACGCAAGCATCTCCACCAACTCAAAATGAGGACGAAGCTCAAGTTGATGAAGGAGAAGATCAAGCAAATGAGTCACCTCAAGATGACGGTAATGATCAAGGGGGAGATGCAAATGAGCAAGATAAGGAGGATGAAGAACCAAGGCCGCCACACCCAAGAGTCCACCAAGCAATCCAACGAGATCACCCCGTCGACACCATCCTTGGCGACATTCATAAGGGGGTAACCACTAGATCTCGTGTTGCACATTTTTGTGAGCATTACTCTTTTGTTTCCTCTATTGAGCCACACAGAGTAGAGGAAGCACTTCAAGATTCGGATTGGGTGGTGGCGATGCAAGAGGAGCTCAACAACTTCACTAGGAATGAGGTATGGCACTTAGTTCCACGTCCTAACCAAAATGTTGTAGGAACCAAATGGGTTTTCCGCAACAAGCAAGATGAGCATGGTGTGGTGACAAGGAACAAAGCTCGACTTGTGGCCAAAGGATACTCCTAAGTTGAAGGTTTGGATTTCGGTGAAACCTATGCACCCGTAGCTAGGCTTGAGTCGATTCGCATATTATTAGCCTATGCTACTTACCATGGCTTCAAGCTTTATCAAATGGACGTGAAGAGTGCCTTCCTCAATGGACCAATCAAGGAAGAGGTCTATGTTGAGCAACCTCCCGGCTTTGAAGATAGTGAGTATCCTAACCATGTCTATAAACTCTCTAAGGCGCTTCATGGTCTCAAGCAAGCCCCAAGAGCATGGTATGAATGCCTTAGAGATTTCCTTATCACTAATGGATTCAAAGTCGGAAAGGCCGATCCTACACTCTTCACTAAAACTCTTGAAAATGACTTATTTGTATGCCAAATTTATGTTGATGATATTATATTTGGGTCTACTAACGAGTCTACATGTGAAGAATTTAGTAGGATGATGACACAAAAATTCGAGATGTCTATGATGGGGGAGTTGAAGTATTTCTTAGGATTTCAAGTAAAGCAACTCCAAGAAGGCACCTTCCTAAGCCAAACAAAGTATACTCAAGATATTCTAAGCAAGTTTGGGATGAAGTATGCCAAGCCCATCAAGACACCCATGGGAACCAATGGGCATCTCGACCTCGACGAGGGAGGTAAATCCGTCGATCAAAAGGTATATCGGTCGATGATTGGCTCTTTACTATATTTATGTGCATCTCGACCGGATATTATGCTTTCCGTATGCATGTGTGCAAGATTCCAAGCTGACCCTAAGGAAGCTCACCTTACGGCCATGAAACGAATCTTGAGATATTTGGCTTACACTCCTAAGTTTGGGCTTTGGTACCCTCGGGGATCCACATTTGATTTACTTGGTTATTCCGATGCTGATTGGGCGGGTTGTAAAATTAATAGAAAGAGCACATCGGGGACTTGCCAGTTCTTGGGAAGATCCTTGGTGTCTTGGGCTTCAAAGAAGCAAAATTCCGTAGCTCTTTCTACCGCCGAAGCCGAGTATATTGCTGCAGGCCATTGTTGCACGCAACTACTTTGGATGAGGCAAACCCTCAGGGACTACGGTTACAAATTAACCAAAGTTCCTCTTCTATGTGATAATGAGAGTGCAATCCGCATGGCAGATAATCCCGTTGAGCATAGCCGCACTAAACACATAGCCATTCGGTATCACTTTTTAAGGGATCACCAACAAAAGGGAGATATCGAGATTTCATACATTAATACTAAAGATCAACTAGCCGATATCTTTACCAAGCCTCTTGATGAACAAACTTTTAACAAACTTAGGCATGAGCTAAATATCCTTGATTCTAGGAACTTCTTTTGTTAATTTGCACACATAGCTCTTTTATATACCTTTGATCATATCTCTTTCATATACTATGACTAATGTGTTTTCAAGTCTATTTCAAACCAAGTCATAAGTGTATTGAAAGAAAATTGGAGTCTTCGGCGAAGACAAAGGCTTCCACTCCGTAACTCATCCTTCGTCGTCGCTCCGCGCAACTCTCCATCTTTGGGGGAGAGAGCATCTCTCCTACTTTGGTATAATCTTCACTCATATTTTATTTTACCAAAGGGGAGAAAGTAGTTAAAGGGCTCTAATGATTCCGTTTTTGGCGATTTATGCCAAAGGGGGAGAGAGCATGAGCCCAAAGCAAAAGGACCGCACCACCACCTAATTTTAAAATGATTTTCAATTGGAAATTTCAAATTGGTATCTTATTATGTTCCAAAGGGGGAGAAACTAGTATTTCAAAATTGATATATCAAAACCCTCTTGAACACTAAGAGGAGAATTTCATTAAGGGGGAGTTTTGTTTAGTCAAAGGAAAAGCATTTGAAACAGGGGGAGAAAATTTCAAATCTTGACAATGCTTCGAAAATTTTTATTCATTTACCTTTGACTATTTGCAAAAGAACTTTGAAAAGGATTTACAAAATAATTTGCAAAAACAAAACATGTGGTGCAAGCATGGTCCAAAATGTCAAAAATTGAAGAAACAATCCATGCATATCTTATAAGTATTTATATTGGCTCAATTCAAAGCAACCTTTGCACTTACATTATGCAAGCTAGTTCAATTATGCACTTCCATATTTGCGTTGGTTTGTGTTGGCATCAATCACCAAAACGGGGAGATTGAAAGGGAATTAGGCTTACACCTTTTTCCTAAATGATTTTGGTGGTTGAATTGCCCAACACAAATAATTGGACTAACTAGTTTGCTCTAGTGTATAAGTTATACAGGTGCCAAAGGTTCACACTTAGCCAATAAAAAGACCAAGAATTGGGTTCATCAAAGAGAGCAAAGGGATAACCGAAGTGTGCCCTGGTCTGGCGCAACGGACTATCCGGTGTGCCACCGGACAGTGTCCGGTGAACCAGGGGACTTCACGCTGAACTCTTCACCTTCGGGAAAATCCAGAGGCGCTCCGCTATAATTCACCGGACTGTCCGGTGTACACCGGACAGTGTCCGGTGCCCCAGGGAAGAGCGACTCTGGAACTCGCCAGCTTCGGGAATTTGCTCCGCTATAATTCATCGGACGTGTCCGGTGTACACCGGACTGTCCGATGAGCCAGCAGAGCAACGACTACTTCACGCCAACGGTCACCTGCAGAGTCATTTAATGCGCGCCAGAGCACGCAGAAGTCAGGCACGCGCGAAGTGGCGCACCAGACACTCTACAGTACATGTCCGGTGTGCCACCGGACATCCAGGCGAGCCCAGCAGTCAGAGCTCCAACGGTCGGAACCCAACGACCTGGTGACGTGGCTGGCGCACCGGACTGTCCGGTGCACCATGCGACAGACAGCCTCCACCAAACGGCTAGTTTGGTGGTTGGGGTTATAAATACCCCCAACCACGCTACATTCAAGACATCCAAGTTTTCCTACTTCAACTACTTACAAGAGCTCTAACATTCAATTCTAGACACACCCAAGTGATCAAATCCTCTCCAAATTCCACACAACGCCTTAGTGATTAGTGAGAGAGATTTGCTTGTGTTCTTTCGAGCTCTTGCGCTTGGATTGCTTTCTTCTTTGATTCTTTCTTGCGATCAACTCAATTGTAACCAAGGCAAGAGGCACCAATTGTGTGGTGGCCCTTGCGGGGAAGTTTTGTTCCCGTTTGATTGAGAAGAAGAAGCTCACTCGGTCCGAGGGACCGTTTGAGAGAGGGAAAGGGTTGAAAAAGACCCGACCTTTGTGGCCTCCTCAACGGGGAATAGGTTTGCGAAAACCGAACCTCGGTAAAACAAATCTGCGTGTCACACTCTTTATTTGCTTGCGATTTGTTTTTCACCCTCTCTCGCGGACTCGACTATATTTCTAACGCTAACCCGGCTTGTAGTTGTGATTAACTTTGTAAATTTCAGTTTCGCCCTATTCACCCCCCTCTAGGCGACTTTCATAATGAAAGGCTTAAAAATGAGGTCAAGAAACTTAAGAGTGAAAATGAACATCTTACAACAAGTGTGCAAAAGTTCAACAAGGGCCAATACCTCCAAAATGAGTTGCTTATGAACACTGTCATGAAAAACAACAAGAGTGGTATTGGATACAATGCTTTTGTACAAAAGAAAGCTACTACTCAATACAAGCCAAAGCAGACTCACAAGCCTATCAAATGCTTTGAGTGTGGAAATGAAGGTCATTTTGCCCACAACTGCAAAGCCAAACCACCAACTCCCTTACCTAAGCACTCAAGACCATTTGCTTTCAATGCTCATTATGTTCTAAGAAAAGTTGCAAATGGAAAGGTCAAAGTTACATTCCTAGGTCCACCAAACAAGAGTAGACCTAGACAAATTTGGGTTGCAAAGTCCTTGATTGAGAGAGTCACTGGTCCTATGCAATATAGGGCCCTCAAAACTCAAGCTTAATTTGTCTGTGGATGTAGGTGAACTACAAGACCGGTGGAAGCCATTGGGTTATTGACAGTGGATGCACACAACATATGACACGCAACCCACGGATGTTCACCTCACTTGATGAGAATGTTGATGGACAAGACAAAATCACATTTGGAGACAATTCAAAAGGGAAAGTGCAAGGACTTGGCAAGGTGGCAATTTCAAATGATTTATCAATTTCAAATGTTCTCTTGGTTGCACCTTTGAGCTTCAATTTATTATCAGTGGGTCAACTCTGTGATCTTGGACTTCAATGCTTATTCACTCCAACAGAGGTTATTGTATCAAAGATGGATGATGAATCAATGGTGTTCAAGGGATTTAGATACAACAATCTCTACTTAGTGGATTTCACTTCAGAAGATGCAAACTTAAGAACTTGCCTCTTCACCAAAGCTTCACTTGGATGGCTTTGGCATAGGAGGCTTGCACATGTTGGGATGAGCACACTCAAGAAGGTATTAAAGAAGGACATGGTTAGAGGGTTAAAGGATGTGGTATTTGAAAAGGACAAGCCATGTAGTGCATGTCAAGCTGGGAAGCAAGTTGCTAATACACATCCTACTAAAGCTTTCATGTCAACATCAAGGCCACTGGAACTACTTCATATGGATTTATTTGGACCTACAAATTATGTAAGTGCTGGTGGCAACCTCTACTGTCTAGTGATTGTTGATGATTTCTCAAGATACACTTGGGTGTTCTTTCTCCATGACAAATCTGAAGTTGCATCCATATTCAAGAAGTTTGCCAAGAAAGCACAAAATGAATTTGATTGCAAGATCAAGAAGATTAGAAGTGATAATGGTAAAGAATTTGACAACACCAACATTCATGAGTACTGTGATGAAATTGGGATCAAGCATGAAGTATCTGCAACATACACACCTCAACAAAATGGAGTTGTTGAAAGGAAGAACAGGACCTTGATCACACTTGCAAGAACAATGATTGATGAGTATAACACACCGGAGAGGTTTTGGGCCGAAGCTGTCAACACTGCATGTTATGCATCTAACAGGCTATTCCCTCACCGGCTACTTGCGAAGACTCCCTATGAACGGCTAAATGGGAAAAAGCCAGACGTCTCCTTCTTCCGGGTGTTTGGGTGCAAATGCTACATCTACAAGAAATGCTATCACCTAGGGAAGTTTCAAAGATGTTGTGATATTGGTTTTCTTTTGGGTTATTCATTAAAGTCCAAAGCATATCGAGTATTCAACCATGCCACTGGCGTGGTAGAAGAAACATATGATGTGGAATTTGATGAGACTAATGGCTCCCAAGGAGCACTTGAAAATCTTGATGATGTAGGTGATGAGACACTTAGGGAAGCAATGAAGAACATGCCAATTGGAGCTATCAAACCAAAAGAAGATGAAGAAGAGGTGCAAAACATTGACAGGCCTTCTTCATCAAATGTACCACAAGATGATGAAAAAGATGAGAGGCATGCAAATGAAGATACATTTGTCTCTCATGAACAAGCAAGGGTACAAGCCGAAGATGTTGATGCTCTAGGATCTTCTTCCCAAGTGGTTGACAGGAGAAACTAATCACTACTTCAAGCTCATCCTCAAAACCAAATCATTGGGAGTCCTTCACAAGGGGTTATTACTCGATCACATAGACATGCTTCTTTTATTGAACATCACTCTTTTGTTTCTTGTGTTAAGCCTACTTGTATAGATGAGGCGCTACAGGATCCGGACTGGGTGAACGCCATGCATGAAGAACTTAACAACTTCACCCGTAACCAAGTTTGGACCCTGGAGAAGCCCCCACAAGATGCAAGAATCATTGGAACAAAGTGGGTGTTCAGAAACAAACAAGATGATCAAGGTGTGATTGTAAGGAACAAGGCAAGACTTGTTGCAAAGGGATTCTCTCAAGTTGAAGGCTTAGATTTTGGAGAGACCTTTGCACCGGTTGCTCGACTGGAAGCCATCCGTATCCTACTTGCATATGCATCATGCTATGATATAAAACTTTATCAAATGGATGTAAAAAGTGCATTTTTAAATGGCTTCATAAATGAACTTGTATATGTTGAGAAACCACCTAGATTTGAAGACCCTAGATATCCTAACCATGCTTACAGGTTGTCCAAGGCGCTATATGGGCTAAAGCAAGCTCCAAGGGCTTGGTATGAGCGCCTTCGCGACTTCCTCATCGAAAAGGGCTTCAAGATCGGGACCGTCGACGCAACTCTATTCACAAAGAAACATAACGGTGATATTTTCATTTGTCAAGTATATGTTGATGATATAATCTTTGGCTCGACAAATGACTATCATTGCAAGGAATTTGGTGAGTTGATGTCGAAGGAGTTCGAGATGTCAATGATTGGTGAGCTGACGTACTTCCTCGGCTTTCAAGTCAAGCAAATGAAAGATGGTAACTTTCTCTCACAAGAGAAGTATACCAAAGACTTGTTGAAAAGGTTCAACATGGAGAAGTGCAAACCAATCAAGACACCTATGCCAACAAATGGACATCTCGACCTAGATGAGGGAGGTAACCCGGTTAATCAAACTCTCTACCGTTCTATGATTGGTAGTTTATTGTACCTTACCGCATCTAGGCCCGATATCATGTTTAGTGTCTGCATGTGTGCTAGATTTCAATCTAATCCTAAGAAAGCTCATCTTCGCACTGTTAAAAGAATTCTTAGGTATCTCAGGCACACCACGAGCATTGCTCTGTGGTATCCCAAAGGAGCTACTTTTGATTTAATTGGCTATTCCGATTCGGATTATGTCGGTTGCAAAATTGATAGGAAAAGTACTTCTAGGGGATGCCATCTGCTTGGTAGATCACTAGTTTCGTGGACATCCAAAAAGCAAAATAGTGTTGCCTTGTCAACTGCCGAAGCGGAATACATTGCCGTAGGTGCTTGTTGCACACAAATTTTATATATGAAACAAACTCTTCCAGACTATGGCGTAGTTCTAGAAAAGGTACCTTTATTGTGTGATAATGAGAGTGCTGTTAAAATTGCTAATAATCCTGTACAACACTCTCGCACCAAGCACATTGATATCCATCATCACTTCCTTAGAGATCATGTTGCTAAAGGAGATATCATTTTAGAAGGAGTGAGGTCGGAAGATCAATTAGCGGATATTTTCACTAAGCCACTTGATAAGACCCGCTTTTGCATGTTGAGGAATGAATTAAATATACTTGATCTCAGAAATTTTATTTAAGATGTCAAATGGTGTTGTCAAGCTTGCATTGCATGTTTAAATTTCTTGTATTGCATCTAGGGCTTGTCTAACCTAGTTGAGATAACCGCCAACAAAGCGAGTGAAAAAGCTTAACTCGGATCAAACTTGACAAGTCTTAGTTTTTAAGCTTTTAGCACTTAAATTCTTACTTTTTATGCAATTGTTGGTTCTTGAAATATGCATGAGGTACTGCACTTAGGGGAGTATTCAAAACTCAAATCACTCCTGAAAACCCCTAGTGCAAGGCCAAAATGCAAATTTCACCATTTGCCTATTTTCTCTAAAAATTATCTAGCCTATGGCAAAATATTTTGAAAATTATGAGAAAATATATGAGGGTGCCAATACCTGTCCCAACAAGTGTTATTTTGTGTGATTATAAGTTGGGATTTGGTTTGGTTAAAAACTAGATAGAAAAATTCAAAATTCCAAGTTTTCCCTTTGTCTGGGCTCACTGGACAGTCCGGTGTGCACCGAACACTGCACTGTGCAATGTCCGGTGCACTGGCAGCCGCGCGCTTCAAATCCATTTTCCTGTGCGCTGTCCGGTGGTTCACCAGACAGCTACTGTGCGTTGTCCGGTGTGCACCGGACAGGCACTGTAGACTGTCCGGTGCGCCCATAACGTGTTTTAAAAAATCGGCCTCCAGCCCGAGCTGAGCCAGAGGCCTTTCATTCTCTGTTCTCTGCCTCTTCTCAGCTCCCCTGATGATCACCCCCTCCCTCTGCTCACTGGCGGTGATCGACGACGTCGTGCTCCCGTGACCCTCTCTTGCGTAAGCTCCTCTGCCTCCTCCTCTCGGTGAGCACCTCCCTCCATTGTCTTCCCCCCTCTCTCTCTATTTCTCTGGTCAGTGAACTCTCTTCCACCTCTCTTGTGCCAAATTCAAATCCTTAAGAATTCCTGTGAATCCATGTTGTTGGAGATGTTCCTCTGTGTGCCTTGAACACCCTTGTAGGTTCTCAGCTCCTTAGGGAGGGTTACACAGCCTTAAATAGCCGTTTCACCGAAACCCTAAATCCTCGCACACCACATGCTCGGTGAAATGCCCAAACCAGCCAAAAATGCTCCGATTGAACCCAAATTTTTCAGGCACCTTCACAACACCTCCAGTAACATATTCGCCAAATTTCACGCCCATCCGATATACCAGGCTTCAATTTCACTCAATTCCCCATTTCGTGCGATCGTTTCCGAGCCGAGTGCCCAAATTTCATTTTCTTCGCCTAAATTCAAACCAAGCACACACTTCACTCATATTCACCCATATAAACCTATTTGTGAAGTATCGGCTCCATTCCACGTCATTTCGTGCCTCAATTCGAATTCCAAACCTCCTATGGCTCTATTTCTCGTTCAAACGCCGTTTTCGCGTCGTTTGACCTCTCGATCGCCATATCTCTCATTTTATATGCCATATTTCTCTGTGTATGTATTTATTCACATTTCATATACTTATGACTATGTGACTAATACGTGCTCACCACTTCTGTCATTTCAGTGATCTTGCCTGCCCGTGAGCCATCTCCTGTCCTGCCTGGATTTCCACCTCTCGTGTGAGTTTTCCAGGTAGACATCTCCTCCTTTGATATTCTATCGACTATTATCGACTTGTGCTTAGCTTCTCTCTCTCATTTGCAGTCGTCAGGTTAGGATGCCGCGCATGAAGAATGTGTCGGCGCCAGGGGGAGGCGATGATGAGGATCCTCGTCGCCCCTTCAGGCAGGTCAAGGGCAAGACCGTATACTTGGAGCAGCAGGAAGGCCGAAAGAAGACGAGTATGGACAGAGCAGCCCGAGCAGCGGCAGCAGCAGCAGCAGCCGCTGAGCAGGCCGAGCTAGGAGATCAGCCTCAGACTCCTTCAGATCAGATTGCGTACCGTGTTCGTCGCCTCGCCTCCCGGCCTCGCTCCTACACTCACACCACTGCTTCCACTCCACCACCCACTTTGCCTGCTCCTGTCACCCCAGTTGCGCCATCCACCACCTCCACTACACCAGCTTCCACTACTCCTCCTCCCGCTCCTGTTTCCGCTCCTCCTATCCCACCTGCTCGCTTCCGGGAGCGCGATGAGACTGAGGTGCGACCTCTGGTTGCAGATCCCAGGTTGTTTGACCTTCAGCGTGCTATAGCGGCACGGGTACGCAGGTTCAGATACGTACCCGTGGAGTCTTGGTTACCGGCTCAGAGGGATCCTGCTGCAGTTGACCTCTTCAGCACCCGTATTCAGGAGTCCTTTTTCAGAGCTCAGATGTCTGCACAGATTGCTCTGCGAGTGCACCGGCTTCTGGATCTTCCTGCATTTCTGCTTGCCGCTGGTGCTGACTTTGAGGTACACCTCACCTATCTGCCTGGCCTTCTCTCACTTTTGACTACCAACGGCAGGTATGTTGAGGAATGGGTCCGAGTTTTCTACGCTACTGTATGGATCGACCCTGATCATCACTGGATGAGGTTTCGTTTTGAGCGAGAGGATGTCACTATCCATGCCAGCCACATTCATCAGTTTTTGGATTTCATGAGTCATCGACTCGTCTTCACAGCTTATGCTATGGCACCTCTGACCCTCCTCGTCGCCCTCACGGCGGTGTCGCTCCGGGTACAGCTCACGTCGCGGCTCTGTTCCGATCGCCCTTCTCAGATGGGTGGCGATGCTCTCCGGCAGATTTCACCACAGCAGCAACGTTTCTATTTTAGCTTATGAGACGGACACTTTTGCCGCGGATGGGGTACAGAGAGGCTACCACACATATCCAGCTCTGGCTCCTTGGTGCCCTGGTCTCTCACTCCGAGTTTGATGTTGTGGATTTCCTTATTTGTGAGATCGAGGACACAGTATTGGATGGTATGTGTGCTCGTCGACAGCTGCCATATGCTCACTATCTATGTAACATTTTTGCTCAGCTGATTCGGCCTCCCCAGTTTCAGGGCACACTTGAGGCCTCACGCCTCGTCTTTGGGTCCTACCGTCCAACGCCTAAGGATCCTGTGCCAGCTCCTGCTCCAGTTTTTGACATTCAGGCCGAGGATACTGCTCTTCATCAGTTCGAAGCTCAGGATGCAGCAGTTGATGATGATGATGATGATGATGATTTTGGGATTCCACCTCCGCCTCCGCCTCCTATGCCTCCACACTCACATGATCATGAGGCTGGAAGTTCTAGTGCTACCCCTGCTGCCCCTCCTGCTATTGACCCTGCTCTTGCTTCGATTCTCCAGACACTTACTCAGCAGCAGGCTCACTTGGCAGCCGAGCAGACCCGCCAGGCAGCAGCCCATCAGCAGTTGTCCAAGAGGATGCTCTCGATGTTTCAGACAATACAGGACAGGCAGGATTCTCTTCAGCATCAGCTTCTTCAGGATCGGGCTGAGAGCAGGGCCTTCATGACTCTTATGCTACAGCATTCTGGTGTATCGATTCCCCTGGTTTAGTCTGCACCACCTCCACCTCTTCAGGCTCCTGTTGTGCCAGCGATTCAGTTAGGACCCCCACTTCCTTCTGTTGGTCTGTCTTCCTCTCCGCTCCGGTCGGTCACCCTAGCTTTCACGTCACCGGTTCTCAGCTCCGTCTGCCCTCAGCCGCCAGTGCCACCAGCTTCTGCTGTTACCACTACTGTTGTGGCGTTGTCTTTGACCACTTCAGATCCGGCAGCTTCTGCAGCGCAGCCTCAGTCCGAGTCAGTACCAGCTCCAGCTTCTACAGCAGATCCTAGATCCGAGACTGACTCTGACCCCCAGCTAGCGTTCGCTCTACTGCCTCGACCGCGACCGGATGCGTCCCCGCCACCTCCTCCTCTTCTGATGTGTAGGTTCGGGTACCCTTTTGGTGTTTGACGCCAAAGGGGGAGAGATATGAGTTGTGAGAGCTAGGGGGAGTTAGGGAGTTAGTAGAGAGTTATTTTGATGTAATATATGTGCTTGTTACTCTCTGTACTAGCTTGGTGCTTTTGGCTCACAAACTCTATATATACTCTCGATGCTTATGATTGACTGTGTGTATTATGTTTTCACCTTATATGTTATCACCAGTCTTTTAGTTCTTGTTCATCGATTTGATTTCACTTTTATATGAACAAGAAACTTACGATGTGTATGCGCTCATTCTTATTATTATGGTACACATTCTTTCTGTCAAAGATTACTGAGTATAACTAACCATCTTTTCTATTGACAGAAATTTCAAAACAAACTACTCTCACAAATCTTGTAGGGTTGTCATCAATCACCAAAAAGGGGGAGATTGAAAGCATCTAGGCCCCTGGTTGGTTTTAGTGATTAATGACAACGTAATGTTATATGTGACTAATGTGTGTTTTGCAGAGACAAATGTAAGTTAGGTCACATTACAGGTAGAAGTACTACAACGGTGAAAACAATCCCGGAGATGAGAACTCGAAGCGACGGCTAAAACGACAAAACAAAAGGTGAAGGACTACGGAGTCCGAGTGTCAAGGAGATGTGGACACTAGTGATTTAGTTAGGTCTTTTATTCTCTTTTAGCCGTACTATAAAGAGGGGTTGTCGATGAGTAGTTTGACCAAGAGAGTTCTAGTGTAGTGTTGGTGCACATTTACACTCACATATAGTGCTAGGTGTCACTCTAGAACTCACTCACAAGTTAGAACAAAAACCGATTTGAAAAACAGTATATAAAAGAAAATAGGGTTTCTGGCCTTGGGGCACCGAACTGTCCGGTGTGCACCGGACTGTCCGGTGCGCCCTCTGCCAGGTGGGCCAGGCTGGCCCAGGGGAAGGCTTCCCCCGAGCAGAAAAACCCGAGAGTGCCTGTTTCAGAAATGAATTTTAGTGGCACACCGGATAGTGCACCGGACTGTCCGGTGTGCATCGGACAGTGGTTGTTCACTGTCCGGTGTGCCATCAGCCCAACGGCTAGCTGTCAGAACTAGCCGTTGGAGTCGACCGTTGGCGCACCGGTGGCGCACCGTTGGCGCACCAGTGGCGCACCGGACTGTCCGGTGCGCCCATGCGCAGAAGATTGCTGGTAACGGCTAGTTGGTGGGTGAGGGCTTTTTATACCCCTCCACCCACCATATTCAATGTCTTGTAGCCCACATTAATTCCAGCACATTGCTAGAGCATTGCAAGCACCAAAAGCCTAGTGAGGAGATTAGAGAATCTTAATCCCGCATTTGTTCCTCATTAGCGCTAGCGAGAGCCACCTAGAGCACACACCACTTGCATTAGGCTTCTCTTGGTCAAGCGAAAGTCTACGGCTTGTTACTCTTGGTGATCGGCATCACCTAGACGACTTGGTGGCGTTGGGAGCTCGGTGATCACCGTGAAGGTCTTGTTGGTGACCCGACTCAAGTTTGTAAGCGGTCTCGAGGGATCCACCGCGCCGGAGTGGCAAAGGATCATCTCGTAGTGAGCACTTGGTTCTTGCGAGGACCAAGGGGGAGCGATACCCTTGCGTGGGTGCTCCAACGAGGACTAGTGGAGAGTGCCGACTCTTTGATACCTCGGGAAAAATTGGAGGAGTCTTCTCCGCACTTTACATTGTGTATTTGTTTAACAAGTATTTGAAGTATTGTCTTAGCATTGTTGTATTTTTAGTATTATTATCTTAGTGCTAGTTGTTGGGGGTAAAGTTGGGCTCTTGCTTAGCTCTTGCTTAGGTTTTAATTAGTGTTGATTTTTAGAAAAGCCCAATTCACCCCCCCTCTTGGGCATCGTGATCCTTTCAGGGGCAAAGCAGCTGGTCGAGGCTATTGGTTTTGCCGAACAACTTGGATACCCTTTGGGATCCACTATCTTTGGGGGCGGATCGGACGATTATTTATACTACTACCCAGACAATATGGAAACAGAAGTATGTCGCTGTATGGCAGATAATGTTGGTTTCCCAAAGCTAGAGGCCATGCTTTCGACTATTTCTTCTGAATACTTTTCTGATTGTCTGGCTTACACTCATCTTAAGGTATTTTCTATCAATTTTTGTTCTTTAACTTTGAGTTGCTTTGATGGAATGGCTTATTTTTCTCTTTTTTATATCTTTGCAGGTTCTATTCCTAAGTAAGGACTTAAGGAACAAGAGGAATGTTGAGGGCAAAGCTTCCCAGAAAGAAATAATGAAACTTAGATCCGAAGTGTCCAGGCTTCAGTTTGATTATGAAGAGAAGGAAAAATCTTTCAAGATCCTAGAAAATGATTTTATTGACAATCGGACCGAAGTCTAGAAAATGCGCGAAGAGAAGAATAAGCCTTATGCTTCCAACGTAGAAAAGGACTGGCGAATTGTGTCGCTCGAAGCTGAGCTGGAGTGAGTGAAAGAAGAGCACGAAGCTAAAATTACAAAGCTGATGCAAGCATCCACCGAAGTGGCTATCAACCTTAGCAGCGCTCAGGTGAAGATCGATGACCTAAAGGATGAAATAAATCATTTGAGAGGACTTATGAAAACTACCAAATCTTTCTAGCCAACTGTCACACCCTTGGCAACAGATGTCATAATGACTTGCTGAAAACCTTCTCTACTGTCAGGGCTCTATCTAAAGAGAAAAGTTTTTTAGATGGTGACTTGGAGGGCCTAATGAGATGAGTGCTTAGTTAGACCCGTGCTTTCAAAGGTGTTCTCTCAGCATGAGAGGACTACTGTGCTTGGAAACGTGCCCGAAGCACTGCTTTGGTTCTATTGAAAGTCAGGTGCAATCACGTGAGAGCTTGCATATAACCCGATTTCTGAGTTTCTACTGACCATGTCCGAGTGATTTTTCTAGCACTCGCGCGAGGTCAGGAATTGATTGTATTCATCTTGATAACGGGATCTATGTTAGTCTATGGACTTGGATCCAGGGAGGATGCCTTGACCATGAGACGAGAAAAAGGAATTAAGGATTAATGTGTGGATACCTGAGTCAAGCTTTTGAACGTGCTAAGCACATGTCGGGAAAAATGGTAACCGATAAACCTAGTACCTGAGTGAAGCCGGGCGCGGACTTTATCCCTCATGCGACCTGAGACTGGGTCTCCCATGCTAGCTATGGTGGGTACAAGTGCGGTCACTGCATGGCGGCAACCGGGGTCAGTGGAGCATTGTATGCCAAGGCGGTGAGGCCTGGACGCGAACGGGGAATCGATGGGGACAGTTGTCATGTGTGGGGTCGGAGTACCCTGACATGCCGTGTGTTTAGGTTTACCTTGCAAGGATAAAACCCGATTCGAATCGTCTGCTTCTCGCAGCTAATGAGACTGCTTGACCCCTTGTACTACATCGAGTAAGAAGTGAAATGAGGTTACATGAGACAATTTGTTGATTGAACTAAATGCTTGTCACCATGTATGCTTAGAAGGAGCAAACCTAGCTAAGATAATGATGTTAGAATTTGAAAAGCTAAAAATTAATTTTAGAAACAGTTAGTGCTTTTGGCAAACCAAACCCCTCTGCCAAACAGCTGCATAGTCTAGAGGTAGAGGAGTAGACTCCTCACACCGGGTAAGTCTAGTTGAGTATTAGTATACTCAGCCTTGCTTGTGGCATAATTTTTGCAGGTGCGATTCAGGAAATGGTTGATGGTGTGACTTGGCCTACCACCCTGCCACTGGGATGGACGGTCGAGTGGGATGTTGCTCCGGCAGGAGAGGAGCATGAGGAGTAGTGGGCTAGGCCTTGCCCATTTCCTCAATACCGACGACATCGATTATCCGCTGCATTTTACTTCGTGAACTCTTATGTGCTACTCAAAAACTCAGATCTATGTAATAATTCAGCACTTAATTTGAGGTTTCCTGTTTTATTGTATTTCTTCTGTGACTCACCTTCGATTGAGATTGTGGAATTTGATCATGATTAAGTGGCTCTATCAGACTAGATCTGAGGGATTGACGGGTTATTCCGATTTAAGTGTGTTACGGCCCCTGAGGCGTGACTTAGGCACTTAAGCTGGAATAATTTGGGTGGTTCTACCACAGCTGGTATCGGAGCAAATTCCACCACAGAGAAGGACAATAAACCATGAATACCATTTTCAAAAACAAAAACTTGCCTAGAAACTGCTACGGATCGTCAGGACTAGACCGCTAGACTTAGGACGAAATGCCTTAGGCATAGAGGGAGAAATAGGTGGCTAATTAATTAGGCCCCGTGGGCCAATACTTAGACTTTTTAAGGATGCCCTAAGAGCACCCTATTGTTTGGAGAGGAGACGTTACTTCCAGCATGCATGCATTATAAACACAAAAAGGAATTAAAACTTGAGCTAACCCACTACCTTTAAAACCATCCGGGCTCTCTTTTTCTTTTTCCTTCCACCATAATCTTTACCTTTGATTCCCTTCCGCAGATGAATTCACCCACCCCCGCCAGTGGAGGAGACACTCGTTTTAGTTCTGGCTTTCCTTCCATCTTGTGGGAAGTGCTTAACTCCGCTGGTTACCCTACGCCCTCTTTGTACACGGTGCAATTGTATGAGGAGCATCGGGTACCTCGTTGTCGGGTCTGGCTGACTTTGGAGGCTCATCCCCTTCAGCTGGGTTGGCGTTCGCTTGATTCTGAGACAATTGGATTCAGGACGGACGACACCATTGAAGCGGCAGCCATGAAGACTCTGACGACTTTCTGTGGCTACCATCCCCTGGAGATGGTGATGCACCCCTTGGGACTCTTCCCTGCTGAGAAGAAGGATGACCCCATGTGGTGTAACCGCGTGAGCCATGTGAAGGATGTGTGGGCAATGTATCCTGACTTGGTTGGGAGGGTCACCGTTCAGTGCATGAGTGCGTTGTACCGCCTTCAGGCCCTTCAGAGCGACGCTATGGCACACCTTGCTAACATCGCTCAAATCGCCAAGCTCACTCTCAACAGTCGGGAAGATTTTGTGGTCGATTTATCCACCGAGTTGGTAGAGAAGGATCTGCAGGTGGAAAGGCTGAGCCAGCGCATTACCACCTTGGAGCAGCAGGTGGAGATCCGGGACAACACTATTGATGTCTTGGAGAACTTGCTCCATGATGTGTAGAGGGAACTCGAAGAAGCAAATGACCACCTGGACATGCACCACTTGGAGATGGAGGCCAATGAAGCCGGAAGCGAGGGAGAAGAGGCGCCCAAGGAGCTAGGACCAGCCCCTGGTGCCAATGGGACTACCTCCGCGATGCCTCCTTCACCCGTATCCAGTGTCGCTTCCACCGCTCAGGGTTAAGCAGTAACTTCGACACTTTTAGGTAGATAGAAACCTATGCGAGCTTAGTTAATGTCAGATTTTGGACTAGGCTTACGGGTACTTTCCCCTGATTGATGTAACCCTGTGAACTTTTGGAATCTGTGGGATGTTGTCACCATGTTATCTTCATTTGAACCTAATATTATGATTATGACATTTTTCTTCCATATGAGATAATATATTGTCATCCGAAATCGTGAGTTGGGATAACAATGGCGGCAATCTCTGTTTTCAGATGGCAGCTAGGCAGCGTCGCGGGCATAACGAGCAGGTTCCCCGCCACCTCCTCCAGCTCCCACAGTGCAGGAGCTGATGGCCCAGCAGAATGAGATTCATGGTGGAGGCCAGCATCAGCGACCTCCGGCAGCGGCAACCTACCAGGAGTTCCTGAGTACGCAGCCGCCCTTGTTCACCAAGGCAGAGGATCCGTTGGACGCCGACGTGTGGCTCCGCGTCATTGAGTCCAAGTTTCCCCTCCTCACGGGAGACTGCCCTGATGAAGCCAAGGCTCGCTTCGCCGCGCAGCAGCTTCGCGTCCCTGCTCGGACTTGGTGGGACCACTTCCGTGCTATGCTCCCCGCTGATCGTGAAGTGTCTTGGGAGGAATTCAAGACTGCTTTCAGAGGACAC
This sequence comes from Zea mays, assembly GCF_902167145.1. Classification (NCBI taxonomy): domain Eukaryota; kingdom Viridiplantae; phylum Streptophyta; class Magnoliopsida; order Poales; family Poaceae; genus Zea; species Zea mays. Next base: position 223,500,262 of record NC_050099.1, on the reverse strand, counting down.
CACATCCCAGCTGGCATTCTAGATCGCAAGTTGAATGAGTTTCTGGCGCTTAACCAAGGAACCCGCACGGTACTGCAGTATGCGCAGGCCTTCAAGGACCTATGCCAGTATGCAGGGTACCATGCTGATTCTGATGAAAAGAAGAGAGACCGCTTCCGCAGGGGTCTTAACACCAAGCTGCGGGAACGACTCAATACTGTCCGGGCTAATAGCTTCAATGAGTTGGTCAACCTGGCCATCTCCCAGGAGGATTGCATTGTAGCTCACCGAGCAGAGAAGAGAAAGGCACCAATGGCAGCACCATCCGCTCAGGCCCAGAGGTTCAGGATTGTCTCACAATCAGAGCAGGAGTTTCCAGCAGCAGGCAAGCAGATGGGTGATCAGGCCACCTCAGCAGCAGCAGCCGGCACCCAACCGCTTTCCAGCTCCCGCTCCAAGAAACAATCAGCCTCCGCAGCAGCAGCAGTTCCGCCAGGGCAATGGGAACAAGTGTTTCACTTGTAGTAATATGGGCCACTATGCCAAGAATTGTCCCAGGAACCAGCAAAGGCAGATGCCAGCACCAAATCAAGACAAGGGAAGAAAGCAGAAGATACAAGTCAGGCAAGGGAAGCTCAACTTCACTACTCTGGAGGAAGTACCTGAGGGAGCTCCTATCATGACCGGTATCTTTCCAGTTTATAATCAACCTGCTTTAATTCTATTTGATTCTGGTGCATCTCATAGTTTCATTAGCCAAAAGTTCAGTGCTAAATGTGAACTGCCATTCTCTCACTCAAAAGGGTCATTTATGATAGTCACACCTGGGGGTAAAATTTCAACTAATCAATTAAACCAAAGTGTGCCTATTCAACTGGGAAGCCACATTGTCAAAACCACCCTTCTTGTTTTGGTTTTGGAAAATGTGGACATTATTCTGGGAGCTAATTGGATGACCTTGCACCAAGTTGTGCTTGATGTAGCCAGCCGTACCGTGGAAATTAATTCTCCGCTCTGTGGGAACTTCACCTTAATTCTGCCCAGTCAAGGTTCTTCTCAGTCATGTGCTTTCTCTATGACGGAGTTACCTCTAAAGAAAATCCCAGTGGTCTGTGAGTATGCAGATGTCTTTCCTGATGAATTGCCAGGAATGCCACCAGACCGGGATATTGAATTTGCCATCGAGTTGCAACCGGGAACGGCACCAATTTCCAAGAGGTCCTACCGAATGCCACCCGCTGAGTTGGCAGAATTGAAGAAGCAATTGCAGGAGTTGCTGGATAAGGGATTTATTCGCCCAAGTACTTCGCCTTGGGGATGTCCAGCACTGTTTGTAAAGAAGAAGGATGAAAGCTTGAGGCTGTGTATAGATTACCGCCCTCTTAATGTGGTAACTATCAAGAACAAGTATCCTTTGCCTCATATTGATGTTCTTTTTGACCAGTTGGTCGGGGCCAAGGTGTTTGTTGGAACTTACTCTCCCAAGCAAGTCGATCCAACGGGGGAGTGAGAGCAACGTAAACAAGGTTTCGATTCGAGATGGCCAAAGCTCTGTTAATCTAGCCTCTCAAGGGCACTGTGCGGGGGTATTTATAGGTATCTGAGTGCCCAGTGTCCTAAGTTAAGGACGCATGTGCCCTCAGGCGCCTAGGTTATCCCCGGAATATTCCCATAAAGCAGGGTTACAGACTGTAATTACAGGGAGACCTTTACAAATTAGGCACGTAATCCACGGCGGCCACGGAGGGCCTGTTACAATGGGCCAGATCACACGTGGGCCTCCATGTTGGACGAGGCCGCGAGATGAGACGACCTTGTCACAGGTCTTCGTCCGGCGACGCGTGGGACGAAGGGTAAGTCTGCCAGTCGTCTTGTCTCCGTTGGCGCAACGAGGTTGGCGAAGGCATCGAGCGAAGGGTGGCGTCTTCGTCTTCGCCCCAACATTTGCCCTTCGAGGGACCATTTCGACTAAGTCATCTGGTGCCGAAGACGTCGCTAGATGGTGGAGACGCTGCCCTCGCTCGAAGTGGTTCCGTGGGGGTTTTTGACATGACCGTTGATTGACGCCGTACTGTTGGATTGCGGGTTTCCCGAAGCGCCGTGCCCTGTGTATAAAAGGGGGCGGGGGCGGCGCGTTTTGAACTTTATCTTTCCGCGCTCCGCAAAAACCCTAACTTCCTTCTCAAACCGCTCGCTGCTCGTCTGCCCTCCTTGCTCGTCGGAGATCTGGCCCGTGTGAAGCAGACCGCCCGCCGTCGCCGACGATACGTAGCCATGCCGTCCTCTTCCTCTTCTGCTGCCGATACACCGCCGGCCGGGGCGTCGTCCGAGGAGACGCTGAGCAATGTGGCGGCGGAGGAGTTGCGCACCGGCGACATAGTGGAGTTCGGCGTGTCGCGGATGTCCTCGGTCCGTGTGCAAGACATGCAACAACTTGGGTATTTTGGCGGCGGAGTGGCACGTGTCCCGGGGGCAGAGAGGTCCCCGAGCCAGAAGGCGAGTTGGTCGTCTTCGAGGCTTTTTTCGCCGCTGGCCTTCGTCTGCCCGCGCATCGATTTGTGGGAGAAGTTCTGCGTAGATTCGAGGTCCAGGTCCACCAGCTGACGCCGAATGCCGTGGTGGCCCTGGCAAAATATATCTGGGCAACGACTTCGTACGGCAGGCAGCCCTCGGTCGAAGTCTTCGCGAAGCATTATTGTCTGCATTGGCAGAAAAGGAAAATCAAAAATAAGATTGCTCAATTTGGATCTTGCACATTTACGCCGAAGACCGGCAAGACTTCGATGGAAGTCGTTGAGTTGGTTCCCTGCGCCCGCAATAAATAGGGCAACTGGTGGGAATTTTGGTTCTACGTTGCTGAAGGCACAGTCGAAGACCATCCGGGGCTCCCCGTGGCCGTCATGTGTTCGCATTATTACTCAGCGTACCCGCAGTTTTAGGTAGCGGAGGAGGATGAAGACGAAGGGGCCCTGCGGTGCGCGGCCCGCATGAGTAGCGGCCGCGATCTGGTTGAGGAGTTTGTCGGGTATGGGGTATGGCCCTTGGCGCGTGGCTGGGCGCTGGGCGAAGCGTAGAGTGAGTGAAGTGGATGTCGGTCGGCTTCGTGTGGGCAGGGCTAGCAAGCGGGAATTGTTGTCCTCGCCGGTTGGGGCGAGTGTAGGTGAGGGGGAGTTGCGAAGTCTTTTTGAGGGTGAGGAGCTTAGGATAATGCTATTTAACTATAGGGAGATGGGAATGATTCCGAAGGTTGAACCAATGTAAGGTGTGATGCCCTCGCTGTACATATGTGACTATAGTTTGTATGATGAGGCTGTGCGCCTTCGCGCGTCCGGCTATGTCCATAGAGGCGTTGCGCACTTGGTCTAGCACGTTTATTATGTCGGTCCGGCTGCGCCTGTAGTCGGTCTTTGCGCGGACGGTGTAGACTTTTGCACGGATAGTCTTTTGAGGAAGACTTCGATTTTGCGCACTTATTGTGCTAGTCCGGCTGCACCCTTAGGCGACTTTTGCACGGATAGTCTTTTTGAGGAAGACTTCGATTTTGCGCACTTGTTGTGCTAGTCCGGCTGCACCCTTAGGCGGCTTTTGCACGGATAGTCTTTTTGAGGAAGACTTCGATTTTGCGCACTTGTTGTGCTAGTCCGGCTGCACCCTTAGGCGACTTTTGCGCGGACTGTCGCACGCGAGGGTAGCTAGCGCTGCCCCTCGCGGTGACTTTGTATTGGTCGAATGTCGAAGACCGTCGATGCGGTCTTTTTTCGACGTAGATTTTTGCGGGGGATTTTTCGCTTGTATATTACATGGCTCCGCCTCGTTAAAAACCTCACCCCCCAGGAGGAAAAGAGTGCGGGCCAGAATAAAATTGTTTTGCGAATTACAAGGGCGAGCTAGCCCTGAGGAGTCAAACAAAAAATTTGCGGAGATTATCAATGTTCCAGGAGTGCTCCAAGTCCTCGCCGGATGGCGTTGCGAGCCTGTACACGCTCGGGGACGCCTTCATCTTGACGATGAAAGGGCCCTCCCACTTGGGCTCCAGCTTGCCCCGGGACTCTGCCAGAGCTGTCCGAACGAGTACGAGGTCTCCTTCGCTGAATTCCCTCGGGATGACTGCGTGGTCACGCCATGCTTTTGTTTGGGCTTGGTATTTGTTTAGAGCCTGTAGGGCGAAGACGCGGTCTCCATCGATGAGGTCCTTCGAAGTGGGCTCGTCTACGTCGGGGACAGCTGACGGGACTGTCCGTGGGGACCCATGTTTTATTTCTTGTGGGGTCATGGCCTCCGATCCATATAGAAGGCGGAAAGGGGTGAACCCAGTTGCCCTGCACTCAGTCGTGTTTAATGCCTAGACCGCTTCAGGTAACAAATCGGCCCACTTGCCCTTTTTATCGTCGAGGAGCATCTTCTTGACAGCTGTGAAAATTTTGCCATTTGCGTGTTCCACAACTCCGTTGGATTGCGGGTAGTATACTGAGGCGAAGGCAAGCTTGGTGCCAATGGAGAAGCAGAAATCCTTGAAGTCTTGACTGTCAAATTGCTTGCCATTGTCAACTGTGAGTTCGGACGGGACTCCGAAGCGGCAAACAATGTTTTTCCAGAAGAATTTCTGGGCAGTCTTCGATGTTATTGTGGATACAGCCCTCGCCTTGATCCATTTGGTAAAATATTCGACAACGACAAAGGTGAAGTTGAGGTTCCCCTGGGCCGTGGGTAGGGGCCCGACGATGTCCAGGCCCCAGCGCTGAAGAGGCCATGTGTGGGCGATCAGCTTCGTGAACTGCGAAGGGCTTCCCGATCGTGGAGAAAATTTCTGGCAGGCTTCGCAGGACCTTGTGACCCAATTTGCGGCGCAGATCATGGCAGGCCAGTAGAAACCTTGACGGATTACCTTTGCGGCTAGTGCCCTGGGCCCTGCGTGAGAACCGCAAGTCCCGCTGTGGACTTCGCGCAAAATTTGGACGCCTTCGGTCTCGGTGACACATTTAAGCATGGGTTGATTGACCCCTTCTTGTAAAGTTGTCCTTCAATTAGTGCGAAGTCCTGGCTTCGATGTTTGAGGCGCTTGGCCTCATTGATGTTGGTTGGATGATAGTACCCCTGCAGGAACAGGGTTATTGGTGCCCGCCAGTCTTCGGTCATGATAACGTTGACTATGCGGTGGCCCTCGCTGTCATTGGTTATTTGGAGCCCCTCTGGGCTGCGGACGGCTGGCATGCCGATGACATGGTAGAATATGTCGGAGGGCAGGGCCTCACCTCGGGCGGCTGCCTTGGCCAACGCATCGGCCTCCTCATTCTTGGCACGGTCCACATGCTGTAAGGTGAAACCTTTGAATTGCCTCTCGAGACTACAGATAGCTGCGAGGTACTGCATAAGTGCGGGGTCCTTCGCTGCGTAGTCTTTCTCGACTTGGCCGATGACTACCTTGGAGTCTGTTCTGATGATGCAGGTGGTGATGCCAAGGGCCCTTAGCTTGCGAAGGTCGAGGATGACAGCTTCGTATTCTGCTATGTTGTTAGTGCATCTGTCAGACTCCAAAGCAAAGCTGAGGCGTGCTGCGTATCTGTGCTTGACCCCTGTGGGTGAAGTAATGATTGCAGCGGCGCCTGCCCTCGCATGGCACCATGCGCCGTCGCAATGGATTGTCCACACCTTCTCTACGGACGGGTCCGGCTGTGTTATTGGCCCAGTCCAGTCGACGACGAAGTCTGCTAGGACTTGTGACTTGATGGTTGTCCTGGGTTCAAATGTGATGTGGTAGCCGGAGAGTTTGGCTGCCCATTTGGCAATCCGGACTGATGCCTCCGGGTTTCTGAATAATTCGCCGAGTCCCCTATCTGAGGTAACCCAGACTTTGAATGCTTCGAAATAATGGCGCAATTTGCGCGAGGCCATAACAAGTGCATAGGCTATTTTTTCCAGTTTCGTCATATTACATTTGGATGTCGTAAGTACTTCAGAGACATAATAAACTGGACATTGCCTGATTGTGCCCTCTCTGCTCTGCTCTTGAACCAGCGCCGCGCTGACCGCATGCGGCGAAGCCGCGACGTAGAGCAACAGGGGTAGCGAAGGGTCGGGGCTTGTAAGAATGGCCAATTCTGACAGGTACTGCTTCAACGAAGCGAAGGCCGCTGCCTGCTCTGGCCCCCATGCGAAGTATTTTGCGCCGCGGAGTGTTTTGAGGAAAGGGAGGCTTCGCTCTGCGGATTTGGAGATGAATCTGTTGAGGGCAGCCAACCTGCCTGTCAGTCGTTGCACATCTCTGGCTGACTACGGGGGCGTCATATTGATGATAGCCTAGATTTTGGTAGGATTGGCTTCAATCCCGCGGTGTGACACCAGGTAGCCCAAGATTTTCCCCTGGCGAACACCGAAAACGCACTTTTCGGGGTTCAGGCGAAGTCTTGCGTCCCGCATGTTCGCAAACATTTCGGCGAGGTCGGCCAGATGGTCTTCCTTGCTTCTGCTGGCCACGACGATGTCGTCCACATACGTGAATATATTCCTACCGACTTGGCCCTCGAGCACCGTTTTGGTGAGCCGAGAGAAAGTGGACCCGACGTTCTTAAGTCCCTCCGGCATTCTGATGAAATAATACGTGTCAAAGGGTGTTATGAAGCTGGTGCTCGCCTTGTCCTCCTCCTTCATGTATATTTGATGGTAGCCGGAGAAGCAATCGAGGAGTGACATGACTTCGCACCCGACCGCACTATCGACGATTTTGTCGATCCGAGGCAGCGGGAAGTTGTCCTTGGGGCAGGCCTTGTTAAGACTGGTGAAATCGATACACATTCGCCATTTGCCGCTCTTCTTCTGCACCATCACTACGTTGGCGAGCCATGTAGGGTAGGCAATTGGCTCGATAAATTTGGCCTCCAGCAGGTGATGGACCTCGGCCTTGGCGGCCTCTGTCTTCTCGTCGAACATCTTGCGCAGCCGCTGTTTCTTCGGCCTTACCGAAGGGTCAATTCCCAAGCTGTGTTCGATGATGGAGCGACTGACTCCGACTAGGTCGAGGGCGGACCAGGCGAAGACGTCTTTGTTCTTGGACAGGCAGCAGAGGAGTCTCTCCTCATCATGCGAAGTGAGGTCTTCGCTGATGGTGACCGTCTGCTTGGGCGTGGCCTGGTCGAGGGGAACAGTCTTGGTCCCGTCGTTGCTCTGCAGTTGTGCTTTGTCGTGTTCTTTGTCAGTTGGGCTGGCAGACGCGGGGACCTCGCGCTGGGCCGTGAGGCAGTGCACGTTTCTTTGTCCAGGGACGAAGTCTCGTTCTATGTTACGTGCAGCCTGCTGGTTGCCGTAGACCGTGATGGCGCCTTGCGGACCTGGTATCTTCATGCACAGGTAAATTCCGTGAATGGCTGCCTCAAACTTGTTGATGGAGCCCCAACCCATTATGGCGTTGTACGGGTACACCATGTCGACGATGTCGAATGTGACTTGCTCACTTCAGGCATTGGGTGCTACACCGAAGGAGAGAGGTAACTCTATTTTGCCGACAGGGAAGGTGCCCTTGCCGCCGAAGCCGTACAGCGGGTTGTCCGAAGGCTTGAGCAGGCTGTGGCTTGTGCCCATGCGATCGAAGGCATGGAGGAAGATGATATCCTTCTAGCTGCCATTGTCGACTAAGACTTTATGCAGGTCCCAGCCTGCCACGCTGCAGTTGATAACCATGGCGTCGATGTGGGGTGCGCTGCGCAGATCGACGTCTCGGGCGTCGAAGGTTAGTGGCACATGGGACCACTTTGTCTGCATGACTGGGCCTATGACGACGACGTGGTTGACGCTGCGGTAATGGTCCCTCTTCTGCCACTTTGTGTCAAAGTCAGCGCTGGACCCCCCAGTGATCATATGAATGACTCCGCGATACGGCTGATCGGCGAAGTCCTCTTGCTTTGGGGCGTGGGGGTGGTGGATGTTTTGTTGTTGCTGGTGTGGAGGTGGGTGTGGGGGAGGTACGATTTGTACCTCCTGGTGGTGTTGGTATGCGTGGTGCGGTGGATGCGGAGCGGGGCCGTGGATGTATGGCGGAGGGGGTTGCTGATATGTGTGCGCGACAACTCTAGGGTTGTCGGCTGGTTGGGCCCGTGCCATCCTGTCTCTGGTGGCCTTCGTCTCTGGGCAATCTCTGGTAGGGTGGGCACAGTCTTCGCCGTGGAACAGGCAGTAAAATCTGCGCTGCTGTTGCGCACGTCCCCGGCCCCGACCCCGACTTCCGTTTCCGCGGCCCTGGGGGGATACTCCTGGCGGCGAGGGGCCTCGCCAGCAGGGTGCTGGTTGGCGATGTTGTGCACCTGTTGTTGATTGCAGCCGTCCCGACCGGAGTCTGGCTGCGAAGGCCTCGTCCACGTGCGGTTGGACTGTGGAGTGTCTTTGGGTTTCCTCTGAGACTCGACTTTGCGCTGGTGGAGCTCTTCGAATCTGGCATATTTTTCAAATAGCTGATACAACTCCTGGAGGTTCTTGGGCGCATCCCTGATGCAGTGGCTGTAAAGGACGCCGGCCCGAAGGCCACTGATGGCGTAGTGGATGGCGATTTGGTCATCGACCGAAGGCAGTTGTGACTTGAGGGTTAGAAACTTGCGGTAGTACTCCCGCAGAGTCTCTTTTTCGAGCTGCTTGCAGAGTGAAAGTTCGGCCAAGGCGTCGTTGTCTGGGCGGTACCCTTGGAAGTTGAGCAAGAATTTGTCCCAGAGACTTCTCCAAGAGTCGATGGACAATGGCGGCAACCTGGTGTACCAGGTGAGGGCTGGGCCTTCGAGGGCAATGATAAATGACTTGGCCATCGTGGCGTCGTCCCCTCCGGATGATGCAACGGCGACCTGATAGCTCATGATGTATTGTGCTGGGTCAGTGCTGCCGTTGTACTTGGGATAGGTCCCTGCCCTGAAGTTGGCGGGCCATGGTGACACCTGCAGGTGAGGCGCCAGGGGACTTCGCTCGTCAAGGTAGTTGACCCCTTGGAATGCCGCGGCGTGCGGGACGGCGTGTCCGCGCTGAGGGATGAACAGGTCTTCGATTTGTGCGCGCTGTTGGAGGGGTGGGCCATATTGCAGGCCGAGTTGGCCTTCGCTCTGCATGAGGGCGATCTCTTGTTCAAGCTCCTGAGCCTTCTGCTCTTCGTCGCGTATCATCTGTCGCACCTTGGCTTGTGCGGACACGCGTTGGCGCTTGGCCTCGAGGATCTCTTTTTGCTTCTGGACGTTGCGGTTCTTGATGCGCAAGGCGTGCAGTTGTAGCTGTTCTTCTGCCGAAACGCCGATGACTTCGCCATCCTCGGTGGCGTCCGCGCCCTCTGGTGGAGCGAAGCCTGGGGGAAGTTGTGGTTGTCCTCCAGAGCTGCAGGTGCGGAGACTGCCTTCGGGAGTGGGTTGCTCGTTGCGCTGCCTCTTGCTGAGTGCATCGTCTTCGCAGGCCTCTTGGTGGGTGGTGTCGACAAGGGCCTTGCCCTTTTTCTCGGCCAGCAGTGCTGCCTTCGCAGCCTCGTCAGCCTTCGAGGTAGCTCTCTTGGGTGCCATCGCGGGTGGTTTTTTCGTAGCACGAACGGTGGGCGCCAAATGTTGGAACTTACTCTCCCGAGCAAGTCGATCCAACGGGGGAGTGAGAGCAACGTAAACAAGGTTTCGATTCGAGATGGCCAAAGCTCTGTTAATCTAGCCTCTTAAGGGCACTGTGCGGGGGTATTTATAGGTATCTGAGTGCCCAACGTCCTGAGTTAAGGACGCATGTGCCCTCAGGCGCCTAGGTTATCCCCGGAATATTCCCATAAAGCAGGGTTACAAACTGTAATTACAGGGAGACCTTTACAAATTAGGCTCGTAATCCGCGGCGGCCACGCAGGGCCTGTAACAATGGGCCGGATCACACGTGGGCCTCCATGTTGGATGAGGTCGCGAGATGAGACGACCTCGTCATAGGTCTTCGTCCGGCGACGCGTGGGACGAAGGGTAAGTCTGCCAGTCATCTTGTCTCCGTTGGCGCAGCGAGGTTGGCGAAGGCATCGAGCGAAGGGTGGCGTCTTCGCCTTCGCCCCAACAGTGTTTTCTAAGATAGACCTTCGCTCCGGCTACCATCAGATCAAGATACGAGCAAGCGATATTCCGAAGACGGTATTCTCAACCAGATATGGGCTATATGAATTCTTGGTGATGTCATTCGGGTTGACAAATGCACCAACATATTTCATGTATCTGATGAATTCTGTTTTCATGCCTGAATTGGACAAATTCGTAGTGATTTTCATCGATGATATCTTGGTGTACTCTAAGAACGAAGAAGAACATGTCGGACATTTGCATGTAGTGCTTCAACGTCTGCGAGAGCACCACCTTTATGCCAAGTTGTCCAAGTGTGATTTTTGGCTAAAGGAAATCAAATTCTTGGGTCACACTATCTCTCAGGCAGGAATAGCTGTTGATCCTGATAAGGTGCAAGAGGTGATGAACTGGAAGCCACCAACGACTGTCCGTCAGATTCGGAGATTTCTGGGATTAGCTGGTTATTACTGAAGATTTATTTCGAATTTCTCTCGAATTGCGAATCCTATAACTGAGTTGCTGAAGAAAGAAGCCAAGTTTGTTTGGAGTCAGAAGTGCGAAGATGCCTTCCATGCATTAAGGCAGCATCTGACCACAGCACCAGTGTTAGCGCAACCCGACAACAGCAAGCCTTTTGATGTGTATTGTGATGCCTCTGGCATTGGACTAGGTTGTGTCTTAATGCAAGACAACCGAGTCATTGCTTATGCCTCAAGAGCACTCAGGCCTCATGAGCAGAATTATCCCACTCATGACCTCGAGTTGGCAGCAATGGTTCATGCATTAAAAATGTGGAGGCACTATTTAATGGGAACCCACTGCAACATCTTCACTGATCATAAGAGCCTTAAGTACATCTTTACTCAGGTTGATCTCAACATGAGGCAGAGAAGATGGCTAGAGCTGATCAAGGATTATGACCTGGAGGTACATTATCACCCAGGAAAAGCCAATGTGGTAGCAGATGCCTTGAGTCGGAAGTTGCAGTGCAATTGTATTCTGATGGATTCTCGCATCAACACCTTGTGTGATGAGTTGAGCAAGATGCAAATAGAAGTGATTCCTTCTGGTGCTCTGTCTCACATTTCTGTCGAGCCAGCTTTGCAAGACCAGATCATCATGGCCCAGCTCAGTGACAAGGGAGTACAGATTATCAAGAAGAATCTCCATCAGAAGGTTGAGAAGTATAAATGTTTCTGCCAAGATGAAAAGGGTGTATTATGGTTCAAAAGCAGATTGGTGATTCCTAAAAACAAGGACCTCAAGAGGAAAATCTTGGACGAGGCTCATCTCTCCAAATTCTCTATGCATCCGGGAAGCACCAAAATGTACCATGATCTGAAGCCTTGCTATTGGTGGACCAGAATGAAGAGGGAAATAGCCCAGTATGTATTGGAATGTGACACCTGTCAGAGGATAAAGGCAAGCCACTTGAAATCAGCTGGAGCTTTGCAACCCCTATCTATACCTTCGTAGAAATGGGATGACATCAGCATGGATTTCATCGTGGGTCTGCCCAACACCTCTCGTCATCATGATTCGATTTGGGTTATTGTGGATCGACTGACGAAAGTGGCACATTTTCTTCCTGTGCACACCACCGATAAGGCTCAAAAGTATGCAGAGCTATACATTGACCGGATCGTGTGTTTGCACGGATTACCTCGGACCATTGTTTCTAACCGAGGAGCCCAACTTGTTGCCAGATTTTGGGAACAACTGCAGGAGTCTTTGGGAACCAAGCTAATCAGAAGTTCAGCTTACCACCCACAGACTGATGGTCAGACGGAAAGGGTAAACCAAATTCTGGAAGATATGCTGAGAGCTTGTGCAATCGATTGTGGCAAGAACTGGGATAAGCACCTATCCTTGGCAGAGTTTGCTTATAACAACAGTTATCAATCCAGCCTAAGGATGGCACCTTTCGAATCTCTCTATGGAAGAAGGTGTAGGACACCACTCAATTGGTCTCAACCTAGAGAAAGAGGAGTTTTTGGACCTGACTTAGTGACTAAAGCCGAAAGGAAGGTCAAACTAATCAGGAAAAATCTAGAAGCTGCTCAGGCCAGGCAGAAGAGTTACCATGATAAAAGAAGGAAACCTCTCCAGTTCAAGGTGGGAGATTTCGTGTACCTCAAGGTATCACCCACCAAGGGAGTGCAGAGGTTTGGAATCAAAGGCAAGCTAGCCCCTCGTTACATTAGACCTTATGAGATCATCGAAGCATGTGGACCCGTGGCATATAAGCTGAAGCTAGCTTCAAAATTGTCTGCCATTCACAGTGTGTTCCATGTATCTCAGCTGTAGAAGTGTGTTCGATTGCCGACCAAGATCATAGCAGAGCCAGAATTGGAGATAGAACCAGATCTATCGTACCAAGAGTACCCTTCCAAGATTCTGGATTGCAAAGAAAGATCAACTCGGGCTAAATCGATCAAGATGTACAAGGTCCAGTGGAGTAATCACTCAGAGGAAGAGGCTACTTGGGAGACCGAGGAATTCTTGAGATCCAACTTCCCCGATTGCCTACCTAAGGAAACTGGTACGTAATCACACCCAACCCCTCCTCCTGTCCTTCGAATCTAAATTTCAAAGATATAATCTTAAATCAGAATGAAGTAATCATGAAACAAATTTTAAAAAGGACTTCCTTCTGAAGTTGCAAAGAGAATGACATTCGAAGAGCAGTTTGCCCTAATAATAACAATAATCACCCACTTCCTATAAGTCTCACCCTTCGCTTCACCCCGGGGGGACTCTGACCCGAATCTTGGGACGAGATTCCTTTAAGGGGGGAAGGCTGTGACACCCCAGTGTCACCTAGGGTTTCTCTCAATTGCTAACCCAAGAACCATCATTTTATGTGAGCAAAATTGAGCATGAACATCAAGTTGATTTAAAAATAAAGAACCCACTAAGCTTATACTTAAAAGCATCATGTTCAAAACAAATGGGCTTTTCAAAAAGGCAAAATGTGCAACCCCAACAAAAACCCTAATTGAGCCCTATAAACAAAATTCAAGAAAATGGGGAAAAGAGTATGAAAAATTTAGAATAATGGCTTGGGCCAAATATAAACATTGAAGTATATTTAATAAGCAACAATAAAGATTGAGGAAGCTTGGCCAAAACAATTTAAATAAAACTCTAAACAAGCCTCTCAAGTGGGATTTCACTAGGGAATTCTGAATTTCAGACCTTGAGCCAAAGATCAAGCGTGTTCACCTTGATCCCTAACTCAAATCTTAATGGCCCCATTGACAAAAACGTGCATAACTAACCTCTCTGTCTTGTGCCAGAAGATGGCATTGGGACGCGTGCCTTGGACACGTCAAACCAGAGATCTTCTCCCTGTGTGCGGCAGTGAGACAAACAGGATTTCTCCCCTCTCTATCTCTTAATCCAGTGAGCAAAACCTGCTAGCCTCCGCACACAAACGACAAAGGAACCTGAGAGGAAGAGATCTCTCAACGGGATCATGGCCATAATCTCAAAGATTTGGGACTAATCCGCGCTTGAACTCGACCTCTCTCTGCGCTGCCTCGTGCTCGACGTTGTGCCAGACGCCAGAGCGCGCACTGGCGTTCGCCGCGCACACCCCGAGCGCTTGTCAGAGCCCCGCCCTCAGCCGTGCTCGCCCGCGCCTATAAAGCCTCCTCGGGCGCGCCTCACTTCACCCCGCGCTCACCACCGCCGGCCAGACATCCCTCTTTAGCTCCAGCGAGCTCCCTTCCGCCCGCCATTGCCGCAAGAGCTTCGGCCACCGTGGCCAGCCCACCCCAGTCACCCCCAAGTCGCGCCAGCGCTTCGGTTAGCTCCGCCATAGGTCCATGAAGCTTCCCGGGCCCTCGGACCTGGCAGAACTTCACCGGAAGGCGAAGATCGACCTCACCGGACATCAGCCGCCCGCCTGCACGCGTAAACTGAGCACTCCGGTGAGCCATTCTTCAATTCCTCGCGCACACCCCTTCCTTGATCCCTGGTGAAGCTCTCTGACCCGTTTGATTGGTCAATTTCACCCTGGATAGGCCGGACTCCTCGCCGACAACAAGCTCCCCCGCCTGTGCACGCGGACCGGCCGACTCTGACCATCCCCGCCGGCGACCCGCACATCGTCGTGACCCTCAGGACCTCCCCTACACCCTCGGCCACCTCACCGGAGCAATCTCGCCGCCGGTAAGCCCCTCCGCCCTTTCTTCCGCCACGGGTACTGTATAATTTGGGGAAAGGACCTCGGGTTAGGATTAGAAGAATCCAGGGGGTTTTCTGAGATGTCACTGACTCATTTGAATAGTAGCCCAGGGACTAGTCTGTGAGAAAAACTTAAAACACCCACCAGGGACCCCGTTGCAAAGTAGTTTTCCGTTTAATCAATTCTGTTTAATCTTTTTAATAAACAGAGAACTTAGAAAATTCATAACTTGATGAATTCTTAACCAAAAGTTGTCAAACTAATTTTGCTAGATCCTGAATAATATAAACTATCATTTAAAAATAATGAACACTATGCTTTCTGTTCTAATTTTTAAAGTTTAAAATTAAAAACAGAAACTGACCAAACCTTGTTTAATTAAGGAAAATTTGTTATGTTTCTGTGTTGAACCTAAGAAAATTTGTAGATGTTCAAACCCCAATTAAACACTGTTCAAAAATAGTGAGAACCCCAGTACTGAAATATTTAGTGTAGATACCTATTAAAAGCCATTTCTACCCAAACCTTAGGAAAATCAGAAAGGCCTTAGAACTTAAAGACCAGTGGATAAAATTATTTTTCCTAGTTTGCTTCAGTAACAGAGAACCTAGGAAAAATAAAGGGACCTCTAGTCCAGATCAGAATTAAAGTGGAATGTTTTATTTAGCATTATTCCAACTAGAAAACAATTATTGCAATTATAAAAACAGATCCAAATTTGTTAATAAAAATCCAGTGGACTTGTAACCACCAACACCCCACTGCAAAAATAATGGACATCCAAACCCATCATTTTAAGTAAGGTAAATAAATATAATATGATAATGAGTCATATTTCAAATAAATCATGAATAACCCATAATGATGCAATAATGGGCAAATAAAATTTTGCTAGGTCAATAATGAGATAGGCCACCAGAGAAAAATGCAAACTCATTAGAAAGATGCAAAATAATACCTATTACCAATATTTTATAAGAAAGGCCATTTAATCCAATTAATGCATACCACCCCTCTCCTTAAGCAAAAAGATGCCAAACTTCAAAATGATTGCTCTTGCGCAAAATAGAAGCTAGGAAAAATCAGAAATCTGTTGTTTGATATTTTTCAAATATAGTGGTAGTAGAAAGCACCCCTTTTGCTATAAACTTTAGAAAATCCTAGTAAAATAACTAATAAGTATTAATGGCTCGAAATTTGTACCAAGTCATGTTATAGCATCTAAATACCAGCAAAAATAAATCTTAGAGAATTACCTACTATTATATGATAGTTGTAGTTCAAATCACCCTTCTACCCTAAAATTTGGTAATTTTGCCCAAAGAGAACTATTCACTTTTTGAACCCCAAATTTTGAGACGGAGAATTATACACCAGTAATAAGCCACTGTAATTTTACAGAATTTTTGGAAATTTATTAAGGTAACTTGTAGTTCAAACCCACTCCAAAAGCTCAAAGAGAATAAAGAAAAAGAAAGGAGAAATAAACCTCACTCCAATAAGTCCAACTTGAATTCTTGGCAAATCTCACTAAAGACCTTAAAAGGAATTCAGTGGGACCCCAAAAATAAACCTACCACTTAACTTAGCTAAGGTTGACCCAATTTACCAAGTATACCACCCAAAAGTCTCGTATAAGTAAGGTTTAGCTCTATCTAACTCAAGTAGATCATACACCATCAAAAGTTTAAATTACTAAAGCACATATCATAGCATGCATCTATCTTACGCATTGCATTCATTAGATTGTAATCTCGCCGACGGAGAGTACGTGCTCATCCCCGAGCAAGGAACTGTCCAAGAGGAGGACCAGGAGCAAGCTCCTGAGGCTGCTATCGAGGATCTCCCCGCAGCCCCAGCCATTGAAGGAAAGCCCCGGTTTATATGCATAACCGTATTATTATATGCTACTTTACTACAATTAATGCTTGTATGATTGTAATGTGCACTTAAGTGTAGGAGTTGCTTGAAACCTCTAGTTGCATGAACTTAGGATTCCTTTATGAGATGAATACTAGTATGCTAGGTCGAGTAGCTACTTGCTAATCAGGATCTCGGTAGAAGTCGAGTGATTTTTCTAGCAATCGCGCGAGGTCAGGAATTGATTGTATTCATCTTGATAACGAGATCTATGTTAGTCTATGGACTTGGATCCAGGGAGGATGCCTTGACCATGAGACAGAAAAAAGGAATTAAGGATTAATGTGTGGATACCTGAGTCAAGCTTTTGAACGTACTAAGCACATGTCGGGAAAAATGGTAACCGATAAACCTAGTACCTGAGTGAAGCCGGGCGCAGACTTTATCCCTCATGCGACCTGAGACTGGGTCTCCTATGCTAGCTATGGTGGGTACAAGTGCGGTCACTGCACGGCGGCAGCCGGGGTCAGTGGAGCATTGTATGCCAAGGCGGTGAGGCCTGGACGCGAACGGGGAATCGATGGGGACGGTTGTCATGTGTGGGGTCGGAGTACCCTGACATGCCGTGTGTTTAGGTTTACCTTGCAAGGATAAAACCCGATTCGAATCGTCTGCTTCTCGCAGCTAATGAGACTGCTTGACCCCTTGTATTACATCGAGTAAGAAGTGAAATGAGGTTACATGAGACAATTTGTTGATTGAACTAAATGCTTGTCACCATGTATGCTTAGAAGGAGCAAACCTAGCTAAGATAATGATGTTAGAATTTGAAAAGCTAAAAATTAATTTTAGAAACAGCTAGTGCTTTTGGCAAACCAAACCCCTCAGCCAAACAGCTGCATAGTCTAGAGGTAGAGGAGTAGACTCCTCACACCGGGCAAGTCTAGCTGAGTATTAGTGTACTCAGCCTTGCTTGTGGCATAATTTTTGCAGGTGCGATTCAGGAAATGGTTGATGGTGTGACTTGGCCTACCACCCTGCCACTGGGATGGACGGTCGAGTGGGATGTTGCTCCGGCAGGAGAGGAGCATGAGGAGTAGTGGGCTAGGCCTTGCCCATTTCTTCAATACCGACGACATCGATTATCCGCTGCATTTTACTTCGTGAACTCTTATGTGCTACTCAAAAACTCCGATCTACGTAATAATTCATCACTTAATTTGAGGTTTCCTGTTTTATTGTATTTCTTCTGTGACTCACCTTCGAGTGAGATTGTGGAATTTGATCCTGGTTAAGTGGCTCTATCAGACTAGATCTGAGGGACTGACGGGTTATTCCGATTTAAGTGTGTTACGGCCCCTGAGGCGTGACTTAGGCACTTAAGCTGGAATAATTCGGGTGGTTCTACCACAATGGTGTTATTGCTCAGTCCATCTCGGGTGCTGTTTTGAAAGGGAAGCTTGCTCCTATCTACCTCTTCCATGGTCAGCATGGCGTGGGCAAGACGTCCACGGCTACAATGTTTGCAGCAACGCTGAATTGCCATTCCCCAGGCAGGAACCAACCTTGTGGGCGCGGTGACGAGTGCATGTCCATATTATCGGAAAGCAGCAACAATATAGAAGAGATTGATGCTTCGACCTTTCTCAGGAATGCCCGTGAAGAGATTGATACTTCAAGGTTCTGATCGTTGATAATTGCCAGCACATGGAGTAGGAAGGATGGTACGCTATCTACAATAGCCTTGAAGGGATTCCTGATAGTGAGAGCACCTAGAGGGGGGTGAATAGGTGATCCTGTAAAACTTAAACTTATAGCCACAAAAAACTTGGTTAATCGTTAGCACAATAATTGCCAAGTGGCTAGAGAGGAGTCAAAACACAATAACCACAAGAAATCAATCACAAAGATGACACGGTGGTTATCCCGTGGTTCGGCCAAGTACAAAACTTGCCTACTCCACGTTGTGGCGTCCCAACGGACGAGAGTTGCACTCAACTCCTCTCAAGTGATCCAATGATCAACTTGAATACCACGGTGTTCTTCTTTTCTTTGATCTTTTCCCATTTGCGAGGAATCTCCACAACTTGGAGTCTCTCGCCCTTACAATTGAATTTCACAAAGAAACACAGAGCAAGGGGGAATGAGCAACGCACACAAGACTTCAAAAGATCAGAGCAACAACACGCACACAAGCAGCAACAAGAGCTCGCAACACAACTCAAAGAGTTCACAACTCCACAAGAGCTCTATATGCTATCACAATGAAACGAGTGCGTGAGATCAATGTCCTGGTGCTTAGGAATGTTGTAGGAATGCTTGGTGTTCTCCTCCATGCGCCTAGGGGTCCCTTTTATAGCCCCAAGGCATCTAGGAGCCGTTGAGAGCAAATCTGGAAGGCCAATCTTGCCTTCTGTCGTCGGGCGCACCGGACAGTCCGGTGCACACCGGACACTGTCCGGTGCCCGATTTATTTCCATAAACAGCGCAGCTGACCGTTGCTGACCGTTGAAGATCAGGGAGCCGTTGGCGCACCGGACATGTCCGGTGCACACCGGACAGTCCGGTGCCCCATTCCGACCGTTGGCACGGCCACGTGTCTCGCGCAGATCGCGCGGCCGACCGTTGGCCTGGCCGACCGTTGGCTCACCGGACAGTCCGGTGCACACCGGACAGTCCGGTGAATTATAGCCGTACGCCGTCGGCAAATTCCCGAGAGCGGCCTCTTCGCCCGAGGCAGCCTGGCGCACCGGACACTGTTCGGTGCACCACCGGACAGTCCGGTGCCCCAGACCGAAACAGCCTTTTGGCTGCACACAGCCAACTCTCCTCTTCTTTCTTCTTTCTGTTTCTAACACTTAGATAAGTATATTAGTACACAAAACCAATGTACTGAGGCTTAGAAACATACCTTTACTCGTGATTTTCAACTTGTCCATCCATGGGCATAGATTCACATTTAAGCACTTGTGTTTGCACTTAATCACCAAAATACTTAGAAATGGCCCAAGGGCACATTTCCCTTTCAATCTCCCCCTTTTTGGTGATTTATGCCAACACAACATAAAGCAACTAGAGCAAGTGCAAAATCACTTCAAATAAAAATAAATTTGAGTTTTATTCAATTTTGGCATATATGGATCATCCTTTGCCACCACTTGGTTTGTTTTTGCAAATCAAACTCAAATCTCTATCTCTAAATCAAACACACATGTTGAAGCATAAAGAGAGTCATTCCAAAAGAGATTGATCAAAGATTTCAAAAACTCCCCCTTTTTCCCATAATCAACACTTCTCCCCACAAGAGGCCAACTTTTGCCAACTTTTGACAAACACGACAATGCAAGAGTTTTGACAAACCAAAAACTCTATTCTACTATTTTCAAAATCTCTCAAGTGGTAGCTGATCCATTTATTGCTTTGGCCTTTATTTTCTCCCCCTTTGGCATCAAACACAAAAACGGGATCAATCTTGGCCCAAGAACCCCATTGCCTCACCAAAATCTTCAATTAAGAGCAAGTGGCAATAAGAGTTCATGAGATGAACTTGGAATAAGTTACCCTCTCATCGGAGTGCAGTGGAAGTCTTTCATGGTCCAAGTCCACCTTTTCCCTTTCAATTCTCCTTCGAGACTAAATCAAGCAAACTCAAGCATATGGTTAGTCTCAAAAGGGTCAAGTTGTAACACATCTCCCCCTAAACATGTGCATCACTTTGCAACGGACTTGTGAGGTCCAGGGAGTGTTTGTACAACTTGAGCACCACAATAAGCAACGAAATGCAGAATGAACATGATCAAAGGCATAACCACATGTATGCTACAATTCAATCCAAGTTCTGCGAATCTAAGACATTTAGCTCACTACGCAGCCTGCAAAAGGTCTTCTCATCTAGAGGCTTGGTAAAGATATCTGCTAGCTGGTTCTCGGTGCTAACATGAAACACTTCGATATCTCCCTTTTGCTGGTGGTCTCTCAGAAAGTGATGCCGGATGTCTATGTGCTTTGTGCGGCTGTGCTCAACAGGATTTTCCGCCATGCGGATAGCACTCTCATTATCACATAGGAGTGGGACTTTGCTCAGATTGTAGCCAAAGTCCCTGAGGGTTTGCCTCATCCAAAGTAGTTGCGCGCAACACTGTCCTGCGGCAACATACTCGGCCTCAGCGGTGGATAGGGCAACGGAAGTTTGTTTCTTAGAGTTCCATGACACCAGGGACCTTCCTAAGAATTGGCACGTCCCCGATGTACTCTTCCTATCGACCTTACATCCAGCATAGTCGGAGTCTGAATATCCAATCAAGTCAAAGGTAGACCCCTTTGGATACCAGAGCCCGAAGCAAGGCGTAGCAACTAAATATCTAAGGATTCGCTTCACCGCCACTAAGTGACACTCCTTAGGATCGGATTGAAATCTAGCACACATGCATACGCTAAGCATAATGTCCGGTCTACTAGCACATAAATAAAGTAATGAACCTATCATTGACCGGTATGCCTTTTGATCAACGGACTTACCTCCTTTGTTGAGGTCGGTGTGTCCGTCGGTTCCCATCGGAGTCTTTGCGGGCTTGGCGTCCTTCATCCCAAACTGCTTTAGCAGATCTTGCGTGTACTTCGTTTGGGAGATGAAAGTGCCGTCCTTGAGTTGCTTCACTTGGAACCCAAGGAAGTAGTTCAACTCGCCCATCATCGACATCTCGAATTTCTGCGTCATCACCCTGCTAAACTCTTCACAAGACTTTTGGTTAGTAGAACCAAATATTATGTCATCGACATAGATTTGGCACACAAACAAATCACCATCACATGTTTTTGTAAAAAGAGTTGGATCGGCTTTCCCAACCTTGAAGGCATTAACAATTAGAAAGTCTCTAAGGCATTCATACCATGCTCTTGGGGCTTGCTTAAGTCCATAGAGCGCCTTAGAGAGCTTACACACATGGTCGGGGTACCGTTCATCCTCGAAGCCAGGGGGTTGCTCCACGTACACCTCCTCCTTGATTGGCCCGTTGAGGAAAGCGCTCTTCACATCCATTTGGTACAACCTGAAAGAATGATGAGCGGCATATGCTAGCAAGATACGAATTGATTCTAGCCTAGCCACAGGAGCAAAAGTCTCCTCGAAATCCAAACCTGCGACTTGGGCATAACCTTTTGCCACAAGTCGAGCCTTGTTTCTCGTCACCACTCCGTGCTCGTCTTGTTTGTTGCGGAACACCCACTTGGTTCCCACAACATTCTGCTTGGGACGAGGCACCAGTGTCCAAACTTCATTCCTCTTGAAGTTGTTGAGCTCCTCTTGCATGGCCAACACCCAGTCCGGATCTAGCAAGGCCTCTTCTACCCTGAAAGGCTCAATAGAAGAGACAAAGGAGTAATGTTCACAAAAATTAACTAATCGAGACCGAGTAGTTACTCCCTTGCTAATGTCACCCAGAATTTGGTCGACGGGATGATCCCTTTGAATCATCGCTCGAACTTGGGTTGGAGGTGCCGGTTCCGCTTCTTCCTCCATCATATGATCATCTTGTGCTCCCCCTTGATCACACGCCTCCTGTTGATGAACCTGTTCATCGTCTTGAGTTGGGGGATGCACCATAGTTGAGGAAGAAGGTTGATCTCGTTCATCTTGTTCCTGTGGCCGAACTTCTCCAATCGCCATGGTTCGTATAGCGGCCGTTGGAACATCTTCTTCATCTACATCATCACAATCAAAAACTTGCTCTCTTGGAGAGCCATTAGTCTCATCAAATACAACGTCGCTAGAGACTTCAACCAAACCCGATGATTTGTTGAAGACTCTATACGCCTTTGTATTTGAGTCATAACCTAACAAAAACCCTTCTACGGCTTTGGGAGCAAATTTAGAATTTCTACCCTTCTTCACTAGAATGTAGCACTTGCTCCCAAATACACGAAAGTAAGATACATTGGGTTTGTTACCGGTTAGTAGCTCATATGACGTCTTCTTGAGGAGGCGATGAAGGTAGACCCTGTTGATGGCGTGGCAAGCCGTATTCACGGCTTCCGTCCAAAAGCACTCGGGGGTCTTGAACTCTCCTAGCATCGTCCTCGCCATGTCGATGAGCGTCCTGTTCTTCCTCTCTACCACACCATTTTGCTGTGGTGTGTAGGGAGCGGAGAACTCGTGCTTGATCCCTTCCTCTTCAAGGAACTCCTCCACTGAAAGGTTCTTGAACTCGGACCCGTTGTCGCTCCTTATCTTCTTCACCTTGAGCTCAAACTCATTTTGAGCTCTCCTGAGGAAGCGCTTGAGGGTCCCTTGGGTTTCAGACTTATCCTGCAAAAAGAACACCCAAGTGAAGCGGGAAAAGTCATCAACAATAACTAGACCATACTTACTTCCTCCTATGCTCAGATAGGCGACGGGTCCGAAGAGGTCCATATGCAGCAGCTCTAGAGGTCTTGAAGTGGTCATCACATTCTTGCTGTGATGTGCTCCTCCCACTTGTTTACCTGCTTGACAAGCTGCACAAGGTCTATCTTTTTCGAATTGAACGTTAGTCAAACCTATCACGTGTTCTCCCTTTAGAAGCTTGTGAAGGTTCTTCATTCCCACATGTGCTAAGCGGCGATGCCACAGCCAGCCCATGCTAGTCTTAGCTATTAAGCATGCATCTAGACCGGCTTCTTCTTTTGCAAAATCAACTAAATAAAGTTTGCCGTCTAATACACCCTTAAAAGCTAGTGAACCATCACTTCTTCTAAAGACAGACACATCTACATTTGTAAATAGACAGTTATATCCCATATTGCATAATTGACTAACAGATAGTAAATTATATCCCAGAGACTCAACTAAAAACACATTAGAAATTGAGTGCTCATTTGAGATTGCAATTTTACCTAACCCTTTTACCTTGCCTTGATTCCCATCACCGAATATAATTGAATCTTGGGAATCCTTATTCTTGACGTAGGAGGTGAACATCTTCTTCTCCCCCGTCATATGGTTTGTGCATCCGCTGTCGATAATCCAGCTTGAACCCCCGGATGCATAAACCTGCAAGGCAAATTTAGGCTTGGGTTTTAGGTACCCAACTCATGTTGGGTCCTACAAGGTTAGCACAAATATCTTTAGGGACCCAAATGCAAGTTTTGTCCCCCTTGCATCTTGCCCCTAGTTTTCTAGCAACTATCTTCTTATCTTTTCTACAAATAGCAAATGAAGCATTTAAAACATGATATATTGTAGAAGGTTCATTAGCTTTCCTAGGAATATTAACAACATTTCTCCTAGGCATATTATGAACAACATCCCTTCTACCAACATTTCTATTATGCACATATGAAGAACTAGAAGCAAACATATCATGAGAAAAATCACCGTACGCATTATAACTCCTATAAGCATTTCTAGTTTGTCTCCTATCATGATACAAAAAGGCATGGTTCTTTTTAGCACTAGTAGCCATAGGGGCCTTCCCTTTCTCCTTAGCGGGAATGGGAGCCTTATGGCTTGTTAAGTTCTTGGCTTCCCTCTTGAAGCCAAGTCCATCCTTAATTGAGGGGTGTCTACCGATCGTGTAGGCATCCCTTGCAAATTTTAGTTTATCAAATTCATTTTTGCTAGTCTTAAGTTGGGCATTAAGACTAGCCAATTCCTCAGTTAATTTGGAAATTGAAACTAAATGATCACTACAAGCATTAACATCGAAATCTTTACACCTGGTGCAAATCTCAACATGTTCTACACAAGAATTAGATTTACTAGCTACTTCTAGTTTAGCACTTAAGTCATCATTAACACTCTTTAAAGTAGCAATGGTTTCATGACAAGAAGATAGTTCACTAGAAAGCACTTCATTTCTTTTAACTTCTAAAGCATAAGATTTTTGTGCCTCTACAAATTTGTCATGCTCTTCATACAAAAGGTCCTCTTGTTTTTCTAAGAGTCTATCTTTTTCATTCAAGGCATCAATCAATTCATTAATTTTATCTACTTTAGTTCTATCCAATCCCTTGAACAAACTAGAGTAATCTATTTCATCATCACTAGACTCATCATCACTGGAAGAATCATAAGTGACATTGTTTTGATTACATACCTTCTTCTCCCTTGCCATAAGGCATGTGTGACGCTCGTTGGGGAAGAGGGATGACTTGTTGAAGGCAGTGGCGGCGAGTCCTTCATTGTCGGAGTCGGAGGAGGAGCAATCCGAATCCCACTCCTTTCCGATATGTGCCTCGCCCTTGGCCTTTTTGTAATGTTTCTTCTTTTCCCTCTTGTTCCCGTGTTCCTGGTCACTATCATTGTCGGGACAGTTAGCAATAAAATGATCAAGCTTACCGCATTTGAAGCATGATCGCTTTCCCTTGGTCTTAGTCTTGCTTGGCTGTCCCTTGCGACCCTTTAATGCCGTCTTGAATCTTTTGATGATGAGGGCCATCTCTTCATCATTAAGACCGGCCGCCTCAATTTGCGCCACCTTGCTGGGTAGCGCCTCCTTGCTCCTTGTTGCCTTGAGAGCAATGGGTTGAGGCTCATGGATTGGGCCATTCAACGCGTCGTCCACGTACCTCGCCTCCTTGATCATCATTCGCCCGCTTACAAATTTTCCAAGAATTTCTTCGGGCGACATCTTGATGTACCTAGGATTTTCACGAATATTGTTCACCAAGTGAGGATCAAGAACGGTAAATGACCTTAGCATTAGGCGGACGACGTCGTGATCCGTCCATCGCGTGCTTCCGTAGCTCCTTATTTTGTTGATAAGGATCTTGAGCCGGTTGTATGTTTGTGTCGGCTCCTCGCCCCTTATCATCGCAAATCGTCCGAGCTCGCCCTCCACCAACTCCATCTTGGTGAGTAAGGTGACATCATTCCCCTCATGAGAGATCTTGAGGGTGTCCCAAATCTGCTTGGCATTGTCCAAGCCGCTCACCTTGTGATACTCGTCCCTGCACAAAGAGGCTAGCAACACAGTAGTAGCTTGTGCATTTTTATGGATCTGTTCATTAATGAACGAAGGGCTATCCGAGCTATCAAATTTCATTCCACTTTCCACAATCTCCCAAATGCTTGGATGGAGAGAAAATAGGTGAGTACGCATTTTGTGACTCCAAAATCCGTAGTCCTCTCCATCAAAGTGAGGAGGCTTGCCAAGTGGAATGGGGAGCAAATGAGCATTTGAGCTATGCGGAATGCGTGAATAATCAAAAGAAAAGTTTGAGTTAACCGTCTTTTGTTTGTCATAGTCGTTGTCGTCGTTGTCCTTTTGGGAAGAGGAAGATTCGTCGCTGTCGTTGTAGTAGACGATCTCCTTGATGCGCCTTGTCTTCTTCTTCTTCCCTTCCTACCGTCTATGGCCCGAGCCGGAGTCGGTAGGCTTGTCATCTTTGGGCTCGTTGACGAAGGACTCCTTCTCCTTATCGTTGATCACGATTCCCTTCCCCTTAGGATCCATCTCTTCAGGCGGTTAGTCCCTTTCTTGAAGAGAACGGCTTTGATACCAATTGAGAGCACCTAGAGGGGGGGTGAATAGGTGATCCTGTAAAACTTAAACTTATAGCCACAAAAAACTTGGTTAATCGTTAGCACAATAATTGCCAAGTGGCTAGAGAGGAGTCAAAACACAATAACCACAAGAAATCAATCACAAAGATGACACGGTGGTTATCCCATGGTTCGGCCAAGTACAAAACTTGCCTACTCCACGTTGTGGCGTCCCAACGGACGAGAGTTGCACTCAACTCCTCTCAAGTGATCCAATGATCAACTTGAATACCACGGTGTTCTTCTTTTCTTTGATCTTTTCCCGTTTGCGAGGAATCTCCACAACTTGGAGTCTCTCGCCCTTACAATTGAATTTCACAAAGAAACACAGAGCAAGGGGGAATGAGCAACGCACACAAGACTTCAAAAGATCAGAGCAACAACACGCACACAAGCAGCAACAAGAGCTCGCAACACAACTCAAAGAGTTCACAACTCCACAAGAGCTCTATATGCTATCACAATGAAACGAGTGCGTGAGATCAATGTCCTGGTGCTTAGGAATGTTGTAGGAATGCTTGGTGTTCTCCTCCATACGCCTAGGGGTCCCTTTTATAGCCCCAAGGCATCTAGGAGCCGTTGAGAGCAAATCTGGAAGGCCAATCTTGCCTTCTGTTGTCGGGCGCACCGGACAGTCCGGTGCACACCGGACACTGTCCGGTGCCCGATTTATTTTCATAAACAGCGCAGCTGACCGTTGCTGACCGTTGAAGATCAGGGAGCCGTTGGCGCACCGGACATGTCCGGTGCACACCGGACAGTCCGGTGCCCCATTCCGACCGTTGGCACGGCCACGTGTCTCGCGCAGATCGCGCGGCCGACCGTTGGCCCGGCCGACCGTTGGCTCACCGGACAGTCCGGTGCACACCGGACAGTCCGGTGAATTATAGTCGTACGCCGTCGGCAAATTCCCGGGAGCGGCCTCTTCGCCCGAGGCAGCCTGGCGCACCGGACACTGTCCGGTGCACCACCGGACACTGTCCGGTGCACCACCGGACACTGTCCGGTGCACCACCAGACAGTCCGGTGCCCCAGACCGAAATAGCCTTTTGGCTGCACACAGCCAACTCTCCTCTTCTTTCTTCTTTCTGTTTCTAACACTTAGATAAGTATATTAGTACACAAAACCAATGTACTGAGGCTTAGAAACATACCTTTACTCGTGATTTTCAACTTGTCCATCCATGGGCATAGATTCACATTTAAGCACTTGTGTTTGCACTTAATCACCAAAATACTTAGAAATGGCCCAAGGGCACATTTCCCTTTCAGATAGCACAATCTTTGTTATGATCACATCTAATATTGAAAAGCTACCAAGCAATTCCATAGAGTGGTACTTTATTGTCTTTGTTGACATTGGTGCCATTGACAAAGCTATTGAAGAGGCCATGTTTGGGATCTTCGCGAATGCTGGTCAAGTCTGCAGTGCTACGTCTTGTCTACTGCTGCATGAGAAAATTGCAAAACAATTTTTGGATAGATTGGTTGGATGGGCAAAGATTATAAAAGTCTCAGATCCATTGGAGGAAGGTTGTCGAGTGGATTCAGTTATTAGTGAACCACCAACACCCCACTGCAAAAATAATGGACATCCAAACCCATCATTTTAAGTAAGGTAAATAAATATAATATGATAATGAGTCATATTCCAAATAAATCATGAATAACCCATAATGATGCAATAATGGGCAAATAAAATTTTGCTAGGTCAATAATGAGATAGGCCACCAGAGAAAAATGCAAACTCATTAGAAAGATGCAAAATAATACCTATTATCAATATTTTATAAGAAAGGCCATTTAATCCAATTAATGCATACCACCCCTCCCCTTAAGCAAAAAGATGCCAAACTTTAGAATGATTGCTCTTGCGCAAAATAGAAGCTAGGAAAAATCAGAAATCTGTTGTTTGATATTTTTCAAATATAGTGGTAGTAGAAAGCACCCCTTTTGCTAGAAACTTTAGAAAATCCTAGTAAAATAACTAATAAGTATTAATGGCTCGAAATTTGTACCAAGTCATGTTATAGCATCTAAATACCAGCAAAAATAAATCTTAGAGAATTACCTACGATTATATGATAGTTGTAGTTCAAATCACCCTTCTACCCTAAAATTTGGTAATTTTTCCCAGAGAGAACTATTCACTTTTTGAACCCCAAATTTTGAGACGGAGAATTATACACCAGTAATAAGCCACTGTAATTTTTACATAATTTTTGGAAATTTATTAAGGCAACTTGTAGTTCAAACCCACTCCAAAAGCTCAAAGAGAATAAAGAAAAAGAAAGGAGAAATAAACCTCACTCCAATAAGTCCAACTTGAATTCTTGGCAAATCTCACTGAAGACCTTAAAAGGAATTCAGTGGGACCCCAAAAATAAACCTACCACTTAACTTAGCTAAGGTTGACCCAATTTACCAAGTATACCACCCAAAAGTCTCGTATAAGTAAGGTTTAGCTCTATCTAACTCAAGTAGATCATACATCATCAAAAGTTTAAATTACTAAAGCACATATCATAGCATGCATCTATCTTACGCATTGCATTCATTAGATTGTAATCTCGCCGACGGAGAGTACGTGCTCATCCCCGAGCAAGGAACTGTCCAAGAGGAGGACCAGGAGCAAGCTCCCGAGGCTGCTATCGAGGATCTCCCCGCAGCCCCAGCTATTGAAGGCAAGCCCCGGTTTATATGCATAACCGTATTATTATATGCTACTTTATTACACTTAATGCTTGTATGATTGTAATGTGCACTTAAGTGTAGGAGTTGCTTGAAACCTCTAGTTGCATGAACTTAGGATTCCTTTATGAGATGAATACTAGTATGCTAGGTCGAGTAGCTACTTGCTAATCAGGATCTCGATAGAAGTCGAGTGATTTTTCTAGCACTCGCGCGAGGTCAGGAATTGATTGTATTCATCTTGATAATGGGATCTATGTTAGTCTATGGACTTGGATCCCGGGAGGATGCCTTGACCATGAGACAGGAAAAAGGAATTAAGGATTAATGTGTGGATACCTGAGTCAAGCTTTTGAACGTACTAAGCACATGTCGGAAAAAATGGTAACCGATAAACCTAGTACCTGAGTGAAGCCGGGCGCGGACTTTATCCCTCATTCGACCTGAGACTGGGTCTCTCATGCTAGCTATGGTGGGTACAAGTGCGGTCACTGCACGGCGGCAGCCGGGGTCAGTGGAGCATTGTATGCCAAGGCGGTGAGGCCTGGACGCGAACGGGGAATCGATGGGGACGGTTGTCATGTGTGGGGTCGGAGTACCCTGACATGCCATGTGTTTAGGTTTACCTTGCAAGGATAAAACCCGATTCGAATCGTCTGCTTCTCGCAGCTAATGAGACTGCTTGACCCCTTGTACTACATCGAGTAAGAAGTGAAATGAGGTTACATGAGACAATTTGTTGATTGAACTAAATGCTTGTCACCATGTATGCTTAGAAGGAGCAAACCTAGCTAAGATAATGATGTTAGAATTTGAAAAGCTAAAAATTAATTTTAGAAACAGCTAGTGCTTTTGGCAAACCAAACCCCTCAGCCAAACAGCTACATAGTCTAGAGGTAGAGGAGTAGACTCCTCACACCGGGCAAGTCTAGCTGAGTATTAGTGTACTCAGCCTTGCTTGTGGCATAATTTTTGCAGGTGCGATTCAGGAAATGGTTGATGGTGTGACTTGGCCTACCACCCTGCCACCGGGATGGACGGTCGAGTGGGATGTTGCTCCGGCAGGAGAGGAGCATGAGGAGTAGTGGGCTAGGCCTTGCCCATTTCTTCAATACCGACAACATCGATTATCCGCTGCATTTTACTTCGTGAACTCTTATGTGCTACTCAAAAACTCCGATCTATGTAATAATTCATCACTTAATTTGAGGTTTCCTGTTTTATTGTATTTCTTCTGTGACTCACCTTCGAGTGAGATTGTGGAATTTGATCCTGGTTAAGTGGCTCTATCAGACTAGATCTGAGGGACTGACGGGTTATTCCAATTTAAGTGTGTTACGGCCCTGAGGCGTGACTTAGGCACTTAAGCTAGAATAATTCGGGTGGTTCTACCACAATGATGTTATTGCTCAGTCCATCTCGGGTGCTGTTTTGAAAGGGAAGCTTGCTCCTATCTACCTCTTCCATGGTCAGCATGGCGTGGGCAAGACGTCCACGGCTACAATGTTTGCAGCAGCGCTGAATTGCCGTTCCCCAGGCGGGAACCAGCCTTGTGGGCGCGGTGACGAGTGCATGGCCATATTATCGGAAAGCAGCAACAATATAGAAGAGATTGATGCTTCGACCTTTCTCAGGAATGCCTGTGAAGTCCCTGCCTCTTCACACTTCAAGGTTCTGATCGTTGATAATTGCCAGCACATGGATAAGGAAGGATGGTACGCTATCTACAATAGCCTTGAAGGGATTCCTGATAGCACAATCTTTGTTATGATCACATCTGATATTGAAAAGCTACCGAGCAATTCCATAGAGTGGTACTTTATTGTCTTTGTTGACATTGGTGCCATTGACAAAGCTGTTGAAGAGGCCATGTTTGGGATCTTCGCGAATGCTGGTCAAGTCTGCAGTGCTACGTCTTGTCTACTGCTGCATGAGAAAATTGCAAAACAATTTTTGGATAGATTGGTTGGATGGGCAAAGATTATAAAAGTCTCAGATCCATTGGAGAAAGGCTGTCGAGTGGATTCAGTTATTAGTGACAGACAGTATGAGAAGATAAAGAAGTTCATCTCGACTACAGGAAGTGAAGGTGCCACAAATCTATATGAGCGCATTTCAAGGGCTCTTCACTCTGGTATTATTTGGATAAATTGCTTGCACTTGCAATGGGACCCCGGTGGAATTGATGTCATGTATCAGCTTGGGGGCAAGCCGATTTTTTAAGAAGGGGAGAATGTTAGGGAATATGAGCCCAAACGGCCCATGTCGGCCCATATTGCTAGGAGACACTAAAAGGAATATGGCAGAGAGGAGGATAGGGTATCGAATATTCAGAGTGCTACTGTTTATCTTCCTTCTCTAGTTCTCTCTTTTACGTATCCTCCACCTTCCCCCTCTAGGTTCTTCTAGACCCTTCTAGAGTGGCTTCGGTATTCTTCTGTTATTCTTAATCTTTATGTTGTTCTTCCTTCCCAGACTATTATCCTCTGTAATCGTTATTGTGAGTTGAATCAATACACACTGATAGTGTGAGTTGTTAACAGGAACGGAGGGAAAGGCAGCACGAACAGGTGTCACGCTGACGCCTGGATGGAGCAAGAGAGCGCAGCTTAGCGGCTTGCTGAGAAATGGCGCCGCAGGGGACGGAGGGGCGAATGACGGGAGCAGGTGGTATGCTAATGGCTAAACGAAGTAAAGCGGGTGAGGCAAGCAGGAACAGGCGACACAGGGCCAGATGGAACTCATGGAAGAACGATGGGACCAATTCTATCGGATGTTGCGTGTGAGCGCGGTGCGGCCACGACCTGTTCGTATGTGACGGCGGCTCCACATTGCAGTAGAAGGGATAAGAGAGAGAGAGGGGGAATCAGCATTTTTACCTTCAGAAGGATTCAAAAGGATTCAGAAGGAAGTCACCGAAGTAGAAAGATCTATAGGGGGAAAGCAACGACGACGCCGAGGTTGTCTGCCATCGTCCGCGGCTCGGAAGATGTCGCGCTCCCGCGACCTCTGTCACTTCGGCACTTTCTCTAGGGTAGAGCACATTCTAGACAACTCGAGGTAGACACTTTCTAGACAACTCGAGGCCTATACATCAGAGCAGAGCAGATACACTAGACAAAACAGTAAGCAACAGTTGGACGGCAAGATCCGTCAATAACGGACGATCTAACGGCAATGGAAAATTGGATGACATGGACACCTTGGTTTGTGAGGGTCGGGCCCTGGTTTAATATATAGGAATAGGAATAGAAATGCGCTAGGCAACCTGCACGCAAAAAGATCCAACGTGCAGTACCATCGCGAGGCAGAAATGGCAATATCAATGAGCAGTACCATCATGGGGCAACGTGGGCAAAATCAATGAGCAGTCCAAAGGACAAAAGCAATGAGCAGTCTGTTGGAGGTTAAAATGAGCCTGGCGGACGGTCCGCGGTCCGGACTGTCCGCGGTGCTGGCGCGGACGGTCCGCGCGCGCGCAGAGTCAGTTAGGGTTCCTAGTTTCTCGCGGGATTTGTTACCTAAAACCGCGGGATTAACTCGGGAAACAGTTGGAAACGGATCCAGACCTCCCCCTTTATATAGATGAAGGGCTACGGCCGATTAAACCCCCAACAATCGAACAAATCAAGTCTATTACTCGTTTTTACCTTATGCATTAGGAGTAGTTCTAGTCTAGTTCTAGTTTAGCCCTAGTTTAGTATTCCAATCCCCAAATTCTCCACCTCTCCTCGACTCTACGTCGATTAGAGGAGTCTCGGTCGGCCTGCCCGAGCCTAGACAACTCCTAAGATCTCTCCTCCCCGACGGGGTCCCTCCCGGGAGCGAGATCCAGGCGCCGTCGGCGATCTTCCGCCGCCCCTGCGCACGCGCGGACCGTCCGGCCCTAGGGCGCGGACCGTCCGGCCGTCAGGCAGGGAATCCTAGCTCCTGCACCAGGTCGCGGACCGTCCGGCCCTGTGCCGCGGACCGTCCGCGTCTGACCAGAGAGCACCGCCGCCTCGCGCCAGGCCGCGGACCGTCCGCCCCTGTGCAGAGGGCACCGTCGCCGGTTCTTCTCGAGTGATTGACGCTCCGAAAAAGCGTCAACATACTTTTTGGCGACTCCGCTGGGGAACTAGGTGTCTAGATCTGCTAAAAATCGGCCCATAAATGGCCGGTTCTAAGGATCACACCAAGATCTCCACTACCAACATCATCAAGCCGGCCATGGAGGCGCTCCCGGCTGATGACCAAAGGCCCTTTGAAGACCTCGTAATGCACGATGAGAAGGAGGTGATGCGGCAATGGAACGAACAACGCGACAAGGAAGAGGCGGAACTGCTGCATAAACTCTCCGAACGGCGCAAGGAGGCGGCGGACAAGTACTTGTCACACTTCATTGTGGATCGCCACCAGAAGATCGTCCGTCAAGGGGAGATCGATATGGAATCTCTCCTACCTCCACTGCAGGGTCCCGCTGTAAGTACTCCAGATCTATCTCTTACGACTTTCATGGATCAACGAGGAGATCAGTTAAAGCGATATGTAGATGAATCTATTAAAATGCATTTACGTGCATACGAGAAATCAGCTGCTCCTAATTTTCCATCGCGAGAGTCTAATACAGTGCCACCCACGTCAAACACATCGGCTATAAACGGGTCACCTTTGACCCAGCCATCATATGGTATGCCGATGCACGCTTTCGTGTCACCATCACAGCCGCAACCACTAGGCACGCGGCAGGTACTGGACGCGACCGGACCGTCTGAGCATCATCTCAGACAGTCCGGTTATACCGCGGACCGTCCGGCGTATTTCGCCGGACCGTCCGACCAGATGCAGGCCCGCACACAAAACACTCAGGTCGCACCGTACATGGCCGGACCATCAGGGTACAACCCTGAACACTTCGGCCCCATCACGGACCGTCCGGTGCATCACGCCGGACCGTCCGGATATGTTGCAGACCGTCCGCCATCTTACGTCGGACCGTCCGGATATGGCATGAACCGGCCGACGTATTACGCTGGACCATCCGACTCTACACGAGTCCATGCGCAGACTGCCCAAGTCACGCCATATATGGCCGATCCATCCGGGCACAGCCCTGGACCATTCGGCCCGATCGCAGACCGTCCAGTTCTTTACGACAGACGGTCTGGGTACGAGACTACCCACGTAGCACCATATACGGCTGGACAATCCGGATATACCTTCAGACCATTTGGCCAGGTCGCGGACCATTCGGCCTCTTACGCCGGACCGTCCGGATATGCATACGCAGAGCCGAGAGCTGCGCAATACGCATAGTTCCCACATTCATCGCAGCAACATTATGGTGCCCCACCAGCAACACATTATAATCATGCCATACCACCTCATGGACATAGGGCTGAATACTATTCGGCCACAAGAGAGCCTAAGGGGTATAGGACAGGAGCTGGTGACATTAATAGGACACCTAACACACACCTCAAACATACCTGGGAGGAAAGCCGACAGAGTAATGTCAGGCAACCTGAAATCTCCACCCACAAACTTAATGGATGGTCGCCAGACATGGTAGAGAGGGTCAGAGACGAGGTAGCCGGGATGTTCAGGGACAAACTCGGTGTTAGTGTGTCAGGTACAGGGCAATCGTATCGGAAGCCTTATAGCCACCGATTCGACACCGTGCCATACCCACAGGGAACTAGAATACCAGACTTCTCTAAGTTTTCTGGTGAAAGTGGGAAAAGCACACACGAACATATAAGCCAATTCATAGCACACTTGGGAGAATTGGCTGATGGGGAAGCCTACCGCGTTCGTTTATTCTCATTGTCCCTTACTGATACTGCATTTGCATGGTACGCAGCTTTGCCACCAAACTCTATTAACTCTTGGGAAGAATTAGAGCAGAAATTTCATGAACACTTCTTCTCAGGAGAACATGAGTTAGAATTGGCTGACTTAGCTTCAGTCCGACAGGGGCCTGAAGAATCGGTTAATGACTATATCCGGAGATTCCGGGACACTAGAAACCGATGCTTTCAGATTCATGTCGCAGAAAAACAACTGACAGGGCTAGCTTTCAATGGGTTGCGACCCTACTTAAAAGAAAAATTAGATGGCACCCAGTTCTTTTCACTAGTGCACTTACACCAGCGGGCTATGACCTGTGAAAGCCGAAGTAAGGAAACATCAAAATCGGCTAGCCATAAGATGCATCTAGTGGGATACGATAATTCAGACGATGAATCCACGGATGTATACACCGCCGAACTGGTTTGGCCAGGACAGGCTAAACCTTCAGCGTGTTCTGCTTTACAGTCGATTCGAAAGAATCGACAAGAGGAAGTTAAGTTTACTTTTAATGTTGCCAAATGCGATAAAATATTTGACGAGTTACTGAAAAACGGCAATATTAAATTAACTCATACTATTCCTCCTCCTGATGAATTAAAGAGGCGTGCTTATTGTAAGTGGCATAATTCCTTTTCTCATGCCACCAATGATTGTAATGTTTTTCGTCGACAGATACAATCGGCCATAAATGAGGGTCGATTGGCTTTTCAGGAGATGCAAGTAGACGCACAACCCTTTCCTGTTAATACAATAGAACTCACATGCAAAAAGGTCTTGGTTCGGCCCGAAATGGCCGATAAAGGCAAAGGCAAGGGCATCATCATCAGCAATCCTCGCATATCAGATATATCACAAAAGGAGATTGCTCGAAAGGCTTCGGACGAGAAGGCTAAAAGGTCCGAAGACGCCGGGGGGCAGGCACAGTTAATAAACCAAACACATCAGCCTAGCCCCAGCATCGTAGATGGTCCGGCACCTACTTGCGGATAATCCGGTGCTCAGACAAACGGTCCGGCTAACTCAGCCGGACAGTCCACCTATGACCAAAGGCGTCAACCTCTGCACAAAGCAAGGAAAAAGACGCAAGGTCAAAGCACATATAATCGGCTGATCAAAGCCGATCCTACTTTTGATCAGTTGCTCTCCGAAAATACTAGCAAAAAGACTGTTCCACGTGATCGGTCAACAAAGAAACCCCGGTCACCTGCTAAAACAAAACGGTCAAACAAAACGACCCGAAAGGCAACACAACAAGCATCGCCTATTCATTCTATGAGACCAGGATACTTTCCACCTATTTACTCATCGTCGGTATATTATCCTGTTCAAACATGGAATGGCATGACGATGAATCCATTGTACATGTATAGTCCCTTTGTCTATCCAGGCTGGGGGGCACCTCCATTCTATTCATTTTGATCCATTGATCAAATGGTCATGGCCGAGAAAGACACAATCCAAAACGGCCTTTATACATTGGTGCTTTATTGAATGATCTCTATTTTGAAAAGCCGATGAGTTACATCAGGTTTAGTTCATATGCTTTTGGTTCGTCAAACTGCACCAAAAGGCAGGGGGGCATATGTTGGAGGCTAAAATGAGCCTGGCGGATGGTCCGGCCCTGAGGCCGGACGGTCCGCGGTCCGGACTGTCCGCGGTGCTGGCGCGGACGGTCCGCGCGCGCGCAGAGTCAGTTAGGGTTCCTAGTTTCTCGCGGGATTTGTTACCTAAAACCGCGGGATTAACTCGGGAAACAGTTGGAAACGGATCCAGACCTCCCCCTTTATATAGATGAAGGGCTACGGCCGATTAAACCCCCAACAATCGAACAAATCAAGTCTATTACTCGTTTTTACCTTATGCATTAGGAGTAGTTCTAGTCTAGTTCTAGTTTAGCCCTAGTTTAGTATTCCAATCCCCAAATTCTCCGCCTCTCCTCGACTCTACGTCGATTAGAGGAGTCTAGGTCGGCCTGCCCGAGCCTAGACAACTCCTAAGATCTCTCCTCCCCGACGGGGTCCCTCCCGGGAGCGAGATCCAGGCGCCGTCGGCGATCTTCCGCCGCCCCTGCGCACGCGCGGACCGTCCGGCCCTAGGGCGCGGACCGTCCGGCCGTCAGGCAGGGAATCCTAGCTCCTGCACCAGGTCGCGGACCGTCCGGCCCTGTGCCGCGGACCGTCCGTGTCTGACCAGAGAGCACCACCGCCTCGCGCCAGGCCGCGGACCGTCCGGCCCCTGCGCGCGGACCGTCCGCCCCTGTGCAGAGGGCACCGTCGCCGGTTCTTCTCGAGTGATTGACGCTCCGAAAAAGCGTCAACACAGTCCAAACAAGGCAACGTCCCTAGCTAGGATGAAGTTTCACGGGAAGGTAGGAGCGTGGCAGAAATAAGATAGGACCCATAGGCCGTACTCAACATGTTTGACAAAATTTTATAAATAGGATATCTGTTGGAAGCTTTTTTAGCCTTGAGTCCTATATTTCGAGAAATGACTCAGTTAGAGACCCTTTTTGGAGTTGCTCTAACTCCCAAACTACTAATAAATACTACTACTACTAACTAGGTCGAGCCAAGCCACTTACTAGTTATATAGCTGACTAACAAAAGTATATCACTAACTAAGTTTATAATTAAGTTATTGATGAATACAAAACTAACCTTCACCTGACAGGGCGGTGCAAGGGCCAAAACAATGGGTGAGGGTCGACATTGGGGTCAAAGTAGCGAGTGGGACAACGATATGTAGGGTCGGTGCTAACACGATTGACAATGTGCACTAGTACTTCGCTTGGTCGTACCATGCTCGAGTTCGATGGTCGATGTTGTTCTCTTTGGGATGATGATGAACATGGGCATGCGGTATACCTTGGGCGCAGGAATGATGGCTGATAGGGCTAAGCATTGTGCAGTAGGAGGGAAAATAATGGCATATGTGGGTCCAATGGTGTGGCTAGCAAGCTCTGGTAGGGTTTTGGGTTTAGGTTTTAGGCAGGGGTGTAGCACAATGACTAGTGGAGGGGAGCTACATGTGGTCAAGGTTAGGGTAGAAGGGAGTGAGAGAAACGAAAGAGAAGATGATGACGAGCAGTTAGGGTAGGACCTCAATGCCATAGATCTTGTCCATCGTCGCCTCCACGCTAACAGTAGTGTGATACCTTGGTGTCGTAACCTATGATGTCAAGACATGTAATTTGGGCACCATATGCAATAACACTGACCATGAGGGTCCAAATATGGAATTATTTCATCTGAGGATAGGTTATGGCGCCGAGATGTGCAATTTCGATGTCGTGTGCCATGGTGCTGACCTAGGATACAAAGATGGGATTAGTTCCTCTAGGGGTCTGTTATGGCGTTCGGCTCCATGCGCCAATGATGTTGAACCTGGGAGGCCAAAGATAGAATTAATTTCTCTGAGATATAAATATGATTTTTAAGAAAAAAGACAAAATACAAAACTCAAAATAAAATTATTAATTTTGAAACTAACATGTTAACCTTGAACTATTATAATGCCCATGCATTGCTATAACACACCAATCATATTTTGATGGTATGGACCCTCCCAAAAAAATTAAAATTAAAGTGGACTCTCTCCAGAAAAATAAATTTAAAATTAAAGTGGAGATATGGCACATATTCTTGATATTAAATTATAGATAATGTACTTTATTTTAGCCAAAAGGTCAAGAAAGATATGAGTTGAAATTGGGACCTGCCCCTTTTATAGCTTGCTTCGTTGCTCGTCCTCATCCAACGATCGAGGTGGTACTCGGAGAGTTGCGCTGTGTGTGACTTCATGTCATATTAGGCTTGGGTGTTCTCTCGTGATCCATCTAGAAGGTAACAACCCACGTCACTTGACAACGCACGATGACGGTGGAATCATGGAAATTGGTGCTTTATAGGAGTAATATAAGAGAAAAGATGTTTGGACCATAGGTTAGATTCGAACAAAAAAGTATAAGGACTTTTTTTAGGAGGGACAACGATGGAAACTGCCCGTACATTGCTATAGTTTCCATTTATACTTGAGTATAGAGTATAAAACACAAAGACATGTATAATCTATTAGTTAGATGTGTGTCAATGTGGGTTAGATGCCAACAACCACAATTTGAATTCTCAATTATGCATAATTTTAGCTTTTTACCATTTAAATGTGGCGGAGCATGACGATGGTGGGAACCGTGAAAACTGGTGCTTTATATAGTATTAGGTGAGTGCCCGTGCATTGCAACGGAAACATATAATATCATAATAACTTATGTACAAATGTGTGTTGTACTGTTATGAGAAAAGATTTCGTAATCCATTTGTAATTCTAGCCATACATAAATTTTGTTATTTTAATTTGTCTATTTTACTAATACATTGCAATCATCAATGTCATACAGACTTATATATATGATTTTAATAATGTCATGTCAATTGCATCATTTAAATGCTAATACTATCACAATAAAATACAAACTTATACCAAGTTTATAGAATAGGAGAATGTTGACACAGTGATCATGTCGAAGAATGTTCATGACGTATACTTGGTAGGGCCATATTGATAGGATACCCAAGTATATAGGATGAGATCATCAGGGCCGGTCCTGAGGTTTCATGGACCCGGGGCGAAACAAAAAATTTTGGGCCTTTAAGGCTATATATATTCAATTTTTTTGTCTAAGTACATAACAAAATTTTGAATGATAAAAGTATCTAATATATCAAAACAACTTCAAATCTTTGTATATATTACCTCAAAAAAATTTATAACATTTCTTGATGCGAATTCATTGATAATAGTGTTGCTATCAACCTTGTTTAATAATTTTTCTCAATACATAAAGTAGCCTATCCGTTGAGTCGATCTTGAGACATCGTTTACCTTGAATAGTTCTTCTACAATTTTAACTTTGAAAAGCTTCTCTCAGCCGATGCCACAGTCACATGCACAATATATAATATCCGATAAGTGATTGAAATAATTGGATACGAATCCATTTGCTGAACATAGTTAAAAATCTCCATAGAAGACATTGGTCTTTTAGGCAAACTTAACTTCATAACCTTCAACTCAAATAGTAGATCATTTACCTCAATGTCAGAACTGGCTTGTGAAGAGAATGTTTTTGCGAATTCACTGCAACATGCTTCTAGTTCAGTATCATTTAACGTCTTCAATGTTGTCGAGCTCAATAAAAACCCAAATATACTCTTGAATGTCTGGAGTTACAGATGCAATTTT
Organism: Zea mays; assembly: GCF_902167145.1. Lineage (NCBI taxonomy): Eukaryota > Viridiplantae > Streptophyta > Magnoliopsida > Poales > Poaceae > Zea > Zea mays. The sequence continues at coordinate 223,460,910 of NC_050099.1, read as the reverse complement.
AGTTAGTTAGACAATTAAAAAATAGGTCTATTGTAACTTTAACAGGCCGGACCCAACATATAAAACCTATATACATGTACACTACTTGGGGGCCCTTCTAAAATCGGGGGCCCGGTGCGGCCGCTCCACTTGCCCCCCTCCAGGACCGGCCCTGGAGATCATCATGAGACGAAAATTAGGATAAATACATCAATATGGGCATTGGAAAATACTAATAGCAATGACAAGACAGTTTAAGATACCTAGGATTCTAAACAACGAACGCTGTTTTAGCTATGGCAGCATAGAACATGTACTGTATTTAAATCGATCCAGCACCATTTTTCTCTCTACCCAATAGAAACATCTAAAGCATTTTCTTGCCCAGCAGAAACATCCTCACATGTTTGAAGAGATCTTCTCCCCCCAAAAGAAAGGAAATAAATTTGCTTCAGAGAGAGCTAGAAGGTAGGAATATGTTGTCGAAGCACTTAACTTTGTTTGTAGAACAAAACAAAGAATATATGTGGAAAATCTGTTTTCTCCGTGTATGTAGTAATACGGAACCCAATGATTAGACGTAGCAGCAACTGACCATCATTCTTCAGGAATGGCCTACATCTGCAACCTGCTGAGAAGTAACAGATGGTTCAGATGTTGGAAACTTTGTAGAAGGGATGAAAATGAAGATAATGCAGTTGAACATGCATCACATGGCATAAACACGTACTAAAATGCATGTTGCTGGGCGCATTTCAAAATATTGTGTAAACTAACAATTAACTTGATGCTATTTTAGTTTACTTAACTCTACAAGTGAGATGAGATGTCTCAGTCCATAACTGCCCTCCACAAAAGATACTTGATATGTTTTCTTAACTAACAATTAACTTGATGCTATTGAAGAGAAGCTCCTTTGTACAAAGGAGTTACCTGAAGCTCTTGTTTTCCATTTTTTTATTCAAACTCTCTGAAGACCGAATTAAAGGGTGGGCGGGATGGAATCTTTTTGTGTCAAGTATGCAGGAAGCTCTTTTTTATTATGTACCTGAACTATGTTTTTTTATTCAAAGTCTTCAAGGCTATAAAAGCAGCAAAAATAAGCGAAGTACATTATTTAAATTTTAAACACTATCTATGATCTGCTATGCTTTCGTTAGCACAGTTGACTACAAGCTAATGCATTTTCAGGCATACCTCTACTGTGTTCTAGATCCAAAGAACAAATTATCAAAACTGATCAAGAGTAGATAAAGTGATGGTTTTTGGACAAGCTAATGCATTTTAGGCTCCAATATAATTATAGAATAAACTACTTACTACTAATTAGTGGAAGTTCATGACCAGGAATGATTTTTGGACAGGTTATCCTGACAACATTGCATGACTCAAAAAGGTTCAGAAACAAGCTTCTTTTGTCTCAAGTATGCAGGAAGATTGCGATCAGAAACAAACTGAAATGACTATATTACATATTTAGAGCACAGTTGGTTCTAATGCAACTGGCAGTGATATGTCATTTTTGGAATTTGGAGCAGTGGATTTTTCTAAATCCGGCAGTATGAGATAAAGCTACGCCGTAAGGGAAACAGTTGCAGTTTCTGAAGATTAGATAAGGGGGTCATGGTTCATATCTTCTGCTCCCTTTTCAGAACTGAAAGACAAGCCCATGGAACGCTACTTAATAAGCATGTTGAGGATACAAATCTTGTTTCTGTTTTCCTATTAGAATTGGTTCATGACGTTTTCTGTTTGAAGAAACTCGTCTTCCTTTTCAACTCATCAATCCAGCTTGCATTTACACTCATTTTCCACATTCTGAAGCTTCCTGTGAATGTCATTTTTCTCCTCTTATTCAACAGAAATCACATCCATCAATTCCTGGATCTCATTTTCATCTGTACAAGGAACAGGGAAGAATGCCATCATATGGGATAAGCGACTCTATTCCAGAAGAATGGCGAATCTTAAACATAGAAGGGGAAGTTAAGAACGTTACACTGTGAATGCACATCGGCAGTAACGGAGTAACCTGCTCCAACCTGCTACCCAACAAGGCCAACATGTCGATATGAGCTTCATGGGCACTCAAGACTCAGCTCCAACTTCCGCGTAGGCAGGGAAGAAGCCAGGGTAGGCATGGATGGCTCAGCGTGACTTCCGCTCGGCGTGACTTCCGCCCGGCGTCCATGGGCCACCGTGAGGCCCGCGCGCCCCGGGACCACCTCACAAGGGAGCTCGGCCAGGTCCGCGGCCTCCTCTTCCGCACCGACTGGGCGTGGCCAGTGCCAGGTGGCCTGACGGCCGGGCAGTGAGCCAGACCCCAGAGGCTGGATGGCAGTGGGCGCGTCTAGCGGCGAGGATTTGAATTTTGAAGGCGAGCCGTGGTCGCGTCGCGTGGAGGCTGAGGCGACAGGCGAGGGGACGAAGGACGGGGAGCGGAGCACGATGGAGGTGGGTAGTGTCGGGGTGGGCGTCAGGCGCACGGCGGATGAGGGGTCTGTTGGCATGCGCGCGGAGGGGCAGGCGAGACACGGAGGTGCGGCACTGTTGGTTTAATAGGCAGCAGAGACGTTAGTTACGTGTGAATTGTTACGGTTTCTATATATTATATGAGTAGATTTTATTTTAATAAAACATAAAATATATGTATTTTATTGGTTAGATAAGTATGAATGTGTAGCCAACAATCAAAATTTAAACCCTAATTTATGCACAATATTATTTATTTTTTATTATACGGAAAGGTGACGCAGGATGACAGTTGAAACTGCTGCTTTATATAGTAAATAATACCAGTACAATGCTCGTGTCTTGCGATGATACATAAATATTCGATAGAATTTTAAGGCAAAACAATTACATAAAAAGAACAATACATATATTATCATCGACCTCAATAACTCACAAATTTTCTTTACAAACAACCAATACAAAAACTAAACTAAATTTGGGATCCAGAGTGTCTCCTCTTCCTCGACTGTTTAGCCACGCATTGCCCACATCGATGCCTCCTCCTCTCTCCCTTGGTTGTTCTTGCCCCGCTGCCTCCAGAGGCGCATGGCGGCGAAGAGTCGTGAGTCGTGACAGTGATTCAAGGTGCCTATCGATGGGGAAGGTAAAGGCACCACTGCGGGTGGGGTGGGTGTGTGATGGCGACGGCTAGCGAGACAAGGCCAGCAGATTGCCTTGCTCGATTTCCTATATGGCGACTCGCCCCATAGAATGCCCTATATGACGATGTAAAAGAATCCGGATGAGAGAGGCGGAGACGAGAAAATAGATGAGAAGTTGGGACTAAGGGTGTAATCATATCGGATATGGATGGATATTCCTCATTCCATATATGTTTTCATATTTTCATTTAGAATTCGGATCGGATACGAATATTATCAAGTTTTGTCGGATAATATTTGATGGATATCGATATCTTAAGACCGTGTCCAGCAGTTTACCCATATGGTCACTAAAAACATTGTTTTGTACTGTAAAATGTGCTATCAGTAGAGTGGAGTTTGAATATGAGATGAGAATGGATAAGCTGCTGGTGATAGTCTAAAAATCTAAATTTGAGAATACATATACTAATAAAGATCGGATATTAATCGGATATGGATCGGATCTCAGCCCTCTTAGATATATCAAATTTGAATACGGACAGATAATATCCATAATATTACACCCAGCGAGGAGAAGGAAGCGCTCGTGAAGATTGCATGATTGGTTACATATGTAAACAAGAGATAAGACTTCATACAGTGAGGAGAAAGAGCTCGTGGTGGTTACTTTTTTAGACAAGAAGTAGGATAGGGAAATAAACTTTTGTGAGACGACAGTTAAAATTGGTGGTTTGTTAAGCACGAGGAGCGGATGGTGGTTTGTTAGGCGAGGAACGGGTGCTTGACGCGCTTTATAGGTGTAGAGATTTTTCGGTCAGTGTGACTAAAAACAACATAAAAAACTGATCGTGATTCCTAGTAGTAATAGTGTCGTCCAATTGGCTTATTAGGAATTAGGTTGTCGGTCTTGATATTTCGCGGAATGGCTTTAAGTCTTGCTATAAAGTGTGCAATCGTGCATTGAGTTACACATAGTATCTCATTTTATAAATATATAACACTGTTGACTTTTTAGAAAATTTTAACCACTCGTCTTATTCAAAATATTTATTAAAAAATATTAAATTTTAATTCAAGCACCATAAAACAAATAAAAAATAAATAATAACTTATTATTTTTTTAATAAGAAGAGTGATCAAAGTTTTTTAAAAAGTCAATGGTGTCATATATTTATGATCAGAGTGAATAGAGAGGAACAAAATTCTTTTTTCTCAAAAATAAATGTTATAGAAGCGGATAAGTATCGAGCAGTGAAGATCAGGAAGCTAATTGAATTTGTCGACACCATCATTGTTATGGTCGCTAGATCGGTGAAGGATCGGAGAGGGGTATCGATGGGCAGGAACGTCGGCCGGAGGCCATTGCCCATGACCGAGCAAGAGGAGGGTTTCTCCCTTCTAATTCTTGCCTACTTTATTTCTCATCCATTGATTACATAAATAGGTCAGTTGGTCGCCCCTATCTAGCTAGAGATCCTTATCTCCTTAAAACTCTCCTAAAAACTCTCAACAAACTAACTGACAACATTTTTAGATAATCTCAACTAATCTTCTAATCTTATCTCTAACTATCCTTATCTAATCTCCCTTGGAGGTCCCATGGCTGCTGCTACCGCAGCCCCTCTATGGGCCTCCTTAGGCCCTGACACTACACCCCTCCTGGACAAGCAGCTCGTCCTCGAGCTGCAGCATGACGGGTGCTCAAAAATCGAGTCTACTTGACCCAAAACCAGACACCTAGAAGACAAGTCTTTTACATCTCGGCTTATCTTATTATTTCGAATCTAATTTTTTGACCTCATAAGATAAGGCGGACACCCTCCGCGCATTGGACTTGCACGTGTGCAGCCACCTGGATCCCATGGACGCCATCTAGACGAAAGGGGAGCACATGAACGGGCACCTGGAATAGGTCGCAACAATAACCAGCGGAGGCGCCCTCGTGGCGACCGGTAGCGGAATGTGGTGGCGCTAAATAGTGTGCCCTTGCCGATGACGAAGGGAGTGCCTTCCTTATCGCCGCTGCCGTAGAGTTGAAGTTCGTCGCTGGCGGGACACGTACCATGCTCGCACTTGGAGATAGCGTCCCGGAGCCGCTGCTGATGGCCGTCCGACAGGGCAAGGATGTGCCCTCGTGTGCCGAGGTCAGCTGTCACCAAGGCTGCCTCGAGCATCTGTCGGCGCATCTCCCGCACTCTCCGTCGTGCAAGAAAGCCACGAGCAGCAGCTTGTATGCCCACAGCCGCCGACGTCTGGAGCCGTGCGGACAACGCCAGCTGGTGCTGCTCATGTTGCACTGCTATTTTGATTTGCAGCAGCCCTTGCTCAACCTTCTGGAGCGTGGCTTGTATATTTGCGAGATCAGCCCTTATGTTGGTCCACAAGTCTCCCATCGATGGAGCTGATGATTGCTGAGCCGTGGCTGCCCCAGGTGGCGTCGCCCATGGGGACGGAGACGCCGTCAACAAAGAGATGTGACAAAATTAGGCGTTGTTCCTGGGGATGGGCACGTCGGCGTCTAGAATATGGTGACAAAATTGGCAGGCAATACTGTCCATGGAGATAGGGACGCCGGTTGCCAGGATGGCGTGATGAAGGTGGCATGCGGCGCAGCCCATGGAGATGGGACGTCGGTTACCAGGACGGCATGACGAAGGTGACATGTGGCGCAGTCCATAGAGATGGGGACGCCGGTTACCAGGATGACTCCACGAAATTGGCAGTAGAAGCCATGGGATCAGATTGAAACTCAAGCTCTCTGATACCAGATGTTATGGTCGCTAGATCGGTGAGGGATCGGAGAGGGATATCGATGGGCAGGAACGTCGGCCGGGGGCCTCTGCCCACGGTCGAGCAAGTGAAGGGTTTCCCCCTTCTAATTTTTGTCTACTTTATTTCTCATCCATTGATTACATAAATAGGCCAGTTGGTCGCCCCTATCTAGCTAGAGATCCTTATCTCCTTAAAACTCTCCTAAAACCCTCAACAAACTAACTGACAAACTTCCTAGATAATCTCAACTAATCTTATAATCTTATCTAATCTTCCTTGAGGACCCATGACTGCTGCTACCGCAGCCCCCTCTATGGGCCTCTTAGGCCCTGACAATCATTATCATTAGAACATGCCGTTTCAAGAAGGAGACGGGCACACTCTACCTATTTTGCATAGATTGAAGTCCGATTCGTACTTGAAAATTTGTTGTAGGCCTATGCCTATGTTCTTGACTTGGACCTCGGCCATCTTTCCCTTCCTGAAATCATACCTGCGATGCGATCCGAGTCAGGCACATGATTTGGATGATGAATGCAAATTCAGTAACTACGCAAAAGAATGACTGGATGAATGCACAAAGTCGTCATGCAGCTACTAGTTGATTACCACATGACTCTGTAGAAGCTGCAGAAGAAGGCGACATCAGAGGAGTGGAGGACACCGTGGATCACCGCCCGCCTGTCGTGCTCGTGGAGGTCCTTCAAGCTTATTGTCATCTTCTTCGTCCATCTTCCTTCTCCGTAGTTAGCCATCTCCCACACCTCCAGCACCTCCTCGTTCACAGCGCCAGCTGCGTGCGTGAGCACCAGCAGGCACAGCCTCCCCTCCACGGCGCCAATCTTCTTGCGCGCCCACGGATTGTCCATCTGGTCCACCTCCTGCGGCAGCGCGATGAGCCTCCACTTCACGGCCTCAACGTCGAACGCGAAGACGTCCTGCGCGCCCGTGTTGTGGTCGGACCAGCGGAGCCAGTGCATCGCGCCGTGCGCGCGCACGGCGGGCGCCTGGGCCTGGAGGGAGAACGGGCCGAGCGGCACGTGCGGAGCTTGGCTCCACGCGAACTGTCGCGAGTCGAACACCTCGCAGCGCAGCCGGTCCCCCGGCTTGACGACTACCGATCGCGAGAAGCGGACGATCTTGAACTCCGCCCTGGTGGCACCGGAGGGCCGGGCCTCCATGGCCACAGCCACCGTGTCGAACCGCACCCGCGGGTTCGGCAGCGCCCGCCACTGTCGCGTGGCCGGCTTGCACACGTAGTAGCACGTCGGCCGCATCGCGTCGACGTCGACGCAGCACACGAGGCCGCGGTGCGCGGCCACGGCCACGACGCGGACGTGCGCGGACGGCAGGAAGTCGAGCGAGATTGCCACCGCCGGCGCCGGCGGTGAGCAGGGCATCGAGACGAAGTCTGCGCGGTAGCGGTTGTGCGTCAAGCTCTGGACGAGGTAGCCCGACACGGCGGCGGTGCGGCTGCAGTGCAGCGGCGCGAACGCCGGCTCATACGTGATCCTGCGCCACCGGGTGGACACCATGCGGCATGTGGCGAGGTCGTCGAGGGGGACGCGCGTAAGTATCTCGAACACCTGATCCTCAGGTAGAACACCGACGCCGTCTTTCTCGTCGTCGCTGTGGTTCCCATCCACCTCCGGCGAGAATGACGATGACATTGCGGCTTTGCACCAACTGTTTTGTTCTAATCTACTGTACGGTATCTAATCTCTTCGGCGAACAACAGAACGAACGATGATTAGGGTTTATGGTGAGAAAGGCAGTTATAACAACTCGCCTAGTGCTAGGAATATGGGCCAGGCTTTTAGGACCAGCACGAGCACGGCTCGAAAATAGGAGCCCAAAACACGGCCCGGCACGAAATAATATGGGTCAGTCTAGCACGGCCCGAAGGCGGGCTTAGGCCGGACCTCATTTTTCGGCCCGTCGGGCCCTTGGCACGGCCCGCATAGATGGGCCGGGCTTGGGCCGGCACGGCCCAATTAAGCTCAATCTGTTTAATTTCTTTAATTTAGTAAGATATCGACTTTATATTGTTGTTATATTTGGAGTTTATGTGGTCAAATGATGCTAGAATTGTTTAATATCTTTAATTTAGTAAGCTATAAACTTTATATAGTTGTAATATTTTGATTTTATGTGGTTAAATATACGAGCCGGGCTTGGGCTTTAATTTAGTAAGCTATAAACCCGTTTGGCACGAAGCACGATGGGCTTGGGCTGGGCTGGCCCGGCCCGACCCAATTCCCAGCACTAAACTCGTCTCGTAGTTTTTACCTTCACGTTACCACAATCTTAAAGACTTTTTATATCAGTTAACATATAATAAAATAGAATTTAAAATTAATATTTTGGTAAAGTAACTAATAAAGTACATATTTTTTTTCTAAAAATCATAATTTTAATAGTTTAATTACACAATAATCATATAAATATATTTATCACACATCAGTTTTTGTCCAGAACCGACTGCACTCATCTATCAAATTTTGTACATCAAATCCACCATCTTCATAAAAAAGAACTGGAGTACTATGCAACAAACATTCTGTTCGAAAAAAACTCGCGGCCGCTGCTCAACTCACAAATATACCCATGCATGCATGCTGCTTCCGCGCTTGTCATCCATCTATGCGCCCTCTCCGCCTAAGTTCTAGCGCGATTTTCATATCCTCCCACAAGATGGCATTGAAGGAAAATCAAAACTAAACCTCTCACTATTTATTTTCTTCACTTTGCATAATTATCGGTTTAACATGTATTTTTAAAGGATTTTTTAAAGATGCTCTAGGGGAGTGTGTGTATATACATCGGTTGTCCGGGTATTATGCATATAATTTTTTTCCCATCGGAGCGCCGTGTTTTCGTAGCAATTGCGTAATTCTTGGGGTTGTGCACATCGCCGTTGCTAAATGGCTACATGCATGAAATGCAGTAGGGTTAGTAGCTTCACTAGTTTTCTCGGGAGCGGAAATGAAAGCACCTGGCAGGGGAAATCACTTGCTGATAGCCACACTTAGAGGTTGTTTGGAATAGTTTTTCTCAACTTTATATTTAGTAAAAATAGTTTTACTTTAAAAAATCTAAATGCTCTATCTTTACTAAATCCGGATCCAACAAAATGGTAAATTTAGGGCTAGATTCACCTTTTTTCGTGGATCTCCTCATGGGATACTTCCTGAAAGACTTTCATGTGTCCCACTACAGGAAATAGTTATCTTCTTAGAGCCTAAGAACTTAAGTCATAACGGTTGGAAAACGAAACTCTCGAACGTTAGAGGATCCCATCGAAAGTTAAGTCTCAGAAAGAGTCGGTCTGAAGTTAGACTAACTTTCGATGGTCGTTGGGACCTGTCGAAAGTTAGCGGAGGTTGACGTCGTGCAGGGTCTTACGTCGTTAGAACCATAACTTTTGACCGTTTTAGCGACCTCTTGGATGTTACTGTGTTTACTTCTGTCTGTTTTAGTGGCCTCTCGGAAATTCTCTAAGGAACAAAATTCTTGAGACAGGGTGTGACATCGTATGCGTTCAAGAAACAAAATGAAACCACTTTGATGATACATATGTTCGAAGCTTCTGTCCCCGATCCTTTGACACATTCTGCATATGTCCTTCAGATGGAGCTTCGGGTGGCATAATTACAATCTGGAAAAGTGCCAAATTTGAAGCAGTAATGTCATAGCAAAATAAGTTTGCTCACACAATTCAATTTTGTTCAAAACTAACAAATCAAAGTTGGTGGCTCACAAATGTCTATGCGTTACTGATAGAGGTCGCGAGGAATTTCTAAACTGGTTCACTAGCATTCCAATATCTTCGGACATGCCATGGATTGTTCTTAGGGATTTTAATATGACCAGAACACCAGAAAATCGGAATAAACAAGGAGGCAATGTTCAAAGGATGCTTGATTTCAATTTGGCTATCAGCCAGCTCGGTCTACAAGAAATATCGCTTAGGCCTTGTTCGGTTATTCCCAATACACATGGATTGGATGAGATTGGAAAAAATGAAGAAGAAGTTTGACTTGTTTGGGATTCAAACCCATCCAATCCCACTCAATCCACATGGATTGAGAGCTAACCGAACAAGCCCTTAAGGGGAAACCTTTTACATGGTATAACATGCAATGCAATCCACTGCTAGAAAAATGGACTAGTGTTTTGTAACACAAGCATGGTCAACGACATTCCCAGGCATGACAACACAAACTCTATCTAAGGATATCTCGGATCATGTTCCGTGGGTGATTATGGTCAAAACAAATGTGCCCGAGCCTCATATCTTTAGGTTCAAAAATTACTAAAAGGGAAATGGGCTTAATCATTTCCTATAATCGATTTTGATGTTTAAAGTCCATCACAAACCACGTGGACTAACGAGTTTGCCTAGTTAGTATTTATCTCAGGTGCATAAAGTTCAACACAAACCAACAAAGAAAATAAGTTGGGAACTCAACAAAGTTTGGAGCAAAGACTAGCATTGGTGCTGCCAGTGGCGCACCGGATAGTGTCCGGTGTGCACCAGACACTGTCCGGTGCCCAGGCCGAGCACCCCACGAACTGGCCACTCTCGGGTTTTTCTGGAAGACGCTCCACTATAATTCACCGGACTGTCCGATGTGCATCGGACATGTCTGGTGAATCAACGGAGCAACGGTCAGATGCAACAACGGTCGACTGCGATGAACAGTAAAAAGGTGAACAGTGTGCAAGTCAGAAGGCAGAGCAGCAAAGTCAGAACGCACCGGACATGTCAGAAGGCAGAGCAGCCAAGTCCGGTGCAGCAAAAAGACAAAAGACTTCAACGGTCAACTGCTCCAAACCCCAACGATCTACTGATGTGGCAGGCATCGGACAGTGAACAATGCCCTGTCCGGTGCACCACCGGACTGTCTGGTGTGCCATCAATAGCAACAACTGGAATATTGGTTGGGGCTATAAATACCCCCAACCACCTCTATTCAAGCCATCCAAGCCTCCTACACTACTCATTCAATACAAGAGCAAAGGCAAACACTCCAAAGACACAATCAAAGCATTCAATCCACTCCAAGCTCCAAATATCAACTCAATTGTTAGAGACTTGAGAGAGGATCATTTGTGTTTCTTTTGTTGCTTGGATTGCTTTCTCCTTCTCATTCTAATTCTTCTAAGTGCTTTGTAAAGCTAGCAAGAGACACCTAAGTGTGTGGTGATCCTTACGGGGTCTTATTGACCCAAGTGATTAAGGAGAAGCCTCGACCGGTTTGTGTGACCGATTGAGAGAGGGAAAGTGTGGGGGGCAGATATCCCCCGGGTCCACTAGAAGAAGTAAAAGACCTCACGAAAGGCCCAAGGGCCCAATAAATCGTAAGGTCATTCTTTCGTGGGCCTGGGGAGGGACAATCAGCAAAGCAGATTGACATGAGGCCGGATTAGTGCAAGCCCGGACGGCCCACAACGTCGAGCGAGCGACTACAACAGAGATCCGACTTTCCCGCGCTGGAGCCCCCATGCAATGGAGCCATGTGAGGATAGGTCGGCAGAACTATAGGGAGATAAACTAAAACAGTTCAATATCTTTTAGCTACACATTGTTATCATATCCACGTGTATTGCCCCACGGTCGAGTATATAAGGCCTAGGGGGCACCTCTTCAGATCGATCGACCCTATTACTCAGCCACCCACCTCAACTCTCTGCATTCTCAATTCGGAGAGCTCTCTTGTAACCTCATTCACCAAGCATACTCACCAGGACGTAGGGTGTTACGCATCTCTAAGCGGCCCGAACCTGTAAACATTGTCCACTATCCCTCGTGCATCTGGCACGACCATTTTGCTACAGTCGTCGACACCGTCCTACTCCTAAAAACACCTCGAGGGACAACCCCGGGTGTGCGGTCGGACCCAAAACACCGACAGCTGGTGCGCCAGGTAGGGGGTGTGTCGACGATCCAAGCTAGCTCAATGGCCGTCACCTTCCACAGCAAGATCACCCTCCGTCCCGGATCCGTATTCTGCTTCAGAACAATCTCATTCGTAGCAGATGAAGAGGGAACTCTACACCGCATTGCAGATCCACCGGAAAAGAAGTCTCCTCCAACAAACTCCGAAGATATTGGAGAGGTTCTCCGGGAAAACATCGCCTTCAGAAAGTCAGGGGCCGAAGGCCCGCTAACCCGGAGAACTCCACTGTCTACTTCCCCGACAAAAGAATGGACACAGATCGCGAGGAAGAAGGAGACCAAGAGGAAGCAAATTGTTCTTTCCGTTCCTCCGCCCTCAAAGGAGAACGGAAAGAAGGTCGCCACGACAGCAGCACCATTCTATCCCGACGTCCTCTTCATCGGGAGAGTGGAGTCGCCTCTCGTCTCCGACGACGAGCCAATCGCACCCGGAGAAGAACCACCTCAACGAGAATCCCGCCGACGGAGAAACCGGCGCAGGAACGTTCGACGACATTACGCGGCCGGAGAACGGGATCCGGAGCAACCTGTCTCGCGGGACGAGGTCTCGGAGATAGGAGAAACTCCGGAGGAACGCGTCTTCAGAGAACGAAGGAACTCCCGACGACGTGATCGCCGCCGGGCTCAGGAACAAGCCGAGCAAGATGCAAGGCAACGCCGGGAGAATCCATTCTTCGGGTGCAACCTAAATCCCGACTTCGCCCGAGCCATGAACACGCCGAGCGAAGTTGGAGGAGTACTAGCTCGGATAGCTGATGGACTCCCTCGGACTCCCGACGCCGAGGGCTACCGACGACTGTTCACCTAGGCAGCCAACCATCTTCTACCGCTTGCTCACCCGCCGAACGATCTACGACACGCCATCAACAGTCGCCGAGACGCGCGAAGCTCCATCAATGCTTCGCGTGAACGACGGCACGAGAACGAGATCCGCCGCCGGGAGGAGTACGACAGGGATCATGGCATCCCAGCCCGGAGCCAGGCCACCAGAACTGAGTCGGCAACGGCCTCGACTGGCGGTACCACCCGGGGACGGTCGAGGAACCACAACACCTACTCCCCTCCCCGGGACAGACATCATCCACGACGACAGGAGGACACGTGTGGAGTGTCTGCTCTTACTCCACGCCTTAGGGCCATCCAATGGCCTCCTAACTTCAAGGTATCCAATGTCGACAAATATGAACCTAAGCAGGACCCAGGGGGCTGGCTAGCCGTCTACACCACCGCTGCTTGAGCTGCCGGGGCGTCCGAAGACGTGATGACCGCGTACTTACCCATTGTCCTCGGGCAAGACGCGCTGCAATGGCTCCGACATCTACCCCGACACTGCATCGACGACTGGGGCGACTTCAGTCGACGCTTCACCGCCAACTTCCAGTCCCTCTCCGACAAACCGGCGCAACCATGGGACCTCAAATCCATCAAGCGCCGAGGGGACGAAACTCTCCGGTCGTACCTTAAAAGGTTCCAGACCATGAGAAATCGTATCCCCGAGGTCACGGAGGCAGCCGTGATCGAGGACTTCTACAGAGGATCCAACGACTCGGCTTTCGTCCGAGCCATATTACAGAAGGCGCCGACTACCTCCGAGGAGCTATTCTGGGAAGCCGACTTCTACATCACCACCGACGAGCGAGCCCAGGACCTCATCGGAGGAGCGAAGCCCGCATCGGCAGCACCATGACGCGACGTGAACCAGCAGCCCGACAAACGCTGGGAGAAGAGACCCCGCGAAGAAGTACACGCCGCCGGACCACCAGCCTCTCGCGCCCGGGGAGGACCTCGCAGGCGAGCGCACGCTGGACGACATCCTCGACGCCCAGTGCCCATACCACAAGGACATGCGCCACACTCTTCGGAACTACCGGGACTTCAAGCATTCCGTCGGGCACGGCCGACCCTTCCAACCTCTACCTCCTCCGCCGAGGGGAGGACCAGAAGAACCACGACAACCCCAGCAGCAGGAGGAGGGAGGAGAAGGAGCTTTCCCGCGCGTTGACAGGGAGATCAATGTCATCTTCGGCGGGCACGGATCGCGGGAGAACATAAGACAACAAAAGCTCAATGATCGCCAGATACTGTTGGCGACCACCGGTCCTCCCGCCCCGTACCGGTGGTCAGAGCACCCGATCACTTTCACCCAGGTGGATCAATGGCTCAACTTCGACCACCCAGGCAAATACCCGCTCCTCGTCGATCCGGTGATCCGAGAGAGCAGGGTGAAGAAGGTGTTGGTGGACGGGGGGAGCAGCATCAACGTCACCTTCCCCCGACACTCCAAGGCTTGGGAGTTCACCTCAAAGAGCTCCACGAGTCAGACACTCCCTTCTTCGGCATCGTGCCAACTGAAGGGGAATATCCACTGGGCTACATCTACATGCCCGTCACCTTCGGAACTCCGGAGAACTACAGAACCGAGTTCCTGAGGTTCGAAGTGGCGAACTTCGACTGCGGGTACAACGCCATCATCGGGAGGCTGGGATTGGCCAAATTCATGGCCATTCCTCATTACACGTACATGATACTGAAGATGCCAGGACCACAAGGAATCATAACTGTGCGCGCCGACTTCCAAGGCGCCGCAGAGTGTTTCCGAGTGGCCATCCAAGCGGCCCTCACCACCAAGCCGTCGACGATTTCTTCAACACAGGCGAACTCTAAGCCTGAGGAGGACCTTGCAGTACCGGCAAACGAAGCTCAGGCCACGACCTCTATGCGTCCGACTGAAGAAAATAAAGGATCAACCTGGGGTTCGCTGATGAACGCAAGACTGCCATCATCAGCTCCAGCCTGGACGACAAATAGGAAAGCGCGCTCGTCCAGTTTCTGCAAGATAACCGAGATGTATTCGCATGGCAACCTGCGGATATGCCGAGGGTCCCAAGAGAACTGGCCGAGCACAAACTGAAGGTCTATCCCCAGGCAAGGCCGATTCGGCAAAAACTACGTCGTTTCACGCCCGACAAGAGAGAGGCCATTCGCGCCGAGTTAGCTCGCTTGGTCGCGGCCGGATTTATTAGAGAGGTGTTACACCCTGAGTGGTTAGCCAACCCTGTTCTTGTACTCAAAAAGAATAAAGTGGATTGGCGCATGTGTGTCGACTATACTGATCTCAACAAGCATTGTCCGAAGGATCCCTTCGGGCTCCCGAGGATAGATCAGGTGGTGGACTCCACCGCTGGATGTTCTGTGCTATCTTTCCTAGATTTCTATTCTAGATACCATCAGATTAGTTTGGCAAAGGAAGACGAGGAAAAAACAGCGTTCATCACTCCGTTCGGTGCTTTCTGTTATACCTCCATGTCGTTCGGTCTCAAAAACGCTGGAGCAACTTATCAGAGAGCTATTCAAACATGCTTAGCCGATCACTGGGGCAAGCGTGTGGAGGCCTATGTAGATGACGTGGTAATCAAAACGGAGAACTCGGAAAACTTCATCGAAGACTTACAGCTGGTTTTCAACAGTCTGAGGCGGTATCGATGGAAGCTTAATCTCGAAAAATGTGTTTTTGGGGTACCAGCAGGAAAGTTACTCGGGTTTATTGTCAGCCACCGGGGAATTGAGGCTAATCCGGATAAGATTGAAGCTATCATGAAGATGGAAGCACCTCAATCACAAAAGAAGGTTCAGCGACTTACTGGATGTATGGCAGCTCTGAGCAGATTTATATCCAGGCTGGGGGAAAAAGGTTTACCATTTTACAAGCTACTCAAGAAGGTGGATAAGTTTCAGTGGACTTCAGAGGCACAGGAAGCTTTAGATGCACTGAAGAAATTCTTGACAACACCACCAGTACTGAAGCCGCCACGACGAGCTACGTCAACTCAACCAGCTAAAGATCTGCTACTGTATATCTCTTGCACGACCCACGTGGTAAGCACCACGTTGGTAGTCGAGCGAGCAGAAGAAGGACATGCCTACCCAGTGCAACATCCTGTTTACTTCATCAGTGAAGTTCTAGGTCCCTCGAAGAAAAAGTATCCTCAAGTTCAGAAGCTATTATATGCAGTACTTCTAACTGCCCGCAAGCTACGTCACTACTTTGATGACCACAAAGTCATAGTAGTCACTGGTTTTCCGATAGGGGATATTCTTCACAACAAGGAAGCCATTGGCCGAATAGCCAAGTGGGCTTGTGAGCTGGGATCTCATGACATCGAGTTCCGACCTCGCACTACCATCAAAACTCAAGCACTGGTTGATTTCGTATCAGAGTGGACTGAACAGCAAGTACCAGATAACCCAGAGACTGTAGAAGTATGGCGAATGTATTTTGATGGCTCGCTGAAGCTGCAGGGAGCAGGAGCGGGAATTCTCTTCGCCGCACCTGGAGGCGAGCACCTCAAATATGCCCTCCAGTTGCTGTTTCCGGCCTCCAACAATGCAGCCGAGTATGAAGCTCTGATCCATGGATTGAACATCGTCATATCATTGGGCATCAAGAGACTGATGGTATACGGAGACTCTCTGGTAGTCATTAGCCAGATAAACAAGGAGTGGGATTGTTCAAGCGATTCAATGGGAAAGTACTGCACTGCCGTCCGAAAGCTAGAAGATAAATTTGAGGGTCTGGAATTTCATCATGTAGAAAGAGATCGGAACACGGCAGCCGATGTGTTGTCCAAGCTAGGATCCAGTCGAACTCAGGTCCCACCTGGAGTCTTTGTACAAGAAATACTACAGCCGAGCATCTCAATGGATCAAGCAGAAGAGTGTAATATTATAAATCAACCCGAGTCAGACTCTGATGACTGGAGAAGGCCAATCATCAGGTATATAAAGAATGAAGAGGAACCAGATGATAAAAATGCAGTTGAGCGCATTGCCAGACAGTCGGCTCACTACACACTCATTGGGGAGACATTATACAGAAGGGGTGCATCAGGCGTCCTCATGAAGTGCATTCTCTCATCTACTAGGAAGCGACTTCTGGAGGAGGTCCATGCCGGGCAATGTGGAATACATGCGGCGTCCAAGACACTAGTCGGGAAGGTTTTCAGGTCAGGATTCTATTGGCCAACAGCGAAGAGTGATGCAGCCGAGTTAGTTCAGAGGTGCGAAGCTTGCCAGTACTTATCAAAGCAACTGCAGACCAAACCAGTGACTTGGCCCTTTGCGTGCTGGGGACTGGATATGATTGGACCCTTCAAGAAAGCTCAAGGAGGATACACTCATGTACTGGTAGCAATCGACAAATTCACTAAATGGATAGAATTCAAACCCATTGCCTCTTTGACCTCAGCTAAGGCCGTGGAATTCATACAAGACATAATATTCAGATTCGGGATACCAAACAGCATCATAACTGACCTAGGATCCAACTTCACAAGTTCAGAATTCTTCGACTTTTGCGAGCAAAAAAACATTCAGATCAAGTATGCTTCTGTAGCACATCCAAGAGCCAACGGGCAGGTTGAGCGAGCCAACGGGATGATACTGGAGGCACTCAGAAAAAAGGTCTTCGATAAGAATGAAAAGTTCGTAGGAAATTGGATAAGAGAATTGCCCTATGTCGTCTGGAGCCTAAGAACCCAGCCTAGCCGAGCTCTGCATGGAAACACTCCTTTCTTCATGGTATATGGGTCAGAGGCAGTATTACCAGCCGACCTCAAGTTCGGAGCGCCAAGGTTGATCTTCGAAAACATAGCAGAAGTCGAAGCCACCAGGCTGGAGGACATTGATGTACTCGAGGAAGAATGGCTGAATGCAGTAATCCAATCAGCACGATACCAGCAGACTCTAAGGCGCTATCACGACAAGGCTGTGCGGCGGCGATCCTTCTCAGTAGGAGATCTCGTCCTCCGCCGAATTCTAACGGGGGAGGGACGGCACAAGTTATCGCCCTTATGGGAAGGACCCTTCATAGTAGCAGAAGTCACTCGGCCAGGATCATATCGTCTCACTCAGATGGACGACACAGAAGTCGGGAACTCCTGGAATATAGAACACCTCAGGAAATTTTATCCCTAGCTGTACTTCAAAAGCTATCAGGACGACGATGTACTCTGTAAAATGGAAATATGTCATCAATAAAAAAGGGCTTCAAAGATACTCAGTTTGTTCATGATTGACTTGCATTCTTACTTAACTCGGGGTGACCACTATGCCCTGCTAACGGAGCAATCGACTTAAGTCGGCAACGACTTAAGGCGGTACAACATGCTCGCGCTTACTTAACTCGGGGTGACCACTATGCCCTGCTAACGGAGCAATCGACTTAAGTTGGCAACGACTTAAGGCGGTGCAACATGCTCGCGCTTACTTAACTCGGGGTGACCACTATGCCCTGCTAACGGAGCAATCGGCTTAAGTCGACAACGACTTAAGGCAGTGCAACATGCTCGCGCTTACTTAACTCGGGGTGACCACTATGCCCTGCTAACGGAGCAATCGGCTTAAGTCGGCAACGACTTAAGGCGGTGCAACATGCTCGCGCTTACTTAACTCGGGGTGACCACTATGCCCTGCTAACGGAGCAATCGACTTAAGTCGACAACGACTTAAGGCGGTGCAACATGCTCGCGCTTACTTAACTCGGGGTGACCACTATGCCCTACTAACGGAGCAATCGGCTTAAGTCAGCAACGACTTAAGGCGGTACAACATGCTCGCGCTTACTTAACTCGGGGTGACCACTATGCCCTGCTAACGGAGCAATCGGCTTAAGTCGGCAAAGACTTAAGGCGGTGCAACATGCTCGCGCTTACTTAACTCGGGGTGACCACTATGCCCTGCCAACAGAGCAATTGGCTAAAGTCAGCAGCGACTTAGCCAGTGCAACATGCTCGCGCCTACGCAATACAGGGTGACCACTACACCCTATTAACGGAAGCAATCGACTTAAGTCAGCAGCGACTTAAGGCGATCTGATGCGCTTATGATTATTCATATAGGGATGACTTCTATATCCCGCAAACAAGTTTCAAAACCATCGCACATCATTTTACTACTGCAAATTTACGAACTGATGAATTCTGAAACAATATGAGAATAACAATGTCGTTCAAGTACTGAAATGATGTCCTCTAACAAATGTCTGACCATGCTAACCGCGCGCTCAAAGCACGCAAAATGTTTCTTTATTTTGTGATATTTTTCTCAGGAGCAATCGATGAGGAAGGGCGACTCGAGGAATCAGGGGCAGCATTCACGTCAGCCCTTATATCTTCGGGAACAACCACGCCGGGTCTCCTCATCAAGATTCGCCCCGCCCGAATGGCCTTATCCATGGCTCTATCGCGCTGGGCTCTGAGAGTAACGGAAGTTTCTTCGGCAACCTCGGCAGCCAGCCGAGCAGTTTCTAACTCCTGGGCGATGGATTTCTTGGAAGCTCGGAGTTCTTTGATAGTAGCGTCCTTCGCTGATATCAACTGCTTGAGCCGGGTCACCTCATCCGTAGATTCCTGCAGCTTATAGCGTTGGTTGTCTAACTCTTCCATGGTGAAGCGATGACTCCTCTCCAGGATGGTCAGCGAGTTGCTAGAATCGCGATACAATCTGTCGTGACTGTCACGAGAAGCAGCAAGGATACGTTTTTCTTCCTGCAAACAAAAGTCAACTTCCTCAAACATCAAGCAGGTAATAGGAGCACAACAAGGCAAGGCACAGTTTCATAAATCACCTTTTAAGAGTTAAGTTGAGCGTGAAGGGAAGAGCTCAGTGCATTGGCGTCATCTAAGGCAGCAGAGACCTGAGCTAGTTCAGTCTGACTTTGAGAATACTTTTCTTCAAAGTCAGAGCACCGCTGGACCAATTCAGCCTGATCTCAAGAATGTTTTTCTTCAAGAGTGGAAATCTGCCGAGTCATACCTAGCAGGAGACAACCAAACAAAGGGGGTCAGAATGTAAAGCAGTTTAATAGTGAAGACAAAGAGAAGCAAAAAAGCACTAACCAGCGTTGGTCGCCTCCAAGTCAGAGACACGATGTTGAAGTAACACTGGATTCCAACGTGCAAGAGACGAAGCTACTTCTGGAACAGGAGCACCCTGTAACCTCAGCTGGCTAGCCATTTTGTCCACTAAAGCCTGATAAGGAGAGCAGATGAGTGTAATGATAGCAGTTCATGCGGTGTAAAAATCAAGCTGAAGTATACCACAGTACCTGGAGGTTGGAAAAGAACGAAGGGACCCCCAAATCATGAGAGATCAATTGATGACCGGGCATAAGGTCACCACCCGAAGCAGCTTGCAACGAACCAGCCGGAACCAACTCAGTGCCATCAACAGAGCCCACAACTTGGTCAGCGGGGACGTTGCCCTCTAAGGCGACCCCCTGGTCCAAAGCTTGGGCTACCACCATGCAGCCGGAGTGCGGAGGCAATCCCGCATGAACGTCCATGGAAGTACAGGAGGGAGACCCCGCTCGGACACCCTCGGGGGCTGGGTCATAGTTTGCACTACCCACTTGAGCCGGATCATCCCCGACAGCACCCTCGGGGGCTGGGCAGTGGCTTACACTTCCCACCCGAACCAAGTCATCCCCGGCGACATCCTCGGGGGCTGGGCATGTGTCAACACCATCCTTGGGGTCCAAGTTCTCTGTGGTAGCCACTTCTAAGGTTGATGGGCCCTCAGTTACTTCCATGGGACCAGGACGATCCAAGACAGTCTTCTGACCCTCGAGATCGCGCTCTAAGGTCGACGAGGCACGGGATGACCTCAACCCAGCATCAAGCACATCGGCACAAACCTTCATCACACCATCATCTGCTGGCTCCGATAACAAATCCTCTGGAACCATATCCTCAAGAGTCTAATCAAAATTCGCCAGGGACAATTCTTGCAGACCAATGAGAGCAGACAAAGCAGGAGAAGGAACTCCACTACTTTCACCACTAGCGATGAACTGCCGACTGTTTTTCCGAGTCAAAGGAACTTCATCCTCTTCCTCCCCATCGTCTTCATTAGCAACACAGGCAGCACCCCCATTGGGATCAGCAACAGATGGAGCACCCACATTGGGATCAGCAGCAGATCGGGCACACCCATTGGGATCAGCGTCAATAAATTCAGTCACCGGCACTTCTTCAGCAGCAGGAACCGAAGTACCAACATCCCGATCCAAACTGGATACTCGCCAGAGGCGTCTCTTTTTCTTTTTCTGCTCATCAGCAGAAGGATCAGGTTGATTGGCTCGGCAAGGGCGCCTAGGGCGAGTACTAGCAAGCTTCTGAATATCCAAGGTCGTATCAGCCTCTGGGAGGGGCGCCACCACCGATGTCCCAGCAGGAGCAGCATCAGAAGAGTCCTCAGCCAGCAAATCAAGCATAGCACTTATCTCTGCATCACTAGGATTCAGGGGCACCTCAAAATGGACTTGCCATTCATCATCAGGAATCTCCCCGAGCGAGGCAACCAAGGCGCTGACTTCTTCAGCAGAGGGTCGCACTCTAAGGCCCAAACTGCCATCAGTGACAGGTGGATTCGACACAAAAAGAGTGAAGGCTTTGGGAGGAGGCATCTTCCAGGCTGAGTATGCCACTGGGGCACCAACATTTGACACCTTGCCTCTAAGGATCATCTCAAGTCGGTTCACCAAGTCTACAGAGGGAATTCTTCTGTTGGTAACCCGAGTTGAGTCGGCTAGGCCTCGATACAGATAAGCCGGGTATGCCCTGTCTTTCAACGGCTGAATATTCTTGAAGACAAAATCAGCAACCACAACTTCAGCAGTCAGACCCCTCTCCTTCAGCAACCCAACTCAGCTAGCAAAACACCTGCCTCAGCTACCTCCTGATCCGTGGGGGACTCGGTCCAGCTCGGGGTGCGAACGTCCGGCTGTCTTCCCGACCGAGGGGGGAGAGAGTTTCCATAATTCTCAACAATGAACCACTCCAAGCGCCATCCCTTGATACTGTCTTTGAGAGGGATTTCGATATACTCAGTTTTCCTCCCGCGGCGCATCTCCAAGCTAGCACTCCCAACCAACTGATGTTGTCCCCCGGCCATTCCAGGGCGACAGTGATACAAGTACTTCCACAACCCAAAATGTGGCAGCACGCCAAGAAAGGCTTCACATAAATGAACGAAAATGGAAATTTGCAGGATAGAATTGGGATTCAGATGGGTCAAGTTAAGATGGTAGAAATCAAGGAGGTCGCGGAAAAAGGGAGAAATGGGAAGACCGAGGCCGCGGAGAAGGAAAGGAGCGTAAATCACGGACTCATGGGTATCCTCAGTCGGGACAGTAACCCCATGGCAAATGCGCCAAGAACAAAGTTCCCTCGGGGGAAGAACCCCGATGGACACAAGGTGGAGAAGTTCGGGCTCGGAGATGACAGACATGTGGTTACCTGCGAAAGGCAACTGGCTGTTGGGGTCGATTGGAGGAATCACCGCGGCAGACGAACTCGAGGCTTTCCTCTTGGGCGCCATCTCGATTCTACCGGCGAGCAGAGTGGGAGGCAAATTGCAGAGAGGATTCGGAAGCGAGAAAGCAAGAACTAGGGCACGGAAAGCAGAGGCGGCTAAAAGCGCAGCACTTATGGGATATTCCCGAGCCAGATACCGTTTCAAAAAACGCCCAGTCAGCACCCGGCGGTTATTTCCAAAACACCGGCGTGCCACATCATCACCCGGCAGTTATTTCCAGAACACCGGTGCGCCACATTATCACTCGGCTATTATCCTAAAAGTGGCCCACACAGCCCGCTATCGCTCGGCGTCACCTCTAAAACGCTGACGTCGCCCTCAAGTCACTCGGCGTTACCTCTAAAACGCTGACGTCGCCCTCAAGTCGCTCGGCGTTACATCTAAAACGCTGACGTCGTCTTCAGTCACTCGGCGTTACCTCTAAAACGCTGACGTCGTCTTCAGTCGCTCGGCGTTACCTCTAAAACGCTGACGTCGCCCTCAAATCGCTCGGCGTTACATCTAAAACTCCGACATCGTCTTCAGTCACTCGGCAGTTACCTCTAACACGCCGACGTCGTCTTCAGTCGCTCGGCGTTACCTCTAAAACGCTGACGTCGCCCTCAAATCGCTCGGCGTTACCTCTAATACGCCGACGTCGTCTTCAAGTCACTCGGCAGTTATCTTTAAAACTCTGACATCATCTACAAGTCGCTCGGCAGCTACCTCTAAAAGCATCGATATGATGCCCGAGTTATTCACTTACTATTCCAAGGGAATCAACTTCACGAAAAAGGTGGGAAGAGGAATGATTCAAGAACTTTGAGTTATGAATATCAACGAGCAACCATCACAGAGAAGCCAACATCATTTCTTCATTAAAGGGAAGATATCATACTTACAAATCAACTCATTATGAGTTGATACTTCCCTACTACTACTACTACATTATATTATACTACTACTACTACAACTACACTACACTATACTACTCTACACTACTAAATACTACTACATTATTCTAACTATACTATACTAACATCTAATGACCAGTGGCATTTAGCCACTAGCCCTGTTGCTGCCGCCGCCGCTGCCACCCCTGTTGCTTCCCCTGCTGTTGCCGCCGCCACCGCTGTCGCCCCTGCCACTACCGTCACCGTCACCGCCGCCACCGCCTCCGTCGTCGTCATTGTCGTCGTCGTCGTCCTCGCCGTCGCCGCCACCGTCCTCCTCGGACGAGTCCTCCTCATCCGAGGAGTACTCCGCCACCCTCCGCTCGAAGCCCTCGCTGGTGCCGCTGGTCCGACGAAGACAAAACGGGCAGGACACCCTTCGCCCGGTACGACGCCAGACGAAGGCCTGCGACGAGGTCCTCCCACCGTGCGGCCTCGTCCTGTTCGGAGGCCCACGTACGATCCGGCCCATTGTAACGGGCCCTGCGCGGTCGCCGTGTGCTACGGGCCTCACCTATAAAGGCATTCCTGTAATTACGGTCTGTAACCCTGCTTTATGGGAATATTCTGGGGATAACCTGGGTAGCTGAGGGCACATGCGTCCTTAACACAAGGCGCTGGGCGCTCAGGTACCTATAAATACCCCCTCACAGTGCCCGTGAGAGGCTAGATTAACAGAGCTGTTGCCTCCTAGCACGTAACCCTATTGTCACCACTGTTCACCCTTGTTGGCCTCCTTGTGTCAGAGAGCAAGTTCCAACACTTGGCGCCCACCGTTCGTGCTATGACAACACCACCCGCGATGGCACCCAAGAGAGCTAACCCGAAGGCTGACGAGGCTGCGAAGGCAGCACTGCTTGCCGCAAGAAAGGGCAAGGCCCTCGCCCTCACCCAATCCACCCACCAAGAGCCTACTGAAGACAATGTTCCCCGTACCTGCGAAGATGACACCTTCCGCACCTGTGAGCCCGAGGGACAATCGCAGCCGCCCCCAGGCTTCGCCCCACTGGAAGGCGCGGACCTCGCCGAGGACGGCGAGGTCCTCGGCTTCTCAACAGAAGAACAGCTACAGCTGCGCGCCCTGCGCCTCAAGAACCGCAATCTCCAGAGGCAGAAAGAGATACTGGAGGCCAAGCGCCAGCGTGTGTCCGCACTAGCCAAGGTACGGCAAATGATACGCGACGAGGAGCAGAAGGCCCAAGACCTCGAGCGCGAGATCGCGCTAATGCAGCGCGAAGGCCACCTCGGCCTCCACCAAGAGCCACCCCTCCAGCAGCACGCACAACCGGAAGACACGCGCGAAGGCCACCTCGGCCTGCAGCATGGGCCACCCCTGCAACACCGAGCACAGCCGGAGAACCCGCGTTTCCCCCAGCGCGACTACACCTTCCAGCACGCCGCGCCTTTCCAAGGGGTCAACTACCTCGACGAGCGAAGTCCCCTAGCGCCTCACCTGCAAGTGACGCCTTGGCCAGCTAACTTCCGAGCAGGGACCTATCCCAAGTACAACGGCAGCACCGACCCGGCGCAATACATAATGAGTTATCAGGTCGCCGTTGCGTCCGCCGGAGGGGACGACGCCACAATGGCGAAGTCTTTCATCATCGCCCTAGAGGGCCCAGCACTCACCTGGTTCACCAGGTTGCCTCCGCTGTCCATTGATTCATGGACAAGTCTCAGGGACAAGTTCCTGCTCAACTTCCAAGGGTACCGCCCAGACACTGACGCCTTGGCCGAGCTCTCGCTTTGCAAACAGCTGGAAAAGGAGACCTTGCGGGAGTATTACCGCAAATTCTTAACACTCAAGTCACAGCTGCCCTCCGTCGACGATCAGATCGCTATCCACTACGCCATCAGTGGACTTCGTGCCGGCGTCCTCTACAGTCATTGTATCAGAGATCCACCCAAGAACCTCCAGGAGCTATATCAGCTCTTTGAAAAATATGCCAAATCCGAAGAGCTCCACCAGCGCAAGGTTGAGTCACAGCGGAAACCCAAAGACACCCCGCAGTCCAGCCGCACATGGACGAGGACTCCGCAGCCAGACTCCGGTCGAGACGGCCGCAGTCAGCAGCAAGTGCACAACATCGCCAACCAGCATCCCGCTGCTGACCCCCCTCGCCGCCAGGAATATCCCCCCAGGGCCGCGGAAATGGAACTCGTGGCAGGGGCCGAGGGCGCGCGCAGCCGCCGCGCCGCTTCTACTGCCTTTTTCATGGCGAAGACTGCGCCCACCAAACCAAAGACTGCCCCGAAATGAAGGCCACCAGAGACAGAATGGCACGGGCGCAGCCAGCCGACAACCCTAGAATTGTCGCGCACAACTACCAGCAACCCCCTCCACCATATATCCACGCCCCCGCTCCGCATCCACCGCACCACGCTTACCAACACCATCAGGAAGTACAAATCGTACCTCCTCCACCCCCACCACCGCATCAGCAACACCAAAACATCCCCCATGCCCCAAAGCAGGAAGACTTCCCCGAGCAACCATATCGCGGAGTCATTCACATGATAACAGGGGGGTCCAGCACTGACTTCGACACCAAGCGGTAGAAGCGGGACCACTACCGCAGCATCAACCACGTCGCTGTCACTGGCCCAGTCGTGCAGACAAAGTGGTCCCACATACCGCTAACCTTCGACGCACGAGACGTCGACCTGCGCAGCGCCCCCCACATCGACGCTATGGTCATCAATTGCAGCGTGGCAGGCTGGGACTTACACAAAGTCCTAGTCGACAACGGCAGTCAGGCGGACATCATCTTCCTTCACGCCTTCGACCGCATGGGTATAAGCCACAGCCTGCTAAAGCCTTCGGACAACCCGTTGTATGGCTTCGGCGGCAAGGGCACCTTTCCCGTTGGCAAAATAGAGTTGCCCCTCTCCTTCGGTGTAGCACCCAATGCCCGAAGTGAGCAAGTAACCTTCGACATTGTCGACATGGTATATCCATACAACGCCATCATGGGCCGGGGCTCCATCAATAAGTTCGAAGCTGCCATCCACGGACTGTACCTATGCATGAAGATACCAGGTCCGTTAGGCGTCATCACAGTCTTCGGCAATCAACAAACTGCGCGCAACATAGAGCGGGACTTCATGCCCGGTCAAAGAAATGTGCACTGTCTCACGGCCCAGCACGAGGTCCCTGCGCCCGCCAGCCCAACCGATAAGCAGTACGACAAGGCACAGTTGCAGAGCCAAGACGGGACAAAGACTGTCCCCCTCGATCAGGCCACGCCCAAGCAGACAGTCACTATCAGCGAAGACCTTACCTCACAGGAAGAAGAGAAGCTTCTCTGCTGCCTCGCCAAGAACAAAGATGTCTTCGCCTGGTCCGCCCTCGACCTGGTCCGAGTCAGCCGATCCATAATTGAGCACGGCTTGGGAATTGACCCTTCGGTGCGACCAAAAAAGCAACGGCTTCGCAAAATGTCCGACGAAAAGACAGAGGCCGCCAAGGCGGAGGTGCACCGCCTCCTAGAGGCCAAATTCATCGAACCAGTGGCTTACCCCACGTGGCTCTCCAATGTTGTAATGGTGCAGAAAAAAAGTGGGAAATGGCGAATGTGCATAGACTTCACCAGTCTCAATAAGGCCTGCCCAAAGGACAATTTCCCGCTGCCACGGATTGACAAAATAGTCGATAGCGCGGCCGGATGCGAGGTCATGTCACTCCTCGACTGCTTCTCCGGCTATCACCAGATATACATGAAGGAGGAAGACAAGGCCAGCACCAGCTTCATAACACCCTTCGGCACTTATTGCTTCATCAGAACGCCGGAGGGACTCAAGAATGTCGGGTCCACCTTCTCCAGACTCACCAAAACAGTACTCGAAGGGCAGGTTGGCAGAAATATATTTACATATGTGGACGACATCGTCGTCGCCAGCAAGAATAAGGAGGACCATCTCGCCGACCTCGCCGAGACATTCGCGAGCATGCGAGACGCACGACTCCGCCTAAACCTGGAAAAGTGCGTCTTTGGCGTTCGCCAGGGCAAGATATTGGGCTACCTGGTATCACATCGCGGCATTGAGGCCAACCCAACCAAGATCCAGGCCATCGTAAACATGACGCCTCCGCAGTCCGCCAGAGACGTCCAGCGTCTGACAGGCAGATTGGCCGCTCTCAACAGGTTCATCTCTAGGTCCGCCGAGCGAAGTCTCCCCTTTCTCAAAACACTCCGCGGTGCAAAAGACTTCGCCTGGGGACCGGAGCAAGCAGCGGCCTTCGCCTCGCTGAAACAGTACCTGTCGGAGCTAGCAATCCTCACGAGCCCCGACTCCTCGCTCCCCCTATTGCTCTATGTCGCGGCTTCGCCGCACGCGGTCAGCGCGGCACTAGTGCAAGAGCAGACGGTTGAGGGTGCGGTCAGACAGTGCCCTGTTTACTATGTCTCCGAAGTACTGACACCGTCCAAGTGCAACATGACAGAGCTGGAGAAGATCGCCTACGCAGTCGTTATGTCTTCGCGCAAGCTGCGCCATTACTTTGAAGCATTCAAGGTCCGAGTCACCTCAGACAGGGGACTCGGCGAACTATTCAGAAACCCGGAGGCATCGGTGAGGATTGCTAAGTGGGCAGCCGAACTATCCGGCTACCACATCAACTTTGAGCCCAGGATAGCCATCAAGTCACAGGTCCTGGCAGACTTCGTCGTTGACTGGACTGGGCCAATAACGCAGCCAGACCCGTCCACAGAGAAGGTTTGGAATATCCACTGCGACGGCGCATGGTGCCATGCGGGGGCAGGCGTCGCTGCAGTCGTCACCTCACCAGCCGGAGTCAAACACAGATATGCAGCACGCCTCAGCTTCGCTCTGGAATCCGACAGATGCACTAACAATATAGCAGAGTATGAAGCGGTTATCCTCGGCCTCCACAAGCTAAGGGCCCTCGGAGTCACCACATGTATCATTAAAACAGACTCCAAGATAGTTGCCGACCAGGTCGAGAAAGACTATGCAGCAAAAGACCCCGCGCTCATGCAATACCTCGCAGCCATCCGAAGTCTCGAGAGACAGTTCAAGGGATTCACCTTGCAGCATGTGGATAGGGCCAAGAACGAGGAGGCCGATGCATTGGCCAAGGCTGCCGCCAGGGGCGAGCCCTTGCCCTCCGACGTGTTCTTTCACACCATCGGCACGCCAGCCGTCCGAAGCCCCGAAGGGCTCCAAATAACTAATGATAGCGACGGCCACCGCATAGTCAATCTAATCATGACCGAAGACTGGCGGGCACCAATAACCCTGTTCCTACAGGGGTACTATCATCCAGCCGACGTCAGCGAGGCCAAGCGCCTCAGACATCGCAGCCGGGACTTCGCACTGATTGAGGGCCAACTCTACAAGAAAGGGGTCAGTCAGCCAATGCTTAAGTGTGTCACCGAAGCCGAAGCCATGCAGATTCTACGTGAAGTCCACAGTGGCACGTGCGGCTCGCACGCAGGGCCAAGGGCCCTGGCTGCCAAGGTGATCCGCCAAGGGTTTTACTGGCCCGCAATGATCTGCGCCGCAAACCGGGTCACAAGGTCCTGCGAAGCCTGCCAGAAGTTTTCTCCTCGGTCAGGCAGCCCCTCGCAATATACAAAGCTGATTGCCCATACATGGCCTCTCCAGCGCTGGGGCCTGGACATTGTCGGGCCCCTGCCCACCGCTCAGGGGAACCTCAAGTTCGCCTTCGTAGCCGTCGAATACTTCACCAAATGGATTGAAGCGAGGGCTGTTTCTACAATAACATCAAAGACTGCCCAAAAATTCTTCTGGCAAAACATTGTTTGCCGCTTCGGAGTACCGTCCGAGCTAACAGTTGACAACGGTAAGCAGTTTGACAGCCAAGATTTCAAGGATTTTTGTTTCTCCATCGGCACCAAGCTTGCCTTCGCTTCAGTCTATCACCCGCAGTCCAATGGGGTCGTGGAGCGCGCCAATGGGAAAATCTTCACAGCTGTCAAGAAGATGCTCCTCGATGAAAAAAAGGCAGATGGACCGACTTGTTACCGGAGGCAGTCTGGGCACTAAACACAACTGAGTGCAGGGCGACTGGGTTCACCCCTTTCCGCCTTCTATACGGGTCGGAGGCCATGACCCCGCAAGAAATAAAGCATGGGTCCCCGCGTACAGTTCCGTCAGCCGTCCCCGACGTGGATGAGCCAACTTCAAAGGATCTCATTGACGGAGAGCGGGTCTTCGCCCTGCAGGCCCTAAACAAATACCAAGCTCAGACCAAAGCATGGCGCGACCACGCAGTCATCCCGAGGGAGTTCCGCGAAGGGGACCTCGTACTCGTCCGAACAGCTCGGACGGAGTCCAGGGGCAAGCTGGAGCCCAAGTGGGAGGGCCCCTTTATAGTCAAGACAAAAGCTTCCCCCAGCGCCTACAGGCTCACAACGCCAAACGGCGAGGACCTGCAGCACTCCTGGAACATCGACAACCTTCGCAAATTTTTTGTTTGACTCATCAGGGCTGTTTCTGCCCTTGTAATTCGTCAAAAACAATCTTGTACCGGCCCACACTCTTTTCCTCCCGGGGGGTGAGGTTTTTAACGAGGCGGAGCCATGTAATATATGTGTGAAAAATCCCCCGCAAAAACATGCGTCGAAAAAAGACCGCGACGACGGTCTTCGACATTCGACCAATTCGAGGTCACCGCGAGGCTAAGCGCTAGCCACCCTCGTGTGCGACAAATCCGCGCAGAAGTCGCCCAAGGGTGCAGCCGGACTAGCACAAGTGCGAAAAAACCGAAGTCTATCGCGAAGACTATCCGCGCAGAAGTCGTCCAAGGGTGCAGCCGGACTAGCACAACAAGTGCGAAAAAACCGAAGTCTATCGCGAAGACTATCCGCGCAGAAGTCGCCCAAGGGTGCAGCCGGACTAGCACAACAAGTGCGAAAAAACCGAAGTCTATCGCGAAGACTATCCGCGCACAAGTCGCCTAAGGGTGCAGCCGGACTAGCACAACAAGTGCGCAAAAGACCGAAGCCACCGCGCAGAAGCCGCCTAAGGGCGCAGCCGAACTATAATCACACCAGCACAGCATAACAAAACATACTAGACAAAGTAAACAACGCCTTCGCACACCTATACAAGCGAGGGCACACAACTTCATCATACAGGCCTCTACATACACAAGCGAGGGCACCACACTCTACATCGGCTCAACCTTAGGAATAATTCCCATCTCCCTATAATTAAATAACATTATCCTAAGTTCCTCACCTGCAAAAAGACTTCGCAGTTCCCCTTCACCCGTATTCACGGTGGCCGGCAAAGACAACAGTTCCTGCCGGCCAGTCCCACTCACACGAAGCCGAGCCCCCTCCGTCCCACTAACTCTACGCTTCGCAACCGCCCTTCGTCGTCGTCGCCCGGCGCTAGGACCTGGCATATCTCCTGCGCCCGCGACGTGCGGCGAAGCCTCCGCCGCAGCCACATCCAAGGCCGCAAAGTAGTCCAAGTCCTCCTCCGACGACTCCTCAGTCCACTCAACCGAGCTCCCAGAGTCAGCACAATCCAAAAACTCAGATGCAGACCCACCACATTCATTACCATCTTCCGCGGTCGAAGCCGCCAAAATTTTAGTAGTAGCGGTTGTGTGCGCAGGCCCAAAATCTTGAACCTGCGCAGCAACCAAAATTCAGTAACATGTACAAATTTCCACAACCCTCTACACCTACTACGCCACCTGCGACGGCCCCGACGCTGCAGGAGCCTCCGCCGTTGGCTCCGCTGTTGCTTCCGCTGTTATCTCCGCCGCCACCGCCGCGGAGGCACCAGGTGCGACTTCGGCGACCTCTGGGGGCAGGCCTTCGCCGGCCGCAGCGGTTACGGAGGCACCCGGTGCGTCTTCCGCAGTCTCCAGGGTCGGCCACAGGACGGGCCCAGGCACGGCCTCCGCCGGGGCTGGCTCCGGGTCAGATAGCATGTCATTCAACGCCCCGAAGTCGTCCACCCTCTCGCCACGCGCCGCCTAAGACAAAGCACACAAAAATTCACCACACACACACACAGTCAACCAACAAACGCCAAACAAACGAGCACATTACCTGAGCCCTCGCCGTCTCGGCCCGCTCCCTGACCACCTCGCGACCGTACGCACCCCACAGCCGGTCGTAGATGGCTCCGGCGGACTCCTTCACTACGGGGTCCTCAACCTTAAAGATATCTCGCTCGAAATCTTCATCGGCTTGGTCGAAGACCTCGAAGTGCCGACACCCTTCGCGGGAGAGCGCGTTCATCGCCCCCTCGCAGGTGACCAGGGAGGCATACGACATAAACCCCTCCACAACAGTGGGGAGCGCTTGCAATTCCTCCTGCACCCATTCCAGGCAGCGAAGTCCGGCCTCTCGGTCCGGCACTTCGAATTCACCGGTCCCCGCGCCCAGCCCACGGTATGTATCCATGAGCTGTTTGCGTGTCCGCTCTGCCTCCGCTCGCGCCACGGCCTCGGCCCTCTCCATGCGGCTCTCCAGGGCAGTGAGCCACTCCTGCAGCTGCTCGGCGCGCTCCCTGGCAATATTGCCCTCCGCCCGCGCCAATTTGGCCTCCGCCTGCGCAGCCTTCTCCTTGGCGAGGGCATCGTTGGTCTCCCTCCTCTCCCCCGCCAGTTGGCGCCGGAGGTCAGCCTTCTCCTTCTCCAGTACGGCCACCTTGTCCGTCAGCTTACGGCACTTGCTGTCGGCGGCCGATTTTTCGCGGACGGCGTCGGCGTGTTGTGTCCGAAGTCTCTCGACTTCGGCAGACACAGCCGCCGTAAGGGCCCCCGACGCTGTACGGTCGGCGAAGTCAGCCACCTGCAGAAGCACAAGTAAGGCCGCGACCCAAGATTAAAAAAAAACAAAAAACACACCTCCTTCAGCCGGCGGGACGCCTGGTTCAGCGCCTCCGTCACCTCCGCCAACCGGCGGGACGCATCGCCCGCCTCGTCCCTGACAGCCGCGAAGGCCGACGCCTCGCCCCCGGCGCTAAGAGCCCCGCCCTTCGCCTTCGGCACCTCGGCGGCCGTCGTGGTCGCCGCGACAGGCACAACTATAGCAAGTTGGCCTTCGTCCGACCCTGCGGCATAACGACGAATAAATTATATCTACATATTAAAAAAAACAAAGCGAAGCCGGCGACTTACCAACAAGATAGTCGTCCACGCTAATGTTGGTGGCGAAGTCGGCGACGCGTTTGCCGGACAACGGCAACGCTTGGGCCGCCTTCGCGACCTCCGCCACTCCGCCGGAAGGCGGCACCACCTTCGCCGATTTGGCGCCCCCGGCGCCTGCCGTTGCCTCCGACACCCTGCTGGATGCAGGGGCGCCCGACTTCGCTGGCAGCGGCGGCTTGCCTCCGCTGGGGGCCGCAGCCTTCGCACCCAACCGCTGCCTCTTTGGCCTGGCTTCAACAAGCCGGATGGCCGCCTGCCGCTTTTGTGCAGCTCCCTGGCGATCCTTGTCCATCACTGCCGACACAACAGCAGCAATATTCCGCCCGTAAGGAAAAACTCTCCATTTACGAACCATGCGAGATGTAAAAGAGTCTTCGTCGGCCGCGGGGGGGGGGGGGGGGGGATAGGAACATTCCTAGGCCAGCAGCCCCCGGTAACCTTCAGCATCTGAGCCGAAGACTCCCGGAGCTCGGGCGAAGACATCCTTTCCCCCGGGGCCGCGCATGTCCTCATCAACTCTCTAGCAAACCCATCGGAAACCCCAAGTCCTCCCATGGCAGTACCTAGTTTTCTCTTCTTAGAGGATGGGGCGGCCGCCGGCGCAGGGTCGTCTTTAGTCTCCACCACCGTTTTCTTCCCCCGACGGTCCGCGTCGTCTTGACCAGGATAGTCGTCATATGGCAGTTGGTTCAGTTCAAAGACCCTATTCAGACGGTCATTCGACCCGCGGATCTCCCAGCTGCGCTGGCCCTCGGTCCTCGGCACATAACGCCCAACAATCCGCGCCACCTCATCCTCAGCTTCATGCACGAAGGCGGCCGGATCACGGTTTCGCAGATTTAGCGCGAAGGCGGGACTCCGCACCATCTCTCCACCACGGAAAGGCATCTGGCGAGGGCATACTTCGCCCAGCGTCCAACAACGCGCCAAGGGCCATACCCCGTAAGCCACAAACTCTTCAACTAAGTCGCGCCCACTGCTCTGGCCGGCGGCACACCGAAGGGCCCCTTCGTCCACATCATCCT
The DNA here is from genome assembly GCF_902167145.1 of Zea mays. Lineage (NCBI taxonomy): Eukaryota > Viridiplantae > Streptophyta > Magnoliopsida > Poales > Poaceae > Zea > Zea mays. The sequence goes on along the minus strand of NC_050099.1, from coordinate 223,427,587 downwards.
CCGCCACTTCAAAGGGCGGGTACGCCGAGTAAAAATAAGAGCACATCTCGGACACGGGAAGTCCCTCGTGGCCTTCGACGGTACCCTCAGCAACGTAAAACCAAAATTCATTCCAGTTGCCCCACTTGTTGCGGGCACAAGGGACCAACTCGATTACTGGCATCGTGGTCTTGCCGGTCTTCGGCGTGAATGTGCAGGACCCAAACTGAGCAACTTCGTCCCCGATCATCCTCTTCTGCCAGTGTAAACAATAATGCTTCGCAAAAACTTCGACCGATGGCTGTCCGCCGTACGAAGTCGTCGCCCAGACATACTTCGACAGGGCCACCACGGCATTCGGCGTCAGCTGATGTATTTGCACGTTGAACCTACGCAGGACTTCGCCAACAAACCGATGTGCAGGCAAGCGGAGACCGGCGGCGAAAAACGCCTCGAAAACAACCAACTCGCCCTCCGGCTCGGGGACTTTCTCCGTCCCCGGGGCACGGGCAACTCCGCCGCCGAAGTAGCCCAACCGCTGCATATCCTCCACGCGGGCCGACGACATTCGCGACACGCCGAAATCAACAGAGTCGCCGGCGCGCAACTCCTCCGGCATCAAACTGCTCAACGTCTCCTCCGACGAGGCGGCGGCCGGCGGCGAGGAACCGGCCGGCGGCGTAGCGGCAGCGGAAGAAGAGGAAGACGGCATCGCTACGTACCGTCGGCGGCGGCGGGCAGTCTGCTTCACTCGCGCCAGATCTCCGGCGAACAAGAGCACGGCGGGCAGACAAGCAGCAAGACGGCGGGCGGCTAGGGTTTTTCGCGGAGCGCGGAAAGTAAAGTTCAAAAGGCGCCAGCCCCGCCCCCTTTTATAGGCGGAGCGCGGCGCTTCGGGAAACCCGCAATCCAACAGTACCCGGTAAATCAACGGTCACATCAAAAACCCCCGCGGAACCACTTCGAGCGAGGGCAGCGTCTCCGCCATCTAGCGACGTCTTCGGCACCAGGTGACTTTGTCGAACTGGTCCCTCGGAGGGCAAATGTTGGGGCGAAGGCATAGCCGCCACCCTCCGCTCGAAGCCCTCGCTGGTGCCGCTGGTCCGACGAAGACAAAACGGGCAGGGACACCCTTCGCCCGGTACGACGCCAGACGAAGGCCTGCGACGAGGTCCTCCCACCGTGCGGCCTCGTCCTGTTCGAAGGCCCACGTACGATCCGGCCCATTGTAACGGGCCCTGCGCGGTCGCCGTGTGCTACGGGCCTCACCTGTAAAGGCATTCCTGTAATTACGGTCTGTAACCCTGCTTTATGGGAATATTCTGGGGATAACCTGGGTAGCTGAGGGCACATGCGTCCTTAACACAAGGCGCTGGGCGCTCAGGTACCTATAAATACCCCCTCACAGTGCCCGTGAGAGGCTAGATTAACAGAGCTGTTGCCTCCTAGCACGTAACCCTATTGTCACCACTGTTCACCCTTGTTGGCCTCCTTGTGTCAGAGAGCAAGTTCCAACAGCGTTACCTCTAACACGCCGACGTCGTCTTCAAGTCACTCGGCAGTTATCTCTAAAACTCTGACATCATCTACAAGTCGCTCGGCAGCTACCTCTAAAAGCATCGATATGATGCCCGAGTTATTCACTTACTATTCCAAGGGAATCAACTTCACGAAAAAGGTGGGAAGAGGAATGATTCAAGAACTTTGAGTTATGAATATCAACGAGCAACCATCACAGAGAAGCCAACATCATTTCTTCATTAAAGGGAAGATATCATACTTACAAATCAACTCATTATGAGTTGATACTTCCCTACTACTACTACTACTACATTATATTATACTACTACTACTACAACTACACTACACTATACTACTCTACACTACTAAATACTACTACATTATTCTAACTATACTATACTAACATCTAATGACCAGTGGCATCTAGCCACTGGCCCTGTTGCTGCCGCCGCCGCTGCCACCCCTGTTGCTTCCCCTGTTGTTGCCGCCGCCACCGCTGCCGCTGCTGCCGCCCCTGCCACTACCGTCACCGTCACCGCCGCCACCGCCTCCGTCGTCGTCATTGTCGTCGTCGTCGTCCTCGCCGTCGCCGCCACCGTCCTCCTCGGACGAGTCCTCCTCATCCGAGGAGTACTCCGACTCATCCGAGCCCTCGAGCCCGGAGCGCTCGACGGCCCGGATGTACGTCCAGACCTCCGCCGCGAGCCCCTAGGAGTCGTCAGACAACTCACGCAGGGGGATGGGAGCCAGAGACCCCTCAGACTCAGAGGAGAACTCCTCCTCTGAGTACTCCGAGTCACCAAAATCCTCCGATGGAGGAGTTGGCTCACGCTTGCGCTTGTTGTTCTTGCCCATGGTGGAAGCGAAAGGGAGAGAAGAAAAGCAGGCAACAGAGAGCAGCAAGAGATGTGAAAAAGCCGGAGAGACAACGGCATTATTTATAGAAGGAGAAGGCAACCGCTCACCTCCAACCACGGTCACTAAACAGTCGCAAAGCATTCAATAAGCACTTCAACCCGTTTGAAGACATGTTAGGCGGCTGACGCCGTTTCACGCAGCACAACACCCATTGGGACTCCAGTCAACAGCGTGGATGATATGATTACACCCGCCGTCACATCACATTACTACTCAGAAGCAGCCGGCTAAAACACTCAGCGTACCAAGCCGTCCCTTGCCCACACCCATTGGGGGGGACGCCCAGGAATTATCAGTTTATTTTTCAAAACTGTCACATCTGTGCAGGGCGTGCAATGAATACCTCAAGACAAAAATGAGATATCAGTAAGGAACAGAGGAAAGCCAAATATAGCCGAGGAAGTACAGAATCTGACCAGCAGAAGCGACGTGAAGACTAGACAGGGAACGTCCATCAAATGTCCAACCAGCCGTAGAGCAAATAAATTACACCACCTAGCAAGATATGGATGGATTGTGAACTCGGCTGCAAAAGACAAAATACATGCTGACCTCTGAAGCATAATATTGATGACATAATGCTGACCTCCAAAGCATAATGCGGATGGCATCATGCCGATTTTCACAGGCAGAAAGGATAATCTTCAATAAAAAGACACCAAAGGAAGACCTTCGAATGGATTATCCTCAAAAATCCACTTGAAGGTCGGGGGCTACACCCATTGGGTGCACCTTCGGTGCACCCCATGGATCACCATTTCAGGCCAAGATAGTACCGACTTCTAAGGCATGGGACAAGATTAAAGACAAGGCTGGCCCTCAACCAAAGCACAAGAGTAAGATGAAAGTAATTTCTGATGAAGACCTTCGAGTAGATTATTTTCCAAAATCTACTCGAAGCTCGGGGGCTACACCCATTGGGTGCACCTCCGGTGCACCCAATGAAGTTCAGGGTCCTACAAGATGAAATGCCGACCTCTAAGGCATAAGCACGAAACAAAGCTTCAGTTTATGAGTGACCAAAGCAGGAGGAGACAGTAAGAAATCGTTTTCCCCAAATTATCTGCAAGCTGGACCTGGGATCTTTGGGCTGATTACCTCAAAATCAACCCAAAGATCGGGGGCTTGTGGGGGACAGATATCCCTTGGGTCCACTAGAAGAAGTAAAAGACCTCACGAAAGGCCCAAGGGCCCAATAAATCGTAAGGTCATTCTTTCGTGGGCCTAGGGAGGGACAATCAGCAAAGCAGATTGACATGAGGCCGGATTAGTGCAAGCCCGGACGGCCCACAACGTCGAGCGAGCGACCACAACAGAGATCCGACTTTCCCACGCTGGAGCCCCCATGCAATGGAGCCATGCGAGGATAGGTCGGCAGAACTATAGGGAGATAAACTAAAACAGTTCACTATCTTTTAGCTACACATTGTTATCATATCCACGTGTATTGCCCCACGGTCGAGTATATAAGGCCTAGGGGGCACCTCTTCAGATCGATCGACCCTATTACTCAGCCACCCACCTCAACTCTCTGCATTCTCAATTCGGAGAGCTCTCTTGTAACCTCATTCACCAAGCATACTCACCAGGACGTAGGGTGTTACGCATCTCTAAGCGACCCGAACCTGTAAACATTATCCACTATCCCTCGTGCATCTGGCACGAACCATTTTGCTACAGTCGTCGACACCATCCTACTCCTAAAAACACCTCGAGGGACAACCCCGAGTGTGCGGTCGGACCCAAAACACCGACAGAAAGGGTTGGAATAGACCCGACCTTTGTGGCATCTTCAACGTGGACTAGGTTCTTTGGAATCGAACCTCGGTAAACAAATCACTATGTTCATTTGTGTTGATCTTCACTTGACTTGTTTCCCCTTCTTTCCTCTCTCTAGAAGTTCCCTTGCTCATATTAATTTGAGTTGTCTCCCAAAGTTATCCTCATTGATCGAGCAACTCTTGGCAAGGAGAACTATCTTCCGCACTCCAAATTATTTCTAACACTAACCCCGAGTGTAGTGCGTGTTTAAAGTTTGTAAATTTCAGGTTTCGCCTATTCACCCCCTCTAGGCGACTTTCAATTGGTATCAGAGGTCGGTGCTTCATTAAGAGTCTAACAACTCGAAGTGATGTCGGGAGAACACACCAAGAGGGAGATGGTCACCGGCGAAAAGCCTGAAGGCTCAGGAAGGAAGAACAACGAACAGACTCCATTAAAGGAGGTCGGCGACAAGCACAAGGAGGAATCCGCTTCCTCCATCAAGTCACATAGGAAGGGTGAAAAAAAGAAAAAGAAAATGAAGAAGGTGGTCTACTACAAGACCGATTCTTCATCACCTTCCACATCCGGCGTCGAGTCTACTATTTCAAAGCGCCAAGAGCGCAAGAAGTATAGTAATATGCCTCTTTGCTATCCCTGTATTCCTAAACGTGCTCCTCTACTTTCCGTACCCCTAGGCAAACCACCATTTTTTGATGGTGAAGATTATTGTATGTGGAGTGATAAAATGATGCACCATCTAACCTCACTTCACGAAAGCATATGGGATATTGTTGAGTTTGGAGCGCAGGCACCACAGGTGGGCGATGAGGATTATGACTCCGATGAGGCCGCCCAAATAAGGCTTTTTAGTTCCCAAAAAAACTTCTATACTCCTCACCTCCTTGTGTCGAGAGGAGTATAATAAGGTGCAAGGGTTGAAAAATGCCAAAAAAAATTGGGACGTCCTCAAGACTGCGCATGAAGGAAACGAGGTGACCAAGATCACCAAGCACGAGACGATCCAGGGAGAGCTCGGTCGATTTGTCCTCAATAAAGGAGAGGAGCCACAAGCAATGTACAACCGGCTCAAAACAATGGTCAACCAAGTCCGCAGCCTTAGGAGCATCAAATGGGATGACCATGAAATGGTCAAGGTTATTCTTAGATCTCTTGTTTTTCGTAATCCCACTCAAGTGCAACTAATCCGTGGAGATCCTAGATATAAACATATGTCTCCCGAGGAAGTAATTGGCAAGTTGGTGAGCTTTGAACTTATGATCAAAGACTCCAAACACATTGTCAACTTGGAGCAAGGCGCCACCTCCACACTCGAGGTGCAACTCGTTGCATTCAAAGCAACAGAAGAGAAGAAGGACGTGTCTACACCAAGTAGACTCCCTATCGACGCCTCCAAGATCAACAACGAGGAGATGGCTCTTATCATTAAGAGCTTTCGACAAATCCTCAAACAAAGGAAGGGGAAGGACTACAAGTCCCGTTCCAAGAGGGTGTGTTATAGGTGTGGTAAGTCCGGTCACTTTATTGCTAAATGTCCATATACAAGTAACAGTGACAGGGACGAAGACAAGAAAGGGAAGAAGAAGATGGAGAAGAAAAGATACTACAAGAAGAAGGGTGGCGAGGCGCACATGGGGCAGGAATGGGACTCCAACGAGAGCTCCATCGACTCCTCCTCCGACGAGGATGCCGCTAACATCGCCATCAACAAGGGACTTCTCTTCCCAAACGTCGGCCACAAGTGCTTCATGACTAAGGAGAGCAAGAAGAAGAAGGTACATTTTAGAGATACCCCTAAATATACTATATCTGATGATGAGGATAACTTTAGTGATGAAAATGATGATTTAACTTCTCTTTTTTGCTAACCTTGCCAAGGACCAAAATAAGAAAATAAATGAATTGATAGAGACCATTAACGAGAAGGATGATCTCTTAGAATGGCAAGAGGACTTGCTCGTTAAGGAAAATAAAAAAATTGTTAAGTTGAAAAATGCTTATGCTCTTGAAGTAGAAAAATATGAGAATTTGACTAAAGAGCTTAACATTTGCAATGATTCAATTTCCCATCTTAGAGATGAAAATGCTAGTTTAAATGCTAAGATAGAAGAATTGAATACTTGCAATATTTCTACATCTACTGTTGAACACGTCACCATTTGCACTAGATGTAGAAATGTTAATATTGATGCTATGAATGATCACATTGCTATAATTAAGGAACAAAATGGTCACATAGCTAAATTAAATGCTAAAATTGCCGAGCATGAATTAGAAAATGAAAATTTTAAATTTGCTCGAAGCATGCTTTACAATGGGAGATGTCCGGGCATTAAGTATGGCATTGGCTTCCAACAAGGGATCCAAAGCAACATCAAACTTAATGCCCCTAAGAATAAACTGTCTAATTTTGTTAAGGGTAAGGCTCCCATGGTTCAGGAAAGAGAGGGTTAGATTTTATATCCTGAGAACTATCCTGAGCACAAAATTAGGAAAATTCATGCTAGAAAATCTCATACTATTTCTCATCATGCTTATATGTATAGTAATGAGGCATCTAGCTCTAGGCTTTCAACTCATATCAAAATGCCTAAAAAGAAAATTGTTAATGCATCAAATGAACATTGCATATCATTTAAAACTTTTGATGCATCTTTTGTGCTTACTGACAAATCAGGCAAAGTAGTTGCCAAATATGTTGGGGGCAAACACAAGAGTCCCAAGACTTGTGTTTGGGTACCAAAGGTGCTTGTTTCTAATGTGAAAGGACCCAAGATCGTTTGGGTACCTAAGAATAAGGCCGAAAATTGTTTTGTAGGTTTATGCATCCGGTGGGACAAGTTGGATAATCGATAGCGGGTGCACAAACCACATGACAGGGGAGAAAATGATGTTCTCCTCATATGAGAAAAATGAAGATCCCCAAAGAACGATTAGATTTGGGGATGGAAATCAAGGTTTGATCAAAGGTTTGGGTAAAATTGTTATTTCTCCTGACCATTACATTTCGAATGTTTTCTTGTAGACTCTTTAGATTACAACTTGCTTTTAGTTTCTCAAATATGTAAAATGGGCTACAATTGTCTCTTTACTGATGTTGGTGTTACTGTCTTTAGAAAAAGTGATGATTCAATAGCATTTAAGGGAGTGTTAGATGGTTAGCTATACTTAGTTGATTTTAATGATAACAATGCTGAACTTGACACTTACTTAATTGCTAAGACTAATATGGGCTGGTTCTATCACCGCCGACTTGCCCATGTTGGGATGAAGAATCTTCACAAGCTTTTAAAAGGGGAACACATTTTAGGACTAACCAATGTTCATTTTGAGAAAGACATGATTTGTAGCGCATGTCAAGCAGGAAAGCAAGTAGGAGCTCATCATTCACACAAGAACATCATGACGACCGACAAGCCGCTTGAGCTACTCCACATGGATCTTTTCAGCCCGATCGCTAACATAAACATCTGCCAGAGTAAGTATTGTCTTGTTATTGTGGATGATTATTCTTGCTTCACTTGGGTATTCTTTTTGCAGGAAAAATCTCAAACCCAAGACACCGTAAAGAGATTCTTGAGATGGGCTCAAAATGAGTTCGGAATGAGAATCAAAAAGATTAGAAGCCACAATGGAACGGAGTTCAAGAATTCACAAATTATAGGATTTCTTGAGGAAGAGGGTATCAAGCATGAGTTATCTTCTCCCTACACACCTCAACAAAATGGTGTAGTGGAGAGGAAGAATAGAACTCTTTTGGATATGGCAAGAACTATGCTTGATGTGTACAAGACTCCGGATCGGTTTTGGGCGGAGGCGATTAACACCGCCTGCTACTCCATCAGCCGACTATACCTTCACTGAATCCTGAAGAAAACATCGTATGAACTCCTCACCGGTAAAAAGCCCAATGTTTCTAATTTTAGAGTTTTTGGGAGCAAATGCTTTATTCTTATTAAGAGAGGTAGAAATTCTAAGTTTGCTTCTAAAACAGTAGAAGGCTTTTTACTTGGTTATGACTCAAACACAAGGGCATATAGAGTCTTCAACAAGTCCACTGGATTAGTTGAAGTTTCTTGTGACATTGTGTTTGATGAGACTAATGGCTCCCAAGTGGAGCAAGTTGATCTTGATGAACTAGATGATGAAGAGGCTCCGTGTGTCGCACTAAGGAACATGTCCATTGGGAATGTGTATCCAAAAGAATCCGAAGAGCCTCCGCAAGCACAAGATCAACCATCATCTTCCATACAAGCATCTCCACCAACTCAAGAAGAGGAAATGGCTCAAGAGGATCAAGATCAAGACGATGAGCCACCTCAAGAGGAGAACATTGGTCAAGGGGGAGATGAAGATGATCAAGACAAGGAAGATGATCAAGAGATTCAAAGTCAAAGACTGCCACACCCAAGAGTCCACCAAGCAATTCAAAGAGATCACACCGTTAACTCCATTCTTGGTGACATCCACAAGGGGGTAACCACTAGATCTCGAGTTGCTCATTTTTGTGAACATTACTCTTTTGTGTCCTCTATTGAGCCATACAAGATAGAGGACACACTAAGAGATCCAGATTGGGTGGTGGCAATGCAAGAGGAGCTCAACAACTTCACGAGCAATGAGGTATGGCATTTAGTTCCACGTTCTAACCAAAATGTTGTAGGTACCAAGTGGGTATTCCGCAACAAACAAGATGAGCATGGTGTGGTGACTAGGAACAAACCCTGACTTATCGCCAAAGGTTATTCACAAGTCGAAGGTTTAGATTTTGATGAAACTTATGCACCCATAGCTAGGCTTGAGTCAATTCGTATATTACTTGCCTATGCTACTTACCATGGCTTTAAGTTATATCAAATGGACGTGAAGAGTGCCTTCCTCAATGGTCCTATCAAGGAATAGGTATATGTTGAGCAACCTCCCGGCTTTGAAGATAGTGAGTATCCTAACCATGTTTATAAACTCTTAAAGGCGCTTTATAGGCTTAAGCAAGCCCCAAGAGCATGGTATGAATGTCTGAGAGACTTCCTTATCACTAATGACTTCAAAGTTGGAAAAGTTAACCCTACTCTCTTCACCAAAACAATTGCTAAAGACTTGTTTATATGCCAAATTTATGTTGATGATGTTATATTTTGGTCTAGTAACATGTAATCATGTGAAGGGTTGAGTAAGATTATGATATAGAAATTCGAGATGTCTATGATGGGGGAGTTGAAGTATTTCCTTGGATTTTAAATTAAGCAACTCCAAGAGGGCACCTTCATCAGCCAAACTAAGTATATTCAAGATATTCTCAAGAAGTTTGGAATGAAGAATGCAAAACCCATCAAGACACCCATGGGAACTAATGGGCATCTCGACCTTGACACGGGAGGTAAATCCGTAGATCAAAGGGTATAACGGTCGATGATAGGTTCTTTACTCTATTTATGTGCTTCACGACCGGACATAATGCTCTCTGTATGCATGTGTGCAAGGTTCTAGGCAAATCCTAAGGAAGTTCACCTTAGGGCCATGAAAAGAATCATGAGATATTTAGTTTACACTCCTAAGTTTGTGTTTTGGTACCCCAGGGGATCTTCCTTTGATTTAATTGGGCATGCCGATGTCGATTATGCTAGATGTAAAATTAACAGGAAGAGCACATCAGGGACTTGTTAGTTTCTGGGAAGATCCCTGGTATCTTGGGCTTCAAAGAAACAAAACTCAGTTGCTCTATCCACCACCGAAGCTGAGTATATTGCTGCTGGACACTGTTGTGCACAATTAGTCTGGATGAGACAAACCCTTAGGGACTATGGCTACAAGTTGAGCAAAGTCCCTCTCCTATGTGATAATGAGAGTGCCATCCGCATGGCAGATAATCCCATTGAACACAGCCGCACTAAGCACATAGACATTCGGTATAACTTCTTGAGAGATCACCAACAAAAGGGGGATATCGAAATTCCTTACGTTAGCACCCACAACCAATTATCCGATATTTTACCAAGCCACTAGATGAAAAGACTTTTAGCAAACTTAGGAATTAGCTAAACATCTTAGATTCTCATAACTTTGATTGAAACATTGCACACATTGCTCATTTATATACACTTTTGATCATGTCTCTTTCATTTGGTACAAATGTATATTTCTTGTGCCAAAACTAAGATTAATGTGCTTTCATAAGTATCTCCATGATTAGTCTTAGATTTAAAGGGAAATGGAATATTCGGCAAAGGCAAGGCTTCCACTACAACTCTGTCGGTATCATTTATCCTTTGCCCTCCTCATGAATTTTTACTCATAAAACTTCCAACTGGTATAAACTTTCACTCATATCTTTTTACCAAAGGGGGACAATCAAAAGGCCTCTCAAGTTCTTCGTTTTTGGCAATTAATGCCAAAGGGGGAGAATTAAGGCTCAAAGCAAAAGGACGGCTCCACCACCGCACCACCATTTTCAATTTTAAAAATTATTTCAACTGGTATATGTTTCAAAAGGAAGAAATCCTTTCAAATGCAAAAACCCTCTTGATAGCTATGGGGAGAACTTCTTTAGGGGGGATCTTTTATTTAGTCAAAGGAAAAGCATTTGAAACAGGGGAAAATTTTCAAAATTTTGAAAGTGCTTTTTGAAATCATATTCTTATACCTTTGGCTATTTGCAAAAGAATTTGAAAAGATTTCTCCATAATATTTGCAAAAACAAGTTAAGTGGTGCATATGAGGTCCAAAATGTTGAAATGGAAGAAAGCAATCATGTACACCTAGATATACCTTCAATTGTTTTAACTCAAAATAACTTATGCACTTCTATCAAAATTGCAAACTAGTAACATTTCTCACTTTATATTTGCTTTGGTTTGTGTTGGCATCAATCACCAAAAAGGGGAGATTGAAAGGGAAATGGGCTTAATCATTTCCTATAATCAATTTTGGTGTTTCAAGTCCATCACAAACCACATGGACTAACGAGTTTGCCTAGTTGTTATTTATCTCAGGTGCATGAAGTTCAACACAAACCAACAAAGAAAATGAGTTGGGAAATCAACAAAGTTTGGATCAAAGACTAGCATTGGTGCTGCCAGTGGCGCACCGGACACTGTCTGGTGCCCAGGCCGAGCACCCCACGAACTAGCCACTCTTGGGTTTTTCTGGGAGACGCTCCACTATAATTCACCGGACTGTCCGGCGTGCACTGGACATGTCCGGTGGACCAACAGAGCAACAGTTAGATGCGCCAACGGTCGACTGCGGTGAACAGTAAAAAGGTGAACAGTGCACAAGTCAGAAGGCAGAGCGGCGAAGTCAGAACGCACCGGACATGTCCGGTGTGCCACCGGACTGTTCGGTGCAGCAAGAAGACAAAAGGTTTCAACGGTCAACTGCTCCAAACCCCAACGGTCTGCTGATGTGGCAGGCACCGGACAGTGAACAGTGCCCTGTCCGGTGCACCACCGGACTATCCAGTGTGCCATCGACAGCAACAACTGGAATAGTGGTCGGGGCTATAAATACCCATAACCACCTCTATTCAAGCCATCCAAGCCTCCTACACTGCTCATTCAATACAAGAGCAAAGGCAAACACTCCAAAGTCACAATCAAAGCATTCAATCCACTCCAAGCTCCAAAAATCAACTCAATTGCTTAGAGACTTGAGAGAGGATCATTTGTGTTTGTTTTGTTGCTCTTGTTGCTTAGATTGCTTTCTCCTTCTCATTATAATTCTTCTAAGTGCTTTGTAAAGCTAGCAAGAGACACCTAAGTGTGTGGTGATCCTTGTGGGGTCTTAGTGACCCATGTGATTAAGGAGAAGCTCGACCGGTCTGTGTGACCGATTAAGAGAGAGAAAGGGTTGGAATAGACCTGGCCTTTGTGGCCTCCTCAACAGGGACTAGGTTCTTTGGAACCGAACCTCGGTAAACAAATCACCGTGTTCATTTTTGTTGATCTTCACTTGATTTGTTTCCCCTTCTTTCCTCTCTCTAGAAGTTCCCTTGCTCATATTAATTTGAGTTGGCTCCCAAAGTTATCCGCATTGATTGAGCAAATCTTGGCAAGGAGAACTATCTTCCGCACTCCGAATTATTTCTAACACTAACCCCGATCATAGTGTGTGTTTAAAGTTTGTAAATTTTAGGTTTCACCTATTCACCCCCCTCTAGGCGACTTTCAATTACTAGTTATAGCATGATGACTTCTATGATATCTTTAGCAATGTTTGACAACAACCAATTCATCAACCTGATCCTGCAAAAAGACTAATGGCTAAATTCAAGAAATCTAGAAAGGCCACAAAGGAATGGCACAAAGGTATAACCAACATTATTACTTGTATAGATAATAACAAACTCATCATCCAATTCCTGGATTTTGTTGAAGAAACAGGGGACTTAACAATCCAGGAGTGGAATTTTAGGGATATACTGCTTCACCACTCGCAAAATATTTTGTCATAGAAAAAGGATTATTGGAAACGAAGAGGTTAGATCAAATGGGAAACTCTTGGTGATGCTCAGACCAAATTCATCCAAGCAAATGCCATAGTGCGACACCAACAAAATATGATTGCTAGTCTACAAAACAATGCATGAAATGAAGTTCATAGTCATGAGGACAAAGCAAAAATTTTGTATGATGCCTACAAAGAAAGACTAGAAACTTCACAGCCGACATCTATGTTATTTGATTTGCACTCTCTTCTTCAGTCTCAGGAAAATCTAGATGTGTTAGAAGAACCATTCTATACTAAAGAAATTGATTCAATCATCAATGGTCTCCCGTCCAACAAGTCTCCTAGTCTTGATGGGTTTAATACTTATTTCATTAAAAAATGTTGGCATACTATAGCACCTGACTTTTATGAACTATGCAAAGGATTTCATGAAGGCTCAATATGTATGCAAAGTATAAATGGCTCTTTCATAACACTCTTAACAAAACAGGATGCTCCTATACAAGTCGGGGATTACAGACCAATCTCTTAGTTGAATTCTAGTGTCAAGATGCTAACCAAGTTTTTGGCCAATCGGCTGCAGAAAACTATCACTAAATTAGTACACAAGAACCAATATGGGTTCATCAAAGAGAGAACAATTTAGGACTGTTTATCTTGGTCTTTTGAGTATCTTTTTCTATGCAAACAATCTAAGAGGGAAGTGGTGATTCTAAAGCTTGACTTAGAAAATGTGTTTGATAAGGTTGAAAATTAAGCCATTATAAAAGTCATGCAACACAAGGGCTTTGGGTCCAAATGGCTACATTGGATCAAGATGATCATGAGTTCGGGGACATCATTGATCCTTCTTAATGGTGTCCCTGTTAAACTATTTCTTTGCAAGAGAGGAGTTAGACAAGGAGGTCCACTCTCACCATTACTTTTTGTGCTGGCAGCAGATCTCCAACAAAGAATTATCACTAAAGAAAAAGACATGGGACTGTTATGGTTGCAACTTGAGAGGTGTGGTTAGGATTTTCCCATTATACAATATGTAGACAACACCGTAATGATTATGCAAGCCTGTCCTAAACAACTTATCTTTTTAAGGCAGTCCTAAATTCATTTGCAGAGTCCACTAGGCTTAGAGTCAATTATCATAAATCAAGTATGTATCCGAACAATGTTTCTAAGCAGAAAATGGGTCTTCTAGCAAACAACTTTCAATGCCAAGTTGGGATTATGCCTTTTAAATACCTAGGCATACCCATGGGTACAACTAAACCTAATCTAGAAGCTTTCTTACCTCTACTACAGCGAGTCGAGCGTAGGTTGTCATCGACATCTCATTTCTTATCACAAGCTGGAAGACTCCAAATGGTAAATGCAGTGTTTTCCGCTCTACCCACTAAGCAGAAAATGGTTCTTCTAGCGAACAACTTTCGATGCCAAGTTGGGATTATGCCTTTCACATACTTGGGCATACCCATGGGTACAACTAAACCTAATCTAGAAGCTTTCTTACCTCTACTACAGCGAGTCGAGCGTAGGTTGTCATCGACATCCCATTTCTTATCACATGCTGGCAGACTCCAAATGGTAAATGCAATGTTTTCCGCTCTACCCACATACTACATGTGCACCCTTAAGCTCCTTATCTCAATAGTCAAACAAGTAGACAAATATAGAAGACATTGCTTATGGAGAGGTGCAAACATCAACGCGAAAAAGCCCCTGTAAGCAGCGTGGGGATTAGCATGCAAACCTAAAAGATGTGGTGGTTTGGGAGTCCTGAGCTTAACATCTCAGAACAAAAAGCTGCTTATGAAAATCCTTCACAAGTTCTTTAATAGATTTGGCATACCCTAGGTTTCTATCTTCTGGGATAATCATTATACAGATGGATCGGTACCGTCGAATAAAAAAGTTGGGTCTTTCTGGTGGAAAGACATTCTCATGCATTTACAATCTTATAAAGAAATTGCATAGGTAAACATTGGAGACGGGTGTTCCCTTCAGCTTTGGCACGATCGTTGGAACAATAAGGTACACTCTGCTGCATTTCTAGAACTACTGTCATATGCCATCAACAAATAGATTACCTTGGGTCAAGCAAAATAAATGGGACAACTTGAAGAAATGTTCCACATACCCATGTCTGTGGAGGCATTCCAACAATATCAACTACTTCTAACATCACTTCAAGAACAACAATATAGTGTTCAATGCGACAAATGGACATATATTTGGGGAGCTCAAGAATATTCATCACAGAAAGTGTATAAGCATATAGCTGGTGAAGACTTTGTCCACCCGGTGTTTAGATGGTTATGGAAATCAAAATGCCAACCAAAGCATAAGGTGTTCTTTTGGCTATTCTTAATGGATAGATTGAACACCAGATCAATGCTGAGGAAGAGAAACATACCTATGGATTCATACACCTGTGAAAATTGCATACTATAGAGGGAAGAAACTACCCCCATCTTTTCTTGAAGTGTAACTTTGCTCAAAGATGTTGGCAGCTGCATGGAATTACGGCACCGAACACCTCAAATGTGCAATTGGCGATACAATGAGTTTGTCTTCAATTTATAAAACCATGGAGAACGGAAGCCATAATACTCATGTTGTGGTGTATTTGGAAATGCTGAAACAGTTGGATCTTTGACAACTCTCCTCCCACGGTGACGGTGTGCAGGGACATGTTTCTGAAAGAAATGATGCTTACATGTCATAGAATGAAACTTGAGATAGTAGATAATATAAAATTGTGTATGCAACATTTGTAAAACATTGTCGTCTACTCTCGTTGTTAGTGTGTATACTTTCCTTATGATCAATATACAACTATAGAGGCAACCTTACAGGAATTTACTAAAAAACAAATTTCATACAAGCTTCACAAGTCTCATACAAGTTTGTCAAAAGAAACATCACTGTCGATCATCATTGGGGAAATGATTGGAGTTTTGGTCGTTACCTCCACTGACGAAGTATATCATCCCCACAGACCAACACGAGTCTTTTATGCACACTTTGTCCTCACTCATGTGCACCCGAGAAAACTTCCCGTTCGGTCACCCATCCTGAATTGCTCCAAGTCAAGCATGCTTAACTTGGAGGTTCGTACGAGATAGGCTTCCGAAAAAGAAGATGCACCTTATTGGTATGGATACTCTATTAATTCTATTAAGCCTTGGGCCAGGATATCACCATCCCAGGGTTAGGATATCACAATCCACCCCCTTAGAAGATCGACGTCCTCGTCGATCAACCCCAATCCAGGAACCTCCCCTCTTAGCCATGTCTGTGTGTCTAGTGTCATCATATGCCATCACATGTGACCACTCTAGGCCCACATGCACCATGCGCCATATACCCGAACTCCCTAACCCACACATGCTCGTGAAACCACGAGGGTCGGCTCTAATACCACTTGTAACACCCCGTCCAATCCTTGGACCAGCGATACTCACTCCTGGCAGCTCTCTAGGATCATATATCGTCCCCGCAGACCAACACGAGTCTTTTGTGCACACTTTGTCCTCACTCATGCGCACCCGAGAAAACTTCTCGGTCGGTCACCCATCCCAAATTGCTCCAAGTCAAGCACGCTTAACTTGGAGGTTCTTTCGAGATAGGCTTCCAAAAAGAAGATGCAACTTGTTGTATGGATACTCTATTAATTCTATTAAGCCTTGGACCAGGATATCACCATCCCAGGGGCCATGATATAACAATCCACCTCCATGATCCTAAAGCGGGTGGGGGAAGTTGCCTACCAACTGGAACTACCCGACCATCTAGCGGATGTACATGATGTCTTCCGTGTATCCCAGTTGAAGAAGTGCCTCAGGGTACCATAAGAGCAACTGCCTATGGATGAATTGAGTGTTCAAGATGATCTGACTATACTGAGTACCCTATCAAGATCATTGATACTTTAACTCGTGTTACGAAGAATAAAGTGATCAAAATGTGTAAAGTGCAATGGAGTCATCATAGTGAAGATGAAGCTACCTGGGAGAGAAGAAGAAATAAGAGTAGATTTTCCCCACCTCTTCCCTAGTTCATCTTTATCTCGTGGTCAAGATTCTTTTTATGGGGGTAGGATTGTAAAACCCAAAATTTGTATAAGAGGAAAAATAATATATTTATAGGTTTGTGTTTTGAGAATTTTGGAACCTTTGGAGATTATTTGATTCTTCTTTTATTTGAGCATATTCAATTAATGGAATCATATTAATCAAATAATAAATAAATAAATAAATAAATACTAAAATATGCATCTCATGCTGGATTTTATATTGTGCATATAACTGAAGTTTGAATTCAAAACAAAATAGAATTTGAATTTGATCAAATGAAAACTAAAATCTAAAAGAATAAAAAAAAGGAAGAAACACTCACACCCGCACTGGGCCGAAATCGGCCTGTTGGCCCAAGACCTCCCGTCCGCATGATCCTCGCCTGGCGGTGTTTGGGGCCGACAAGTGGGCCCGCCGCGCCAGCCTCACTCGACGCGCACTGAGCCATTGGTAGGTGGGACAGACTCCTCCTGACATCTACCCTTGTCGCCCACTGTAGTCCAGATTTGTGGTAGCGCTGACGATTGGGACCCACCCATCAGGGACTCGCGCGGCCACTGTGGTTCTCCCCCCCTCCCCCCCGCGCGCCTGACTAACAGCCGCGAGCAGTCTGGGTGCCGGCGGGTTAGCTCAACAACCTCCCCACTATCCGGCCGCCATGCTTACCTCATATATAGTCGGCCTGGGTGCTCGTGTGACCCAACCCAGGCCCTAAAAACCTAGCACCGCCGTAAGACGAGAGAGAGAAGGGGAAGAAGAGGGCACTACGACGGGTCCGCATCCTAGGCATGGTCTAGAGCTCAGGCGCAGGGCTGGGTGATCGTCGGGGAAGAGGGGATCAGCGCGCGGATCACTGTGGATCTGTGGTGTTGTGTGGAGGCCGGCATTGCTCGTCGGAGCTTGTGATTCACCGCGGTCCGGGCGGATCCGTGTTTTAGATCCCACATCACGTAGTCACTGGTAAGATACTCCTTGCCGCATTCGTCGTACCCTCTACGTTGTCTCGCTTAGGCTGTCCTGAAGTCTGGAAATCCAAGGCGTTGGGCTGTATGCGCCAGCGATGGCGCCCGGCGGGCTACTGGGTCGCCGCCATGCTGGCCCTGCAGCCGATGGGGGAGACACGGTCCTAGGGCCGTTGATCTCAGGATTTGCGGCCACGATTAGATGGGACCGTGAAGCATTTTAACCGTAGGATTCCTATCCTGCACCTAGGAGTAGATCGAGGGGTGTGCGATCGTGGACCGTTGATCTCAGCGTGGGCGGTCCTGATGCGATATCCCCTGGCCTGTTGTGCATTAAATCCGGGTCGTCGATTGACGATCCTTCAGCCCAGTGTGCTGGTGAGTTCATGGAATACGCGATTTAATCTGGGCCATCTACGCCGATCCAACGGCTCGTGTGCCACGATACCCCTTCATTAGGCCCGTTTTACACATAGGTCCTCGGATTTTACCTGAATCAACCCGCACTCCTAGGCAGTGGTATGATCATCACAAATAGGTCCCGAAAATTATACTTTTGACCCCAAACTTGCTGGAATTTTCACCCACAATCCAGAAATAGATAAAATAGGATAAATTCATACAGAAAATATTTTTAGTATGAAAATAGTCCTAGAAACTTGTTTAAATCATAGTAAATTCATTTTAACTCCTTTTTGATCCATTCTAGTTGCATTAACTTTGTATTAATATGGTCTATCACGTGGTAACTCTGTTTTATCATGAAACATAGGTTAAAATTATCCACTTAATTTATTTTATACTAAGCACAAAAACTTCAGAAAATCATAACTCTTTAACCGTAACTCCGAATTTAGTGATTCTCAAACCTACGATCTCGTTACGATGCGTAGAATATTATAATGCATTCTGTTCTGAGATTTGGTGTGATGTTAATTTCTCTTGTACCATGTTTGTTTGTATTGTTGCGAGTATACGGGCAGGAAACTGAGGACCCAGGTGTTCAGCAGGTGGAAAATACTGAGCAGGAGCTCATTGAAGGCAAGTTGTGCCCTTGATCACTTCTATTTACCCAATAATGTTCCTATTAATCATTATGATCTGTATATGTTAATTCTGATGGGACCCAATATGTCACCCCAGTTTGGCTATCTTTATACCTTGTTTACCACTGAACTTTTGGGTAGTACCTGCTATTGCTTTATGTGGTTTTGGGTGTTAAGATATACATTATTCATGATCATGCTTTAATTATAAATGAGTTATTTACTATTCATGACAAGATCGTTATGTTAATTGGAACATAGAGAACCACCCGGGAAAACAGTGCTACCACAAGGGTGGTATGGGACGCCCTTGGCTGACTAATTAGGAAAGCTAGTGGAGGACTACCTTACCCGAAAGGGGCAATGGCAATAGGGGAGTGGTTGGTATAGGGAGGTTCTCGGGTTGATTTTGCTGCGATAGCTTTTCAGACGGGGGATTCCTATGCTGCATTCCCTAGAAACTGTAGCAGGTTTTCTGAAGCTAGTGGAACTTTGTAAAGGCCTCATAGTGTTACCCTACCTCGCTTCCTTGGTAGAGGTGTATGGGATCCATGACCCCATGGAAGATGTGTAACGCGACTTGTGGGTAAAGATGTGCAACCTCTGTAGAGTGTAGAATTGGTATATCAGTCGTGCTCACGGTCATGAGCGGCTCGGACCCTCACATGAGTAACTTATGGAATTAAATTTAATTGGTCATTTTGCATCGCATTGTGGTTTATTTATTAATTGTGATCTCTCATTATTTGGGTTGGTATTTACTTATAGTTAGAAACTGCTAATAAAATTTGACCAACTTATTAAAAGCAATGCTGAGCTTTAACCATTATTTGTTGATCAGCCTTACACTCCACATGAGCTCCCACCTTTGGAGAGTTCATGCACATTATTCCCCATAACTTGTTGAGCTATGATCTTTTGTGAGCTCACCCTTGCGATATATAAAACCCCCACAGGAGAAGAATAGGTAGCCCAGAAGGAGGTCTACTATGAGGAGTACGAGCTTGTCTAGGTGACGTCTCCCAGTCAGCTTGATATCTCCAGGGAATAATTATATAGTCGCTTTATTGTTATCATTTATTTTTGTACGACTCTTCTGCTATGTAATAATGATTGTGACATTTATCTCTATACACTTGGTCATTATATGTGTTGTTCTTCTTTGACGCATATATGAGATGCACTTGGCTTTATCCCTTAAACATGGGTGTGACAGTTCGCCATGAAACAGGGAGAGGAGCCAACTGAAACCTACAACAGGCTCAAGACCCTAGTGAACAAAATCCGAAGCAACGGGAGTACAAGATGGACAGATCATGATGTCGTTCGACTCATGCTAAGGTCATTTATTGTTATTGATCCTAATCTTGTAAACTTCATTCGTGAAAATCCCAAGTACACCAAGATGACACCCAAGGAAAATCTCGGAAAATTTGTAAGGGGCGCATGATGGTGAAGGAAGCAAGGTATGTGGATGACATTGCAAATGGACCACTTCCTCTCTACGAGCCGTAGCCCGTTGCTCTCAAAGCGACAAGGAACAAGGAGGTGCTACCTAACAAGGTGGCTGAAAGGGAATTAGGCTTACACCTAGTCCCTAATTAATTTTGGTGGTTGAATTGCCCAACACAAATAATTGGACTAACTAGTTTGCTCTAGTGTATAAGATATACAGGTGTAAAAGGTTCACACTCAGCCAATAAAAAGATCAAATATTGGATTCAACAAAGGAGCAAAGGGACAACCGAAGGCACCTCTGGTCTGGGGCACCGGACTGTCCGGTGTACACCGGACAGTGTCCGGTGCACCACCGGACAGTGTCCGGTGCACCAGAGGAATCCAACTCCAACTCGTCACCTTCGGGAAAATCCAGAGCCGGCGCGCTATAATTCACCGGACTGTCCGGTGTACACCGGACAGTGTCCGGTGCTCCAACGAGACGCGGTTTTGGAACTCGCCAGCCTCGGGATTTCACGAAGGCTGCTCCGCTATAATTCACCGGACATGTCCGGTGTGCACCGGACTGTCCGGTGTACCAGCGGAGCAACGGCTATTTCGGCGCCAACGGCTACCTGCGATGCATTTAATGCGCGCGCAGCGCGCGCAGAAGGCAGGCGCGCCCATACTGGCGCACCAGACAATGAACAGGAGATGTCCGGTGTGCACCGGACATCCAGGCGGGCCCAGAAGTCAGAAGCTCCAATGGTCAGAATCCAACGGCAGTGATGACGTGGCGGGGGCACCGGACATGTCCGGTGTGCACCGGACTGTCCGGTGCGCCATCGAACAGACAGCCTCCACCAACGGTCAAGTTTGGTGGTTAGGGCTATAAATACCCCAACCACCCCAACATTCATTGCATCCAAGTTTTCAACTTCTCAACTACTTACAAGAGCTCTAGCATTCAATTCTAGACACACCAAAGAGATCAAATCCTCTCCAAATTCCACACAACGCCCTAGTGATTAGAGAGAGTGATTTGCTTGTGTTTCTTTCGAGCTCTTGCGCTTGGATTGCTTTCTTCTTTCTTGATTCTTTCATTGCGATCAAACTCACTTGTAATTGAGGCAAGAGACACCAAACTTGTGGTGGTCCTTGTGGGAACTTTGTGTTCCAAGTGATTAAGAAGAGAAAGCTCACTCGATCCGTGGGATCGTTTGAGAGAGGGAAGGGTTGAAAGAGACCCGGCCTTTGTGGCCTCCTCAACGGGGAGTAGGTTTGCGAGAACCGAACCTCGGTAAAACAAATCCGCGTGTCACACTCTTCATTTGCTTGCGATTTGTTTTCCACCCTCTCTCGCGGACTCGTTTTTATTTCTAACGCTAACCCGGCTTGTAGTTGTGTGTATATTTGTAAATTTCAGCTTCGCCCTATTCACCCCCCCCCTCTAGGCGACTATCAGTGGCACAAGTGGAGGCTGTCGAACTCAACAAAGAGGAAATGGCACTTGTGATCATGCGCTTCAAGACCGCATTGAGGGGACACAAGGAATATCCCAACAAGAGTAAATCAAAGGGAAAGCGTTCCTGCTTCAAATGTGGTAAGTCTGGTCATTTTATAGCACAATGTCCCGATAATGATAATGACCAGGAACAAGAAAAGAAAGGGAAGAATGAAAGTAAGAAGAACTACAGGAAGGCGAAGGGCAAGGCGCACATCAGCAAGGAGTGGGACTCGAACTGCTCTTCATCTGACTCCAACGATGAGGGGATTGGTGCCTTAGCCTTCAACAAGTCCTCCCTCTTCCCCAACGAGCATCACACATGCATCATGGCTAAGGAGAAGAAGGTACGTACATGAGATACCCCTAAGTACAATTCTTCTAGTGATGAGCAATCTGATGATGATGTAGACTATAGTGATCTCTTTAAGGGTTTAGACAAGTCTAAAATAGATAAAATCAATCAATTAATTGATACCCTTAATGAGAAGGATAGGTTGCTAGAAAAACAAGAAGACATTTTTTATGAAGAACATGATAAACTTGTTAATGTTGAAAAATCTCTTGCTTTAGAGACTAAGAAAAATGAAATTATGTCTTCTGAATTGTCTTCTTGCCATGAGTCTATTTCTAGTATTAAGAGATCAAATCCTAATTTAAATGCTAGAATAGAAAAAATTAGATATTGCTAGTTCGTCTGTGGAACATGTTTCTATTTGCAATAGATGTAAAGATATTGATGTTGATGCTTGCAATAATCATGTTTCCACTATCTCTAAGTTGAATGATGAAATTGCAAGCCTTAATGCAAAACTTAAAACTTGCAAAACTGAGTGTGAAAAAATAAAGTTTGCAAGGGATGCCTACACCATTGGTAGACATCCCTCCATTAAGGATGGACTTGGTTTCCAAAAGGGAACCAATAACTTAACAAGCCAAAGGGCCTCAAATCTCATCAAGGAGAAAGGGAAGGAAACTATGGCTAGTAGTTATCATTCTTTTCATGACAAAAAGAACCATGCTTTTGTGTACGCTCATGTTAAGAATGCCACTAATGTTGCTCATCATGATGGTTGTTATAATTATGTTGTTTTACCTATACGTCATGATGCTGCCTTTGATTCACATGTCATGTTTGCATCCTCTAGCTCTTCATATGCTCATGGTAGGAGTACACCGAGGTGTTATGTTCATCATGTTGTTTCTCATACGCCAAGAAATGCAACAAATGGCCCAACTATGCTTTATCGTACTTATGATGCTTCATATGTGCTAAATTGTAAAAATGACAAAGTAGTTGCTAGAAATGTGGGGGCAAGACATGCATTTGGGTTCCAAAGTCTTATGTGACTAACCTTGTAGGACCCAACAAGAGTTGGCTACCTAAATCCCAAGCTGAAATCACCTTGCAGGTTTATGCATCCGGGGCACAAGCTGGATTATTGATAGCGGATGCACAAACCACATGACGGGGGAGGAGAAGATGTTCACCTCCTATGTCAAGAATAAGGATTCCCATGACACAATCATATTTGGAGATAGAAATCAAGGCAAGGTCAAAGGTTTGGGTAAAATAGCCATCACTACCGAGCATTCAAATTCCAATGTATTCTTAGTAGAATCACTTGGTTACAATTTGCTTTCTGTAAGTCAATTATGTCATATGGGCTATAATTGTTTGTTTACAAACATTGATGTATCTGTCTTTAGAAGAAGTGATGGTTCATTAGCTTTTAAAGGTGCAATAGACGACAAACTGTATTTAGTTGATTTCACTAAAGAGAATGCCAATCTAGATGCATGTTTAATCGCTAAGACTAATATGGGCTGGCTCTGGCATCGTCATCTAGAACATGGTTGAATGAAGAGTCTTCATAAGCTTCAAAAGGGAGAACATGTGTTAGGACTAATCGATGTCTGTTTTGAGAAAAACAGATCTTGTGCAGCATGCCAAGCAGAAAAACACGTGGGAACTACTCATCAAGCAAGAACGTGGTGATAACGTCAAGACCACTAGAACTCCTCCAAATGGATCTCTTCGGCCTGTTGCTTATCTTAGTATCGGGGGAAGTAATTATGGTCTTGTAATTATTGATGATTTTTCCTGCTTCACTTGGGTATTCTTTTTGCAAGATAAATCAGAAACCCAAAGTACACTAAAGCGCTTCCTAAGGAGAGCCTAAAATAAGTTTGAGCTCAAGGTGAAGAAGATCAGGAGCGACAATGGATCTGAATTCAAGAATCTTCAAGTGGAAGAGTATCTTGAGGAGGAAGGCATCAAGCATGAGTTCTCCACTCCCTACACACCACAGCAAAATGGTGTAGTAGAAAGGAAGAACATGTCACTCATCGACATGGCGAGGACAATGCTTGGAGAATACAAGACGCTTGAGCGGTTTTGGTCGGAAGCTGTAAATACAGCTTGCCATGCCATAAACCAGCTCTATCTTCATCGCCTCCTTAAGAAAACATCTTACGAGCTTCTAACCGGTAACAAACCCAATGTGTCATATTTTTGTGTCTTTGGAAGCAAATGCTACATCTTAGTTAAAAGAGGTAGACACTCAAAGTTTGCTCCCAAAGTTGTAGAAGGGTTTTTACTAGGTTATGATTCAAATACAAAGGCATATAGGGTCTTCAACAAATCTTTGGGTTTGGTTGAAGTCACTAGTAACGTTGTATTTGATGAGACTAATGACTCTCCAAGAGAGCAAGTTGATCTTGATGATATAGATAAAGATGAAGTTCCAACGGCCGCAATGAGAACTATGGCAATAGGTGATGTGCGACCTTAGGAACAACAAGAACAGGATCAACCATCTTCCTCAACATGGTGCAACCCCCAACTCAAGATGAGGAACAGGTATCTCAAGATGCAGGCATGAATCTATGGGGAGCACATGAAGAAAAGGATAAAGAGGAAGAAGTACCACAGGCACCTCCAACTCAAGTCTGGCCACCATCCAAAGGAATCATCCAGTGGATCAGATTATGGGTGACATAAGCAAGGGAGTAACCACTCATTCCCGTTTAGCTAATTCTTGTGAACATTACTCTTTTGTTTCTTCTATTGAGCCTTTCAGGGTCAAAGAAGCCTTGCAGGATCCAGATTAGGTGTTGGCTATGCAGGAAGAACTCAACAACTTCAAAAGAAATGAAGTGTGAGTCTGGTGCTACGTCCGAAGCAAAATGTTGTGGGAACCAAGTGGGTGTTCCACAACAAACAAGATGAACACAGGTGGTGACAAGAAACAAGGCTCGACTTGTGGCAAAAGGTTATGCCCAAGTCGTAGGTTTGGATTTTGAGGAGACTTTCGCTCCTACAGCTAGGCTCGAGTCAATTCTCATACCTAAGCTACTCACCACTCTTTTAAGCTGTTTCAAATGGACGTGAAAAGTGCATTCCTCAACGGACCAATCAAGGAGGAGGTGTATGTGGAGCAACCCCCTGGCTTCGAGGATGACAGGTATCCTGACCATGTTTACAAGCTCTCTAAGACGCTCTATGGACTTAAGCAAGCTCTAAGAGCATGTTATGAATGTCTTAGAGATTTTCTCATATCTTATTCTTTCAAGGTCGGGAAAGCGGATCCTACTCATTTTACTAAAACCTGCAATGGTGATTTGTTTGTCTGCCAAATATATATCGATGACATAATACTTGGTTCCACTAATAAAAAAACTTGTGAAGAGTTTAGCAGGGTAATGATGCAGAAATTCGAAATATCGATGATGGGCTAGCTGAACTACTTCCTTGGATTTCAAGTGAAGCAACTTAAGGAAGGAACGTTCATCTCCCAAACGAAGTACACTCAAGACTTGCTCAAAAGGATTGGGATGAAGGATGCAAAGCCCGCCAAAACGCCAATGGGAACCGATGGGCACTTAGACCTTGACAAGGCAGGTAAGTCCGTTGATCAAAAAGCATATCGGTCTATGATAGGTTCATTACTTTATCTTTGTGCTAGTAAACCAGATATAATGTTGAGTGTATGCATGTGTGCTAGATTTCAATCCGACCCCAAGGAATGTCATCTTGTGGCCGTGAAGCGAATTGTTAGATATTTAGTTCATACGCCTTGCTTCGGGATCTAGTTCCAAAGGGGTCTACCTTTGACTTAATCGGATATTCAGATTCCGACTATGTCGGGTGCAAGGTTGATAGGAAGAGCACATCAGGGACTTGTCAGCTTCTGGGAAGGTCCCTGGTGTCTTGGAGCTCTAAGAAACAAACATCTGTTGCCCTATCCACCGATGAGGCCGAGTATGTTGCCACAGGCCAGTGTTGCTCGCAACTACTTTGGATGAGGCAAACCCTTCGGTACTTTGGCTACAATCTGAGCAAAGTCCTACTCCTATGTGATAATGAGAGTGCAATCTGCTTGGCAGATAATCCTATTGAACACAGCCGCACTAAGCACATAGACATCCGGCATCACTTTTCGAGAGACCACCAGCAAAGGGAAGATATCAATGTTTGCCATATTAGCATCGAGAACCAGTTAGCCGATATCTTCACCAAGGCTTTAGATGAGAAAAGGTTTTGTTGGTTGCGTAGTGAGCTAAATGTCTTAGATTCGCGGAACTTGGATTGATCTATAGCACACATGTGTTGTATGCCTTTGATCACGTTCTTTTAAGCATTTCTGTCTTTACTTGTTTTGGTGCTCAAGTTGTACAAGTCATCTTCGGATCTCACATGATGCACATGCTTAGGGGGGAGTATGTACTACAACTTGACCCTTTGAGACTAATGTGTTTGCTTGAGTGATTTTGATATAGTCTCATAGATGGATTGAAAGGGAAAAGGTGGACTTGGGCAAAGAAGAGGCTTCCACTACATTCCGGTATCACTATATCTTGGTCCAAGTCACTATCTGCGTTTTTCTCATTGCCCTTGGTTTTACTTGAAATTTTCTGTGAGGCAATGGGGTTAAAAGGCTAAATAGTTCTTCTGTTTTGGTTCTTAATGCCAAAGGGGGGAAATTAAGGCCAAAGCAACTGGATTAGCTACCACTTGTGAATTTCAAAATTTTAGTGTAATTATACTTGGTTTTTCATCAAAACCCCTTTATTGCAAAAACTGCTCTCTTGTGGGGAGAAGTTTTATTATGGGAAAAGGGGGGAGTTTTCTTACTCTTGATCAAAACTAGTCTCGAAAGTTATTTTGATTTGCCAAAACAAAGTGTTTTTGACATAGAGATAGGAAAATGAATTTGTTTTATGAACACAAACCAAGTAGTGGCAAAAATGATTCAAATATGCCAAATCCTATGATAACTTTATTGGTCTTCAATCTAGCATCAATTTGGACTTTTGAGCTCATTTGGATATGTTAGTTCAATATGAGTTGCTTTTTGATGTGTAGGTGATAGTCGCCTAGAGGGGGGTGAATAGGGCGAAACTGAAATTTACAAATATAAACACAACTACAAGCCGGGGTTAGCGTTAGTAATAAGAAACGAGTCCGCAAGAGAGGGCGTAAAACAAATCCCAAGCGAATGAGCAAGTGAGACACGGAGATTTGTTTTACCGAGGTTCGGTTCTTGCAAACCTACTCCCCGTTGAGGAGGCCACTAAGGCCGGGTCTCTTTCAACCCTTCCCTCTCTCAAACGATCCACGGATCGAGTGAGCTTCTCTTCTCAAATCAAAGCCGGGAACAAAACTTCCCCGCAAGGGCCACCACACAATTGGTGCCTCTTGCCTTGATTACAATGGAGTTTTGATCTCAAGAACAAGTGTGAAAGAAAAGAAGCAATCCAAGCGCAAGAGCTCAAATGAACACGGCAAATCACTCTCACTAGTCACTAGGGTTTTGTGTGGAATTGGAGAGGATTTGATCTCTTTGAATGTGTCTAGAATTGAATGCCTAGAGCTCTTGTAGTAGTTGAGAAGTGGAAAACTTGGATCCAATGAATGGTGGGGTGGTTGGGGTATTTATAGCCCCAACCACCAAATGTGGCCGTTGGGAACCTGTCTGTTCGATGGCACACCGGACAGTCCGGTGCACACCGGACAGTCCGGTGCCCCCTGCCACGTCATCACTGCCGTTGGATTCTGACTGTTGGAGCTTCTGACTTGTGAGCCCGCCGGGGTGTCCGGTGCACACCGGACAGGTACTGTTTGCTGTCCGGTGCACCGGTATGGGCGAGCCTGACGTCTGCGCGCGCTGCGCGCGCATTAAATGCACCGCAGGGAGCCGTTGGCGCCGCAGGGAGCCGTTGCTCCGCTGGCACACCGGACAGTCCGGTGCATGGAATGTTTCTTTCTTATTTAACATTTTGGACCACGTTTGCACCACATGTTTTGTTTTTGCAAATCCTTTTGTAAATCCATTTCAAAGATCTTTTGCAAATAGTCAAAGGTAAATGAATAAGAGTTTGCAAAAGCACTTTCAAGATTTGAAATTTTCTCCCCCTGTTTCAAATGCTTTTCCTTTGACTAAACAAAACTCCCCCTAAAAGAGATCCACCTCTTAGTGTTCAAGAGGGTTTTTATATACTATTTTTGAAATACTACTCCCCCTTTTGAACACAATAGGATACCCATTGATAAATACTTTTGGAAAGCACTAAGTTTTTTAATTTGGTGGTGGTGCGGTCCTTTTGCTTTGGGGTCATTTCTCCCCCTTTTTGGCATGAATCGCCAAAAACGGAATCATTAGAGCCCTCGAAGTAATTTCTTCCCCTTTGGTCATAAGTAAATGAGTTAAGATTATACCAAAGACGAAGTCCTTTTCTTTGATGCTCATTTCCCCCCCAAAGAATAGAGAGATGGTTGGAGTGATGGCGAAGGATGAGTTACGGAGTGGAAGCCTTTGTCTTCGCCGAAGACTCCAATTCCCTTTCAATATACCTATGACTTGGTTTGAAATAGACTTGAAAAACACATTAGTCATAGCATATAAAAGAGATATGATCAAAGGTATATAAATGAGCTATGTGTGCAATCTAGCAAAAGAAGTTGCGAGAATCAAGAATATTGAGCTCATGCCTAAGTTTGGTAAAAGTTTGTTCATCAAGAGGCTTGGTAAAGATATCGGCTAATTGATCTTTAGTATTAATGTAAGAAATCTCGATATCTCCCTTTTGTTGGTGATCCCTAAGAAAATGATACCGAATGGCTATGTGCTTAGTGCGGCTATGCTCGACGGGATTGTCGGCCATTTTGATTGCACTCTCATTGTCACATAGCAAAGGGACTTTGGTTAATTTGTAACCGTAGTCCCGCAGGGTTTGCCTCATCCAAAGCAATTGCGCGCAACAATGACCTGCGGCAATGTACTCGGCTTCGGCGGTGGAAAGAGCGACCGAATTTTGCTTCTTTGAAGCCCAAGACACCAAGGATCTTCCCAAGAACTGGCAAGTCCCCGATGTGCTCTTCCTATTAATTTTGCACCCCGCCCAATCGGCATCCGAATAACCAATCAAATCAAAAGTGGATCCCCGAGGGTACCAAAGCCCAAACTTAGGTGTGTAAGCCAAATATCTCAAGATTCGTTTTACGACCGTAAGGTGGGATTCCTTAGGGTCGGATTGGAATCTTGCACACATGCAAACGGAAAGCATAATGTCCGGTCGAGATGCACATAAATAAAGCAATGAACCAATCATCGACCGATATACCTTTTGATCCACGGACTTACCTCCCGTGTCGAGGTCGAGATGCCCATTTGTTCCCATGGGTGTTTTGATGGCCTTGGCATCCTTCATTCCAAACTTGCAAAGAATGTCTTGAGTATACTTGGTTTGGCTGATGAAGGTGCCCTCTTGGAGTTGCTTCACTTGAAATCCTAGAAAATACTTCAACTCCCCCATCATAGACATCTCGAATTTCTGTGTCATGATCCTACTAAACTCTTCACATGTAGACTCGTTAGTAGACCCAAATATAATATCATCAACATAAATTTGGCATACAAACAAGTCATTTTCAAGAGTTTTAGTAAAGAGTGTAGGATCGGCCTTGCCGACTTTGAAGCCATTTGCAATAAGGAAATCTCTAAGGCATTCATACCATGCTCTTGGGGCTTGTTTGAGCCCATAAAGCGCCTTAGAGAGCCTATAAACATGGTTAGGATACTCACTGTCTTCAAAGCCGGGAGGTTGCTCAACATAGACCTCTTCCTTGATCGGTCCGTTGAGGAAGGCACTTTTTACGTCCATTTGATAGAGCTTAAAGCCATGGTAAGTAGCATAGGCCAATAATATGCGAATTGACTCAAGCCTAGCTACGGGTGCATAGGTTTCACCGAAATCCAAACCTTCGACTTGTGAGTACCCTTTGGCCACGAGTCGAGCTTTGTTCCTTGTCACCACACCATGCTCATCTTGCTTGTTGCGGAAGACCCATTTGGTTCCTACAACATTTTGGTTAGGACGTGGAACCAAGTGCCATACCTCATTCCGCGTGAAGTTGTTGAGCTCCTCTTGCATCGCCACCACCCAATCCGAATCTTGGAGAGCTTCCTCTACCCTGTGTGGCTCAATAGAGGAAACAAAAGAGTAATGTTCACAAAAATGAGCAACCCGAGATCGAGTAGTTACCCCCTTATGAATGTCGCCGAGGATGGTGTCGACGGGGTGATCTCGTTGTATTGCTTGGTGGACTCTTGGGTGTGGCGGCCTTGGTTCTTCCTCATCCTCCTTATCTTGATCATTTGTATCTCCCCCTTGATCATTGCCATCATCTTGAGGTGGCTCATTTGATTGATCTTCTTCTTCATCAACTTGAGCCTCTTCCTCATCTTGAGTTGGTGGAGATGCTTGCATGGAGGATGATGGTTGATCTTGTGCATTTGGAGGCTCTTCGGATTCCTTAGGACACACATCCCCAATGGACATGTTCCTTAATGCGATGCATGGAGCCTCTTCCTCACCTATCTCATCAAGATCAACTTGCTCTACTTGAGAGCCGTTAGCTTCATCAAACACAACGTCACATGAGACTTCAACTAGTCCAGTGGACTTGTTAAAGACCCTATATGCCCTTGTGTTTGAGTCATAACCAAGTAAAAAACCTTCTACAGTTTTAGGAGCAAATTTGGATTTTCTACCTCTTTTAACAAGAATAAAGCATTTGCTACCAAAAACTCTAAAGTATGAAATGTTGGGATTTTTACCGGTGAGGAGTTCATATGATGTCTTCTTGAGGATTCGGTGTAGATACAATCGGTTGATGGCGTAGCAGGCGGTGTTGACCGCCTCGGCCCAAAACCGATCCGAAGTTTTGTACTCATCAAGCATGGTCCTTGCCATGTCCAGTAGAGTTCGATTCTTCCTCTCCACTACACCATTTTGTTGTGGCGTGTAGGGAGAAGAGAACTCATGCTTGATGCCCTCCTCCTCAAGGAAGCTTTCAACTTGAGAGTTCTTGAACTCCGTCCCGTTATCGCTTCTTATTTTCTTGATCCTTAAGGCGAACTCATTTTGAGCCCGTCTCAAGAATCCCTTTAAGGTCTCTTGGGTTTGAGATTTTTCCTGTAAAAAGAATACCCAAGTGAAGCGAGAATAATCATCCACAATAACTAGACAGTACTTACTCCCGCCGATGCTTATGTAAGCGATCGGGCCGAATAGGTCCATGTGTAGGAGTTCCAGTGGTCTGTCGGTCGTCATTATGTTCTTATGCGGATGATGAGAGCCAACTTGCTTCCCTGCTTGGCATGCGCTACAAATCCTGTCTTTCTCAAAATGAACATTTGTTAATCCTAAAATGTGTTCTCCCTTTAGAAGCTTGTGAAGATTCTTCATCCCAACATGGGCTAGTCGGCGGTGCCAGAGCCAACCCATGTTAGTCTTAGCAACTAAGCAAGTGTCGAGTTCAGCTCTATCAAAATCTACCAAGTATAGCTGACCCTCTAACACTCCCTTAAATGCTATTGAATCATCACTTCTTCTAAAGACAGTGACACCAATATCAGTAAAAAGACAGTTGTAGCCCATTTGACATAATTGAGAAACAGAAAGCAAGTTGTAATCTAAAGAATCTACAAGAAAAACATTGGAAATAGAGTGGTCAGGAGATATAGCAATTTTACCCAATCCTTTGACCAAACCTTGATTTCCATCCCCGAATGTGATAGCTCGTTGGGGATCTTGGTTTTTTACATATGAGGAGAACATCCTTTTCTCCCCGGTCATGTGGTTTGTGCACCCGCTGTCGAGTATCCAACTTGAGCCCCCGGATGCATAAACCTACAAAACAAATTTAGTTCTTGACTTTAGGTACCCAAACTGTTTTGGGTCCTTTGGCATTAGATACAAGAACTTTGGGCACCCAAACACAAGTCTTGGAGCCCTTGTGTTTGCCCCCAACAAACTTGGCAACAACCTTGCCGGATTTGCTAGTAAGCACATAAGATGCATCAAAAGTTTTAAATGAAATGGCATGATCATTTGATGCATTAGGAATTTTCTTTTTAGGCAACTTAGCATGGGTTGGTTGCCTAGAACTAGATGTCTCACCCTTATACATAAAAGCATGATTAGGGCCAGAGTGAGACTTCCTAGAATGAATCTTCCTAATTTTGCTCTCAGGATAGCCGGCAGGGTATAAAATATAACCCTCGTTATCCTGAGGCATGGGAGCTTTGCCCTTAACAAAGTTAGACAAGTTCTTAGGAGGGGCATTGAGTTTGACATTGTCTCCCCTTTGGAAGCCAATGCCATCCTTGATGCCAGGGCGTCTCCCATTATAAAGCATGCTACGAGCAAATTTAAATTTCTCATTTTCTAAGTTGTGCTCGGCAATTTTAGCATCTAGTTTTGCTATATGATCATTTTGTTGTTTAATTAAAGCCATATGATCATGAATAGCATCAATATCAACATTTCTACATCTAGTACAAATAGATACATGCTCAACAATAGATGTAGAGGGTTTGTAAGATTTTAATTCTACAACCTTAGCATGCAACATATCATTTTTAGTTCTAAGGTCAGAAATTGTAACATTGCAAACATCTAGTTCTTTAGCCTTAGTAATCAACTTTTTATTTTCTACTCTAAGGCTAGCAAGAGATACATTCAATTCATCAATCTTAGCAAGCAAATCAACATTATCATTTCTAAGATTGGGAATTGAAACATTACAAACATGTGAATCAACCTTAGCATTTAAAATAGCATTTTCATTGCTAAGGTTGTCAATCATCTCACGGCAAGTGCTTAGCTCACTAGATAATTTTTCACATTTTTCTACTTCTAGAGCATAAGCCTTTTTAACCTTAACATGTTTTTTGTTTTCTTTAATTAGACAATCCTCTTGGGAATCCAAAAGGTCATCCTTTTCATGAATAGCACTAACCAATTCATTTAATTTTTCTTTTTGAGCTATGTTAAGGTTGGCAAAAAGGGAACGCAAATTATCTTCCTCATCACTAGCATGGTCATCACTAGAGGATTCATATTTAGTGGAGGATTTAGATTTAACCTTCTTTTTGCCGTCCTTTGCCATGAGGCACTTGTGGCCGACGTTGGGGAAGAGGAGTCCCTTGGTGACGGCGATGTTGGCGGCGTCCTCGTCGTCGGAGGAGTCGCTTGAGCTCTCGTCGGAGTCCCACTCGCGACAAACATGGGCATCGCCGCCCTTCTTCTTGTAATACCTCTTCTTTTCCTTTCGTCTCCCCTTCTTGTCGTCACCTCGGTCACTGTCACTAGATATAGGACATTTAGCAATGAAATGACCGGGCTTACCACACTTGTAGCAAACCTTCTTGGAGCGGGACTTGTAGTCTTTCCCCCTCCTTTGTTTGAGGATTTGGCGGAAGCTCTTGATGACAAGCGCCATTTCCTCATTGTCGAGCTTGGAGGCGTCGATTGGTTGTCGACATGGTGTAGCCTCCTCCTTCTCCTCCGTTGCCTTGAATGCAACGGGTTGGGCTTCGGATGAGTCGCCAAGCTCGTTGATTTTCCTCGAGCCTTCTATCATGCACTCAAAACTTACAAAATGCCCGATAACTTCCTCGGGGGTCATTTTAGTATATCTAGGATTACCACGAATCAATTGAACTTGAGTGGGATTAAGAAAAATGAGAGATCTTAAAATAACATTTACCACTTCGTGATCGTCCCACTTCTTGCTCCCGAGGTTGCGCACTTGGTTCACCAAAGTCTTGAGCCGGTTGTACATGTGTTGTGGCTCCTCTCCTTTGTGAAGTCGGAACCGACCGAGCTCCCCCTCGATCGTTTCCCGCTTGGTGATCTTGGTGAGCTCGTCTCCCTCGTGTGCGGTTTTGAGTACATCCCAAATCTCCTTGGCGCTCTTCAACCCTTGTACTTTGTTATACTCCTCTTTACTTAGAGAGGCGAGGAGTATTGTTGTTGCTTGAGAGTTGAAGTGCTCGATTTGGGCCACCTCATCCTCATCATAGTCCTCATCCCCTACGGATGGTACCTGCGCGCCAAACTCAACAACATCCCATATGCTTTTGTGGAGCGAGGTTAGATGAAATCGCATTAAATCGCTCCACCTAGCGTAATCTTCACCATCAAAAGTTGGTGGTTTGCCTAATGGGACGGAAAGTAAAGGTGTATGTTTGGAAATGCGAGGGTAGCGTAGGGGGATCTTACTATACTTCTTGCGCTCTTGGCGCTTAGAAGTGACGGAGGGCGCATCGGAGTCGGAGGTCGATGTTGATGAAGTGTCGGTCTCGTAGTAGACCACCTTCCTCATCCTCTTGTGCTTGTCGCCTTTCCGATGCGACTTGTGGGAAGAAGATTTTTCCTTCTTCTCTTTGTGGTGAGAAGAAGATTTCTTCTCCTTCCCTTTGTTGGAGGAGCTCTTCTTCTTCTCCCTCCTTTTGGTGCGGGACTCTTCCGATGAAGTGCTCCCGTGGCTTGTAGTGGGCTTTTCGCCGGTCTCCATCTCCTTCTTGGCGTGATCTCCCGACATCACTTCGAGCGGTTAGGCTCTAATGAAGCACCGGGCTCCGATACCAATTGATAGTCGCCTAGAGGGGGGGTGAATAGGGCGAAACTGAAATTTACAAATATAAACACAACTACAAGCCGGGGTTAGCGTTAGTAATAAGAAACGAGTCCGCAAGAGAGGGCGTAAAACAAATCCCAAGCGAATGAGCAAGTGAGACACGGAGATTTGTTTTACCGAGGTTCGGTTCTTGCAAACCTACTCCCCGTTGAGGAGGCCACTAAGGCCGGGTCTCTTTCAACCCTTCCCTCTCTCAAACGATCCACGGATCGAGTGAGCTTCTCTTCTCAAATCAAAGCCGGGAACAAAACTTCCCCGCAAGGGCCACCACACAATTGGTGCCTCTTGCCTTGATTACAATGGAGTTTTGATCTCAAGAACAAGTGTGAAAGAAAAGAAGCAATCCAAGCGCAAGAGCTCAAATGAACACGGCAAATCACTCTCACTAGTCACTAGGGTTTTGTGTGGAATTGGAGAGGATTTGATCTCTTTGAATGTGTCTAGAATTGAATGCCTAGAGCTCTTGTAGTAGTTGAGAAGTGGAAAACTTGGATCCAATGAATGGTGGGGTGGTTGGGGTATTTATAGCCCCAACCACCAAATGTGGCCGTTGGGAACCTGTCTGTTCGATGGCGCACCGGACAGTCCGGTGCCCCTGCCACGTCATCACTGCCGTTGGATTCTGACCGTTGGAGCTTCTGACTTGTGGGCCCGCCGGGGTGTCCGGTGCACACCGGACAGGTACTGTTTGCTGTCCGGTGCACCGATATGGGCGAGCCTGACGTCTGCGCGCGCTGCGCGCGCATTAAATGCACCGCAGGGAGCCGTTGGCGCCGCAGGGAGCCGTTGCTCCGCTGGCACACCGGACAGTCCGGTGCACACCGGACAGTCCGGTGCACACCGGACAGTCCGGTGAATTTTAGGGGAGCGGCTGCCGCGCGAGCCCGAGGCTGACGAGTTCTGAAGACCGTGCTTCCTTGGAGCATCGGACATGTCCGGTGCACACCGGACAGTCCGGTGAATTATAGCGCGCCGGCTTCCGAGAAATCCCGAGGGTGAAGAGTTTGAGTTTGTGTCCTCTGGGCGCACCGGACACTGTCCGGTGCACACCGGACAGTCCGGTGCCTCAGAGGTGCCCTCGGTTGCCTCATTGCTCCTTTGTTGAATCCAACACTTGGTCTTTTTATTGGCTGAGGGTGAACCTTTTACACCTGTATATTCTACACACTTGGGCAAACTAGTTAATCCAAAGATTTGTGTTGGGCAATTCAACCACCAAAATTATATAGGAACTAGGTGTAAGCCTAATTCCCTTTCAGTAGGCATAAATCACCAAAAAGGGGGAGATTGAAAGGGAAATGTACCCTTGGGCCATTTCTATATTGTTTTGGTGATTAAATGCACACACATTATGTTTAGACTAACATGAGCATAGGTATATGAAGCAAAGTGAGCTCAGAAGAAGAAAGAGTGCAAATCTAGATGGACCAAGTGAAAAGGTAAGCTTTGGACACTTAGTAAATTGTTTTTTGTGCTAATCATATTTTTCTAAGTGCCATGGACTTTATAAAGTCAAGTCCAAAAGGAGCAAAAGAAAACAAAGAAAGAAAAAGAGAAGGCGTGCTGGATTGAACAGCACCGGACGGTCTAGTGCCAACCATCGGACACTCCGGTGCACGGTCCGGCCAATGGCCTGCTCTCGAGAATTCTAGCCTGCGGTGGCTATAATTCACAGGACCATCCATGCGTAGCGCCAGACAGTCTGGTGAGCCAGCAGCCAACGGTTAGTGGCCACGTCGGCCCGGGCCAACAGTCAACAGGAGCATCGTACGGTCTGGTGCCCCCCCAGAATAGGAAAGCAGCCAATCACGTGATTCGTAGTTGTTGCACTATTCACTGTCCGGTGTGCACCGGACAGTCCGGTGCAATCGCAGACAGAAGGCAACTAGGGCCTTCCAAATGGAGCTCCAACGGCTCCTAGGTCTCTTGGGGATATAAAAGGGACCCCTTGACACATCGAGCTCTACACGAAGCACCCATTGAACATCCTACAACATCGAGACTCTGCAAGCACGCAATTGTTTCATTGTGATATAGATTTGAGTACTTCTTTGAGCTGTAACTCCACTGTGTTGTTTCATGTGGTCTTTCTTGTCTTGTGTGTGTTGTTGCTGCAACTCTAGCTCTTGTGTGTGTTTCTATTCCCCCTTACTCTTGTGTTCATTTGAAATTAATTGTGTAAGGCGTGAGAGACTCCAAATTGTGGAGATTCCTCACAACGGGATATCATTGAGATAAAGAGAGTCGTGGTATTCAACTTGATCTTTGGATCACTTGAAAGGGGTTGAGTGAAACCCTTGTTCATTGGGACGCCACAACGTGGACTAGGCAAGTATTCTACTTGACCGAACCACGAGATAAAAATCACCGTGTCACTTATTTTTATCTTACTGTGATTTTCTCTCTATTCACTTCACTTACATAATTGCTCTAAGTTTAATACTCACTTAGTGAAGAACAATTAAGTGAAGAAGTTTTGTCCTCTAATACTCCTCATTCGAACTTGGCGTCTGCTTTCACTAATCCAATATTAGTCCAAGTCTGTTTTGTTGAGTTGTTTTTACAGGATCACCTATTCACCCCCCTCTAGGTTCTCTCATGGGTCCGAAGACATCCATATGAAGAAGTTGCAGTTGTCTTGATGTCGTCATCACGTTCTTGCTTCGATGATATGTTCCCACTTGCTTCCCTGCCTGACACGCTGCACAAGGTTTGTCTTTCTCAAAACAGGCATCTGTTAGTCCTAACACATGTTCTCCCTTTAGAAGCTTATGAAGATTATTTATTCCAACATGTGCCAGATGGCGGTGCCAGAGCCAGCCCATGTTAGTCAGCAATTAGACATGCATCAAGATCGGCATTCTCTTTAGTAAAATCAACCAAATAAAGCTTGTCATCTAACACACCTCTAAAAGCTAATGAACCTTCACTTCTTATAAAGATAGATACATCAACATTTGTGAATAAGCAATTATAACCCATATGACATAATTGACTTACAGAAAGCAAATTATAACCAAGCGATTCTACTAAGAATACATTAGAAATTGAATGCTCGGTAGTGATGGATATTTTACCCAAACCTTTGACCTTGCCATGATTCCCATCTCCAAAGATAATCGTATCTTGGGAATCCTTGTTCTTGACGTAGGAGGTGAACATCTTCTTCTCCCCCGTCATGTGGTTTGTGCATCCGCTGCCAATAACACAACTTGTGCCCTCGGATGCATAAACCTGCAAGGTAGTTTAATCTTGGGATTTAGGTACCCAACTCTTGTTAGGTCCTACAAGGTTAGTCACATAGGATTTTGGAACCCAAATGCAAGTCTTACCTCCCTTGCCTTTAGATCCCACATTTCTAGCAATGACTTCATTATTTTTACAATGTAGCACATATGAGGCATCATAAGTACGATAAAGCATAGTTGGGCCATTAGGTGCATTTCTAGGCGCATGAGAAACAACATGATAAACATGACACCTAGGTCTACTCCTACCATGAACATATGAAGAGCTAGAAGATGCAGACATGGCATGAGAATCAAAAACAACATCATGACGCATAGGTAAGACATTATGATCATAGCAACCATCATGATGAGCAACATTGAAGGCATTCTTAACATGAGTATATAAATAAGCATGATTCTTCTTGTTATATAAAGAATGCGAACTACTAGCTATAGGTGCCTTCCCTTTCTCCTTGATAAGATTGGAGGCCTTTTGGCTCATTAAGTTCTTGGTTCCCTTTTGGAAACCAAGTCCATCCTTAACGAAGGGATGTCTACCAATAGTGTAGGCATCCCTGGCAAATTTTATTTTTTTCACATTCATTCTTGCAAATTTTAAGTTGAGTATTAAGATTTACAACTTTATCATTCAACTTAGAGATAGTGGAAGCATGATTATTGCACGCATCAACATCAAAATCTTTACATCTATTGCAAATAGAAACATGCTATATAGATGAACTAGCAATATTTAATTTTTCTATTCTAGCATTTAAATCAGCATTTGATCTCTTAAGGCTAGAAATAGACTCATGGCAAGAAGACAATTTAGAAGAAATAATTTCATTTTTCTTAATCTCTAAAGCAAGAGATTTTTCAACATTAACAAATTTATCATGTTCTTCATAAAGAATATCTTCTTGTTTTTCTAACAATCTATCCTTCTCCAGAAGGGCATCAATTAGTTCATTAATTTTGTCTACTTTAGATCTATCTAAACCCTTAAAGAGATCACTATAGTCTACATCATCATCAGAATCCTCATCACTAGAAGAAGTGTACTTCGGAGTATCTCGTATACGTACCTTCTTCTCCTTAGCCATGTGGCAAATATGTCGCACGTTGGGGAAGAGGGAGGACTTGTCGAAGGCGGAAGCAGCAAGCCCCTCATCATCATAGTCGGATGACGAGCAGTCTGAGTCCCACTCCTTGCCGATGTGAGCCTCGCCCTTTGCCTTCCAATAGTTCTTCTTCTCCTCATTCTTCCCTCTCTTTTCTTGTCCCTGGTCATTTTCATTATTGGGCATTGTGCAATAAAGTGACCAGACTTACCACATTTCAAGTAAGAACGCTTTCCCCTTGATTTGTTCTTGTTGGGTACTCCTTGCGTCCCTTCAAAGCGATCTTGAAACACTTGATCACAAGCGCTGTTTCTTCCTCGTTGAGTCTGGCAGCCTCCACTTGTGCCACCTTGTTAGGTAGCACCTCCTTTCTGCTTGTTGCCTAGAGAGCAACAGGCTGCGACTCGTAGAGAGGAAGCGGTCCGTTGGCAATGTCATCAACGTACCTTGCCTCCTTCACCATCATATACCCGCTTATGAATTTTCCAAGAATTTCCCTAGGCATCATCTTGGTGTACCTAGGATTCTCACGAATAAAGTTTACAAGATGAGGATCAATAACGGTAAATGACCTTAGCATGAGTTGAACGACATCATGATCCGTCCATCTTGTGCTCCTGTAGCTTCGGATCTTGTTCACCAGGGTCTTGAGCCTGTTGTAGGTTTTAGTTGGTTCTTCTCCCCTTTTCATGGCAAACCTCCCAAGTTCGCCTTCCACCAACTCCATTTTGATAATCATGGCGGTGTCATTTCCCTCATGAGAAATCTTGAGGGTGTCCCATATTTGCTTGGCATTGTCCAAGCCGCTCACTTTGTTGTATTCATCCCTGGATAGAGATGCTAACAGAATAGTAGTAGCTTGGGCATTTTTATGAATTTGCTCATTAATAAGTACGTGATTATCACTACTATCAAAATGCATTCCAGTTTCCACTATTTCCCAAATACTAGGATGGAGAGAAAATAAATGACTGCACATTTTATGACTCCAAAAGAATAGTCGTCTCCATCAAAGTGAGGGGGTTTTCCAAGTGGAATAGACAACAAATGTGCATTTGAATTGTAGGGGATAGGAGAGTATTAAAGGAATAGTTTTTATTAACCGTTTTCTTTTTCGATGAGGAGTCCTCATCGTCGTCGCCCCTTGGTGAGGAAGAGGAAGCATCGCTGTCATAGTAGATGATCTTCTTGATGCGCCTCTTCTTCTTTCCATCCTTCCTCTTATTGTTTGAGCCTGAGTCGGTGGGCTTGTCACCTTTTGGCTCATCAACGTAGAGAATCTCCTCCTTCTCCTTGTCATTTTATGAACAAACAAACAGCACCTAACTTGTCATGTAACATTTTATGAACAAACAGCACCTAACTTGCAATGCGTTCATGTAAATCGTTACCGCTTATCATTCATTCACAACATGCAAAACTAGTCATGTAACATTCGAGGAGATAACAAAGTGACAACACAAGCATGGCGGTGTAGAGTTCTAACCAAAATCACATTACTCTGTGAACCTCTGCACATCAAATGGTTACAGTATCCATTCGAGATGTTTTTTATGCGCTTTACTGCAAAAATAGAAAAAGGGGCCGATGACAACAGAGCAACCTGAATCGCCTTGCAATGCGTTCATGAAATTCCAGTTGCCAACTTGTAACACATCATTCCTTCTCTAGCACCTATCCACAAACAAAAAGCCTACACAATATTCTCTTCCCATTGCTGATCACTGCTACTGCTCTAATCCTCTTCTTGTCAGAAAATAACTTAGATGACTCCTACCGATCAAGAACCGCAACCATGATGAATCATAGCAAGCTGACCATAGGATGATCTGGTGCAAGTTGTGCAGCAAGCAAGGTCGCCACTGCAATTGCCAAGGCAGATCGGAGCACAATGGACGCCGACCATGACGTTGTTGCCAGAGCACTGGCGTCACTTGCCTTCAAGGATGCAAGCCACACCGAATCTTCCAGTTGCTCGTGGCTTGGCCTCCGAGACGAATGTTCGGATTTGTCGCTGCAAAAATGTCAAAAGAAATATTGCTCGCGTAAGACCAGGTTTGCTTAATCTTGTAAAGCATGAACTTGTAAAGTTAATCTAAGCATCGGATGTGGAACCCTCTATCAGTCTGATGTGTTCCTTGCAGTCCCAACTCGGCAGTTGTGGTTTTCTAGTCACACAGCACACAAGGTGGCAAGGTGCCGAGTGGGGACACAAGGAAAAAGATGGGAAAGAGAAGAGTGCAAATCAAAGCTTCTTTGCTTTTCTCCAAGCCTAAGAATTCCGAATCAAGACCTCGGCATTCTCACGAAGTCTA
The DNA here is from genome assembly GCF_902167145.1 of Zea mays. NCBI lineage: Eukaryota > Viridiplantae > Streptophyta > Magnoliopsida > Poales > Poaceae > Zea > Zea mays. The sequence continues at coordinate 223,386,263 of NC_050099.1, read as the reverse complement.
TATCAAACAATACCTTACAGCTCGAAATTGCAACTGAAGTTGAAACTGGAAGTGAAGGAATGATCTGATTTGGGCAAGGACCTGGTTGGAGTGGATTTGGGGCAGAAGGTGATGGTGTAATCGGTGTGGTTGCAGGTGAAGGTGGAGGTGGCGTCGTCGTAGGCGTAGCTGTAGGAGTTGGGGCACGCCGACTTGAAGAGCTGGGAGTACTGTGACGGGTGGCAGGTGTTGGGGTTGCCGTAGGCGCCGTTGCAGCAGTACTCGGGGCTGCCGAACGCCTCGCAGGCGCTGCGGCAGGCGCGGCCGTGGGCGGCGCGGAGCTCGTCGGGGCAGAGCCCGTTGAGGTCGACGAGGCACCCCGTGTCGGGGCATTCGGGCGCGGTGGCCCGCACGAGCATGGGCAGGTTGTAGCCGTCGACGAGGCTGACGTCGTAGAAGTCCTTGCCGCCGGCGCCGTCGAGCGTGAACTCGGCGAGCGTGGCGGGCGGGGACGCCCCCGCGCCGCGGCACTCGACCTCGCCGGAGCCGCAGTCGCCCGTGGCGCAGGAGCCCTTGGCGGAGGCGGCGTCGAAGTCGCAGCCGGAGCGGCCCCAGAAGCGGCCCGACCACCCCTGCGGCGCGTACAGCGCGCGCGACTGCCCCGGCGCCAGCGCGAAGCCCGTGGTCTCCAGCGGCGGCGTCCCCGAGCCGGCGAGCAGGCCCGGCCACACCGTGTCGCCGCAGCGGTTGCTGAAGGTGAACGTGGTGCCGCACACCGACCCTGCGCGCCGCACCGGGTTCCACCACCACCCCCACCCACCCACAAACCCAAGCAGCCCGTCAGTCCACGGCGGGCAAGTGGATCAGAGCCACCACATACGTACCTTGGAAGAAGGAGAGGATGAGGACGGCGATCGAGGCCGGCGTGCCCGGCAGGCGCGCCCGAGATGCCATTGAAGGAACTGGAGCACGCTGTTGGGAGGGACGCGCGAGCGCGAGGCGTGCTGGTGGTCGGGGAGCTCGGTTGTGAGACTGGATGAACGATTGGTGCTAGCTAGAGGGAAAGGGAGGAGCCGGGGCGAGGGCGGCGGTCGGCAGTTGGGGCGAGACGGAACATGGAGGTGGAGGAGGAAGTGGGCCCGTATCGACGGTATCCCTACCTCGCCTCGCTTGCGGAGCGGAGCGGAGCGGGGGATGTAGGGCTGGCTGCGGGAGCCGGGAGGCGTGCCGTGCGTGGCTTGCCGGTTTTATAACTGCCGGAGACGGCAGCAATCCAGTCAATTGAAACTGAGATGAGTGGTGGATTCCCTGTGTTTCGTTCTCTCGTCTAGTCTAATCTCATGGCTGCTACGAGCAATCAACGATTTAATTTGGAACGGTCCTATTCACCAGTGGTACGAAACGGATCTGGCGTGGTTCACCGTTCATTCATTTCGTGCGCGAGGAACTTGGCGAATTAGATTCCAGCAGAGAAAAATAGAGTAGTTTAGGCTAGAGATTCCGGGAGCAGGCAGGACCAGTGGCTGGCTGATGATTGCCAGTTTTTAGTTTGGCTTTCAGATGTAGCGAGCGCTGGTGACTGGTGAGCAGAGTAGCTGGTGGTGACGACTCGCCCTTGTCTGGTTCCGCTCGCTGCGTAACCTGGCGCTGTCACGCATCGGGACCGTACGTCAGGTCATTTCCTCATTGGGCGTTTTTTTTTATATGCATACTCCACTCCAGGAGGAAAGCCTCGAGCAGCAAGCAGCAGCTGCCCTGCTTCCCAAACCCCACGGTGGCCCGCCCGACGCCCCGACCGGCCTCGGCCTGCCTGCTACTTTGTACCATGTGCCCTCCACTCAACTGCATCATTGGCGACGGCGCGATGTGCCATGCCGACCGGCCGGGGAAGCCGCGCACCCCCGGTCTGTCGACTGTCTGCTGGTGGGTCAAGGACTCAAGGTAGTACACACACAGTACGTTTCAGCCGACGTTTGCGGCGACAACTGACGGACCTACAGATCGACGACGCGCCGTCTCGTCTGGCAGTGAGCTGACCCGTGTCGTATTAGAGCCTGAAATAGATGATAGAATGTATACATGACAATTCGCTTTGGCACCCATGCCTACCTCCGGATTCGGGCTCACATTCTGAGCAATGCAAAAACTGCAAAGCTCATAACATTCGTCTGCCGCAGCAGCGTCTAATCACCCTAACGGCCTAACCTCATTTGATCTAGTCCTGAAATTTTAGGTGAGGCTAAGCCGGGCACGGTTTACAAACAGGAGCTCAAAGTATAATCCAGCACACAAAAAAAAAAGACCCAGTGACACGGTTTAAACGATGGGATCCATAGGCAGCATGACACATTATGACTAGATGAGATGTGCTTAGGCTGACACGGCATTAAGTAGGCACAGATTAAAAAATTAACGTTTTAATGGTTCTTTTATGTTCAAATAATTTTTATCTCTTTATAAAAGTTATAGAAAACATTAATACTTATATTCATTGTTGGGGGCCTTGTATGTCGAAGATCGGAAGATCACTTGCCTAACATTTGGCTTCGTCGTTAACAAATGTATTTCAGGAATGTCCTCACAGCCGGACGAATCTAGACTTCGACAAAAGCAGCGTACAAAAGTGTTTCGTCCATACGCAAGCAACAGAGATAATGGCAGAAGGCAGTGACTTCGGCCACAAGTCGAAAGAAGAAGATAGCTGGTTGATGAAGGCCGGAACTCGTGGAGTCAAGAATGAAGAAAGTACATTACTGCCCTAATACCGTTTGTAAGCGACATATGCAAAAAAAATGGATTGGCATTACTGTAAATCTGTGCAAAAAGTCGGTTTGTCTCTCATATAAACAGATGAACAGTACCCTGCATAAAATACCTCTTGCTAGAGCTATAGCTTTGTAGTGCTTAGCCTTCGAAGAACCATCGTGCATCCTATCACTTAGAAGCCATAGGTACATTTGTAAACATACCTAATGTAACGAGAGACATATTGAAAATGCCAAGGCAACATAGATAAGTTCTTGTGTATTGTTTCATATGTCTCTTTGTGTCACATTTCACTTATGGTGTATGCGATGATATAAAACCTTCGTCATATGTGTTCATGCTCCTAAGGAATGTCGATTTTAAGACGAAGGTTTTCATAACGCTTCGACTAGATTTTCATTACCTTCAGAAGTTTGAAATCACGTATATAATTGTTTCATCTTTTATTGCACGTTTAAACCTTCGTCCTCAGATGATCACAACGAAGGTGTATTGTCTGAAGAATGAAGGTTCTCATTGATCAATGTTGTGTTGCCTTGTTTTTTATGCCATGCAGCAATTGAAAACAACTGACCAACAATGGCGCCCACCTCCGATGATCCTACGACCATGACGAGCTTCATCGCGACGAAGAATATGGCAAGCCATCAAGCTTCGTCGGATTTCATGAAGAAGCTTATTCTCCCCATCATTAGGGGCTCGAGCTTTGAACCCGGCAATAAAAAGCAAAAAAAGAGGCCTAGAGAAGGGTGCAGCATGTAGGTGTCCAAGGACACTACATCAGGACCAAATGGTCCCATATCCCTATTACCTTCTCTCAGGATGATCTTCGTCTCAAATATTACCCGCACAGAAATGCCATGGTCATCTCTAATATTTTGGTTGACACTTGACACAGGCAGCGCCGCAGACATCATATTTGTCAAGGCTTTCAGGCAAATGTAGGAGCCCGAAGATAAGCGCCAAGACTTAGCTTTTCCTCTCTGTGGTTTCAGAGGACAACAAGTAATGGCTCTGGGGAAGCTAATCATGCCCGTCCCCTTTGGCTACGTCAATAACACAAGAACAAAAGATGTAATGTTCGATGTCATTGATATGGAATTCCCATACAACGTCGTTGTAAGGAAAATGGACCCCGGGCCATTTGGCTAAATGAGTTTTGGTGTTTGATGATTAACACAATCTGTGGACTAACAAGTTTCCTAGTGTTTATGTTTGTAGTTTATAGGATGCAAGAACTACTTGGACTAAGGAATTGAGGAAAGCAACACCTCAAAAGAAGACATTAAGAAGATCAAGAAAAGTCCAAGAAAGGAGGCGTGTGCTGCCTGCGGACTGTCTGTGCGTAGAGCACCGGACTGTCCGGTGGCACACCGGACTGTCCGGTGCCCACACGCCGGACTGTCCGGTGCACCTGGGAACTACAGCCCAACGGCTAGTTCCAGGTGGCACCCGGAGCCTGCGGCGCCAACGGTCACCTGCTCTGACTGGAGTCAGACAGGCAACGGCTAGGCGCACCGGACAGGCTACAGTGCGCTGTCCGGTGCACCACCGGACTGTCCGGTGCACACCGGACTGTCCGGTGTGCCGCAGAGAGCAGCAGCTTTTCTCCAACGGCTACAATTGTGTTGGGGGCTATAAATACACCCCCAACCGGCCATTCTCACGTGTGGGAGCCCAAGCAACATACCAAGGCATATAGTGCACATTTCCAAGAGCTCAAACACCCAAGTGCTTAATAGAATCACTCGGTGATTAGCGTAGGTGCTTTGCGAAGTGCTTAGGTTAGTTAGACCGCTTTAGCGCTTGCTCTAGGTGAACCCTAGTTAGTTGAGTGAGTTTTGTAAAACCACACAACCCCTCGGCTCTTGCGTGAGTCGTTGTAATTGTACCGAGTGGGGCGAGAGTCTTGCGAGACCGTGACAACCGAGTTTGTGTCACGGCCGCCACCGTGTACCGGAGGGAACGAGGCCCGCGGCGTTTCGGTCGGAAGCTCGATAGTGGAGACGGCGGGGAGCGTCCGAGAGGAGCCGGAAGCGGAGCACCACTTGCGCGTGGAGAAGGCCCGCGGCTCTCTACGGAGTTACTCGACCGTGGTGCTTGGCCCTCGCGTGGGCTTCCCTTTGCGTAGGGGCACCAACGAGGATTAGTCGGGACCTTGCGTGGTTCCGGATACCTCGGTAAAAATACCGGCGTCATCCACGAGAGTTTGCTTCTCTACTTAGCTCTTTACATTCCGCATTTATATTAAGCATTTAAGTTTCAATCTTGTAGTCATACTTATTTAGTGTAGATTGAAACTTAGCCTTTGCGGTAGAGATAGCAACACTTAGACAAAACCTAGCTTGCACATTCTAGTTTGATTATTTGCATAGGTTTTGCTCTAGGGATTTAATTGTGGCCTAGTTTAGCGAAAGTTTTAGAAGTCCTAATTCACCCCCCCCCCCCTCTTAGGCGTCACCCGTTTCCTACAAGTGGTATCAGAGCCCGGTTTGGCTCATTTGAAACGCTTTAGCTTCACCGCTAAAAGAGCCGACGCTTTTTAGAGGAAGGGATGGATACCCATAGGCCACCACACTTTGACGGCACTAACTTCCCATATTATAGTGCTAGAATGGCTTGTTACCTAGAGGCCGTTGATCTAGGTGTTTGGAGAGTCACTCATGACGGGATGAAACCCCTCAAGAATCCCGAGAAACCCACCACGAGTGAGGAAAAAGAAATTCATTTAAATGCTAGAGCCAAAAATTGCTTGTATGAATCTCTTAGCATGGATATTTTCAATCAAGTATTTACCTTAAAAACCGCTAACGAGATTTGGCTAAAATTGCATGAGCTCCATGACGGCACATCAAATGTCCGTGAGCAAAAACATTGCCTAGTCTTAAATGAGTATAATTCTTTTGCTATGAAAGATGATGAGCTTGTTAGAGACATGTATTCTCGATTGAATCTAATTATCAATGAGCTCAATTCTATTGGCATTAATAAGCTAGGTGATGCGGACATTGTGAGGAAGATTATCTCCCTGCTACCACAACAAAGATATGGGAGCATCATCACCATCCTTCATAACATGGAGGACTTGAGCAACATGACCCCGACCATTGTGATTGGGAAAATCGCGGCCTTTGAGATGTCGCGTAAAATGAGTCGGGGAGAGGAGCCAACTTCCTCAAGACCATATGCGTTTGCATGTGATGAAAGGAAGGGTAAAAAGAAGGCTCCCACTCCAAGTTCCTCAAGTGAAGAAGAGGAAGAAGAAGAAAGTGATGATGATGAAGATAATCAACCATGCACATCATCCTCCGAGGACGAAGAAACAATCCGACGTGTCGGAAAGGTAATGGGGATGATCCGCAAGATTAATCTAATGGGTGTGCCCCTGCAGGTGGAGGATCTTCTCTTTAACATTGACAGGAAAAAGCAAAGGAAGAGAGGATGCTTCGCATGTGGGGAAAAGGGCCACTTCAGGGACAACTGTCCAAATATGGCCAAGCCCAAAAAGGAGAGGAGCAAAGGCAAGGCGCTTACAAGTGTTAGAACTTGGGATGATTCTTCAAGTGAAGATGAACCTCCAAGGACGCGCAGCCACCGGTCCTCGTCACGATCATCACGGTCATCACACAAATGCCTTATGGCAAGAGGTAACAAAAGCATTCCATCCTCTAGTGATGAAAGTAGTAGTGATGATGAAGGTGAGGGAAAGCCCTCTCTAGATGAGCTTGCGGAAGCCGTAGAATTTTTTCAGGATGTTTGCACTAAGCAAAAAGCTCAACTTAAAACTTTGAAAAATAAGTTGGTTAGCTCTCAAAATGATTACAAAGGTTTGCTAGAAAAATTTGAAACTTTTGCAAACTTAAACAGTGAGCTATCAACTAAAATTGAGCTATTAGAATCTAGTGCTCCATCCACTGCTACCGATGATAGCCTCATTAAAAAGAATGAAAAAATTAAGGCTAAGTTAGCTAGCTCTCAAGAAGCTATTGAAAACTTGCTAGAGAAAATGGAAATTCTTAGCATACACAACAATGAGCTAACTACTAAGCTAGAAAACATTGGTAGCACCCCAGCAGCATCTTTAGTTGAAATACCTGAAATAATTAAGAAAGATGCTTCTACTTCCTGCTTTGATTTAATTGATGATTCTAACCCCTGCAACCAAGTCGTTGTTGAGAATATTGTTGTAGAGACATGTACGGATGAGGTTGCAAAGGAAAATGAACAATTAAAGCAAGAAGTGGCTCGCCTTGGCAAGGCTTTGTATGACAAGAAAGGCAAAGCCAAACAAATCCAACCTCCACAGGATAACACCACTGCGGGAGTGAACAAGCCTATGGAGGGAGAAACTGTGATTTGTAGGCTATGCCACAAGGAAGGCCACAAGTCTTTCCAATGCAAGGCGATGACCGGGGATAAACAAAGGCAAAAGCTCAAGCAAAAGCCATCAAGCAAAATCTCCAACACCTACATAAAAAAGGTGAACAAAAAGGATGCTACACCATATTTGATCAAGAAGAAAAAGAACGGAAAGGTGATAGCGATCAAAGCCAACAAGCAAGCCAACAAAGGAAAGGGGGCCAAACGCATCTGGGTGCCAAAGGAGATAATTTCAACCATGAAAAGCACCAAGAAGGTTTGGATCCCGAAAGGGAAGTGAGTGGACCGAAGGTCCTCGGGAAATTTGGAGACTTGGCAAAGTTGGGATGTATATCATGGGATACATCATATTGGATCAAGTTTAGTGCCAAGTGGGTGAGTGAAAACTTTGGACCCAAATTTCCCACCCATGACTAAGGTAACTAGTTTTATTGTATTCTTTGTTTTTACAATTGGTATCTATTTATCTTTTATCTAGTTTACCTTTCTTGCCTAGTATTACATTTGTTATGTACTTTTGTTCAAAATCATGCATACTAGGTAAATCATATGGTAGGATTGCTTGTTCTTAATTCATACTCTTAAGCAAACCTACATGGCTTAAAATGTTTATTTAAGCATGGCACATAGCTTTTATATCACTTCATAGTAAATGATGCATCAATTGAAAATTTTTGATTTCTACAAGTGTATCATTTAACTTATATGTGCCAAAGTTAGGATTATGGATAATTTGCCCCTCTTGATATCAAATCAAAGTGCATGTCTCCTACAAGTATTCAAAACTTGTATGCACACCTTTAGGGGGAGGTTACTCTATAATCTAACACTTTGAGACTAACACCTTTTCAAGTCTATTTCATGTGATAGTCTCATTGTAAGGAAAATGAAGTCCCCGGAGAAAGACAAAAATCTTCCACTGCAAAATCTCCAAGAACTCTCATGTCTCTCAAGTTCGCCATCGACCTACAATTGGTCTTCAATTGGTATCTTTTGAGACTACATTTAATATCATTTACATGTCTTCTCCAATATTTGATTAGACTATATTTCATATCATATGCTTCCTTGTTGCTAAAAATGCATAAGTGGTTAACTCATATTCTGTTACCTATGCATAAGGGAAGTTAGTCTTTTCAAATCATGTCTTGCACCTCTAATTTTCACATGCTTTTTCCTAAGTAGAGGATCTCTGTCAGGGGGAGTATTTCTTCATCTCTAAAGGGGGAGAAAAACTCTTTCCAAAGGAGAGTACTCATTTAGGGGGAGTAATCTTTTGAGAAATTCCTACACATGGTATCTTTCATGGTCTACAAGTGGTATCTTTCATGGCTTAATTTAATATCCTTCTTGTGATATCATTTGTTGAGGGCAAGCTTTTATTTACTTCCTACATGCTTTTAATGTCTTCCTTTTCGGTGGTTGATGCCAAAGGGGGAGAAGTTTAGGGACCAAAGCAATGAAAACTATATCAAACACCAAACACCACCAATTTAAAATTTTATATCTACAAATGGCTTTTCAAGTGGTTTTGGTTATTTGGTCCAAAAATAGGAAGTAAGTGAATTATGGAGCTAGGAGGAGGCTTAAGTCCATAATATCACATTAAGGGGACAATCATGCATCCTAGCAAGTAGTTTGCATATTTACATTCAAATACTTGTATTATTTACTTGCTTATGGTTGTGTTGTCATCAATCACCAAAAAGGGGGAGATTGTAAGGAAAATGGACCCCGGGCCATTTGGCTAAATGAGTTTTGGTGTTTGATGATTAACACAATCTGTGGACTAACAAGTTTCCTAGTGTTTATGTTTGTAGTTTATAGGATGCAAGAACTACTTGGACTAAGGAATTGAGGAAAGCAACACCTCAAAAAAAGACATTAAGAAGATCAAGAAAAGTCCAAGAAAGGAGGCGTGTGCTGCCTGCGGACTGTCTGTGCGTAGAGCACCGGACTGTCCGGTGGCACACCGGACTGTCCGGTGCCCACACGCCGGACTGTCCGGTGCACCTGGGAACTACAGCCCAACAGCTAGTTCCAGGTGGCACCCGGAGCCTGCGGCGCCAACGGTCACCTGCTCTGACTGGAGTCAGACAGGCAACGGCTAGGCGCACCGGACAGGCTACAGTGCGCTGTCCGGTGCACCACCGGACTGTCCGGTGCACACCGGACTGTCCGGTGTGCCGCAGAGAGCAGCAGCTTTTCTCCAACGGCTACAATTGTGTTGGGGGCTATAAATACACCCCCAACCGGCCATTCTCACGTGTGGGAGCCCAAGCAACATACCAAGGCATATAGTGCACATTTCCAAGAGCTCAAACACCCAAGTGCTTAATAGAATCACTCGGTGATTAGCGTAGGTGCTTTGCGAAGTGCTTAGGTTAGTTAGACCGCTTTAGCGCTTGCTCTAGGTGAACCCTAGTTAGTTGAGTGAGTTTTGTAAAACCACACAACCCCTCGGCTCTTGCGTGAGTCGTTGTAATTGTACCGAGTGGGGCGAGAGTCTTGCGAGACCGTGACAACCGAGTTTGTGTCACGGCCGCCACCGTGTACCGGAGGGAACGAGGCCCGCGGCGTTTCGGTCGGAAGCTCGATAGTGGAGACGGCGGGGAGCGTCCGAGAGGAGCCGGAAGCGGAGCACCACTTGCGCGTGGAGAAGGCCCGCGGCTCTCTACGGAGTTACTCGACCGTGGTGCTTGGCCCTCGCGTGGGCTTCCCTTTGCGTAGGGGCACCAACGAGGATTAGTCGGGACCTTGCGTGGTTCCGGATACCTCGGTAAAAATACCGGCGTCATCCACGAGAGTTTGCTTCTCTACTTAGCTCTTTACATTCCGCATTTATATTAAGCATTTAAGTTTCAATCTTGTAGTCATACTTATTTAGTGTAGATTGAAACTTAGCCTTTGCGGTAGAGATAGCAACACTTAGACAAAACCTAGCTTGCACATTCTAGTTTGATTATTTGCATAGGTTTTGCTCTAGGGATTTAATTGTGGCCTAGTTTAGCGAAAGTTTTAGAAGTCCTAATTCACCCCCCCTCTTAGGCGTCACCCGTTTCCTACAGTCGTCATTGGAAGGGGAACTCTCAATGTCTTTGAAGTAGCTTTGCGTTCAACTTATCTCTGCATGAAGATACCCAACAATCAAGGGTGATATCAGTTTATGGCAGCCAAGAGGCAGCAAGAAGGGCAGAAGGGACCCTACAAGAGCCAAAAATTGTTTACAACATAGATGAAACCAAAGGGAAAATCCAAGATTCTAAAAAGCTAGTAAAAGAAAAGGCATCTTCAGCAGTTCTGCTGAAACTAATATATCTCTGTGATGATGCCGCGGAGCAAAGGGTATTCTTTGGCAACTAGCTAACTTCAGAGCAAGAGTCCAATCTATGAAGGTTCCTATTTCATAACAAAGATGTCTTTGTCTGGTCAGCAAATGACCTATGTGGAGTGGATCGAAGTATAATATAGCATGCCCTGAATGTGGACCCAAGTGTTAGGCCACACAACCAAAAACTCCGAAAGATGTCTGAAGATAAGGCCGAAGGTGCAAAAGTCGAAGTCAATAGATTGCTCAGTGTTGGAGTCATAAAAGAAATTGCATACCCAGGATGGTTGACCAATACAGTCATGGTCAAGAAATCCAATGGCAAGTGGATGAAAGTCGCCTAGATCCGGGGTTAGCGTTAGAATTAAATTTAAGTCGGGAAGAATGTTTCTCTTGCTAAGAGTTGCTCAAAGGATGCGGATGACGTATGGGAGCAAACTCAAATTAATACTAACAAGGAAACGTTAGAGAGAGAAAAAGAGGGTAAACAAATCAAGCGAGAATCAAAGCGAGTAGACATAGTGATTTGTTTTACCGAGGTTCGGCTCCAAAGAACCTAGTCCCCGTTGAGGAGGCCACAAAGGCTAGGTCTATTTCAACCCTTTCCATCTCTCTCAAACGGTCACGTAGACCGAGTGAGCCTTTTCCTTAACCACACGGGTCACTAAGACCCCGCAAGAACCACCACACACTTGGTGTCTCTTGCTTAGCTTTACAAGCACTTAGAAAAAAGAGTGAGGAAGGAAGAAAGGCAATCCAAGCAACAAGAGCGCAAATGAACACAAAAACTCTCTCTCTCTCTCAAGTCACTAAGTAATTGAGATGAATTTGGGACTTTGAGAGGATTTGATCTTTGAAATCGTGTCCTGGAGTGAATGTTGGAGCTCTTGTATTGAATGTGAACTTCTGAAAACTTGGATGCCCATGAATGAGGTGGTTGAGAGTATTTATAGTCCCAATCACTTCCTAGCCGTTGGCAAAGGCTGTTGGCGATGGGCGCACCGGACAGTCGGGTGCGCCACCTGACAGTCACTGTTCACTGTCCGGTGCGTGCCACGTCAGCACGTTCGTTAGGGTTTGGAGCAGTTGACCGTTGAAGGCGTTTGTCGTCTTGCTGCACCGGACAGTCCGGTGACCTCTGACTTCTGCGCGACACTGTTCATCACTGTAGACTCTGCACAGTCAACTGTTGGCGCGCAGGGAGCCGTTGCTCCGCTGGTTCACCGGACAGTCTGGTGAATTATAGCGGAGGCTGCCCTGGAATTCCCGAGAGTGGCTGGTCCGGTGCGCCAAAAATCAGCACACTCAAGTCTTGCTCCAATTTTTGGTTGAGTCCTTAAATGAATTTCTTTCTTGATTTATGTTGAACCTTTTGTACTTGAGATAAATGATATCTAGACATACTAGTTAGTCCACGTGTTTTGTGTTGGATATTAACTACCAAAATCTATTATATTCTACAGACTTGAATCCGATAACGCTACTATCAATTATGGAGTGTGCTAACCAAACTTCAAGGAACGACATCGGCTGTGAGAGGGAATAGATACGGGTCTAAATGGTTGAACCAAACAGGTCCCTAGATCCACCTCTGCTGGCTGTGCTAGTCACCAACTGAGATTACAGTTAACCATTAAAGCTGATGCTGATATACACACAAAAAGGAGCTACTGATTTTGCCTCCACTGTCATGGGCTAATTATCTCCCATAACAAGGGTTATATCACATTGTTCACCACCAAATGGGATACATAACCTATATAAAACAAACGGTAACTTTCTGATAGCCTCAAAACAACACTTTACCATCTCCTCCAGTATCAAGAACCTATGTCCCAACGAAACATGAAAACCATATGGATTGCTTTAAAAAAACTGCCTATGGTTTTCTCTCTATCTTTCTCTAAATATAACAACGTTAACCAGACTAGCTATGAATAAAGTTACCTGAATCTATATACAGTAGTCAGTTGAGGTGAAGGTGAAGCGGCAGTCATCCTTCTGTTTTTGTTTTCCCCCCTAGTTAACAGCAGGTGTTCGATACAGATCAATAGTAGTAAGCTCTGGACTGGTAGAGCTCCATCCTAATCTTTGCCTCGGGCAGCAAGCTCTCGATCACCGGATCCTGTGACATGTAGCCCTGCTTCCACGCCCAGTCGAGCACCGTCAAAACCTCGGCCTGAGCGAGTTCCTCGCTGTGGGGGACGTTGTGCGCGAGGTGGCAGATGAGGAGGACCGCCGCGGTCTGGACCACCTGCTCGCCGAAGTAGACGAGCTGCACCAGGTGCTTGGCGCCGCCGTGGTCGATGATCGAATTGCAGTGGTCCACGTGCAGGTAGTTGTCCATGCACGCGAACTTGGCCAGCGCGGCCGCGGCCTCCAGGCTCACGTCGGCCTCCCGCTCGTCGAGGAGCCTGACGAGCGGCCCGATGACCCTGGTCTCCGTCGCCCGGAACGTCCTCGACAGGCACCCCAGGCACGTGATGCAGGGGATGAGGAGGTCGTCGTAGTCGGCCTTCTCCACGACGCGGAGGAGCTGGTCCACCACGGCGCGCGCCGAGGGGGAGGTCGGCTTGAACGCCGACCGCCGGAGCTCGGCGTTCTGCTCCGCGACGCGGCATATCTCCACGAGCGCCATCGCGGAGTTGTACTGCACGTCGCCCGTGGCCTTCTCGAGGAGGATCGAGAAGCAGAGCAGCGCCCTCGACTCCGTGATGTTCTTGCAGATGGCGGGGTTGCCCGTGGCCAGCGTGCCCAGCGCCCGGGCGGCGTGGGCTTTCAGGTAGGCTTTGGTCTCCGGGTCCTCGTACTCCCTCCCCCGCATGCTCGTGGCGGAAATGGACGCGCTGTGTAGCCTCGTCCCGGCCATGCCAACGGGTCTGGCGCTGGGACCGGGAGCCGCCGCGCTCGAACTACTGGCGTCTATCCCGCCACCGCCAAAGGTTGGTTTCCCCGCCGCCACGGCGGTGGCGTCTCGCTCCCCGCTGCCCGAGGGGTCCTGTGAGCTGTCGTTGCTCTTCCTATCCATGACCACGGAGTGGATGGACATCTTGGAGGCGACGGCGTACTTGGAGTGCTCCTGCACCGTCTCGAAGGCGAGGTGGGAGACGAGGAGGCGGATGACGTTGTGCTGGAGGAAGGCGTCCTGGCATTTGGGATGGTTGGCGGCGAGCTCGGAGACCGCCCACGCCACCATTCCCTGCACCTTCATGGGCGCGTCCTTGAGGATGTTGACGAAGGAGGTGCAGACCCCGGCAAGGATCATGAGGTCGACGCACTCGGGGTCGCGGCCGAGGAGGCCGATGGCGAGCGCGGCGCTCTCCTGCGCGTCGGCGCGGCCCTCCTTGATGAGCCGCAGAAGCGGCGGGACGCCGTCCTCCTCGATGATGAGCCTGCCGTATCGGTCGTTGTCGCGCGCGAGGGAGACGACGCTGGCGGCGGCGTCCGCGCGGGCCTCGAGCCCGCCGTACTGCAGCACGGCGATCTGCTCCCAGATGAGAAAGAGGATGGGCTCGTTCTGCGCGATGGGGGGCAGGCCGATGTGGTCGTCCTCGTCGTCCTCGTCGGAGGCGGCGTAGTTGGAGACGCGGAGGATCCAGGAGAGATCCCCGAGGGAGTTGTCGAGCAGGTAGGACGCTCTCTTGAACGACCCCGCGGGGATGATGGTGAACACGCGGCGGACGAAACCGTGGCCGCAGCAGCGCTCGAGCAGCGCGGCGGCCTTGTCGAGCGCCTTGTCCGTGTCCTCGAGGATGCGGCGCGCGGGGCGTTCGTAGAGGTCGGCGCGCGCCGCCTGCCGGAGCAGGGTGGAGAGGCGCTCCAGCCTGGCCTTGAGATCCTGGCACTCCTGCCGGCACGTCTGCGCCTCGTCCGCCCACTTGATCACCTGCTCTGCGAGCTGGATTGGCCGCGCCAGGCTCGCCTTCAGGTCGTCCATCCGCGCGTGCCCCTGCCGTTCTCGCTCAGTGGAAGGGATTCGTCGGTTGATCAATGCCGCGTGCAAGGAAGAACGAGGAGGAGCCCTCGGCGTCGCGGCCGGCCCGACGGCCGGCTGTCGTCCAGCAGCGGCGGGAAGGCGGGGAACACGAGAACGGCGATGCCGAAGGTGACGAGCTAAATTTGGAATGGGAGAGGAGGAAGGGTGGAAGCGAGCCGGCTGGCCAGCCCAATATGGCGAGGTCGTGCTCGTGCCATTGCCACTTTCGACTATGGAATGGATCAATGGAATGGAGGAGAGAAGGCGGGGAATGGGATGGAGCGCGCGCGCGCGACAGCCAATTTGTTCCATTCATATCCTCCGGCAGCGTTAGATTAGAGGCCGCTGGATCAACCATAGACGGCCCGAATGCAATGCAGGACCATGAAGTGAGTGGCCTCGGCCATCGTGAAACCCCCATGTAACGGAAAAAAATTGGCTACAGCCGCCAGCAAAGCAGCACAAATGCAGGCTCCTTTTGATTGATGACACATGTTTAATCTCGCACAAATCTCAAAGTAACAAAGACCCAGCCGTTCCCAGCCACGTCCCACTATCTCGCTTCGGCTAGACCGAGACCCAGCCATAGCCCATAGCCTATCTCCTTCCTAGCTTCGGCTCGTTGGCTTCTTCCGGCTTTGACAAATGTTCTGTTTCTGTTTCTCTCATACGACTTCAGATCCATTTTTATCTCTTGGTGCTGATTAGACGGGGTAGCGCCGCCATTCGCCCATTCCTATTATCGGTGTCATCGCTGATTAGCGCCACCATCCCTAATTTATTACTATCACTAATTAGCGCCATCACTGCTCTAGCAGATCATCCCTGATCCAGTGTTGTCATCGCTGCTCGTTGGTCACGACAAGAACATGGAGGACCATGAAAATCTTGTGGTTCTTAGAGATCATGGAGCTGACAATCAGCATTTACAATCTCTCACGCTTTCTTTTGCATGTGAAGACAGTTCAACCATCGATGATCATAGAGCCGATGACCAGCAGAAAACGCAGGCATGTTAACATATTCTTTGACGTCATTCTTGTTCAGATATGATTTGATACTTATTGTTCATAAGAACCAGGCACCACACACACATCACTGGCTATATGTGAGAATGCTCAAAACGATGGCAATATAATCCCTGAATCAATGGTGTATCAGGTAACATGATTATACATAATATTTTAAAAACAAATTACTTTGTGTTGTGTAATATGATTTTGTTTACGACACATTTTACAATTGGATGTTAATAAACATGGCCCAACTATGATTGTTCCTGAAGTTGGAATGTCTTTTGAATCCAGAGAAAATGCATATGAGATGTACAACACATATGCCGGTAAGGTTGGGTTCAGCATTAGAAAAAGTGACACAAAGTGTCGAGTGGATAAAACTATGTCATTGAAACGGATAGTTTGCAGCAAACAAGGTCATGGAGACATCGGTTCATCACATGGCACTACTAAGACAGGTTGCCATGCTCGTATTTTGTTCAGTATCAGTAGAGAGGGTATTTGGACAGTGCAACAGGTTGAACTTGAACATAATCATTATCTGGCTAGTCCAAGTAAGACACATGTTGAGATCCCAGCGACATGTTATGGAAGCGGACAGGAAACTCATCAGCCAAATAAGGGAAGCCGGGATGAAGCCGTCACAAGTGTTCGAGTTCATGAAACAATTTTATGGTCGCCCTGAAAATGTACCATTCTTGAAGATTGATTGTTGCAATGAAATTGGTCGCGAACGAAACAAATACTTAGAATTCAATGATACACAAACACTGTTAGAATATCTAAAGAACAAGCAAATGGAGGATCCTGCATTTTTTATGCCATTGAAATAAACAAAGAAAATGGTCGGATAGCTAATTTCTTCTGGGCTGATGGTCAGTCTATCATGGATTACAAATGTTTTGGTGATGCTGTATCATTTGACACCACATTTCAAACAAATAAATTTGAAATGCCATTTGCTCCACTCCTTGTAACTAACCACCATAAGCAGACAATCATTTTTGGAGCGGCATAGTTATTTAATGAAACTATTCCCTCATTTATTTGGCTCTTCGAAACTTTTTTGACAGCAATGTCAGGAAAGCATCCGAGCACTATTTTTACTGTTCAAGATGCAGCCATGGCAGGAGCAATTGCTTATGTATTCCCAAATACAAGTCACCGTCTTTGTTTGTGGCACATTTACCTTAATGCAGCAAAACATCTTAGCCATGTAATTCAGAAGCATCCTAACAAGTCCCTACCTGCTTTCAAAAGTTGTGTATATGAAGATAGATCAGAGGAGCGTTTTCAAAATAAATGGAATGAATTGTTGACTGAATATAGTCTACAGGAGAATTCATGGATGCTAAATCTATATGATTTAAGAGAAAAGTGGGCTGCAGTTTATCGTGACTCTTTTACATCTGATATGACAACAACACAAAGCAGTGAAGGTATGAATAATGTCTATAAGAAAAGATTTCATAGGAAACTTGGTCTTTTTGAACTCATTGTGGAATGTGAAAAGGTTTCCGCTTCTCTTCGTGAAAATGAATTGTATGAAGATTTCAAATCACAAATGAAGACCCCAGTTAATTACATCCCAAATTTTCCTTTGTTGAAACTGTTGCTGAATCTTATACAAGGAGGATGTGTACAGAGTTTGAGGAAGAATTCAAAAAACAATTTACATTTTCATGCAAATTAGTACAAATTGAGGGGTCAATATCAACGTTCATGGTTACACATATGGACTCAAATTATGGAGCAACTATTGTATTTAATATTAGAGATATGACTATTACATGTTCTTGTAGAAAATTTGAATCCATATGAATGTACACACAATTTTAAATACAATCTTTGTTTCCATACAACTTTCTTATCATTGGCTTGTCTATCTCGTAGGTATATTATGCACGCATGCCTTGAAAGTATTTAATATTAATAATGTTTTTATGTTACTGTCTCAGTATGTACTAAACAGATGCACAAAATATGCAAAAAGAGGTTTTTATATTGAGAAAATGGGAAAGGAGAAAGAAAACTTGAAAGCACATGTCGCACGACTTTTTCAAATGGCAATATCCCTTGCATTGAAGTGTTCAGTGTCAAAACCACTTCTTGATGATTTGGAGAGAGCATTAGAGAAGTTGGAATTGGAGGCTGATCATTCACTAGACAAGATGGAAGAAACTGAATTCCCTGTAATTCCAAATGACCGCAACATACAAACAATAAATAGCAAAATTTCATTTAGAGTTCCACAGGTAGTGAAAGGCGCTAAAAGTAAACAATCAATGAATGCAGTTGAAAAGAATACAAGGAAGAAAAGGAAAGGTTCTTCTAATAACGATAATTATTCTCCCCATATCACTTCTTTTAGTAGTTTCAAATATATTTTAGATTTTTCTATTCAATCATACATAAAGTATTGTTGTTAATATCTGTACTCCTCCATATATGACATAGGAACAAATTCAAGGAAAATAGATCAAAATATGGGACCTGATCAGGATCCAGAACTGTTGAATGTAAGGCATACTGGATAATAGAATTGTCATTTTTCAATAATTTGATTATCTGAATATTTTTCTAAACGGTTTTTACATGGACAACTTTGGATGAAAGCATTGGTGTTAATATGCCAGAACAACATGCTGTAACCAATAAGATGAATGTTGATTTTCAAACTATGGATGCTTTGTTGATGCAAGGAGGATATACAAGTCTTTTACTTGGAGTTGATTCGTATGCTTCGGCTGCTCGAGAGTTACATTTTGATGCCTCACATAATCGCACCACATGAGTAGTAGTCATTCATTTATAGTTTTTATGTAATCTGGAAGTGTAATACTCTAGTTGCACTGTTTTGATGTCAACAGAAATGAGATATTTGAAAGCATTAATATAAATAGATTTGATCATTTCTAAAAGCGTAAATGGAATAGTTGATGTAATTTTAGGCATTTCATTTCCTTCAGTGTTGGCACTTAACAATTTGTTGTCCAAAAAGTCTCAAACTTCTAGAGTGGATGCTAAAGCTACTAGCTGCATAACAACCCTGTTCCTCAAACCATTTCGTAACTGGAAAGAGGAAATTTCAACAGCAATTTAAGATGAAGAAACTTGGACAGATCAATATCCCCACGCCCTAGCCAGTTGGGGAGCACCGCCACAGCACCAACTGCCACCGCCCAGAGCCGTCTTCTCTCCCTCCCATCCCCTGCACTGGGATTAAAAGAACAGTTGAAGCTGCGGGAGAGAAACAGAACTTTAGCCGAAGCTAGCTGAAAGGGAAATATGATTTAACCTTTTCCTATAAATGATTTTGGTGGTTGAATGCCCAATACAAATAATTGGACTAACTAGTTTGCTCTAGATTATATATTCTACAGATGCTAAAGGTTCAACACAAACCAATAAAAAGATCAAGTTAGGGTTCAAAAAGGAAGGAGCAAAAGAAACCGAAGAGCACCCTGGTCCGGCGCACCGGACTGTCCGGTGTGCCACCGGACAGTGTCTGGTGCACCAAGACCGTACAAGTCTGAACTTGCCACCTTCGGGTTTTAGAAGCGCCGCTCCGCTATAATTCACCGGACTGTCCGGTGCACCAGCGGAGCAACGACTAGGCAGCGCAACGGTCGGCTCCAACGGTCGTCTGCAGAAGCTACAGTGCCTGAACAGTTCGCGCAGAAGTCAGAGCAGCCGCTAGAGGCGCACCGGACAGTGAACAGTACATGTCCGGTGCGGCACCGGACTGTCCAGTGCAATCAGAAGATCTTATAATGAAAAATCAAAGATGATATGATGACAAGAGTGGCCTTGGTTTCAACAAGAGCAATATCAAAGGCAAGCAATTGAAATTAAAAGGAAATAAGATATCTCACTTCGTGTGCCATCAATGTCAAGAGATGGGTCATCTTGCAAAGGCATGACCCAATAAAAGGAAGCTCGAGTTGAAGAAAGAAGAAGGGTGGCTAAAGAATGACAAGTGCTTCAAGTGCTGCACTTGGGGTCACCTCACCTCAATGTGCCCAACCAAAAAATTGGCGAAGCCACAAATGAAGCCTCAACCAAAGCCACTAGTTGTGAAAAGGAGAATCCCCAAAAGCAAATCAAGATTAACAATGAATATGATGGTGATGTGGCGAAGAAAAAGGAAACAAGAAGAGGAAGAAGAAGGCATTCAATATATAATCAAGATGCTAAGGTGATGAGCATAAATCAAAAGAAGAAGGATGATTTGGCTCAACTCAAGTGCTACAAGTGTGATGTTATGGGTCACTTTGCCTCGATGTATCCCAACAATCTTGAGAAGAAGGCTCAAGCAAATGAGAATAGGCAAGACAATGTGAAGCAAAATTTGGGTAAAGAAAAGAAAACTCAAACAAAGAGAATACATGTCGGGAAACTGAACACATGGCAAATACATGTCCCCTAGGTAACATTTCTAAGCCTATTTCAATTCATGATAATATTATGCTTAAAAAGGATGACAATGGCACATCATTTGTTACAATTGCAAAACATCCCACTATTCATACTAAGGCAATGCCTAAGTATGTTGCTCCTAACTTGAGAGGACCCAACTTAGTTTGGGCACCATCACAACATGGATGATCATGTGTAGGTACCATGAGCATTAGAGGCTTGATTCAATTATATTCATTTCATCATTATATGTCCAACAACTAAGTGTGGAATAGATGCGTATGTTGCGCTGGATATGTGGCCACACAAGGAGAGATCAAGTCTGGAATGATGATATACGAGAGAGAGTAGGAGTGGTGCCAATTGAGGAGAAGCTTATGCAACATCATTTGAGATGGTTTGGACATATCCAACGAAGACCTAAAGAGGCACCAGTGCATATCGGAATAATTAGGCGTCCCGAGAATGTGAAGAGAGGTAGAGGTCGACCAACCTTGACGTGGACAGAGGCTGTAAAGAGGGACCTGAAGGAGTGGAATATTGATAAAGAGCTCGTCATGGATAGGAAGGGGTGGAAGTGTGCAATTCACGTGCCAAAACCCTGATTTGTAGTTTCGCTTTTCCTCCTTAATCGTTTGACCTTTTGTTGTGCCTCTTTAGATCTTCCTAGTTCTTGTGGGTTTTATCTCTTTTTATGTGTTTCCCGTTTCGTCGTTTTTTGGTTCTCCTTTGCCTTTGTCTCCCTTTTCTTTTCTTTGGGGTTGAGCTTTGAGGTTTTCATATGGGGTTTCATCTCTAGCCTACCCCGACGTGCTTGGGACAAAAATGTTTTGTTGTTGTTGTTGCATCATTATATGTTGAATCAAATATTGAAGATTGATAAGTGAATAATAAGTGAAGTCCAAATTTTATCAAGTACGAGTGCATTATTTAAGTAGGTTAAATTTATGGATGTTTATTTAGAGTAGACAGAATCTGTCATCAAGTGACAATTAATTGAAGTATTGAAAGTCACTTTGATTGGAAGGCTCTCATAAAGGATAAATTGTTTCAAGTATTTGAGAGACATAAGTTTGGTTTTGAATTGATCTATAATCATAGAAAGTGAAGGGGTACAAGGATATTTGTTGAGAAATATTTTGGCACTTATTGTGGTACTCCAAGTTGAAGATCAAGACCAAAGATGATCAAAATTGAGTTTATCATATAACAGATTGCATAATCTTCTTTCTTACAATATGGAAATCTACATGCTTAAATTGGTTGTAAGTATTTCTTGGCACATTTCAATTTGATTACTCTATTATTGCCATGATCTAGACATAAAGAGAAAAATCTTGTGTTCGTAAATGAATAAGGTGCTATGTAAGAAAACCGAATTCTTAAAGCACTTATAAAAGGGGAAATTCTCTATATGACTAGAGTTGTGGGACTAATGCTTTTATCTAAGTGATTTGTGTAGCTTCACAGCATGAGAATGAGTTTCCAAAATGGACTCTGCAAATTCAACGTATAAAGAAGAAAAATCTGAAACTATGTGATGTATTCTCTCACGTACATTTGAATTTATTTCATCTACATTAGATACTCACCTTGATATGATTTAAAATTTTCCTTTGAACTTAATCAATTTATCATGCTTGTTTAATTTGATAAAACTAAGCATTGAAGATTAAGGAAAAATTGGTTCATATCATAACGTTTTCTTGTTTTAGTAACCTACCTGCTTTATATATTCAATGGGTTACAAAAAGAGAATTGGTGCTTGTGTTACTAACAACATCTCTTTTTCGTGCTTATTCATGAAAATCAGTGAAAAGAGATTGTACTTGTTCAAATTGGTTACTCTTCACTGAAAAGTAAGAAAAGGATTGCTAGAGGCAAAGTGGTGCTTAATTGGAGCAATCAAAAGATTGATCGAGAAAAAGAGCAAGCAACACATCCAAAGGCAAACCAAGCAAATATGATGGATGTTTCAAACATGGATTGATTTTGGGAACTCACTCAATGAAATGTCTACGGGGTTCATCTTGCATACTACTTTGTCATTTTATTGAGTATTTTCTAGTATTTTTGGTTTGACATCAATTCATGATCATTTATACTCAATTCATGAACATTCATGAAAATTACATATCTATGTTTGCTTACTAACTCTTGGTGCATTCATAAAGTTCATAAATGAGAAATGATCCCATTTTGAAATTCAACTATTGAGAAATCAACAGCTAGTTCGAGCAATGCAAGTTACAGGTCTCAGGCTGTCTGGTCCTAGGCCGCGGACTGTCCAAACTCCCAGGTCATGGACTGTCTGGGTTATGACTGTAAACTGTCCAAGGTACCAAGTCACGGATTGTTCGGTCCTCCACTGTGGATCGTCTATGCCAAGCAATCTGGAACAAACCGAGAGTCAGCTGAATATTTTGGATTTTTATATTCATTTCAAAGCCTCTCATCTGCTCTATCTTATACTCCAAGGGAGAACAATGGTCCCCATAAAAGGGAAGAAATATTGGAAGGATCTACATTTGTTTGGACAAATGTTTCAACAAGTGGTATCACCCTTACAAGTGATATTCCTATATTTGATGCAAACTCATACATAGTTCTCTCACATATAAGTGGTATTAAAAAAATGCAAGCCAACCATCACATTAAAATAGTGGACTTGGTCACAGATAATTCTCAAATGTCATAGGGTGAAGAATGGATTTCTTATTGATAATTGGTCTTCACCAAGCTATTCAATTGGACTTCACATTGATGTTGGAGAGTTATATTGAAAGTTTTTTGACTATCCTCTACTCCAACATAGCAAAGGTATCATTGTAATGTGCATGATCATATCATCCCCTACTAGTATGTGGTTAGTGCATATAGTACATACTTAATAGGATCATGCATATTAAATGAAAGATTTAAATTCATGTTCTACCACTATTGATTGTTTTGGTTGATTAAAGCTAATGGTAGCATATGCGTTTGTTCATGAGCTAAGTGAACCTATGTACTTGATCTATTTTGGATTGCAACAAACTACAAGTACAACATCAATAAGATAACCGCTTAATGCATGTGAAAAAGCTTAGAGAGTGTTCAAACCAGACTTAGAAGCTGAAGCATATCTATTTGGTTCAAGTCACATATTGAGAAGCTCATGAAGATGGCTAGTGTTTAAAAATAAGATAACAATGCAAATGTATAAAAAACCTACAAGTGGCATCAATATCTACAAAGACGTATCTAGACCAATATTATTCCTTCAAATGGTATTCACAAAGTGGTGTCTAGCTCAATCATACAATTGGTATCCTACAATTTGTACAAGACTTCAGGTGATCATCATCTTTAAGTGACCATTGTCTCAAGAGAGCAACTCTCATCTTCAATAAGTTCATGCAAATGGTGCCAAGTATTTTATCATATATATGGTGTCCATATAAAATTTATTGAGTATTTTCAAGTTGGTATAATATTCACAAGTACATTTTCCCAGAGCCTTGGAACAACCCTTTTATGGTAATTAATGACAAAGGGGGAGAAGTTGGAACAAAGATATGCAAATGTGCAAGTTGGAACATAGATATGGAAATATGCACACGAGAAAATTGGACATGAAGTCGGGGGGAGCAGTTTAGGAAGCCCTAGCGTGTGTGAGACCCTGTTTGGTTTTGGTAATTGATTGACAACTTAGGTGGACTAATAAATGTTTATGTTGAGATACATAGGTTATTAGTCCACATGTACTCTAGTCAGAGCTATTTGGGCCATGGTAGTGATGTGGCTTGGTGATATTGATATGCTCATCTAGTATGATAAAGGAGCTCATTGCATATGAAAATATGACATGGTGTCATGTGGCTATATGGATAAGACCAAGAGACATGGCTTGGCTTTGATGGATCTAGTTGCTAGTGTCAAGGGCAAGTAAGAGGCTCGTGTGTGAGGGACCCTGTGGCGGTGAAGCAAGAGGAAGGACTTGGCACCGATGGACATAATGCAATGGTGAAGAGAAAGTTATTTTGAGATTGATACTCTAAGAAGGCCATGTGATGTCATTGAGTGGATCATATTATTATAGAGATATCAAGCCAAGTGTTGATCTAGGCTATTGATCAAGTGGCTTGATGATGATGATGGAGGAGGAACTTCATGATATGGACAAATGGTAAAAGGTAGCATGGCTGGTTACACTTATTGATGACCATAGTTCATCATTTGGGGTGATGGAATTGAATGCTCAAGGCAAAGGTATAACAATAAGTTTTTTTACCGGTCTAGATGTGCTTAGAGGTTGATAACTGATCGGGTTAGTAGGCTAGATAGTCGTACTATCAAGAGGGGTAAATTATCTTACTTGACATGTCTTTAGTGTCTCATTGCTAATATAGTTGGTGCATTTGCATGAGGGCTAACAACGCTTTGGTTCGTGAAAGAAAAACTTATTCAAAAGCAATTTTGAATATGGGTTGAAGTAAGGTACTTGAAAGTCGCCTAGAGGGGGGTGAATAGGCAAATCTGAAATTTATAAAGTTTAAGCACAACTACAAGCCGGGGTTAGCGTTAGAAATATAATCGGGTTCGAAAGAGAGGGCGAAAACAAATCACAAGCGAATAAGAGCGGATGACACGGTGATTTGTTTTACCGAGGTTCGGTTCTTGCAAACCTACTCCTTGTTGAGGTGGTCACAAAGACCGGGTCTCTTTCAACCCTTTCCCTCTCTCAAACGGTCACCTAGACCGAGTGAGCTTCTCTTCTCAATCAATTGGGACACTTAGTCCCCGCAAGGACCACCACACAATTGGTGTCTCTTGCTTTGATTGCAATGATCTTGGGAACAAGAAAATGGGGAAGAAGAAAAGCGATCCAAGCGCAAGAGCTCAAAAGAACACGACAAAACTTTCTCTTCTAGTCACTATTGATTTGAGTGGAATTGGGACTTTGAGAGATTTTGATTCAATCTATTTGTTTCTTGTATTGAATGCACTAGCTCTTGTATTGAATGTGTTGGCTGAAAAACTTGGATGCCTTGAAGTGTTGGTGGTTGGGGATATTTATAGCCCCAACCACCAAAGTGGCCGTTGGGGAAGGCTGCTGTCGAAGGGCGCACCAGACAATCCGGTGCACCAGCCACATCACCCAACCGTTAGGGTTCGAACGTTGCAGCTTCTGACATGTGGGCCACCGGACAGTCCGGTGGTGCACCGGATAGGTCCTGTTCACTGTCCGGTGTGCCATCTGGCGCCTGCTCTAACTCTGCGCGCGCAGTCGGCACTATTCACTGTTCACTTTTGCAGTTGACCGTTGGCACTGTAGCCGTTACTCTGCTTGGCACACCGGACAGTCCGGTGCTACACCGGACAGTCCGATGAATTATAGCGGAGGGCAATTCCAGAAACCCGAAGGTGGCAAGTTTGGAGTTGATCTCCCTGGTGCACCGGACACTATCCGGTGGCACACCGGACAGTCTGGTGCGCCAGACCAGGGCAGCCTTCGGTTGTCTTTGCTCCTTTTTATTTGAACCGTTTCTTGGACTTTTTATTGGTTTGTGTTGAACCTTTGGCACCTGTAGAACTTATAATCTAGAGCAAACTAGTTAGTCCAAATATTTGTGTTGGGCAACTCAACCACCAAAATCATTTAGAAAAAGGTGTGAGCCTATTTCCCTTTCAATCTTCCCCTTTTTGGTGATTGATGCCAACACAAACAAAAGCAAATATATAAGTGCAGAATTGAACTAGTTTGCATAAGGTAAGTGCAAAGGTTACTTGGAATTAAACCAATATACATTTTCATAAGATATGCATGGATTGCTTTCTTCTATTTTAGTATTTTGGACCACGCTTGCACCACTTGTTTTGTTTTTGCAATTTCTTTTGGAAATTCTTTTCAAGGTCTTTTGCAAATGGTCAAAGGTAAATGAATAAGATTTTGAGAAGCATTTTCAAGATTTGAAATTTTCTCCCCCTGTTTCAAATGCTTTTCCTTTGACTAAATAGAACTCACCATCAATGAAATTCTCCTCTTAGTGTTCAAGAGGGTTTTAGATATTAATTTTGAAAGGGGTCATACCAATTTGAAATTATATCAAAATAAGATACCCATTTGAAAAACTTCTTTAATACAAATTGAAAGACTACATTTTTTAAATTGGTGGTGGTGCGGTCCTTTTGCTTTAGGCTAATACTTTCGCCCCCTTTGGCATGAATCGCCAAAAACGGATACTTGTGAGTGAAAGACAAGCCCTTTGGTAAACTTTCTCCCATTTGGTAAATAATATAGGAGTGAAGATTATACCAAATTGGAGAGCGGTGTGGAGCAACGACGAAGGATGAATAATTCGATGGAGTGGAGTGGAAGCCTTGTCTTCGCCGAAGACTCCATTTCCCTTTCAATCTATGACTTAGCATGAAATACACTTGAAAAACACATTAGTCATAGCACATGAAAGAGATGACCAAAGGTATATAAATGAGCTATGTGTGCAAAGTATCAATCAAAGTTCCTAGAATCAAGAATGTTTAGCTCATGCCTAAGTTTGATAAAAGTTTTCTCATCTAGTGGTTTGGTAAAGATATCGGCTAATTGTTCTTTGGTGCTAACATAGGCAATCTCGATATCCCCCCTTTGTTGGTGATCCCTCAAATAGTGATACCGAATGGCTATGTGCTTAGTGCGGCTGTGCTCAACGGGATTATCCGCCATGCGGATTGCACTCTCATTATCACAAAGGAGAGGAACTTTGATTAATTTGTAACCATAGTCCCTAAGGGTTTGCCTCATCCAAAGCAATTGCGCGCAACAATGGCATGCAGCAATGTACTCGGCTTCGGCGGTAGAAAGAGCTACTGAGTTTTGTTTCTTTGAAGCCCAAGACACCAGGGAGGCAGGGATCTTCCCAAGAACTGACAAGTCCCTGATGTGCTCTTTCTATCAATTTTACACCCTGCCCAATCAGCATCTGAATATCCTATTAAATCAAAAGTGGATCCCTTGGGGTACCAAAGACCAAACTTAGGTGTATGAACTAAATATCTCAAGATTCGTTTTACGGCCCTAAGGTGAACTTCCTTATGAACGGCTTGGAATCTTGCACACATGCATACGGAAAGCATAATATCCGGTCGAGATGCACATAAATAGAGTAAAGATCCTATCATCGACCGGTATACCTTTTGATCTACGGATTTACCTCCCATGTTGAGGTCGAGATGCCCATTGGTTCCCATGGGTGTCTTGATGGGCTTGGCATCCTTCATCCCAAATTTGGTGAGTATGTCTTGAATGTACTTCGTTTGGCTGATGAAGGTGCCTTCTTGGAGTTGCTTCACTTGAAATCCTAAGAAGTACTTCAACTCCCCCATCATAGACATCTTGAATTTTTGAATCATGATCCTACTAAACTCTTCACATGTAGATTTGTTAGTAGACCCAAATATGATATCATCAACATAAATTTGGCATACTAACAAATCATTTGCAATAGTTTTAGTAAAGAGAGTAGGATTGGCTTTTCCGACTTTGAAGCCATTAGCGATAAGAAAATCTCTTAGGCATTCGTACCATGCTCTTGGGGCTTGCTTAAGCCCATAAAGTGCCTTAGAGAGTTTATAGACATGATTAGGGTACTCACTATCTTCAAAGCCGGGAGGTTGCTCAACATAGACCTCTTCCTTGATTGGTCCATTGAGGAAGTCACTTTTCATGTCCATTTGATAGAGCTTAAAGCCATGGTAAGTAGCATAGGAAAGTAATATACAAATTGACTCAAGCCTAGCTACGGGTGCATAGGTTTCACCGAAATCCAAACCTTCGACTTGTGAATATCCCTTGGCCACAAGTCGGGCTTTGTTCCTTGTCACCACACCATGCTCATCTTGTTTGTTGCGGAAGACCCACTTGGTTCCTACAACATTTTGATTAGGACATGGAACAAGATGCCAAACCTCATTCCTCGTGAAGTTGTTGAGTTCCTCGTGCATCGCCAACACCCAATTCGAATCCCTTAATGCGTCTTCCACCCTGTATGGCTCAATAGAAGACACAAAGGAGTAATGTTCACAAAAATGAGCAACACGAGATCAAGTGGTTACCCCCTTATGAATATCGCCAAGGATGGAGTTCACAGGATGATCCCGTTGTATTGCTTGGTGGACTCTTGGGTGTGGCGGTCTTGGACTGTCATTATCTTCCTTGTCTTGATCATGGGCATCTCCCCCTTGATCATTGTCCCCTTCTTGAGGTGGCTCATCTTCTTGATCTTCATTTCCATCCTCTTGAGCTTGATCGTCATCTTGAGTTGGCGGAGATGCTTGCATGGAGGAAGATGATGGTTGATCTTGTGCATGTGGAGGCTCTTCGGATTCCTTAGGACACACATCCCCAATGGACATGTTCTTTAGCGCGACGCACGGAGCCTCTTCATCATCTAGCTCATCAAGATCAACTTGCTCTACTTGAGAGACATTAGTCTCATCAAATACAATGTCACAAGAAACTTCAACTAGTCTAGTGGACTTGTTAAAGACTCTATATGCCCTTGTGTTTGAATCATAACCAAGTAAAAAGCCTTCTACAGCCTTAGGAGCAAATTTAGATTCTCTACCTCTTTTAACAAGAATAAAGCATTTGCTACCAAAGACTCTAAAATATGAAACATTGGGCTTTTTAACGATTAGAAGTTCATAGGATGTCTTCTTGAGGATTTGGTGAAGGTAGAGACAGTTGATGGCATAGCAGGCGGTGTTGACTGCTTCCGCCCAAAACCGGTCCGAAGTCTTGTAATCATCATTTCTTCTAAAGACAGTAACACCTATATCCGTAAAAAGACAATTGTAGCCCATTTTGCATAATTGAGAAACAGAAAGTAAGTTGTAATCTAAAGAATCTACAAGAAAAACATTGGAAATAGAATGGTCAGGTGATATAGCAATTGTACCAAGTTCTTTGACCAAACCTTAATTTCCATCCCCGAATGTGATAGCTCTTTGGGGATCATGATTTTTCTCATAGGAGGAGAACATCCTTTTCTCCCCAGTCATGTGGTTTGTGCACACTCTATCAATGATCCAACTTGAGCCCCCAGATGTATAAACCTACAAAACAAATGTAGGCCTTGTTCTTAGGTACCCAAACGGTCTTGGGTCCTTTCACATTAGAAACAAGCACCTTGGGTACCCAAACACAAGTCTTTGACCCCTTGTGTTTGCCCCCAACATATTTGGCAACTACTTTGCCTGATTTGTTAGTGAGCACATAAGAAGCATCAAAAATCTTAAATGAAATGTTAGGCTCATTTGATGCAATAGGAGATTTCTTTTTAGGCAATTTAACATGGGTTGATTGCCTAGAGCTAGATGCCTCACTCTTATACATAAAAGCATGATGAGAGCCAGAGTGAGACTTCCTAGAGTGAATTCTTCTAATTTTGTGTTCGGGATAACCGGCAGGGTATAAGATGTAACCTTCGTTATCCTTAACCATGGGAGCTTTGCCTTTAACAAAGTTAGATAATTTCTTAGGGGCATTAAGCTTGACATTGTCTCCCTTTTGGAAGCCAATGCCATCCTTAATGCCAGGGCGTCTCCCACTATAGAGCATGATTCTAGCAAATTTAAAATTTTCATTTTCTAAGTCATGCTCATTAATTTTGGCACTAAGTTGAGCTATGTGATCATTTTGTTGTTTAATTAAAGCTAGGTGATCATGAATAGCGTCAACATTAATATCTCTACATCTAGTGCAAATAGTAACATGCTCAACGGTAGATGTAGAAGGTTTGCAAGTATTTAATTCAATAATCTTAGCATGTAAAATAGTGTTCTCATCTCTAAGATTGGAAAAAGAAACATTGCAAACATTTAAATCTTTAGCCTTAGCAATTAATTTTTCTCAATATTAAGGCTAGAGAGAGATGCATTCAATTTGTCAATCTTAGCAATCAAATTAGCATTATCATTTCTAAGGTTGACAAGAGAATCATCACTAACATTTAATTTCTCAACCTTAGCAATCAATTTATCATTTTCAAATCTAAGGCTGGAAATAGTGTCATGGCAAGTGCTTAGCTCACTAGTTAATTTTTCACATTTTTCTATCTCCTGAGCATAAGCATTTTTAACTTTAACATGCTTCTTATTTTCTTTAATAAAGAAGTCCTCTTGGCTATCCAAGAGTTCATCCTTCTCATGAATAGCACTAATCAATTCTTTCAATTTTTCTTTTTGTTGCATGTTTAAGTTGGCAAAAAGGGTGAGCAAATCATCCTCATCATCACTAGAGCTAGCCTCATCACTACATGTTGCATATTTAGTGGAAGCTCTAGATTTTACCTTCTTCTTTTTGCCGTCCTTTGCCATGAGACACTTGTGGCCGACGTTGGGGAAGCGAAGACCCTTGTTGAAGGCGATGTTTGCGGCATCCTCGTCGGAGGAGGAGTCAATGGAGCTCTCATCGGAGTCCCACTCTGTAACACCCATTTTGTAAAAGAAATAAAAGGAGAATTTCCTTTCCTTTATATGTGAATTTTTCCATTTATCATCACATGTGAACACTTCATTTGAAAATAAATAACTAATAAGAATATAAATACAATTAAATCATGCATCATGCTGGTGTTTATTGGTGTGTGCATTTGTCTACAGTGGTAATGATAACAAGAATACATAAAAGAAGAGGATTAGTCCTAATCCAATTTGCACTTTAGAATTTAGAAAAAAAAAGAATAACATACTATGCAAAATGAATCTATGAATAAGTAATTTCTTCAAATTGGGTATGATCAAAAGAAACCCTAAATTTGAATACAAACTCTATCACCAAGTTGAATTTGAAATTTAGAATTTGGAAAAGAAAACAGAAAAATATAAAAGAAAAAGGAATAGGAGACTTACCTGGGCCGCGGGAGCCACATTTCGGCCCATTACGAACCATCCGCGCCCCTCTCTCTCTGTTGTGCCGCTGACAAGTGGGCCCAACTGTGCAGTAGCTGTGGTCGCGCGCGTCACCCCTGTCGCTGGTGAGCGGGCTCCACTGCATAGTTTCTTTCCCCTTCCTTCGTCAACGTCTGACGCGGCAATCCAGATCACAACAAGCTGCGAGGAATCCGCGGGAAGCTAGCCACGATTCAGCCACCTCGAGCACGCGCTCCCCTCAGTCACTGCTGGTGGACCGTTTCCCACCTCCCGACCTTCGTCGTCGCGCGGAATGCGCCGCGCCGAGTGGATCCACAGCCCCCTCGCGCGTAGTCCTCGGCTGTGCGCCAACCGAACTCCCTCCCGTGGCTGGGCATAAAAGCACGGCCCCATCGCTCCTTGTCCATAGCACAGAACCTCCATGCCGCTGCTAACGCCAACAGCTTCGGCGGCCTCGGGCACCTCCATCAGGTGGACCAGTGAGGAGAGGGAGAGAGATTAGGAACGTCCTGTGCGGTTCCTCCTCAAGCGCGAGGGCTAGGGAGAATCGCCTACGCGTATGGGTGCTCGTCGTGGCGTCGTTGATGGGGAAGATCCTTGGTGTCACCGCAATTTCTCCCTGAAGATTTGGGCGCCGCCGCGAATCGCACTTCCCTGCGGGTCCGCCGTTCGTCGGTGTATTTGCGTCTGTGCACCAGCCGCTGGTGAGAATAAATCCTCCGTGCCCTCTTCCTCCATCAATTGCATTCCAATCGGTTAGACTCGTATTCACCTAGTTCGTGGCCCGGATTTGGTCATCGGACGCGCGTTTCCGCCATGCGCCGTGGACCGAGCCCTGTGCTCGACGACGATAGAAATTGGTAGGGTAGGCGAGTTAATATCGTCGTCAATTGGCTGAGGAGCGAAGGAATTAGGAAATGAAGGTCCGGATGGCCGGAATCGCAGCGCGCCGGTGGAGTGCCGTCGCGGGCCTCTGCTCCACCTCCCCTGGTCGTCGGAGGTTGAAGAGCGTTCACGCGCCATCGGATCCTTAGGGAGCGGTCTGGATTAGAGTACAGCTTACCTCTTCGCGAGGTTGGATCTGGATCGTCGTTCCGTTCATGTGCAGTTGTGATCTGATCGTGACGTGGCCGTCCCTCAACCGCCCGTTCCGGATCTAGCGATCGGGAGGAATTACAGCTACATAACGCATGCACTTCTAATCTGGGCCGACCACCTCAGATCGGACGGCTTCAGACAGTTACCGTTTCATATGGGCCGATCTAATCTGGCGCGTCCGGTGATGATCGGACGGCGGATGTCGTTCCATACCCCTTCGCGGGTCCATTTTACTTAAGAGCCCTTCGGTTTCATTGAAATAAACCCGCCGTCCATTTTTACTATGCACTGAGTCTAAGATATCTTGCGCAGAGCCCCCTGCTGTTCTCAGATTTTGAGGCCCAATCCAGAGAGAGCTGAAAATAAGAAATTAATATTAGAAATCGATTTTTAATACAAAAATAAATCTAGAAACTTCTTTATTCCATAGAAAATGCATATGAACTCCAAATTACTCCATTCCAGTTCCTAAAATTTTATAATTTTATTCTCTATCACTTAGAACCTCTGTTTCGTCATGAAAACAGTAATAAATTTAATTCCTCACTTAATCCAATTTAAACACATAAAACCTTTGAAAATTCATAACTTAAATTCTATAACTCCAAAAATTATGATTTTTGTTCCTAGGTTTTTATTTTAATGTGTAGATTATTACTGTGTATTTTGTTTACATGCTTGGTGTGATGTTAATTTTTCCCTGCATATTGTGCTTGTTTGTATTGTGGCGAGTAGAAGAGCCCGTTGCTGAGGATCCTGGTGAGCAGCAGGTTGAAGTAGCTGAGCAGGAGCTCATTGAAGGCAAGTTGTGCCCTTGACCACTTTTTACCCAATAATGTTCTTTAATATCACTTATTCATGCATAGGTTAATTTTGATGGGACCCAATAGGTCACCCTAGATTGTTTATCTCATTACCTTGTTTACCCCTGAATCACTTGGGTAGTTTGCTATTGCTTTATGTGGTTTTGGGATAATCATTTATTACCTCTATGTTCCAATTCTTTTTGTTATTCTATTTATGTTCATGTTATGATCATTAATGTTAATTGGAACATAGAGCTTAACTTGAGAACCACGTGCCACCACAAGGGTTTAATGGGACGCCCTTGGCTGATTAACTAGGAAAGCTAGTGGAAGACTACCTTACCCGAAAGGGGCAAGGGCAGTAGGGGAGTGGTCAGTGTAGGGAGGTCCTTGCTTGATTTTGCTACGATGGCGGTCAGGCAAGAACCCTGCATTGGAACTTCCTATAAACTGTAGCGGGTTTTCGGAAGCTAGTGGAACTTTGTAAAGGCCTCGTAGTGTTGCCCTGCCGCGCTTCCTACGTAGAGGTGTATGGGATTCGCGACCCCTTGGCAGATGGGTAGCATGACTTGTGGGTAAAGGGTACAACCTCTGCAGAGTGTAAAACTGGTATACTAGCCGTGCTCGCGGTCATGAGCAGCTCAGGACTCTCTGATGTTTAAATTATGGAACTTAAATTCAATTTTGTCATTTGCATATGCATGGGTTTATTATTAATTTTGTTCTATTACTTTACTTAAGGTTTGGTATTTACTTACACTTAGTAACTGCTAATAAAATTTTGACCAACTACTTAAAAGCAATGCTCAGCTTTAACCCCTGTCATTGATTAGCCTTACACATCACATGAACTCACACCTTTGTGAGTTTATGTCCACTGGTTCCCCACAACTTGTTGAGCTATGATCATGTGTGAGCTCACCCTTGCTGTCTCACACTCCCCCCCACAGGAGAAGAGCAGGTGGTTCAGGAGGAGCCACAAGGCGAGGAGTTTGATCTGATCTAGGTGGCGTTTCTCAGTTGACATTGGCGCCGACGATCCTTAGTTCGTTTTATCTTTATTATTTTATTTTGTAATAAGTCTTCTGCTATGTAATGAGTACTCTGATGTTTTGTGACATTTATCTCTATACACTCTGTTATTATATATGTTGTCTTCTTGGCGCATGTATGAGATGCACCTGGCTTTGTTCCTTAAAGCCGGGTGTGACAGAAGTGGTATCAAAGGAAATGTTGACTGTAGGACGAGACCTAGATAGAAATGGACAAACCCTCTCCTACTTACCTTACTCTGACTCATTCTATACTCATATCATCTTGATCTTGTCTCACCTTCTACTGTTCTACTCTGATCATTCTTACCTCTCTACTCAGAGACATGATGGATTTCACACCTTGGAATCCTACCACTATGACCTTTGTAAGAGATAGGGAACCTAAGACAAAATCTAAAACTATTTTCTCTATTAAAAATGTTGGTTGATTGTTCTGATGATAAATGCTTGATTTGCTTCTTTGATTGATTGAAACATTATAGTGGGGCATCTTAGCATGTACCACCATAGGGTAATGTATTAGCTTTAGTGGATAACACACTAATCTACTTAGCTAATAAATCCCCCAAAGTAACATTCCTCGTAATTACTCGCCTTGTCTACAAATCTTCCTTCCTTACCCTGTGTTTCTAACCCAGATGGGCTACCCCTATAGTGTTAGAAGAGAGCACTATAGATGTGATCCTTGGTATGTCATGGTTAAGAAAGACAAAGGCAGTATATACGCTGTGCTAAGGGAACCGTAGAACTCACCCGTTCCAAAGAAGAAAGATTTGAAGTTGAAGTTGCAGTAACTACCACCATCAGACTAGCGGCATTCTTAGTAGATGGGAAGTTTGTTGGTGTCAACATCCGTGTGGTTAGAGATTTTTCGGATGTCTTTCCAGAGGAGTTACCAGGGATGCCACCAGATAGGGAAGTTGAGTTTGTCATGGATCTCTTACCTGCTCCTATTTCTAAACGGCTATACAGAATGTCCGTAGAAGAACTAAAGGAGCTTAAGAAGCAATTAACGGAATTACAAGAGGCTGAGTACATTCGTTCGAATTCTTCACCTTGAGGGAGCGCCAGTTCTATTTGTGCAAAAGAAAGATGGATCACAAAGGATGTGCGTGGATTATAGATCCCTTAATGAAGCTACTGTGAAGAACAAGTATCCGTTACCCCGCGTTGAGGATTTATTTGATCAGATGAGAGGTGCTAGAGTATTCTTGAAGATTGATCTCCGATCGGAATACCATCAAATGAAGATTAGGTCATCAGATATTCCCAAGACAGATTTCTCGACTCGATATGGATTATATGAGTTCACCGTTATGTCATTTGGACTAACTAATGCACCAGCTATTTTATGGATCTAAAGAATAAGGTGTTCATGATCTGGACAGATTCGTCGTGGTTTTCATCGATGATATTCTTATCTATTGTAAGAGTGATAGCGATCATGAGGAACATCTGAGATTGGTGCTACAGAAGCTACGAGATAACCAGCTATATGCCAAGTTTAGCAAGTGCGAGTTTTGGATTGGCGAGGTGCCATTTCTTGGTCATATTATTTCTAATGGAGGAATTTCAGTGGATCATGCTAAGGTTAAGGAGATAATGGAGTGGAGAGTACCCACTACAGTTACTGAGATTCGGAGTTTCTTAGGATTAGCAGGCTATTATCGAAGATTTATTGAAGGATTTTCTAAGATTGCTAAGCCTATGACTTCACTTTTGGAGAAAGGAAAAGAATTTAAGTGGGATGAGAAGTGCCAAGATAGTTTTGACCAACTGAAGTTGAGATTGATATTACCACCAGTGTTGGTTATGCCAGACCTACAGAAAGGATTTGATATCTATTGTGATGCATGTGGCCAAGGCTTAGGATGTGTGCTCATGCAAGAAGGACACGTGATTGCCTATGCTTCTCGTCAGTTACGGAAGCATGAATTGAACTACCCCACTCATGACTTGGAATTGGCAGCCGTTGTGCATGCGCTTAAGATTTGGAGACATTATATCATGGGGACCAAGTGCCAAGTATATACGGATCATAAGAGTCTGAAGTATATATTCACTCAGAAGGATCTCAACCTTAGGCAACGCCGTTGGTTGGAGCTTATTAAGGATTATGATTTGGAGATTCATTATCACCCGGGCAAGGCAAATTTAGTTGCAGATGCCTTGAGTCGAAAGGAGCATGTTCATTCAGCTTTTGTTGCCCAGCTACCCGATGGGATTGTTGAGGATTTCAGGAGACTTAACCTGGGGATAGTTGCTCATACTGAAGGAGTTACTATTGATGTGGAACCTACTTTGGAGCAAGAGATCCGCAAAGGACAAATTGGTGATGCTAAAATCAAAGAGATTAAGGATCTGATTACTGAAGGTCGAGTTCCGGAATTTACGGAAGATGAGCAAGGCACTGTATGGTTCAAGGACAGGATGTGTGTTCCTGATATTAAAAGCCTTCGAGAGACTATTTTAAAGGAGGCCCATGATTCGGACTATTCTATTCATCCTGGTAGTACCAAGATGTATCAGGATTTGAAACGGAAGTATTGGTGGTATGGACTGAAAAGAGATGTGGCTGCACATGTGGCTATGTGCGATGTATGTCAAAGAGTTAAGGCTGAACATCAGAGGCCAGCTGGACTATTGCATCCACTGAAGATACTCGAGTGGAAGTGGGAAGAGATTGGTATGGATTTCATTACAGGATTGCCTCGCACCCGGAAAGGATATGATGCTATATGGGTGATTGTGGATAGATTGACTAAAGTGGCTCACTTTATTCCTGTCAAGACTACTTATAAGGGTTCTCAGCTAGCAGAGTTATATATGGCTCGGATTGTGTGTTTGCATGGAGTGCCAAAGAAGATCGTGTCTGATCGAGGATCACAGTTTACCTTTAGATTTTGGAGAAGCTTTCATGAGAATATGAATACAAAGTTGAATTTTAGTACAACCTATTACCCTCAGACTGATGGACAGACTGAAAGGACAAATCAAGTTTTGGAGGATATGTTGAGAGCTTGTGCCCTTCAGCATGGAGGAAGTTGGGATAAAAGTTTGCCTTATGCTGGGTTCTCATATAATAATAGTTATCAGGCCAGTCTGAAGATGTCACCTTTTGAAGCTTTATACGGGAGAAAGTGCAGAACTCCTTTGTATTGGGATCAGACTGGAGAAAGACAGTTCTTTGGGCCTGAACTAATTCAAGAAGCAGAAGAACAAGTCCATATAATTCGAGAGAATTTGAGGGTGGCTCAAACTAGGCAAAAGAGCTATGCTGATAATAGAAGAAGACCACTGGAATTTGAAGAAGGAGATTATGTGTACCTCAAGGTGTCACCACTTCGTGGAATGAGGAGATTCAAAGTTAAGGGCAAATTGTCCCCCCGCTACATTGGACCATTCTTGATCTTTAGAAGAGTTGGGGAGATGGCATACCAACTCGAGTTACCGGATAGTTTATCGGATGTGCATAACGTGTTCCACGTATCTCAACTAAAGAAGTGTCTCCGTGTCCCTGAGGAACAGTTACCGATGGAAGAGCTCAGTGTTCAGGGTGATTTGACTTACACGGAATACCCGATCAAGATTTTGGATACTTTGACTCGAGTTACAAGAAATAAGGTGGTAAAGATGTGCAAAGTCCAATGGAGTCACCACGGTGAAGATGAAGCAACTTGGGAAAGAGAAGAAGAGCTTCGTATAGATTTTCCCCACCTTTTCCCTCGTTCTTCCTAAATCTCGAGGACGAGATTATTTTTAAGGGGGTAGGATTTGTAACACCCATTTTGTAAAAGAAATAAAAGGAGAATTTCCTTTCCTTTATATGTGAATTTTTCCATTTATCATCACATGTGAACACTTCGTTTGAAAATAAATAACTAATAAGAATATAAATACAATTAAATCATGCATCATGCCGGTGTTTATTGGTGTGTGCATTTGTCTACAGTGGTAATGATAACAAGAATACATAAAAGAAGAGGATTAGTCCTAATCCAATTTGCACTTTAGAATTTAGAAAAAAAAGAATAACATACTATGCAAAATGAATCTATGAATAAGTAATTTCTTCAAATTGGGTATGATCAAAAGAAACCCTAAATTTGAATACAAACTCTGTCACCAAGTTGAATTTGAAATTTAGAATTTGGAAAAGAAAACAGAAAAATATAAAAGAAAAAGGAATAGGAGACTTACCTGGGCCGCGGGAGCCACATTTCGGCCCATTACGAACCATCCGCGCCCCTCTCTCTCTGTTGCGCCGCTGACAAGTGGGCCCAACTGTGCAGTAGCTGTGGTCGCACGCGTCACCCCTGTCGCTGGTGAGCGGGCTCCACTGCACAGTTTCTTTCCCCTTCCTTCGTCAACGTCTGACGTGGCAATCCAGATCACAACAAGCTACGAGGAATCCGCGGGAAGCTAGCCACGATTCAGCCACCTCGAGCACGCGCTCCCCTCAGTCACTGCTGGTGGACCGTTTCCCACCTCCCGACCTTCGTCGTCGCGTGGAATGCGCCGCGCCGAGCGGATCCATAGCCCCCTCGCACGTAGTCCTTGGCTGTGCGCCAACCGAACTCCCTCCCGTGGCTGGGCATAAAAGCACAGCCCCATCGCTCCTTGTCCATAGCACAGAACCTCCATGCCGCTGCTAACGCCAATAGCTTCGGCGGCCTCGGGCACCTCCATCGGGTGGACCAGTGAGGAGAGGGAGAGAGATTAGGAACGTCCTGTGCGGTTCCTCCTCAAGCGCGAGGGCTAGGGAGAATCGCCTACGCGTATGGGTGCTCGTCGTGGCGTCGTTGATGGGGAAGATCCTTGGTGTCACCGCAATTTCTCCCTGAAGATTTGGGCGCCGCCGCGAATCGCACTTCCCTGCGGGTCCGCCGTTCGTCGGTGTATTTGCGTCTGTGCACCAGTCGCTGGTGAGAATAAATCCTCCGTGCCCTCTTCCTCCCTCAATTGCATTCCAATCGGTTAGACTCGTATTCACCTAGTTCGTGGCCCGGATTTGGTTATCGGACGCGCGTTTCCGCCATGCGCCGTGGACCGAGCCCTGTGCTCGACGACGATAGAAATTGGTAGGGTAGGCGAGTTAATATCGTCGTCAATTGGCTGAGGAGCGAAGGAATTAGGAAATGAAGGTCCGGATGGCCGGAATCGCAGCGCGCCGGTGGAGTGCCATCGCGGGCCTCTGCTCCACCTCCCCTGGTCGTCGGAGGTTGAAGAGCGTTCACGCGCCATCGGATCCTTAGGGAGCGGTCTGGATTAGAGTACAGCTTACCTCTTCGCGAGGTTGGATCTGGATCGTCGTTCCGTTCATGTGCAGTTGTGATCTGATCATGACGTGGCCGTCCCTCAACCGCCCGTTCCGGATCTAGCGATCGGGAGGAATTACAGCTACATAACGCATGCACTTCTAATCTGGGCCGACCACCTCGGATCGGACGGCTTCAGACAGTTACCGTTTCATATGGGCCGATCTAATCTGGCGCGTCCGGTGATGATCGGACGACGGATGTCGTTCCATACCCCTTCGCGGGTCCATTTTACTTAAGAGCCCCTCGGTTTCATTGAAATAAACCCGCCGTCCATTTTTACTATGCACTGAGTCTAAGATATCTTGCGCAGAGCCCCCTGCTGTTCTCAGATTTTGAGGCCCAATCCAGAGAGAGCTGAAAATAAGAAATTAATATTAGAAATCGATTTTTAATACAAAAATAAATCTAGAAACTTCTTTATTCCATAGAAAATGCATATGAACTCCAAATTACTCCATTCCAGTTCCTAAAATTTTATAATTTTATTCTCTATCACTTAGAACCTCTGTTTCGTCATGAAAACAGTAATAAATTTAATTCCTCACTTAATCCAATTTAAACACATAAAACCTTTGAAAATTCATAACTTAAATTCTATAACTCCAAAAATTATGATTTTTGTTCCTAGGTTTTTATTTTAATGTGTAGATTATTACTGTGTATTTTGTTTACATGCTTGGTGTGATGTTAATTTTTCCCTGCATATTGTGCTTGTTTGTATTGTGGCGAGTAGAAGAGCCCGTTGCTGAGGATCCTGGTGAGCAGCAGGTTGAAGTAGCTGAGCAGGAGCTCATTGAAGGCAAGTTGTGCCCTTGACCACTTTTTACCCAATAATGTTCTTTAATATCACTTATTCATGCATAGGTTAATTTTGATGGGACCCAATAGGTCACCCTAGATTGTTTATCTCATTACCTTGTTTACCCCTGAATCACTTGGGTAGTTTGCTATTGCTTTATGTGGTTTTGGGATAATCATTTATTACCTCTATGTTCCAATTCTTTTTGTTATTCTATTTATGTTCATGTTATGATCATTAATGTTAATTGGAACATAGAGCTTAACTTGAGAACCACGTGCCACCACAAGGGTTTAATGGGACGCCCTTGGCTGATTAACTAGGAAAGCTAGTGGAAGACTACCTTACCCGAAAGGGGCAAGGGCAGTAGGGGAGTGGTCAGTGTAGGGAGGTCCTTGCTTGATTTTGCTGCGATGGCGGTCAGGCAAGAACCCTGCATTGGAACTTCCTATAAACTGTAGCGGGTTTTCGGAAGCTAGTGGAACTTTGTAAAGGCCTCGTAGTGTTGCCCTGCCGCGCTTCCTACGTAGAGGTGTATGGGATTCGCGACCCCTTGGCAGATGGGTAGCATGACTTGTGGGTAAAGGGTACAACCTCTGCAGAGTGTAAAACTGGTATACTAGCCGTGCTCGCGGTCATGAGCAGCTCAGGACTCTCTGATGTTTAAATTATGGAACTTAAATTCAATTTTGTCATTTGCATATGCATGGGTTTATTATTAATTTTGTTCTATTACTTTACTTAAGGTTTGGTATTTACTTACACTTAGTAACTGCTAATAAAATTTTGACCAACTACTTAAAAGCAATGCTCAGCTTTAACCCCTGTCATTGATTAGCCTTACACATCACATGAACTCACACCTTTGTGAGTTTATGTCCACTGGTTCCCCACAACTTGTTGAGCTATGATCATGTGTGAGCTCACCCTTGCTGTCTCACACTCCCCCCCACAGGAGAAGAGCAGGTGGTTCAGGAGGAGCCACAAGGCGAGGAGTTTGATCTGATCTAGGTGGCGTTTCTCAGTTGACATTGGCGCCGACGATCCTTAGTTCGTTTTATCTTTATTATTTTATTTTGTAATAAGTCTTCTGCTATGTAATGAGTACTCTGATGTTTTGTGACATTTATCTCTATACACTCTGTTATTATATATGTTGTCTTCTTGGCGCATGTATGAGATGCACCTGGCTTTGTTCCTTAAAGCCGGGTGTGACAGAAGTGGTATCAAAGGAAATGTTGACTGTAGGACGAGACCTAGATAGAAATGGACAAACCCTCTCCTACTTACCTTACTCTGACTCATTCTATACTCATATCATCTTGATCTTGTCTCACCTTCTACTGTTCTACTCTGATCATTCTTACCTCTCTACTCAGAGACATGATGGATTTCACACCTT
The DNA here is from genome assembly GCF_902167145.1 of Zea mays. Taxonomy (NCBI): domain Eukaryota; kingdom Viridiplantae; phylum Streptophyta; class Magnoliopsida; order Poales; family Poaceae; genus Zea; species Zea mays. Next base: position 223,345,004 of record NC_050099.1, on the reverse strand, counting down.
GGAATCCTACCACTATGACCTTTGTAAGAGATAGGGAACCTAAGACAAAATCTAAAACTATTTTCTCTATTAAAAATGTTGGTTGATTGTTCTGATGATAAATGCTTGATTTGCTTCTTTGATTGATTGAAACATTATAGTGGGGCATCTTAGCATGTACCACCATAGGGTAATGTATTAGCTTTAGTGGATAACACACTAATCTACTTAGCTAATAAATCCCCCAAAGTAACATTCCTCGTAATTACTCGCCTTGTCTACAAATCTTCCTTCCTTACCCTGTGTTTCTAACCCAGATGGGCTACCCCTATAGTGTTAGAAGAGAGCACTATAGATGTGATCCTTGGTATGTCATGGTTAAGAAAGACAAAGGCAGTATATACGCTGTGCTAAGGGAACCGTAGAACTCACCCGTTCCAAAGAAGAAAGATTTGAAGTTGAAGTTGCAGTAACTACCACCATCAGACTAGCGGCATTCTTAGTAGATGGGAAGTTTGTTGGTGTCAACATCCGTGTGGTTAGAGATTTTTCGGATGTCTTTCCAGAGGAGTTACCAGGGATGCCACCAGATAGGGAAGTTGAGTTTGTCATGGATCTCTTACCTGCTCCTATTTCTAAACGGCTATACAGAATGTCCGTAGAAGAACTAAAGGAGCTTAAGAAGCAATTAACGGAATTACAAGAGGCTGAGTACATTCGTTCGAATTCTTCACCTTGAGGGAGCGCCAGTTCTATTTGTGCAGAAGAAAGATGGATCACAAAGGATGTGCGTGGATTATAGATCCCTTAATGAAGCTACTGTGAAGAACAAGTATCCGTTACCCCGCGTTGAGGATTTATTTGATCAGATGAGAGGTGCTAGAGTATTCTTGAAGATTGATCTCCGATCGGAATACCATCAAATGAAGATTAGGTCATCAGATATTCCCAAGACAGATTTCTCGACTCGATATGGATTATATGAGTTCACCGTTATGTCATTTGGACTAACTAATGCACCAGCTATTTTATGGATCTAAAGAATAAGGTGTTCATGATCTGGACAGATTCGTCGTGGTTTTCATCGATGATATTCTTATCTATTGTAAGAGTGATAGCGATCATGAGGAACATCTGAGATTGGTGCTACAGAAGCTACGAGATAACCAGCTATATGCCAAGTTTAGCAAGTGCGAGTTTTGGATTGGCGAGGTGCCATTTCTTGGTCATATTATTTCTAATGGAGGAATTTCAGTGGATCATGCTAAGGTTAAGGAGATAATGGAGTGGAGAGTACCCACTACAGTTACTGAGATTCGGAGTTTCTTAGGATTAGCAGGCTATTATCGAAGATTTATTGAAGGATTTTCTAAGATTGCTAAGCCTATGACTTCACTTTTGGAGAAAGGAAAAGAATTTAAGTGGGATGAGAAGTGCCAAGATAGTTTTGACCAACTGAAGTTGAGATTGATATTACCACCAGTGTTGGTTATGCCAGACCTACAGAAAGGATTTGATATCTATTGTGATGCATGTGGCCAAGGCTTAGGATGTGTGCTCATGCAAGAAGGACACGTGATTGCCTATGCTTCTCGTCAGTTACGGAAGCATGAATTGAACTACCCCACTCATGACTTGGAATTGGCAGCCGTTGTGCATGCGCTTAAGATTTGGAGACATTATATCATGGGGACCAAGTGCCAAGTATATACGGATCATAAGAGTCTGAAGTATATATTCACTCAGAAGGATCTCAACCTTAGGCAACGCCGTTGGTTGGAGCTTATTAAGGATTATGATTTGGAGATTCACTATCACCCGGGCAAGGCAAATTTAGTTGCAGATGCCTTGAGTCGAAAGGAGCATGTTCATTCAGCTTTTGTTGCCCAGCTACCCGATGGGATTGTTGAGGATTTCAGGAGACTTAACCTGGGGATAGTTGCTCATACTGAAGGAGTTACTATTGATGTGGAACCTACTTTGGAGCAAGAGATCCGCAAAGGACAAATTGGTGATGCTAAAATCAAAGAGATTAAGGATCTGATTACTGAAGGTCGAGTTCCGGAATTTACGGAAGATGAGCAAGGCACTGTATGGTTCAAGGACAGGATGTGTGTTCCTGATATTAAAAGCCTTCGAGAGACTATTTTAAAGGAGGCCCATGATTCGGACTATTCTATTCATCCTGGTAGTACCAAGATGTATCAGGATTTGAAACGGAAGTATTGGTGGTATGGATTGAAAAGAGATGTGGCTGCACATGTGGCTATGTGCGATGTATGTCAAAGAGTTAAGGCTGAACATCAGAGGCCAGCTGGACTATTGCATCCACTGAAGATACTCGAGTGGAAGTGGGAAGAGATTGGTATGGATTTCATTACAGGATTGCCTCGCACCCGGAAAGGATATGATGCTATATGGGTGATTGTGGATAGATTGACTAAAGTGGCTCACTTTATTCCTGTCAAGACTACTTATAAGGGTTCTCAGCTAGCAGAGTTATATATGGCTCGGATTGTGTGTTTGCATGGAGTGCCAAAGAAGATCGTGTCTGATCGAGGATCACAGTTTACCTTTAGATTTTGGAGAAGCTTTCATGAGAATATGAATACAAAGTTGAATTTTAGTACAACCTATTACCCTCAGACTGATGGACAGACTGAAAGGACAAATCAAGTTTTGGAGGATATGTTGAGAGCTTGTGCCCTTCAGCATGGAGGAAGTTGGGATAAAAGATTGCCTTATGCTGGGTTCTCATATAATAATAGTTATCAGGCCAGTCTGAAGATGTCACCTTTTGAAGCTTTATACGGGAGAAAGTGCAGAACTCCTTTGTATTGGGATCAGACTGGAGAAAGACAGTTCTTTGGGCCTGAACTAATTCAAGAAGCAGAAGAACAAGTCCATATAATTCGAGAGAATTTGAGGGTGGCTCAAACTAGGCAAAAGAGCTATGCTGATAATAGAAGAAGACCACTGGAATTTGAAGAAGGAGATTATGTGTACCTCAAGGTGTCACCACTTCGTGGAATGAGGAGATTCAAAGTTAAGGGCAAATTGTCCCCCCGCTACATTGGACCATTCTTGATCTTTAGAAGAGTTGGGGAGATGGCATACCAACTCGAGTTACCGGATAGTTTATCGGATGTGCATAACGTGTTCCACGTATCTCAACTAAAGAAGTGTCTCCGTGTCCCTGAGGAACAGTTACCGATGGAAGAGCTCAGTGTTCAGGGTGATTTGACTTACACGGAATACCCGATCAAGATTTTGGATACTTTGACTCGAGTTACAAGAAATAAGGTGGTAAAGATGTGCAAAGTCCAATGGAGTCACCACGGTGAAGATGAAGCAACTTGGGAAAGAGAAGAAGAGCTTCGTATAGATTTTCCCCACCTTTTCCCTCGTTCTTCCTAAATCTCGAGGACGAGATTATTTTTAAGGGGGTAGGATTTGTAACACCCATTTTGTAAAAGAAATAAAAGGAGAATTTCCTTTCCTTTATATGTGAATTTTTCCATTTATCATCACATGTGAACACTTCGTTTGAAAATAAATAACTAATAAGAATATAAATACAATTAAATCATGCATCATGCCGGTGTTTATTGGTGTGTGCATTTGTCTACAGTGGTAATGATAACAAGAATACATAAAAGAAGAGGATTAGTCCTAATCCAATTTGCACTTTAGAATTTAGAAAAAAAAGAATAACATACTATGCAAAATGAATCTATGAATAAGTAATTTCTTCAAATTGGGTATGATCAAAAGAAACCCTAAATTTGAATACAAACTCTGTCACCAAGTTGAATTTGAAATTTAGAATTTGGAAAAGAAAACAGAAAAATATAAAAGAAAAAGGAATAGGAGACTTACCTGGGCCGCGGGAGCCACATTTCGGCCCATTACGAACCATCCGCGCCCCTCTCTCTCTGTTGCGCCGCTGACAAGTGGGCCCAACTGTGCAGTAGCTGTGGTCGCACGCGTCACCCCTGTCGCTGGTGAGCGGGCTCCACTGCACAGTTTCTTTCCCCTTCCTTCGTCAACGTCTGACGTGGCAATCCAGATCACAACAAGCTACGAGGAATCCGCGGGAAGCTAGCCACGATTCAGCCACCTCGAGCACGCGCTCCCCTCAGTCACTGCTGGTGGACCGTTTCCCACCTCCCGACCTTCGTCGTCGCGTGGAATGCGCCGCGCCGAGCGGATCCATAGCCCCCTCGCGCGTAGTCCTTGGCTGTGCGCCAACCGAACTCCCTCCCGTGGCTGGGCATAAAAGCACGGCCCCATCGCTCCTTGTCCATAGCACAGAACCTCCATGCCGCTGCTAACGCCAATAGCTTCGGCGGCCTCGGGCACCTCCATCGGGTGGACCAGTGAGGAGAGGGAGAGAGATTAGGAACGTCCTGTGCGGTTCCTCCTCAAGCGCGAGGGCTAGGGAGAATCGCCTACGCGTATGGGTGCTCGTCGTGGCGTCGTTGATGGGGAAGATCCTTGGTGTCACCGCAATTTCTCCCTGAAGATTTGGGCGCCGCCGCGAATCGCACTTCCCTGCGGGTCCGCCGTTCGTCGGTGTATTTGCGTCTGTGCACCAGTCGCTGGTGAGAATAAATCCTCCGTGCCCTCTTCCTCCCTCAATTGCATTCCAATCGGTTAGACTCGTATTCACCTAGTTCGTGGCCCGGATTTGGTTATCGGACGCGCGTTTCCGCCATGCGCCGTGGACCGAGCCCTGTGCTCGACGACGATAGAAATTGGTAGGGTAGGCGAGTTAATATCGTCGTCAATTGGCTGAGGAGCGAAGGAATTAGGAAATGAAGGTCCGGATGGCCGGAATCGCAGCGCGCCGGTGGAGTGCCATCGCGGGCCTCTGCTCCACCTCCCCTGGTCGTCGGAGGTTGAAGAGCGTTCACGCGCCATCGGATCCTTAGGGAGCGGTCTGGATTAGAGTACAGCTTACCTCTTCGCGAGGTTGGATCTGGATCGTCGTTCCGTTCATGTGCAGTTGTGATCTGATCATGACGTGGCCGTCCCTCAACCGCCCGTTCCGGATCTAGCGATCGGGAGGAATTACAGCTACATAACGCATGCACTTCTAATCTGGGCCGACCACCTCGGATCGGACGGCTTCAGACAGTTACCGTTTCATATGGGCCGATCTAATCTGGCGCGTCCGGTGATGATCGGACGACGGATGTCGTTCCATACCCCTTCGCGGGTCCATTTTACTTAAGAGCCCCTCGGTTTCATTGAAATAAACCCGCCGTCCATTTTTACTATGCACTGAGTCTAAGATATCTTGCGCAGAGCCCCCTGCTGTTCTCAGATTTTGAGGCCCAATCCAGAGAGAGCTGAAAATAAGAAATTAATATTAGAAATCGATTTTTAATACAAAAATAAATCTAGAAACTTCTTTATTCCATAGAAAATGCATATGAACTCCAAATTACTCCATTCCAGTTCCTAAAATTTTATAATTTTATTCTCTATCACTTAGAACCTCTGTTTCGTCATGAAAACAGTAATAAATTTAATTCCTCACTTAATCCAATTTAAACACATAAAACCTTTGAAAATTCATAACTTAAATTCTATAACTCCAAAAATTATGATTTTTGTTCCTAGGTTTTTATTTTAATGTGTAGATTATTACTGTGTATTTTGTTTACATGCTTGGTGTGATGTTAATTTTTCCCTGCATATTGTGCTTGTTTGTATTGTGGCGAGTAGAAGAGCCCGTTGCTGAGGATCCTGGTGAGCAGCAGGTTGAAGTAGCTGAGCAGGAGCTCATTGAAGGCAAGTTGTGCCCTTGACCACTTTTTACCCAATAATGTTCTTTAATATCACTTATTCATGCATAGGTTAATTTTGATGGGACCCAATAGGTCACCCTAGATTGTTTATCTCATTACCTTGTTTACCCCTGAATCACTTGGGTAGTTTGCTATTGCTTTATGTGGTTTTGGGATAATCATTTATTACCTCTATGTTCCAATTCTTTTTGTTATTCTATTTATGTTCATGTTATGATCATTAATGTTAATTGGAACATAGAGCTTAACTTGAGAACCACGTGCCACCACAAGGGTTTAATGGGACGCCCTTGGCTGATTAACTAGGAAAGCTAGTGGAAGACTACCTTACCCGAAAGGGGCAAGGGCAGTAGGGGAGTGGTCAGTGTAGGGAGGTCCTTGCTTGATTTTGCTACGATGGCGGTCAGGCAAGAACCCTGCATTGGAACTTCCTATAAACTGTAGCGGGTTTTCGGAAGCTAGTGGAACTTTGTAAAGGCCTCGTAGTGTTGCCCTGCCGCGCTTCCTACGTAGAGGTGTATGGGATTCGCGACCCCTTGGCAGATGGGTAGCATGACTTGTGGGTAAAGGGTACAACCTCTGCAGAGTGTAAAACTGGTATACTAGCCGTGCTCGCGGTCATGAGCAGCTCAGGACTCTCTGATGTTTAAATTATGGAACTTAAATTCAATTTTGTCATTTGCATATGCATGGGTTTATTATTAATTTTGTTCTATTACTTTACTTAAGGTTTGGTATTTACTTACACTTAGTAACTGCTAATAAAATTTTGACCAACTACTTAAAAGCAATGCTCAGCTTTAACCCCTGTCATTGATTAGCCTTACACATCACATGAACTCACACCTTTGTGAGTTTATGTCCACTGGTTCCCCACAACTTGTTGAGCTATGATCATGTGTGAGCTCACCCTTGCTGTCTCACACTCCCCCCACAGGAGAAGAGCAGGTGGTTCAGGAGGAGCCACAAGGCGAGGAGTTTGATCTGATCTAGGTGGCGTTTCTCAGTTGACATTGGCGCAGACGATCCTTAGTTCGTTTTATCTTTATTATTTTATTTTGTAATAAGTCTTCCGCTATGTAATAAGTACTCTAATGTTTTGTGACATTTATCTCTATACACTCTGTTATTATATATGTTGTCTTCTTGGCGCATGTATGAGATGCACCTGGCTTTGTTCCTTAAAGCCGGGTGTGACACACTCCCGGCAAACATGGGCATCGCCGCCCTTCTTCTTGTAGTATTTCTTCTTTTCTCTCCTCTTTCCCTTCTTGTCGTCGCCCCTATCACTATCACTAGATAATGGACATTTTGCAATAAAATGACCGGGCTTACCACACTTATAGCAAACTTTCTTGGAGCGGGGCTTGTAGTCCTTCCCCCTCCTTTGCTTGAGGATTTGGCGAAAGATTTTGATGATTAAAGCCATCTCCTCATTGTTGAGCTTGGAGGCGTCGATGGGAAGCCTACTCGATGTAGACTCTTCCTTTTTCTCCTCCATCGCTTTGAAGGCGACGGGTTTCACCTCGGGTGTGGAGGTGGCGCCTCGCTCGATGATTTGTTTGGAGCCTTTGATCATTAGCTCAAAGCTCACAAACTTTCCTATCACTTTCTCGGGAGACATTAGTTTATATCTAGGATCACCACGAATTAATTGAACTTGAGTAGGGTTAAGAAATATGAGTGATCTAAGAATAACCTTGACCATTTCATGGTCATCCCATTTTGTGCTCCCGAGGTTGCGCACTTGGTTCACCAAGGTCTTGAGCTGGTTGTACATGGCTTGTGGCTCCTCCCCTTGGTGAAGCATGAATCAACCGAGCTCCCCCTCGATCGTCTCCCGCTTGGTGATCTTGGTCACCTCATCTCCTTCGTGCGCGGTCTTGAGCATGTCCCAAATCTCTTTGGCGCTCTTCAACCCTTGCACCTTATTATACTCCTCTCGACTTAGAGAGGCGAGGAGTATAGTAGTGGCTTGGGAGTTGAAGTGTCGGATTTGGGCTACCTCGTCCGAATCATAGCCTTCATCCCCCACGGATGGTTCCTGCGCTCCAAATTCAACAATGTCCCAAATGCTAGCATGGAGTGAGGTTAGATGGTGCCTCATTTTATCACTCCAGGTACAATAATCTTCACCGTCAAAAACCAGTGGTTTTCCTAGTGGGACGGAAAGTAAAGGAGTGTGTTTGTAAATGTGAGGATAGCGTAAGGGGGTCTTACTAAACTTCTTGCGCTCATGGCGCTTAGAAGTGACGGACGGCGTGTCGGAGCCGGAGGTGGAAAGCGACAAAGAATCGGTCTCGTAGTAGACCACTTTCTTCATTTTCTTCTTCTCGTCGCCACTCTGGTGCGACTTGATGCGGGGAGGTGATTCCTCCCTCTTCTTGTTGCCGGACTCCCCCGATGGAGCCTTCCCATGGCTTGTGGCGGGCTTCTCGCCGGTCACCATCTCCTTCTTGGTGTGAGCTCCCGACATCACTTCGAGCGGTTAGGCTCTTAATGAAGTACCAGGCTCTGATACCAATTGAAAGTCGTCTAGAGGGGGGTGAATAGGCAAATCTGAAATTTATAAAGTTTAAGCACAACTACAAGCCGGAGTTAGCGTTAGAAATATAATCGGGTTCGAAAGAGAGGGCGAAAACAAATCACAAGCGAATAAGAGCGGATGACATGGTGATTTGTTTTACCGAGGTTTGGTTCTTGCAAACCTACTCCTCGTTGAGGTGGTCACAAAGACCGGGTCTCTTTCAACCCTTTCCCTCTCTCAAACGGTCACCTAGACCGAGTGAGCTTCTCTTCTCAATCAATTGGGACACTTAGTCCCCGCAAGGACCACCACACAATTGGTGTCTCTTGCTTTGATTACAATGATTTTGGGAACAAGAAAATGGGGAAGAAAAAAAGCGATCCAAGCGCAAGAGCTCAAAATAACACGACAAAACTCTCTCTTCTAGTCACTATTGCTTTGAGTGGAATTGGGACTTGGAGAGATTTTGATTCAATCTATTTGTGTCTTGTATTGAATGCACTAGCTCTTGTATTGAATGTGTTGGCTGAAAACTTGGATGCCTTGAAGTGTTGGTGGTTGGGGGTATTTATAGCCCCAACCACCAAAGTGGCCGTTGGGGAAGGCTGCTGTCGAAGGGTGCACCGGACAATCCGGTGCGCCAGCCACGTCACCCAACCGTTAGGGTTCGACCGTTGGAGCTTCTGACATGTGGGCCACCGGACAGTCCAGTGGTGCACCGGACAGGTCCTGTTCACTGTCCGGTGCACCATCTGGCGCCTGCTCTGACTCTGCGCGCGCAGTCAGCACTGTTCGCTGTTCACTTTTGCAGTCGACCGTTGGCGCTGTAGCCGTTACTCCGCTTGGCACACCGGACAGTCTGGTGCTACACCGGACAGTCCGGTGAATTATAGAGGAGGGCAATTCTAGAAACCCGAAGGTGGCAAGTTTGGAGTTGATCTCCCTGGTGCATCGGACACTGTCTGGTGGCACACCGGACAGTCCGGTGCGCCAGACCAGGGGCAGCCTTCGGTTGTCTTTGCTCCTTTTTATTTGAACCCTTTCTTGGACTTTTTATTGGTTTGTGTTGAACCTTTGGCACCTGTAGAACTTATAATCTAGAGCAAACTAGTTAGTCCAAATATTTGTGTTGGGCAACTCAACTACCAAAATCATTTAGAAAAAGGAGTGAGCCTATTTCCCTTTCAGTACTGTAGACCGTCTGGGCCAGCATGGCGGATTATCTGCAGGTCTAACTTGAGGTGATGTGCAGAAACATGGACTTTCTATGTTTCGCAAAGTTTTTGTATTGTGGACCATCTGGTCCGAGGTGGTGGATCGTCCATAGTTGAAGGACTAGTGTTCGGACAAAACTCGGGCAGTTCTGTTTTGGTTTTCATTTTTGAACTGCGGATCGTCTGGGGCCTAGGTGCGGATAGTCCTCAGTACAAATATTTTGTATTGCGGACTGTCTGAGGTCCAGGTGCAGACCGTATACAGTACAAATTTAGGCAAACGTGTAGAGTGAGCAAAACTTTGGTTTGGCTCGATTTTATGTAGCACACGGCCTTGAGGGGTAGATCATCCATAAGTCATTTTTTAATACTTTGACTTTTTTATAGCCATTGGGATTCTTGTGCAGACGGTGCGAGCTTGAATTGCAGACCGTCCACGTGTGCGCAGAAAAGGGGGCAATTGGCCCATAACGGCTAGTTTTGAAGAGGGGTTATATATACTTGTGTTGCCTAGGCTAAAAAGGTTAAGGAGGCCATTTGGAACACTTGTGAGCATATTGGAGCATTTTCTCTCCCTCACACTCACTCATATTGGTTGGCATTGCATTCTAGTGAGATTGAGAGCCATGTAGTGTATTGCATCAAGTTGTTGACCTTTGAGGCACTAGGGAGATCATCAAGTGAGGTCGTTGGCTTGTTACTCCTAGAGGTTTCTGCCTCCTAGACGATTTGGAGGTGGTTCCCTATGAGCCTTTCAACGAAGATTGTGAAAAGGTCACAGTGGTGATTGTGAGAGGTGTTGTGCATTCAAAATCAACTCTAGTGGAATCGAGGTTTGAGGGTTCATTGACCAATCCGACTCAAGAGATCAAGTGGAGACTTGATAGAGGAGCGTTTGGGTGCTTTGAATCTACCTCAATGTGGACTAGGGGTGACCGGCATGTCGTCGACACCACGGGAAAAAATCATTGTGTCAAGTGTCATCATCTCCCCGTTGGTTTGCAACTTTCCACACTAGCTTGTATTTACTTGTTCATATACTTATGCTAGTGAGTATTTGTTACTCTTGTATGCTCTTGTATATTGAGTCATACTTGTTGTAAAATAGTTACTCATTGTTAGCTTGTGTAGCTAATCCGTTTTGCTTAGCTTGTGTAGCTAAGTAGTTGTTTCTCTCTCGTTGTGCTTGTGTAGTGCAACTAGTGAGTTTTGCTAGTAGTGCTTGTGCTTTGTGTGCTTTGCTTACTAGAATGTTTAGGATCTCTCAGTGTGCTTATGATTATAGTTGCATAAGTTTGTATGACCTTGCTAACTAGATTTGTGTGGGAGAGTTCTTTCACTAACTTGGCACCTTAGTTGCTTCAATTAGGATCTTTTATTAGGTGCTTGTTATAGTTAGAGGGGTGTAGTCTTGGCTAGACCAAAATAGTATTAATTCTGCATTTATTAGTTTTAGAAAGGACTATTCACCCCCTCTAGTCTGCTATCTCGACCCTACAGTGTGGCAGCTCTATAATGCCAATGTCAATAGTAACAAGATAGGTTTCCATACGAAATTTCCAAAAAGGAAAATCGTCCCCCTCACATATGGGAGGAGGTCCATCCCCACCAGACATCTTTAACTTAAGCGGTGATACCAATTGGAAGGATCACGATGCCTAAGAGGGGGTGAATTAGGGTTTTCTAAAATTTTCTTGTAGTAATTAAACCATAATTGTATCTCAACTTCACCCTAGTGCCTAATGTGTTCACAAAGAGATAAGAGCACAAAAACCAAAACCTATATTATCAAGGCAATTCTTGAAATATAAATACAAAAGTAAATTTCTCAAATGTAATTGCAATTATTAAGAGCAAGGGTTAAGATGACACCTCAAATTTTTCCTAAGGTATCGAAGAGTTGACACTCTCTATTAGTCCTCGTTGGAGCACCCACACAAGGGTATGCCCCCTAGTCCATGCAAGGACTAAGTGCTCTCTATGAGATGGTTTTCACCATTCTAGCATGGTAAATCACTCACAACCATGTACAACACCCAAGTCGGTCACCCACAACCTCTTTAGGTGATCATCGCACCCCAATCGCCACTAAGACATCAAGGTGTAGCCGATTACCAAGAGTAACAAGCACTAGACTCTCACTTGACCATGACAAGCCTAATATGGGTGGTGGATGCACACAAGTATCATTCTATGCACTGATGAGGTTGCTAATCATAAGATCAACACTTCTCTAATCTCCTCACTATGCAAAGGGTCTTCCTGTCACACCCGGATTTTAGGGGTCCAAAACCCGGGCACAAATCAAATGTGTGCTGGGATCAAGTCTCACACATATGATGACTCATGGCATAGAAACGAATGTCACATCATTACTATATAATAGGAGTTCTGTATAAAATAGTTAAATAAATACATCATACGAAGACATTGATCCAGCAACCATAGTTGACTGGGAGACAACGGCCTAGACCACTCACGAAATCATCACATCATCCTTCAAGTGCCTCATCATGTGGTACCTATTCTTGACCTGGGGGATGTGAGTACAGCAAGGCTGAGCTCACATATGTTCATCTCTCAACAAGTTGTGGGGAATAATGTGTATGAACTCACCAAAGGTGGGAGCTCATTTGAAGTGTAAGGCTTACCAAAGGAGATGGTTAAAGCTGAGCATTGCTTTTAAAGTTGGTCAAAAATTTATTAGCGGTTACTAAGTATAAGTAGATTCCAACACAAATAAGTAAGAGATCAAAATTAATAACAACACCCACAATGCAATGCATATGACAAATTAAGTTTAGTTCCATAAATTACTCATATGATGGTCCGAGTTGCTCATGACCGTGAGCACCGCTGATATACCAGTTTTACACTCTACAAAGGTTGCTCATCTTTACCCACAAGTCGTGTTACCCATTTACCAAGGGATCGCGACTTCCCATTCATTTCTGCCGAGGAGACGAGGCAGGGTAGCACTACGAGGCAGGCGCCAGCTTCATCAAGGCAGGAGATGTCGGCTCCGTCAGTGGCTAGGGGAGGACCATCGGTGTTAAACCCTATCCCCTTTCAACCGAGCTTCGACACAAGCATCTTCACCAGCATGTATGCTGATCTCCCCTTCCCCTCGGGGTGCCTTGACTCCGAGGAGGACAGTCCGAGCCTTGGCCTAGACTTCTCCTGGCTTCATGACCCTGAAGCCTTGCTGTGATTCCTGTTCGCATGCGATGAACTCCTCTCTGATGGCCCCGACGACTACAGCATCGACGAAGAAGCTTACGACCCAACTCGGGAGTGTTTTCACATATGGCACAAGAAGCATGACGAAGGAAACCAACTTGGCATGCCTCGGGAAGACAACGCACCTCCCCCACACACCGGGGAACCAAGGGAGCAAGGTGATGCTCATACCCTCCCTAGGGTGAGTCACATGGCCCACCTCGAGTAGCTCCGCGAGCTGCAAGCCAAGCTCGATGAGGAACGATAGCGGCTACAACAACTTCGACAAGTTCTCGATTAGGAAGTAGCAGGTAGAGCCCTGACGAGGGAGAACGCGCTAAGGCACGCCACGTCTTTCATCGCATCATGGAAGATGCCGAGGTTGAAGCCCTCCGGTCTTTCACAGGGTTAGTCAGAACCTTACCGCAACAGCAATCTTGCTCCGAACCATGCCAGAGCCATCCACCACCGAGGGATACCGAATCCAAGGGGAGATCAGGGGACTCATGGAATGTGATGCGAACCCGCAGGCCGAGAGCTCTGCCTCTCGGCTTTAGGATCCTGCCTCGAAGCAATGAGCAGGGCCCTCTCTCCTAGAGAGGGAGGCCTTGGTCCACCCCGAGCCCACCAAAGAGAAAGCCCCTCGCAGTCTAAAACCGCCTCCTCGACAACCACCAAAATTATGGTGTTCACGACTGCCTCGGTGGAAGGCTACACCGCGACGACCGACGACACGCCGCACATGGCTACCACCCTCGACGAGGTGGTCGCTACGATAGTGGGGAAGATCGAAGCCCCTCACCCGAGCCACCAGGTCCACAAGTCTTCAGTCGAGCCATTCGTAGGGCGTCGTTCCCGACCCGGTTCGAAGCCCTGATTACTATCACTAAGTACTCAGGAGAGACCAAACCAGAGCTATGGCTTGTTGACTATCGACTGGCTTGCCAGCTCGGAGGGACGAGTGATGACAACCTCATCATTTTCAATTTACCCCTCTTTATGCCCGACTCCGCTCGAGCGTGGCTAGAGCACCTCCAACCTGCCCAAATCAATGACTGGGGAAACCTGGTCAGGGTTTTTCGAGGGAATTTCTAGGGCACATACGTGCGCCCCGGAAATTCTTGGGACCTTCAAAGCTGTCGGCAAAAGCAAGACGGAACTCTGCGGGAGTATATCCACCAATTCTCCAAGCAACGTACAGAGCTCCCCAACATCACCGACTCCAACGTCATCGGAGCATTCCTCGCGGGCACCTCAGCCGCGATTTGGTAAATGGGCCCAAGAAAAATAACATAGGATTGAGTGACTATCGCATCGAGACAACTCCAAATTTTGAAACTGCACGGTCATATTAAGAGAAAACAACATACTCTAGATTTAAGTCATGTTCCAAGCCTATAGACCTAATTGTTGGCAGCTAGCTAAACTAGCCATTAGCTGGCTAAATATTAGCCAGAGGTGTTCCAAACAAGAAACTAATAACGTGTTTGGTTTGTTACAATTTGTTAGATCCATCACCATTTTATTTCTCATGTACTAATAATTATTAATAATACGACGAATGAGTTTATTTCATCAAATTTATAAAATGAGCTCATGATATATATTATATAAAATGTATTGATTCATCGAACCAAGCACCCTCTAATAGATTGTTCTAAGCTAAATGCCTTCACTGCTCTTGTTTCTTTTTCTTTATTTTTAAGTTATATTTCTCGTTAGTACATATTTCGAAAATAAAAAAATCACAAATACAAATTTTAAATATTATAAATTGCATAGAAATTTAGATTTTTTTTGTAATAGAAAAAATTTGAGCGGATATATAGAAAGGATCAGAGACAACTTAATCATTAATCACCTATAAGCTGGTCGATTTGTTCGCAATGGCTTCTCAAGATCGCACGCGTACAAGTGCAAGTAGGAGGAGAACGAAATCAGGGTACATGTAACATGGATGGCCACCGGTACAGAAAAAAAAAACCAAGGTGAGCCGCCATGGCCGTATGGCTAGCGGCAGGACCGCAGGAGGTCCGTCTAACTAGTCTATATAAACAACAACTGCTACCAGCACTGGTCCGTCTCCCATGTGCGGAGGGGCCGGCCATAGACGCCGACGCCGCTCCTCCAGGGGCGCTGCGCCACGGCCACCGCGGCTACGGCGCTGCGGTCGTAGCGCGCGCGGCTGTCCGGGTCGGAGAGCGTGGCATAGGCGTCGTGCAGGCGGACGAACTCGGCAGCGGCCCCGGGCGCGGTCGCCACGTCCGGGTGCCGCTCCCGCGCCAGGCGCCGGTACGCGGCCTTGATCTCCCGGCCCGTCGCGCCGGCGCGCAGGCCCAGGACCTCGTACAGCGTGGCGGCGGCGGCGCCCCTCCCCACCCCCGCGGCGCAGCGGATCCTGCTGGGCTTGGACTTGGACGCGCCGAGCAGGAACGATCCCCCGACGGCAGCCCTCGGCGCCGACAGCCGCAGAGGCGCAGAGATCATGAGACGAAGGAACGGAGGACAAATATGAGGTCACAGCACAGGTGGATGAGGCGTTGGCGTCCGTGTCCGGCTGGCCGCCCGCGCGTCTTATAGCTGATTTTCTAGCGCGGATGGGCTTTTTCGATTTGTTGGCGATAAGAATACAGGAGGTGGTTGCGCGTCAACGTCGTCTCGTCCTGTGGGCTGCGGCCCTCTGCTTGGGGGACACGCCGGGGCCAGGGCGCTGCGGCGCCACGGTGGGCGGCGCACACGGAGTCCCGGACTAGGAAGCCGCGTCGCTGTCCGGTGCCCGCGGTATTTCCCTGGCAGTGGTCGGTTCTGACTCTTGTGCGGCAGAAACAAAGTTCCCGCTGACCCCACCATACATACCACTGTTCTTTCGACTCGCGCATTCCTGCCCGTTTCGACGGCTACCTTAACGCATCAGTACACAGCTCATGTCAACTCAACTCGTTTGTAACACAATCACCATCTTCAGGAACATAAAATGTCCGGTCTAGAAAACAAGGAACAAAAATGCTACCATTTTAAACATGAACGTTGCTATTGGCATTAAAACAACTGCTATTGACTATGGTGGTATGATTGTTGATTTACATCTACAAGCAATGAATCATCGGCGTCTGATGGAATGCATAAATAACCAGCGGTATGGCCATACAAATTAGCATGCGTACAGGCCGGGGGGGACTAAGCCTGTCGAACTGAAGAAAACAGGGAATCAGAACCCAGCCAATTCCCTTGCTTCCCTGAACAATTTAACAGTTGGCGCTTCTTTCATTCCATCAATGGCAGATAAATACCAAGCCACCGCTATCTTCTTCCGTTTGAGTAAGTCATGCCTGCTTGTTCACAGAAGTGGGAACTTCAGCACTGCACATCGGGCATACCTGACACAGTCAAAGGATACATGTCGATAGCATGCCCAAAGTTGCATACAGAGTAACATCATAAAACACATGATTTCAGAAGATATATGGTGGTGCATATACCTTGTTTAGCTGCAGCCACTGGTTTATGCACTCAGAATGGTATGGATGTTTGCAAGGGAGTGCAACTAATGACTCGCCCTCGTCAAACTCCACACGACAAATAACACACCTGCAAATGAGAATGATTTGGTCAGGTCATCACTCTGCGCGCACACATAACATCTCTAGGGACAAGGCGTAACAAAATGGTGTTCGTACTGTTCCATGTTGCCATCTTGCTTGTCTTGTGCCTGGTAAGTCACCCAAGGTAATGAGGCAATAGTGTCAGCAGCAAGGCCTTTGCTTTCCGTACCGACAACTTCACCCAGCGCAATTAGCTCCTGAGGTCACCACGTTCATGAATCAGCTTTGCACGGTAGCAGAAAACAAATGCACAGAATATCCTAATCTCTTCAACAAGAATAACTTGCCTCGTAAGAGTATTCGTCTGGGTCAACATCTTCCCATGCACCCTAAAGTTCAAAATAATAAAACCATTAAATGTCAGATTCTACATTTATTCCAGGATTTTTTTAAAAAAAATTAAGATACCAAGAAAATAGAGACCATCTCCAAATAGACGAATTTGTTGTCAATAAGCATTTCAAATGGAAGCATCTATGTGATTGCTTCTAAACAGCCAATCATCAAGAGGAACATGAGAATTCTCACTCCCAATTCGTTTTTAGTAAATTAATTAAAATTCCATTCCTTATCATCAAGAGTACACGCAACCACGGTATTAAAACAGAGCACCGGAGAAATGATGTATATTTCACCACCTTAAAAGAGTTCCTGTGCTTGTATTATTACCAGCCACTCCCTATGTCCCATAATAGTGTTAACTTCAGCATTTTAATTTTATGTCTATATTCAAATAGATGATGATGAATCTAGACACATGCAAGACACACACATTAATCATGGTATGAATCTACTAAATGTCTAAAACGAATTTTAATTTGGGGCGGATGGAGTATAATTTTAAGATCTCTTTATGAAACTATCTGAAGGTAAATAATAGGCTATGTTCACGTTTGCCCAACCCCCACCCCCCTGACAATCGAGTCATGCAAACATTAGATAGGAAATGTCACCTGTGTATGAACCTCAGCATCTTCGTCGTCCTCCTCGTCCCCAGCATCATCCTGCTCCATTGCTCGCCCTGGTCCACAGCGGCAGATTAGGCGCCATACAAAAAGGGGGGAAAACGAAGATCAAAGGTGACCGAGTTTCGACATCAGTTTGTGCACTCACAATCACCGATCCCGACGAGCGCCATGAGCCTGTCGGAGACGTCGCCCTCCCCGTCGTCCTCGTACTGAGAAGGGTCCAGGTCCAGGTCCCCCTCAGCCCCCTCCGCTTCCGCGTCCCCAACCTGCTCGTCCTCGTCGAGCGCCTCGCCTTCCTCCTCGTAGTCGCTCCCATCGCCGTCTTCCTCGTCGTAGTCGTAGCTCTCGGCGTCCGAGATCGCGTACTCGCCGCCGGTCAGCATCATGTACGCCCGCTCCTGCGACGAGCACGAGGAATCAGCGGCGAGGTCTCGTAGCACGCCCCCGCCTCCATGGGGACCGGTGACCGGTCCGTGGCTCCGGACGAAACCGACCCCGCGAGATCTCCGGCACTTACCTGCTCCTGGAGGACGCGGGCAAGGGCGAGGTCGGCCTCCTCCTGGCTGAGGCTGGTGAACGGCCGCCTCCCGGCGGCGGGCGCTGCCGCCGCAGTGGCTGATGCGCCGCCGTCACCAGCGGCGGACGGCGGGACGTTGGGGCTGGCGTTCTGGTCGTGGTCGGGGCTGGGCATGTCGTCGCCGCCACCGCCGATCCGCTTGGATGAGCCGTCCATCGCAGTGAGCGCACGGTGGGATTCGAGAGAGACGGATGAGATGGGAGGCGGTTTCGATTGCGTCGGTCGATTAGGTGGGTATAATAATGTTGCGAAAGCGAGCGGCCAACAGAGCTGCGAACAAGGCAGAGCGGCGGCGGCGGCGGCGGCCTGGTCTGTGCTGTGGCCGGTGGGATTGTGGCGTCGCGATCCGAAATAAAACAGGAGTCCGGTTGAGAAAAGAGACGAGACGAGGTAGACAACGGCACACCGCCACGCCACAACGGTCATGCCCATGCCGTACATGGCGTGTTGCAGCGTTTTCATATAACGGTGGGCCCTTCATGTCGGTCACAGAGGGTTCACCTAGTCAGAATACGAGGGGCATTGCTGGAAATCATCGCCAGGTCTAGACAGACAGAGCACAAGCACAACAGAAGACAAGTCCAATTGGAAGTTTGGAACTTGTGGACGACTTCTACCTTGCCGGCGAAGTTAGCAAGCAGCAGGCCGTGGGCTCACGGCAAGCTGATTATTATACGCCTGCACGGGTCGGCACGGGAGCTAGGCTTGCCGGCATCAGCATGCGAGCGCCACCGCCAACTAGTTTCTTGCACGGATGGATATTCTTGAGGCGTTTGCGGTTGCAGGCAATGGGTTGATAACCTCTGCTTACGCTATGCGCCTGTACGCCCGTAATAACAGATTTTGATGCCGGAAGCCGCAACCAAATCGTAAGCATCGCTGGACTTTCGGTTGCAGCTTCATATTCCCGGCAGAGTCCAAAGCTAACCACCAATTATGGGCTTTTTTAAAAAAACGAAGGGAAATTTTTTAAGGTCTAGTTTGGAAACACCAATTTCTCAAGAAATTTCTATTTTTCTATGGAAAATGAACTAATATTCTTTGGAAAAATGAAATTTTCTTGAAAAATTGGGATTCCCAAACTAGCACTAAATCATGGGTTTTTATGTGTTTTTAAACTAATTCATGTAAAATTTCTATACCATAAAATTTTCTAAGGGCTAGTTTGGTAACTCTATTTTACCAAGAGATTTCTATTTTTACAAAGAAAAATAAAGTAATTTCCTTTGAGAAAATGAGGTTCTTAAACTAGCCCTAAATCATGCGTTTTTCCCGTGTTTTTAAACTAATTGTAGTAAAAAATTTACACCATTTTAAAAAAAATACTGCGTTCCAAAAGAGCCCTATATGATGCTGAAGCAAAAACGTCTATCCAGACATCAAGTGTCATTGTTTAACCGTCACTCTCTAGGTCTATGTTTGGATACTCTCTAAGTGTAACACCTTGATTTTAGGGTATAAAATTTCTTCTCCAATATCTATCTGAATATATCTACCAAATTTAGGTGTTACTTCTTTTCTCATCTCTAGAGACTTTCTTTCTCTTCCTTTTAATAGGGTTTAGGTATTTATTTGAGAGGTGTATTATTTCTTTAGTATATTAAAACCGAGGGGAGACATGAATTGTTGGATCATGCTGAGCTTGAACTTTGTTTTTGGTCTATGCACATGTTTGAAATATTTAAATTTGAATTTATGATTTGATTTGATTTGATTTGAATTCAAAAGAGAAAATAAAAAAAAAGGAATAGAAAATTCAGAATAAAAGAAAAACCAGAAATCAGCCCAGCCTCCCATCTCCCTCAGCCTTTCGGCCCAGCTTCGCGCGCCAACCCCTCTCTCCCTCTGCCAGGTGGGCTCGAGCTGTCGGCGTCGTTTACCCCTTGTGCGCGCGCCCCGTTGTCCCTCTACGCAGCGGGCCCCGCTCGTCAGCGCAGTTACCCATTCGCTCCGCGCGCGCGCGCTCTCTCTCTCTCTGCGTCGTGGGACTACCCTGTCAGCTCCGTCCTTGTAACACCATGGATGTCGGGGTATAAAATTTCTTCTCTAATATCTACCAAATTCAGGTGTTACCTCCTTCCTTCTCTCTATAGATTTCTTTCTCTTCCATTTAGTAGATGTTGGGTTAATTATTTTGAGATGTATTAATACTCTAGGGGATTAAAACCTAAAGGGATGTGAAGTGTTGCATCATGTTGAACCCTAAGTTCTATTTGTTTTTACTTTGTTTGATGCATATGTTTGTGGAGTTCATATTTGAATTTGGGGTAGATTTGTGTTGAGTTCAAAATAGAGATAAAAAAGGAAAATATATGGAAAAGGGAAATCATTTCTTCTTCATTTCCCCCCTCGGCCTGGGCCCGTTCCACGGCCCACCCTCGCGCGGCCCAGCCCCGCCCGCGCCCTCCCCTCTCTCGCTCGGGCCCCCGCGTCAACAGCGCGTTCGCATGGCGCCTCGGGCCCACCTGTCATTCTCCTCCCCTCCCCCCTGCCTTGGGTTAGCTTCGACGCACGGCCCACGAACCCCCCTCCCACGCTCGGCCCACCTCGTCTTTCCCCATGCGCTGAAGGTGCCCCGTCTTGCTGCCACCACCAAGTGGGGCCTGCCTATCATCCCTCCCCTCCAAACGTCCGACCGCCCGGCGTGGCTCGGCGCACACCCACGTCGCCGGGAAAATCGGCATCACCCCCCCCCCCCACACACACTTCCCTTGTCAGAGGCGCCTCACCCCCTTTTCTCCCTCTACACGCACTCCCTTGCCTCGCTCGACTCCCCATCGCTCTCTCTCGCCCCATCGTAGAGCGTCGCCCCGGTTGCCCACCCCGAGCTCGACGTCGCCGTGTCTGTGCACCTCGCCATGCTACCTCGCGCCTGGAGCTCCGCCGCCAACCGTGCCTCGCCATCCACCGCCTGTTCAACGGATCCAATCACCACTGAGCCAAGCTCCATCCTCGCCGGCGACCCCGCGGGAAGAGCATCTACTCCCCCTCCTCTGTTTTCCCCGGCCATAATCGCCCGATCGAGTGACCAAACCTCCATGCCCCGCGTCGTGCTCGTGGCCACACCGACGAGCTCGTTGGCATGCGCCCGGAGCGCCTCCGCGCGTACTCGGCCAGGGAAACATCGACCCTGACAGCAAGGGCCCACCCATCAGCCCCTCAACCTCGCCCCCTTCTTTCCCCTCACTGGGTCGCCGACAGGCGGACCCCACTGAAAGGGAAATGTGCCCTTGGGCCAATTCTAAGTATTTTGGTGATTTAGTGTCCAACACGAGTGCCTAAGTGTTAAATGATGGATAAGGTGCAAATCAATACAAAGGTAAGATTCTAGACTTAGTACATTGGTTTTTGTGTACTAACATGTTTGTCTAAGTGTTAGAATCAGAGAAAATGCAATTGGAAAAGCGTGGCTCGAAGCAGCCAAGAGTCTGCTCAGTCCGGGTGCACCGGACTGTCCGGTGCGCCAGGCTAGCATCCGTCAACTAGCTGCTCTCGGGACTTCGTCGGCGGCGTACGGCTAAAATTCATCGGACTGTTCGGTGAGCCAACAGTCGGCCAGGCCAACGGTCGGCCGCGGAATCCGCGCGCGACGCGTGGCAAGTGCCAACGGTCGGATGGGGCACCGGATTGTCCGGTGTGCACCGGACACTGTCCGGTGCGCCAACGGCTCCAAGACTGCAACGGTCGGCTTCGCCAAATAAGGAAAGAGATCCGCACCGGACAGTGACCGGTGGTGCACCGGACTGTCCGGTGCGCCAGGCGACAGAAGGCAAGATTTGCCTTCCTGGAATGCTCTCAACGGCTCCTAGCTGCCTTGGGGCTATAAAAGGGACCCCTAGGCGCATGGAGGAGAACACCAAGCATTCTCTAAGCATTCCTAAGAACCAAGACTTCGATTCCGCGCATTTGATTCTTTGTGATAGCAACTAGAGCTCCATTTGAGTCGTGAACTCGTCGGGTTGTGTTGGGAGCTCTTGTTGCGACTTGTGTGCGTGTTGGTACTCTGATTTCGTGTCTTGTGTGCGTTGCTCATCCCTCCCTTACTTCGTGCTTCTTTGTGAACTTCAAAGTGTAAGGGCGAGAGGCTCCAAGTTGTGGAGATTCCTCGCAAGCGGGATATAGTAAAGTGAAAGCAAAACACTGTGGTATTCAAGCGGGTCTTTGGACCGCTTGAAAGGGGTTGATTGCAACCCTCGTCTGTTGGGACGCCACAACGTGGAGTAGGCAAGTGTTGGACTTGGCCGAACCACGGGATAAACCACTGTGCCATCTCTGTGTTGATCTCTTTGTGGTTATCGTGTTGTGCAAGTTCTCCTCTCTAGCCACTTGGCATTCTTGTGCTAACTCCTAATCAAGTTTTGTGGCATTAAGTTTCAAGTTTTACTGGATCACCTATTCACCCCCCCTAGGTGCTCTCAATTGGTATCAAAGCCGTTCTCTTCACGAAAGGACTAATCGCCCGAAGAGATGGATCCTAAGGGCAAGGGGATTGTGATCAATGATAAGGAGAAGGAGTCCTTCGTCAACGAGCCGAAAGATGACAAGCCTACTGACTCGGGCTCGGGCCACAAACGAAAAGATGGAAAGAAGAAGAAGACGAGGCGCATCAAGGAGATCGTCTACTACGACGACAGCGACGATTCCTCTTCTTCCCAAAAGGACGACGACAACGACTACGAGAAAAACAAGACGGTTAACTCAAACTTCTCTTTCGATTATTCTCGTATTCCGCATAGCTCAAATGCACATTTGCTTTCCATTCCACTTGGTAAACCTCCTCATTTTGATGGAGAGGACTACGGATTTTGGAGTCACAAAATGCGTAGTCACTTGTTCTCTCTCCATCCTAGTATATGGGAGATAGTAGAGAGTGGAATGAAATTTGATAGCTCGGATAGTCCTTTATTTATCAATGAATAGATTCATAAAAATGCACAAGCTACTACTGTGTTGTTAGCCTCATTGTGCAGGGACGAGTACCATAAGGTGAGCGGCTTGGACAATGCCAAGCAGATCTGGGACACCCTCAAGATCTCACATGAGGGGAACGACGTCACCGTGCTCACCAAGATGGAGTTGGTGGAAGGCGAACTCGGGAGATTCGCGATGATAAGAGGGGAGGAGCCAACACAGACGTACAACAGGCTCAAGACCCTCGTCAACAAGATAAGGAGATATGGAAGCACGCGATGGACGGACCACGACGTCGTCCGCCTAATGCTAAGGTCCTTTACTGTACTTGATCCACATTTGGTAAACAATATTCGTGAAAATCCTAGGTACACCAAGATGTCGCCCGAAGAAATTCTTGGGAAATACGTGGATGATGCATTGAATGGCCCAATCCACGAGCCTCAAACCGTTGCTCTCAAAGCGACAAGGAGCAAGGAGGCACTACCTAGCAAGGTGGCGCAAGTTGAGGCGGCCGGGCTTAATGAGGAAGAAATGGCCCTTATCATCAAGCGGTTCAAGATGGCGCTAAAGGGTCGCAAGGAGCACCCCAACAAGAACAAGACGAAGGGGAAGCGCTCCTGCTTCAAATGTGGTAAGATTGGTCATTTTATCGCTAATTGTCCCGATAATGATAGTGACCAGGAAAAGAAGAGTGGAAAGTGGGAAAAGAAGAAGAACTACAAGAAGGCGAAGGGCGAGGCACATCTTGGAAAGGAGTGGGATTCGGATTGCTCCTCGTCTGACTCCGACAACGAAGGACTCGCCACCACCGCCTTCAACAAGTCATCCCTCTTCCCCAACGAGCATCACACATGCCTCATGGCAAAGGAGAAGAAGGTATGTACTCGAAACAATACTACTTATGCTTCTTCAAGCGAGGATGAGTCTAGTGATGATGATGAAATAGACTATTCATGCTTATTCAAGGGATTAGATAGAACTAAGATTGATAAGATTAATGAATTGATTCATGCTTTGAATGATAAGAATAGATTACTAGAAAAACAAGAGGACCTTTTATATGAAGAACATGATAACTTTGTAAGTGCACAAAATTCTCTTGCTCTAGAAGTTAAAAGAAATGAAATGCTTTCTTGTGAACTATCTACTTGTCATGAAACCATTTCTACTTAAAAAAGTGTTAATGATGATTTAAATACTAAGCTAGATGTAGCAAGTAAATCTAACTCTTGTGTAGAACATGTTATGATTTGCAATAGGTGCAAAGATTTTAATGTTGATGCTTGTAGTGAACACCTAGTTTGCATTTCTAAATTAAATGATGAAGTGGCTAATCTTAATGCCCAACTTAAGACTAGCAAGAGTGAATTTGACAAGCTAAAATTTGCAAGGGATGCCTACACGATTGGTAGACACCCCTCAATTAAGGATGGTCTTGGCTTCAAGAGGGAAGTCAAGAACTTAACAAGCCATAAGGCTTCCATCTCCGCCAAGGAGAAAGGGAAGGCCCCTATGGCTAGTAGTGCTCAAAAGAACCATGCCTTCATGTATCATGATAGGAGACATTCTAGAAATGGTTATAGAAGTTATGTTGCTTTTGATTCTCATGCCATGGTTGCTTCTAGTTCTTCTATTATGCATGATAGAAATTTAGCTAGGAGAAATGTTATTAATCACATGCCTAGAAGAAATGTTGTTCATGTTTCTAGGAAAATAATAAATGAACCTTCTACAATTTATCATGCTTGCAATGCTACATTTGCGATTTGTAGAAAGGATAGGAAAGTAATTGCTAGGAAACTAGGGGCAAAATGCAAGGGAGATAAAACTTGCATTTGGGTCCCTAAGGATATTGTCACTAACCTTGTAGGACCCAACAAGAGTTGGGTACCTAAGACCCAAGCCTAAATTTGCCTTGCAGGTTTATGCATCCGGGGGATCAAGCTGGATTATCGACAGCGGATGCACAAACCACATGACGGGGGAGAAGAAGATGTTCACCTCCTACGTCAAGAATAAAGATTCCCAAGATTCAATCATATTCGGTGACGGGAATCAAGGCAAGATTAAAGGCTTAGGCAAGATTGCAATCTCAAATGAGCACTCTATTTCTAATGTATTCTTAGTAGAGTCACTTGGATATAATTTGTTATCCGTAAGTCAATTATGTAATATGGGATATAATTGTCTATTCACAAATGTAGATGTGTCTGTCTTTAGAAGAAGTGATGGTTCATTAGCTTTTAAGGGTGTATTAGACGACAAACTCTATTTAGTTGATTTTGCAAAAGAGGAGGCCGGTCTAGATGCATGCTTAATTGCTAAGACTAGCATGGGCTGGCTGTGGCATCGCCGCTTAGCACATGTGGGGATGAATAACCTTCACAAGCTTCTAAAGGGAGAACACATGATAGGTCTAACTAATGTTACTTTCGAAAAAGATAGACCTTGTGCAGCGTGTCAAGCAGGGAAACAGGTGGGAAGCTCTCATCATGCCAAAAATGTGATGACAACATCAAGACCCCTGGAGTTACTTCATATGGACCTCTTCGGACCCGTCGCCTATCTAAGCATAGGAGGAAGTAAGTATGGTCTTGTTATAGTTGATGACTTTTCCCGCTTCACTTGAGTATTCTTTTTGCAGGATAAATCTGAAACCCAAGGGACCCTCAAGCGCTTCCTAAGGAGAGCTCAAAACGAATTTGAGCTCAAGGTGAAGAAGATAAGGAGCGACAATGGGTCCGAGTTCAAGAACCTTCAAGTGGAGGAGTATCTTGAGGAGGAAGGAATCAAGCACGAGTTCTCCGGTCCCTACACACCACAGCAAAATGGTGTGGTAGAGAGGAAGAACAGGACGCTTATAGACATGGCGAGGATGATGCTTGGAGAGTTCAAGACCCCCGAGTGCTTTTGGTCGGAAGCCGTGAACACGGCTTGCCACACCATCAACCGGGTCTACCTTCATCGCCTCCTCAAGAAGACTTCGTATGAGCTACTAACCGGTAACAAACCCAATGTTTCGTATTTCCGAGTTTTTGGGAGTAAATGCTACATTCTAGTGAAGAAGGGTAGGAATTCCAAATTTGCTCCCAAAGCCGTAGAAGGGTTTTTTGTTAGGTTATGACTCAAATACAAAGGCGTATAGGGTCTTCAACAAATCATCGGGTTTGGTTGAAGTCTCTAGCGACGTTGTATTTGATGAGACTAATGGCTCTCCAAGAGAGCAAGTTGTTGATCTTGATGATGTAGATGAAGAAGACATTCCAACGGCCGCAATACGCACCATGGCGATTGGAGATGTGCGGCCACAGGAACAAAATGATCAACCTTCTTCCTCAACAATGGTGCATCCCCCAACTCAAGATGATGAACAGGTTCATCAAGAGGAGGCGTATGATCAAGGGGGAGCACAAGATGATCATGTAATGGAGGAAGAAGCACAACCGGCACCTCCAACTCAAGTCCGAGCGATGATTCAAAGGGATCATCCCGTCGACCAGATTTTGGGTGACATTAGCAAGGGAGTAACTACTCGGTCTCGATTAGTTAATTTTTGTGAGCATTACTCCTCTGTCTTTTCCATTGAGCCTTTCAGGGTAGACGAGGCCTTGCTAGATCCAGACTAGGTGTTGGCCATGCAGGAGGAGCTCAATAACTTCAAGAGAAATGAAGTTTGGACACTGGTGCCTCGTCCCAAGCAAAATGTTGTGGGAACCAAGTGGGTGTTCCGCAACAAACAAGACGAGCACGGGGTGGTGACAAGGAACAAGGCACGACTTGTGGCAAAAGGTTATGCCCAAGTCGCAGGTTTGGACTTTGAGGAGACTTTTGCTCCTGTGGCTAGGCTAGAGTCCATTCGTATTTTGCTAGCATATGCCGCTCACCATTCTTTCAGGTTGTTCCAAATGGATGTGAAGAGCGCTTTCCTCAACGGGCCAATCAAAGAGGAGGTGTACGTGGAGCAACCCCCTGGCTTCGAGGATGAACGGTACCCCGACCACGTCTGTAAGCTCTCTAAGGCGCTCTATGGACTTAAGCAAGCCCCAAGAGCATGGTATGAATGCCTTAGAGACTTTTTAATTGCTAATGCTTTCAAGGTTGGGAAAGTCGATCCAACTCTTTTTACTAAGACATGTGATGGTGATCTTTTCGTGTGCCAAATTTATGTCGATGACATAATATTTGGTTCTACTAACCAAAAGTCTTGTGAAGAGTTTAGCAGGGTGATGACTCAAAAGTTTGAGATGTCAATGATGGGTGAGTTAAGCTATTTCCTTGGGTTCCAAGTGAGGCAACTCAAGGATGGGACCTTCATCTCCCAAACGAAGTACACGCAAGACTTGATCAAGCGGTTTGGGATGAAGGACGCCAAGCCCGCAAAGACTCCAATGGGAACCGACGGACACACCGACCACAACAAAGGAGGTAAGTCCATTGATCAAAAAGCATACCGGTCTATGATAGGGTCTTTACTTTATTTATGTGCTAGTAGACCGGATATTATGCTTAGCGTATGCATGTGTGCTAGATTTCAATCCGATCCAAGGGAGTGTCACTTAGTGGCTGTGAAGCGAGTTCTTAGATATTTAGTCGCTACGCCTTGCTTCGGGATCTGGTATCCAAAGGAGTCTACCTTTGACTTGATTGGATACTCAGACTCCGATTATGCTGGATGTAAGGTCGATAGGAAGAGTACATCAGGGACGTGCCAATTCTTAGGAAGGTCCCTGGTGTCGTGGAGTTCTAAGAAACAAACCTCCGTTGCCCTATCCACCGCTGAGGCCGAGTATGTTGCCGCAGGACAGTGTTGCGCACAACTACTTTGGATGAGGCAAACTCTCAGGGACTTTGGCTACAATCTGAGCAAAGTCCCACTCCTATGTGATAATGAGAGTGCTATCTGAATGGCGGATAATCCTGTTGAACACAGCCGCAAAAAGCACATAGACATCCGGCATCACTTTTTGAGAGACCACCAGCAAAAGGGGGATATCGAAGTATTTCATGTTAGCACCGAGAACCAGCTAGCCGATATCTTTACCAAGCCTCTAGATGAGAAGACCTTTTGCAGGCTGCGTAGTGAGCTAAATGTCCTAGATTCGCGGAACTTGGATTGATTTATAGCATACATGTGTTTATGCCTTTGATCCTGTTCCTTAATGCACTTTGTTGTTTATTTATGGTGCTCAAGTTGTACAAGCACTCCCCGGACCTCACAAGTCCTTTGCAAGTGATGCACACATTTAGGGGGAGATGTGCTACAACTTGACCCTTTGAGACTAGTTGTGTGCTTGAGTTTGCTTAATTTAGTCTCAAAGGAGGTTTGAAAGGGAAAAGGTGGACTTGGACCATGCAAGACTTCCACTGCACTCCGATGAAAGAGTAACTTATACCAAGTTCATCTTTGTACTCTTATTGCCTTTTTACTCTTAGTTGAAGATTTTGGTGAGGCAATGGGGTTAAAGGGCCAAAATTGATCCCGTTTTGGTGCTTGATGCCAAAGGGGGAGAAAATAAGGCCAAAGCAACAAATGGATCAGCTACCACTTGAGAATTTTGAAAATAGTAGAATAGAGCTTTTGATTTGTCAAAAATCTCTTATTGTCTCTTTTGTCAAAAGTTGGCCACTTGTGGGGAGAATGGTTGATTATGGGAAAAAGGGGGAGTTTTTGAAATCTTTGATCAATTTCTATTGGAACAACTCTCTTTATGTCTCAAACAAGTGTGTTTGACTTAGAGATAGGGAATTGAGTGTGATTTGCAAAAACAAACCAAGTGGTGGCAAAGAATGATCCATATATGCCAAAGTTGAATCAAAATAATCTTGAGTTCTTATTTGAATTGATTTTGCACTTGTTCTACTTGCTTTGTGTTGTGTTGGCATAAATCACCAAAAAGGGGGAGATTGAAAGGGAAATGTGCCCTTGGGCCAATTCTAAGTATTTTTTGGTGATTTAGTGTCCAACACGAGTGCCTAAGTGTTAAATGATGGATAAGGTGCAAATCAATACAAAGGTAAGATTCTAGACTTAGTACATTGGTTTTTGTGTACTAACATGTTTGTCTAAGTGTTAGAATCAGAGAAAATGCAATTGGAAAAGCGTGGCTCGAAGCAGCCAAGAGTCTGCTCAGTCTGGGTGCACCGGACTGTCCGGTGGTGCACCGGACAGCGCCAGGCTGGCATCCGTCAACTAGCTGCTCTCGGGACTTCGTCGGCGGCATACGGCTAAAATTCACCGGACTGTCCGGCGGTGCACCGGACTGTCCGGTGAGCCAACGGTCGGCCAGGCCAACGGTCGGCCGCGGAATCCGCGCGCGACGCGTGGCAAGTGCCAATGGTCGGATGGGGCACCGGACTGTCCGATGTGCACCGGACAGTGTCCGGTGCGCCAACGGCTCCAAGACTGCAACAGTCGGCTTCGCCAAATAAGGAAAGAGATCCGCACCGGACAGTGTCCGGTGGTGCACCGGACTGTCCGGTGCGCCAGGCGACAGAAGGCAAGATTTGCCTTCCTGGAATGCTCTCAACGGCTCCTAGCTGTCTTGGGGCTATAAAAGGGACCCCTAGGCGCATGGAGGAGAACACCAAGCATTCTCTAAGCATTCCTAAGCACCAAGACTTCGATTCCGCGCATTTGATTCTTTGTGATAGCAACTAGAGCTCCATTTGAGTCGTGAACTCGTCGGGTTGTGTTGGGAGCTCTTGTTGCGACTTGTGTGCGTGTTGGTACTCTGATTTCGTGTCTTGTGTGCGTTGCTCATCCCTCCCTTACTTCGTGCTTCTTTGTGAACTTCAAAGTGTAAGGGCGAGAGGCTTCAAGTTGTGGAGATTCCTCGCAAGCGGGATATAGTAAAGTGAAAGCAAAACATTGTGGTATTCAAGTGGGTCTTTGGACTGCTTGAAAGGGGTTGATTGCAACCCTCGTCCGTTGGGACGCCACAACGTGGAGTAGGCAAGTGTTGGACTTGGCCGAACCACGGGATAAACCACTGTGCCATCTTTGTGTTGATCTCTTTGTGGTTATCGTGTTGTGCAAGTTCTCCTCTCTAGCCACTTGGCATTCTTGTGCTAACTCGTAATCAAGTTTTGTGGCATTAAGTTTCAAGTTTTACAGGATCACCTATTCACCCCCCCTCTAGGTGCTCTCACCCACCCACTCGTGCATCCCTCGTCCCGCCGCGCCCCGCACTAACCCCGCCACTGACCAGCGGGCCCCGTTCCACCGGGCTCCCCTTGTCAGCCCGCCCCGCGCTTAAACCACTCGCCCGAGCCACTGGCCCGTAGGCCCCGTGTGTCGGCGTCGCGCCCCGCCTTGGGTCCACCTGTCAGGCGCCCCCGTCCTGCGCTCTCGCCCGTCGCTTCTAATCTCGACCGTTGGTTTGAGATCTAACGGCCGAGGGAGCCTGATACCCCTTCGTCGTGGGCAATTTGCTCAAAACCCCCTTGGTTTCCTGGAAATGCAACCCGCCGTCCCCAGATCTTACAGTCGTGCCCCTGGTTTCTTGCAGAGAGGACCCATGTTTGGTTCAAAAGGTTTTCGGGTTAGGTTGGTTCCGGGTCAGAATCTTCCTTAAAATGTGGGTTCAAGTGATTCCTCAAAAACAATCGAACCACTTCGACCCAGTTCCTCCCTACCCCGCCTGTCACCTGCGTTATCCTCACCCAACAGGACGACACCAGCGCATGGGTGTAGGGGTGCACCACTGTCGAGGTGTTCTTTGGTCATCGGACTCCACTGCCGGCCTACCCTTCGGCACGCTGCGCCCTCGACCGCGTCTGCTCCTTCTTGAGCCAGCCCAGCACTAGGTGAGAAGCATCGTAATACTTTTTAGGATCAAGATTTCTCCTCCTTTCTAGGATTAACCGCCGGCGAGACCTGAGACACATAATACTTTTGCTGGAGAGCTTGTCCATCGGTGATATCTGAGAGCCTTAATACTTTCTAGGATTAAGCAGCGCAATATCTTTGCTGACAATGGTCCAGTGGAGAGCTTGTCCATCGGTTCACGGTCGGCGAGATCTGAGAGGTCGATCTTGCCTTGATCTGCGCGTGTGGCCTTGGCCGGTAGGAGATCTGATGGGTGTTGTTGAAGAAGAAAGCTCAAAAGCTAGTCTCCCAAGGGGGAGAGGATGAGGGGAAATGGACGATGCTTCTTGTGGGAAGAACGATGGCTTTTCTTGGCGTAGGGTGGATGCAACTTTGTCGGGGACCATAATTAGGGGTACCCTCAAGACGCCTAATTCTCAGCTGGTAACCCCCATCAGCATAAAGCTGCAAAGGCCTGATGGGTACGATTAAGTCAGGGATCAGTCCACACGAGTGACTCGATCACGCTTCGCCCGAGCCTAGCCTCGGCCAAGGGCAGCCGACCTCGAGAGACTTCCGTCTCGCCCGAGGCCCCCCTTTTAACGGCGGACACACCTCCGGCTCGCCCGAGGCCTTGGCTTCGCTTAGAAGCAACCCTGACTAAATCGCCGCGCCGACTGACCAGGTTGCAGGAGCATTTAACGCAAAGGTGGCCTGACACCTTTATCCTGACACGCGCCCCCTGGCAGAGCCGAAGCGACCGCCGTCACTCCACCGCTCCATTGACCAATCTGACAGAAGGACAGCGCCGCCTGCGCTACTCCGACTGCAGTGCCACTCGACAGAGTGAGTCTGACAGGCAGTCAGGCCTTGCCAAAGGCGCCATAGGAAACTCCGCTCCGCCCGACCCCAGGGCTCGGACTCGGGCTAAGACCCGTAAGACGGCGAACTCCGCTCCGCCCGACCCCAGGGCTCGGACTCGGGCTAAGACCCGGAAGACGGCGAACTCCGCTCCGCCCGACCCCAGGGCTCGGACTCGGGCTAAGACCCAGAAGACGGCGAACTCCGCTCCGCCCGACCCCAGGGCTCGGACTCGGGCTCGGCCCCAGAAGACGACGAACTCCGCTTCACCCGACCCCAGGGCTCGGACTCCGCCCTGGCCTCGGCCGAACGATCTCCGCCTCGCCCGACCCGAGGGCTCGGGCTCGGCCTCGGCACAGAAGACAGACTCGACCCCGGCTTCGGAGGAACCCCCACGTCGCCCGACCTAAGGGCACGGGCCCGCCACGTCAACAGGGAGCGCCATCATCATCCTACCCCGAGCCGACTTGGGTCACGAAGAACAAGACCGGCGTCCCATCTGGCTAGCTCCACCAGATGGACAATGATGGTGCCCCACAAGCTCTGTGACGACGGCGGCTCTCAGCTCTCTTACGGAAGCAAGGCAACGTCAGCAAGGACTCGACCGCTCCTACAGCTATCCCTCCGCCAGGCTCCGTTGCTCCTCCGACAGCCACGACATCACGCCAGCCAGGTGCCAAGACCTCTCCGGCTGCCACATCGGCATGTACCTAGGGCGCTAGCTCTCTCTCTGCTAGACACGTAGCACTCTGCTACACCCCCCATTGTACACCTGGATCCTCTCCTTACGACTATAAAAGGAAGGACCAGGGCCTTCTTAGAGAAGGTTGGCCGTGCGGGGACGAGGACGAGACAGGCGCTCTCTTGGGGCCGCTCGCTTCCCTCACCCGCGTGGACGCTTGTAACCCCCCTACTGCAAGCGCACCCGACCTGGGCGCGGGACGAACACGAAGGCCGCGGGATCTCCACCTCTCTCACGCCCGTCTCCGGCCGCCTCGCCTCTCCCCCCTTCGCGCTCGCCCATGCGCTCGACCCATCTGGGCTGGGGCACGCAGCGCATTCACTCGTCGGCTCGGGGACCCCCCGGTCTCGAAACGCCGACAGTTGGCGCATCAGGTAGGGGCCTGCTGCGTGCTGACGAACAGCTTCCCGTCAAGCTCCAGATGGGCAGTCTTCAGCAACCTCTCCGGCCCGGGACGGTGCTCCGTTTCGGGAGTCTTGAGTTCATGTCCTTCGACGGCAGCTACGACATGATACTCCTTCCACCGCCGCGCGACAACGACAATGGTGGCCGACAACCCGCCCGCCGGCGGCGGAATCGGCGACATCTTCCCCGCGTGGCGGAAGAACAACATTCGAGCTCGCTCCGTCCTCTCCCCCGCCAACGGAGGAGGAGGCGGGGCAACCAAGGCCAAGCGGGAGGCCGCGCTTCGTCGGCTGTCGAGCGAATCGACGTCCCCAGCGCCCCGACGGAAGGCGCGTCGGGCGTCGACCTCGCGTTCGAGACGGAGGCAGGCGCCGTCCCCCCGCGACACGCTGATCCCGAGCAAGAAGACGACGCCAGCGCGCTCGCGGAAAGCCTGCAGGACGTCGCCCTCGTACCTGGGACGACGGTGCAACCAGTCCCCGATGTGACTACGTCGCTCCTCGTCGACCAAAAGGTACCGACTAACTCCCATCTTACGTCATTTCGACTCGGCCTCAACCCGCCAAGCGACCTCGCTTTGGCGGGCGCTCTCATTGAGGCGAGTGCAACCCCACTGGGGTTTCGTATGCGGTCGCCTTGGGACCGGTTGACGGACGTCTCAACCTACGGGCCCTCCGGGTCCGAGGAAGATGACGATCCCAGCATCTGTTGGGATTTCTCTGGACTTGGCAACCCCAGTGCCATGTGGGACTTCATGACCGCATGTGACTACTGCCTCTCCGACTGATCCGACGGAAGCCGCAGCCTTGACGACGAGGGCTGCGGCCCAAGCCGCGAATGTTTCCACATCGAGCTAGGGGATCCCTCCAAAGGCAACCATCTCGGCATGCCGGAGGACGGTGATCTTCCTAGGCCGGTGCCTCGCGCCGACATCCCGCGGGAGCTAGCTGTGGTCCCCGTTCCGGCGGGGGGTTACGACCCACAACTCGAGCAAGTCCGCGAGGCACAGGCCAGGCTCAACGAGGGAACAGGAGCGCTTGAGCCGATTCGTCGGGACGTCGGGCAGGCATGGGCGGGCCAACCCCCGGCCGGAGAAATACGTCACCTGCCCCAGGGTCTCCAGCACCGCGTCGCCAACGATGTCAGGGTCAGGCCACCGCCCGCATCCAGCGGGGTTGGTCAGAACCTGGCAGCCGCAGCGATGCTCCTCCGCGCGATGCCGGAGCCATCAACCACCGAGGGTCGGCGAATCTAGGGAGAGCTCAAGAATCTCCTGGAAGGCGCTGCGGCCCGACGGGCCGAGAGCACTGCCTCCCGAAGGCAGGGATACCCCTCGGAAACTCATGCCGCGACTTCCCGGTTCATGCGGGAAGCCTCGGTCTACACCGGGCGCACGCGCAACACCGCGCCTGCGGCCCCGGGCCACCCCGGCAACGAACACCATCGACGCGACCGTCGGGCCCACCTCGACGAAAGGGTGCGCCGAGGCTACCACCCCAGGCGTGGGGGACGCTACGACAGCGGGGAGGATCGGAGTCCCTCGCCCGAACCACCCGGTCCGCAGGCCTTCAGTCGGGCCATCCGACGGGCGCCGTTCCCGACCCGGTTCCGACCCCCGACTACTATCACGAAGTACTCGGGGGAAACGAGACCGGAACTGTGGCTCGCGGACTACCGCCTGGCCTGCCAACTGGGTGGAACGGACGACGACAACCTCATCATCCGTAACCTCCCCCTGTTCCTCTCCGACACTGCTCGCGCCTGGTTGGAACACCTGCCTCCGGGGCAGATCTCCAACTGGGACGACTTGGTCCAAGCCTTCGCCGGCAATTTCCAGGGCACATACGTGCGCCCCGAGAATTCCTGGGACCTTCGAAGCTGCCGGCAACAGCCGGGAGAGTCGCTCCGGGACTACATCCGGCGATTCTCGAAGCAGCGCACTGAGCTGCCCAACATCACTGACTCGGATGTCATCGGCGCGTTCCTCGCTGGCACCACTTGCCGCGACCTGGTGAGCAAGCTGGGTCGCAAGACCCCCACCAGGGCGAGCGAGCTGATGGACATCGCCACCAAGTTCGCCTCTGGCCAGGAGGCGGTTGAGGCTATCTTCCGAAAGGATAAGCAGCCCCAGGGCCGCCCATCGGAAGAGGCTCCCGAGGCGTCTACTCCGCGCGGCGCCAAGAAGAAAGGCAAGAAGAAGTCGCAATCGAAACGCGACGCCGCTGACGCGGACCTTGTCGCCGCCGCCGAGTACAAAAACCCTCGGAAGCCCCCCGGAGGTGCTAACCTCTTCGACAAGATGCTCAAGGAGCCGTGCCCCTACCATCAGGGGCTCGTCAAGCACACCCTCGAGGAGTGCATCATGCTTCGGCGTCACTTCCACAGGGCCGGGCCACCCGCCGAGGGTGGCAGGGCCCGCGACGACGACAAGAACGAAGATCACCAAGCAGGAGAGTTCCCCGAGGTCCGCGACTGCTTCATGATCTACGGAGGGCATGCGGCGAATGCCTCGGCTCGGCATCACAAGCAAGAGCGCCGGGAGGTCTGCTCGGTGAAGGTGGCGGCGCCAGTCTACCTAGACTGGTCCGACAAGCCCATCACCTTCGACCAGGCCGACCACCCCGACCGCGTGCCGAGCCCGGGGAAATACCCGCTCGTCGTCGACCCCGTCATCGGCAACGTCAGGCTCACCAAGGTCCTGATGGATGGGGGCAGCTGACTCAACATCATCTACGCCGAGACCCTCAAGCTCCTGCGCGTCGATCTGACCTCCGTCCGGGCGGGCGCTGCGCCCTTCCACGGGATCGTCCCTGGGAAGCGCGTCCAGCCCCTCGGGCGACTCGACCTCCCCGTCTGCTTCGGAACGCCCTCCAACTTCCGAAGGGAGACCTTGACGTTCGAGGTGGTCGGGTTCCGAGGAACCTACCACGCGGTACTGGGGAGGCCATGCTACGCGAAGTTCATGGCCGTCCCCAACTACACCTACTTGAAGCTCAAGATGCCGGGCCCCAACGGGGTCATCACCGTCGGCCCCACGTGCAAACACGCGTTCGAATGCGACGTGGAGTGCGTGGAGTACGCCGAGGCCCTCGCCGAGTCCGAGGCCCTCATCGCCGACCTGGAGAACCTCTCCAAGGAGGTGCCAGACGTGAAGCGTCACGCCGGCAACTTCGAGCCAGCGGAGACGGTTAAGGCCGTCCCTCTCGACCCCAACGGTGACACCTCCAAGCATATCCGGATTGGGTCCGGGCTCGACCCCAAATAGGAAGCAGTGCTCGTCGACTTTCTCCGCGCAAACGCCGACGTCTTTGCGTGGAGTCCCTCGGACATGCCCGGCATACCGAGGGATGTCGCCGAGCACTCGCTGGATATTCGGGCCGGAGCCCGACCCGTCAGGCAGCCTCTGCGCTGATTCGACGAGGAGAAGCGCAGAGTGATAGGCGAGGAGATCCACAAGCTAATGGCAGCAGGGTTCATCAAAGAGGTATTCCATCCCGAATGGCTTGCCAACCCTGTGCTTGTGAGGAAGAAAGGGGGGAAATGGCGGATGTGTGTAGACTACACTGGTCTCAACAAAGCATGTCCGAAGGTTCCCTACCCTCTGCCTCGCATCGATCAAATCGTGGATTCCACCGCTGGGTGCGAAACCCTGTCCTTCCTCGATGCCTACTCAGGGTAT
The DNA here is from genome assembly GCF_902167145.1 of Zea mays. Lineage (NCBI taxonomy): Eukaryota > Viridiplantae > Streptophyta > Magnoliopsida > Poales > Poaceae > Zea > Zea mays. Next base: position 223,308,694 of record NC_050099.1, on the reverse strand, counting down.
CACCAGATCCGGATGAAAGAGTCCGACCAGCTCGCGACTTCTTTCATCACACCGTTCGGCATGTACTGCTACGTCACCATGCCGTTCGGTTTGAGGAATGCGGGCGCGACGTACCAACGGTGCATGAACCATGTGTTCGGCGAACACATCGGTCGCACGGTCGAGGCCTACGTCGATGACATCGTAGTCAAGACAAGGAAGGCTTCCGACCTCCTCTCCGACCTTGAGGTGACATTCCGATGTCTCAAGGCGAAAGGAGTCAAGCTCAATCCTGAGAAGTGTGTCTTCGGGGTGCCCCGGGGCATGCTCCTGGGGTTCATCGTCTCCGAGCGAGGCATCGAAGCCAACCCGGAGAAGATCGCAGCCATCACCAGCATGGGACCCATCAAGGACTTAAAAGGCGTACAGAGGGTCATGGGATGCCTCGCGGCCCTGAGCCGCTTCATCTCACGCCTCGGCGAAAGAGGTCTGCCTCTGTACCGCCTCTTAAGAAAGACCGAGTGTTTCGCTTGGACCCCTGAGGCCGAGGAAGCCCTCGGGAACCTGAAGGCGCTCCTTACAAAGGCGCCTGTCTTGGTGCCCCAGCTGATGGAGAAGCCCTCTTGGTCTATGTCGCCGCCACCACTCAGGTGGTTAGCGCCGCGATTGTGATCGAGAGGCAAGAGGAAGGGCATGCACTGCCCATTCAGAGGCCAGTCTACTTCGTCAGCGAGGTACTGTCCGAGACCAAGATCCGCTACCCACAGGTTCAGAAGCTGCTGTATGTTGTGATCCTGACGAGACGGAAGTTACGACACTACTTCGAGTCTCATCCGGTAACTGTGGTGTCATCCTTCCCCCTGGGGGAGATCATCCAGTGCCGAGAGGCCTCGGGCAGGATCGCAAAGTGGGCAGTGGAAATCATGGGCGAAACGATCTCGTTCGCCCCTCGGAAGGCCATCAAGTCCCAGGTGTTGGCGGACTTCGTGGCCGAATGGGTCGACACCCAGCTGCCGACGGCTCCGATCCAACCGGAGCTCTGGACCATGTTTTTCGACGGGTCGCTAATGAAGACGGGAGCCGGCGCGGGCCTGCTCTTCGTCTCGCCCCTCGAAAAGCACCTGCGCTACGTGCTACGACTCCATTTTCCGGCGTCCAACAATGTGGCCGAGTACGAAGCTCTGGTCAACGGGTTGCGGATCGCCATCGAGCTAGGGGTCAGACGCCTCGACGCCCGCGGTGATTCGCAGCTCGTCATCGACCAAGTCATGAAGAACTCCCACTGCCGCGACCCGAAGATGGAGGCCTACTGCGATGAGGTTCGGCGCCTGGAAGACAAGTTCTTCGGGCTCGAGCTCAACCACATCGCTCGGCGCTACAACGAGACTGCAGACGAGCTAGCTAAAATAGCCTCGGGGCGAACGACGGTCCCCCCGGACGTCTTCTCCCGGGATCTGCATCAACCCTCCGTCAAGATCGACGACGCGCCCGAGCCCGAGGCACCCTCGGCTCAGCCCGAGGCGCCCTCGGCTCGGCCCGAGGCACCCTCGGCCCCCGAGGTCGAGGTACTGAACGTCGAGGAGGAGCAGAGCGGGGCCACGCCTGATCGAAATTGGCAGGCCCCGTACCTGTGATATCTCCGTCAGGGAGAGCTACCCCTCAACCAAGCCGAGGCTCGGCGGGTAGCACGACGCGCCAAGTCATTCGTCTTGCTGGGCGACGAGGAGGAGCTCTACCACCGGAGCCCCTCGGGCATCCTCCAGCGATGCATCTCCATCGCCGAAGGTCAGGAACTCCTGCAAGAAATACACTCGGGGGCTTGCGGCCATCATGCAGCGCCTCGAGCCCTTGTCGGGAATGCCTTCCGGCAAGGCTTTTACTGGCCAACGGCGGTGGCTGACGCCACTAGAATTGTCCGCACCTGCGAAGGGTGCCAATTCTATGCGAAGCAGACCCACCTACCCGCTCAGGCTCTGCAGACGATACCCATCACCTGGCCCTTCGCTGTATGGGGTCTGGACCTCGTCGGTCCCTTGCAGAAGGCGCCCGGGGGCTACACGAACCTGCTGGTCGCCATCGACAAATTCTCCAAGTGGATCGAGGTCCGACCCCTGAACAGCATCAGGTCCGAGCAGGCGGTGGCGTTCTTCACCAACATCATCCATCGCTTCGGGGTCCCAAACTCCATCATCACCGACAACGGTACCCAGTTCACTGGCAAAAAATTCTTGGATTTTTGCGAGGATCACCACATCCGGGTGGACTGGGCCGCCGTGGCTCATCCCATGTCGAATGGGCAAGTAGAGCGTGCCAACGACATGATTCTACAAGGGCTCAAGCCTCGGATCTACAACAGCCTCAACAAGTTCGGCAAGCGATGGATGAAGGAACTCCCCTCGGTGGTCTGGAGCCTAAGGACGACGCCGAGTCGTGCCACGGGTTTCACGTCGTTTTTTCTGGTCTACGGGGCCGAAGCTATCTTGCCCACTGACCTGGAATACGGCTCCCCGAGGACGAGGGCCTACACCGATCAAAGCAACCAAGCTAGCCGAGAAGAATCGCTGGACCAGCTGGAGGAGGCTCGGGACAGGGCCTTACTACACTCGGCGTGGTACCAGCAGTCCCTGCGACGCTACCACGCCCGAGGGGTCCGGCCCCGAGACTTCCAGGTTGGCGACCTGGTGCTTCGACTGCGGCAAGACGCCCGGGGAAGGCACAAACTCACGCCCCCCTGGGAGGGGCCATTCGTCATCGCCAAAGTTCTGAAGCCCGGAACATACAAGCTGGCCAACAATCAAGGCGAGATCTACGGCAACGCTTGGAACATCAAACAGCTACGTCGCTTCTACCCTTAAGATGTTTTCAAGTTGTTCATATACCTCGCACCCACGCAAAGTTTAGTCATCAAGGAAGGGTCGGCCTTGCCTCGGCAAAGCCCGACCCTCCCTCGGGGGCTAAAAGGGGGGAGACCCCCTCTGCGTCAAAATTTTCCTCGAAAAAGGATCTCTTTTTAGCAGAATTTCTTTCGTGCTTTTTGACTACTTCGAAAAGGCCGACCGAGCCGAGGGACTCCTACGCCTCCGGGATACGGATACCTCACTCATCACCTTCCGCGAGAAGCAACTCTCGCCCACACAAACATCCCTGTTACCGACGGAAAGTCCAGATGCTCGAAATAAGAGGAAAAGGAGACGCGGCTTTACAACGAAGCGAGGGTGTGTTTTCTGGCCTCGGCGGCCGCAGAAGGCACACGCTACAAGGCAATCTGATCCTGCAGGCTCGGGTCTTCACGCTGAAGGGGGTTGTAGCACCCTCGGCACCGACGACGCCTTCAGCAAGGTCCGACCCAGCCTCGGACGGCGACGCGGCCCAGGGACTCCTCCGGGAATCCGGCCCGAGCAGGCGGCTCGGCCAGTTACCCCTGGGGCCTCGGCCAAGCATCTTCCAAGGGCGCCAGCCCGACCCGAGGCCTCGGGTCATCGACTCCGACGTCAAGCCCCGCTGATGGGCAACCCGGCTAGGCTCCGGCCAACCAGGTTCCCACTTTCGAGCCAACTCCGCCTCTGTTCGTACTGATATCGCTACCCCTGGCCTCGGCTCATCGAAGAGCGGCCAAGGGGTCCCTTTAACTAAGCTAGAGGAGCCTCAGACAACAAGGCCGATCGAGCCGAGGGATTCCTACGCCTCCGGGATACGGATACCTCACTCGTCACCTTGACACGGGGCGACTCATGCTTGGTGAAGCGGTTCAGATAATCAACAGGCGAGACTTAGTGCTCGAAAATGAGGAAAAAACACGGCTCCGTGCCGAAATTACATACATGTTCAGGCCTCAACAGCCACAATGAACAAAAAACACTGGCATTCGAAGTGCCATTACAAACGGAACTCCGGTTCCCCCTCCGCAGGTACGAACAACCCCCCTCCGATGGGGAAGGCCTGCGGAGCAACAGAAGACTAACGAGCGGCTCGCCGCCGCCCGCTCTGACTACGACAACGACCCCCGCACCGGATGGCCGAACCACAGCAGTGCAGGCCTCAGGGTGGGCGCTGCTGCAATCTTGCCCTCGCCCACGCCGACGATCGAGGGGCGAGGACAAGTACGAAGAACCGGAGGCCCGGGGCGCGGATGGCGGCAGTGATCCCGTCGGCGACGGGGACTTCTCGAGCCGCCTCCGCCTCGGCGCTGATGGCGCGGGCCGCCGGCCCCTCGGCAGATCCCCACTCAAATCCTCCCAGACGAGTGGGGCGCCGGCCTCTGCCGGAGGGCGCCATCCCGGTGCAAAAGCAGGGCCACCCCAGAACACGAACGCCGCCCTAGCAGCGCGCGGCGTCGTGGGTGGTCCTCCCGTGCTCACGGCGCGGCAGCCGCCCCTCGGCAGGAGGGGCCACCGGGAGCCAAGCCGACGACTCCGACACGCTGGAGGTGATGACGCCCGCCGTCGATCAGCCCCACGTTGTCCAAGTCCGCGCCGCCCGCAGGGCCAGTGAGCGCCTCCTCCCTCGAACGCTGCGGGAGAGGGTGACCCGCAGACCCGCGCGGGAGGTAGAGCGCCGGCTCAGCCTGGACCCCACCCCAGCGAGGATGATGAACATCCTTGAAGCTGAGGGTGGGACCAAGATCGCAGCCCGGCTTGCTCTTCCCCACCCAGAAACTGGTGGTCACCATCTTGGGTGACCACCAGCGTGGGGGTGCAGCTGGGCCGGCTGATGAAAATCCTTGAAGCCGAACGATGGCTGAAAGGTACCAACTCCCACGGAGTTGCGTTCCTCCGACGAGGAGGCAGAAAGACGGCGGGTACTCCCCATCCGGGGGCTTGGAAGATGGGAAGACGCAACGCATAAGGGAGAGAGAAGACATGGTTGCCTTCCGAAAGGGGTCGCCCTCCTCTTAAAGGCGACTCTCCCTACGTGCGCCCCCAAACGCCACGGGCCGAGTCTTCTCCAACACGCTCCAAGGCCCTCCCCTACGGCACGGGGGCTGGGTCCCGCATGTCATGCAAACCAGCTCAGAAGCAGAAGAAGCCAAACCGCCGCGCGCGGCGCACACAACCGCCCAGCGGTTACAAGCGATTCCCCACTTTCGCCCAGACCAACGGGCGGGAGGGGCGGGCAGCCATGCAGGCGGCATGCAACCACGCCAGGTGGACGCACTTCTCCGACTTCTGACGCGCCGGCTTGGAGGCCCAGGCCCACGCGTCGCGCAACCAGCGCGCCAGTTGCTGCATGCAAGCAACCACACCGCCACTTGTGCCACCGTCGCACCTCTTCGGTTGCAGAGCCTATGCTGCGACTCGAGGCGACCCAGCGCACGACCCAGCAGCGCCAGCCTGGCGCGATGGTCAAAGCGGCCGAAAGTGGGCCGGCAGTAATGGCGGTGGCAGGCGGGCAGGCGCAGCAGTCACGTCACCAGCCAGGCTCACGTCCCATCCTGGGACAGCAAGAGGGCCTCCTCCCACGGCGTGAAGACGGAGCACCCGTGATCCGTTCCTCGAACGGCTCGCGCACGCGTAACGGCCGCCCCGCCAACCACTCGCCCCGTCGCATTAACTCCGCGGCGGGACAGGCGGCGCCTCTGGCGGGAGAAGCGGATGACGCTTCGCCTTCGCCGTAATAACCGCGTCAAAAAAGGTACGCCACGTCGTTCGATTTCGTATCCTTTTCCTTTTTCCTCTTTCTCTATCTCTTGCAACAGGGACCGGGAAAGGGGGATACCCCGGAAGGGATCCTTCTCTGTGAAGGAACCGGGCTCCGAGCCCCCCCTACTGATCAGAGGTTCGAAGGCTGGCCCTCCGAGGGGTTCAACAGTCGCCTCAGATCGCGTGGGCCCGACACCCACTACTGGTCAGGGGTTCGAAGGCCAGCCCCCCGAAGGGCCCCATGGCCGCCTCAGGCTACTCGGGCTCCGCGCCCATTACTGATCAGGGGTTCGAAGGCTGGCCCCCGAAGGGTTCACAGTCGCCTCAGACGCCGAGCGAGGGATGACCAGGGGTACGTTCGATACATAACCGAGGCTCGGGCTGCGCTCCCGAGGTACCCTAGGACATTTCCGAGACCAGCGGGAACGATCTTGTAACGGAATCCCATCGGAGGGAGGCATCGAGCCCTCGGACCCCGTCGCCAGGGGACCGGGTCCGACAAATCACCCGCAGGTACTTTTGGGCGTGCCTCTGGGCCCCTAGCCGACCCCCAACGAACGGGGCACGGACGTCCACTCGGATTACCCGCTTGCAGCTCACCGGAGACACCATGTTCGGTGCCCATCGAGGGTAACATGGCGCTCTCCCCCCTCCTTGCGGAAAGGCGACGTAGGGGCGTATGTAAAAAAGCCGAGTCTGTCCCTGATCGTCCTCTCGCCCTGTGCGGAGGCTCGGGGGCTGCTCTCGCAAACCCGGCTCCGGCCAAACCGTTGATAGCGTCAACATACCAGCCCGAGAGCTTGGGCCCCGACCGTGCACCCGGGCTATGGCCAGTTCGCATGAGGGAACGACCAGACCAGCCGAAGCATTACGCAAGGCATTAAGACCTCGAAGGAGTGTAACCACTCCTCCGAGGCCTCGGGGGCTACACCCAGCGGGTGCGCTCGCGCGCACCCACCGGAACAAAGTGCAACCGAGAAAGGCTGGTCCCCTTGCAAAAAAGTGCGACGAAAGCCTCCAAGCGAGTGCTAACACTCCCTTCGAGGCTCGGGGGCTACTGTCGGGGACCATAATTAGGGGTACCCTCAAGACGCCTAATTCTCAGCTGGTAACCCCCATCAGCATAAAGCTGCAAAGGCCTGATGGGTACGATTAAGTCAGGGATCAGTCCACACGAGTGACTCGATCACGCTTCGCCCGAGCCTAGCCTCGGCCAAGGGCAGCCGACCTCGAGAGACTTCCGTCTCGCCCGAGGCCCCCCTTTTAACGGCGGACACACCTCCGGCTCGCCCGAGGCCTTGGCTTCGCTTAGAAGCAACCCTGACTAAATCGCCGCGCCGACTGACCAGGTTGCAGGAGCATTTAACGCAAAGGTGGCCTGACACCTTTATCCTGACACGCGCCCCCCCGGCAGAGCCGAAGTGACCGCCGTCACTCCACCGCTCCATTGACCAATCTGACAGAAGGACAGCGCCGCCTGCGCCACTCCGACTGCAGTGCCACTCGACAGAGTGAGTCTGACAGGCAGTCAGGCCTTGCCAAAGGCGCCATAGGAAACTCCGCTCCGCCCGACCCTAGGGCTCGGACTCGGGCTAAGACCCGGAAGACGGCGAACTCCGCTCCGCCCGACCCCAGGGCTCGGACTCGGGCTAAGACCCGGAAGACGGCGAACTCCGCTCCGCCCGACCCCAGGGCTCGGACTCGGGCTCGGCCCCAGAAGACGACGAACTCTGCTTCACCCGACCCCAGGGCTCGGACTCCGCCCTGGCCTCGGCCGAACGATCTCCGCCTCGCCCGACCCGAGGGCTCGGGCTCGGCCTCGGCACAGAAGACAGACTCGACCCCGGCTTCGGAGGAACCCCCACGTCGCCCGACCTAAGGGCACGGGCCCGCCACGTCAACAGGGAGCGCCATCATCATCCTACACCGAGCCGACTCGGGTCACGAAGAACAAGACCGGCGTCCCATCTAGCTAGCTCCACCAGATGGACAATGATGGCGCCCCACAAGCTCTGTGACGACGGCGGCTCTCAGCTCTCTTACGGAAGCAAGACAACGTCAGCAAGGACTCGACCGCTCCTACAGCTGTCCCTCCGCCAGGCTCCGTTGCTCCTCCGACAGCCACGACATCACGCCAGCCAGGTGCCAAGACCTCTCCGGCTGCCACATCGGCATGTACCTAGGGCGCTAGCTCTCTCTCCGCTAGACACGTAGCACTCTGCTACACCCCCCATTGTACACCTGGATCCTCTCCTTACGACTATAAAAGGAAGGACCAGGGCCTTCTTAGAGAAGGTTGGCCGCGCGGGGATGAGGACGAGACAGGCGCTCTCTTGGGGCCGCTCGCTTCCCTCACCCGCGTGGACGCTTGTAACCCCCCTACTGCAAGCGCACCCGACCTGGGCGCGGGACGAACACGAAGGCCGCAGGATCTCCACCTCTCTCACGCCCGTCTCCGGCCGCCTCGCCTCTCCCCCCTTCACGCTCGCCCACGCGCTCGACCCATCTGGGCTGGGGCACGCAGCGCATTCACTCGTCGGCTCGGGGACCCCTCGGTCTCGAAACGCCGACAAACTTGCTAGCAGACTTTCCTCTATCTGCTACTTGCTTTATTCAGCAAGGAAAGCGAAGAGGAGCTAGACCGAACGAGCATGACATGTACACCCATTTCCTGCCTCATCTCGGTGCTTTATTTATTGGCTGCTGCTAATCACCCCCTCCATGAGGGCTTTGTTTATTAGCTGGTGCTAATTATCCCTAATTAAATGATGCATGTGTGCTAATAATATCTGAGAAAATCGTCGCAACCACCAAAGGAAAGGTGACCATTCTAAACAAGTTCCATCAACTATAAGCAAGGCCTTGGAAACTATAGTCATAGAAGTAGAAAATAACTATATATGATATATGTTGTCCATTTGGGATCAGAAGATTATATAGATAAAGTTTTCACTATTGTTATTATTGTATCTGTAGACTAGAGCAATTGGCATTACTTTGTGTACTAGTAATTTCTATATCCAAATGCAACGATCAATTTAGCTACAAAAAGTTTTTTGGTTCAGTGCGACTAGAAAACCCAAAAGGTTATAGTAATTTCTATAGCCTAATACTTTTTTGTTTTTAAAAAAGAGTACATCACATCTGAGCATAATATTTTTGTTGTTTTGACAGGTGATAAAGGGGCAGATCCGCGAGTCTACTACCAGATCTAGGATGCAAGCAACTCCTTGTAAGGTATAATACAAAAACTAAATATATAGAACTCTATGATCCGTGGCTCTGCAATTGAAATTGTTGCTCTTTGGATTGTGTCTAAGACCAAATGTTTCTTTCATTCATATATTGTAGATGGATAAGAGGATCAAGATTGTTATTTGTGTTGCTGTTGCATATATGTTGTTGTCAATGATGGCTGTGATTATTCAATCTAGAAAACAAAAACGGTGTGGAAGGACGGTGGGTATTACCTATGGGCCTATGGAGCAAAGGGATAGGATGAGATTATAGTATCTAAATAACAAAATTTGGAAGGATGACACAACTTGCTTGAACATGCTAAGACTTAATAGAGCTAAGTTCTTTCGGTTTTGCAATCTTTTTAGAGAGTGTGGTTTTTAAAGGATACATGTCACTTGTGCGTTGAGCAACAAGTGGGTATGTTTCTAAATATAGTGGGACATAACCTTAGGAATAGGTTAGTTGGAACTAATTTTGATAGATCCGGAGAAACAGTTAGTCGCTATTTCAACAAAGTACTCCATGCTATTGGTGAGCTGCGAGGGGAACTAATTAGGCCCCCATATTTGGACACTCCAAGCAAAATAGCAGGGAACAACAGATGGGATCCTTACTTTAAGGTGTGAGGCTTATCCCTAATTTCTTTAGTTTGTACTAATTTAATCTTGTGTGGTGCCTAATCATCTTTAGTTTCAACTTTAGGCACTCATCCCTACATGTCACAGTAGAGAGGGCATTTGGGGCACTAAAGAGGAGATTCAAAATTCTTGATGATGCTACTCCATTCTTCCCTTTTGCAACACAAGTTGATATTGTTTGTGCTTGCTGCATTATTCACAATTGGGTCATACAAGATGGGCATGACGAGTTCTTTACAGAGGAGAGTAACTATCCAAGCTACAACCATGCTACCAAAAGAATTAGGCAAGCAAATGAGCATGATGCTATGGTTACTTTTAGGCAATGTTGGGGCGAAGGCAAAGACGCCACCCTTCGCTCGAGGCCTTCGCTGCGGCCGCTGGTCTGACAGAGACAAAACGAGCAGGGACACCCTTCGCTCTATTCGGCACCAGACGAAGGCCTGCGACGGCGTCATCCCACAGTGACGCCTCGCCCAGCTCAGAGGCCCACGTGCAATCCGGCCCATTGTAACGGGCCCTGCGTGGCCGCCGCGTGTTACGGGCCTAATTTGTAAAGGCATCCCTGTAATTACAGTCTGTAACCCTGCTTTATGGGAATATTCTGGGGATAACCTAGGTAGCTGAGGGCACATGCGTCCTTAGCACAAGGCGCTGGGCGCTCAGGTACCTATAAATACCCCCGCACAGTGCCCGTGAGAGGCCAGATTAACAGAGCTATTGCCTTCTAGCACGTAACCCTGTTAACGTCACTGTTCACCCTTGTTGGCCTCCCTTGCGATTAAGAGCAAGTGCCAACATTTGGCGCCCACCGTTCGTGCTACGAGAAAACCACCCGCGATGGCACCCAAGAGAGCTAACCCGAAGGCTGACGAGGCTGCGAAGGCAGCACTGCTAGCCGCAAGAAAGGGCAAGGCCCTCGCCCTCACCCAATCCACCCACCAAGAGGCCACTGAAGACGACACCCTCCGCACCTGCGGCCCTGAAGGACAATCACAGCCACCCCCAGGCTTCGCCCCGCTGGAGGGCGCGGACCTCACCGAGGACGGTGAAGTCCTCGGCGTCTCAGCGGAAGAACATCTACAACTGCGCGCCCTGCGCCTCAAGAACCACAATCTCCAGAGGCAGAAAGAGATACTGGAGGCCAAGCGCCAGCGCGTGTCCGCACTAGCCAAAGTGCGGCAAATGATACGTGACGAAGAGCAAAAGGCCCAGGACCTCGAACGGGAGATTGCGCTGATGCAGCGCGATGGCCACCTCGGCCTGCAGCATGAGCCACCCCTCCAACAGCGCGCACAACTGGAAAACACGCGCGAAGGCCACCTCGGCCTGCAGCATGAACCACCCCTGCAACAGCGCGCACAACCGGAAGGCCCGCGTTTCCCCCAGCGCGACCACACCTTCCCGCACGCCGCGCCATTCCAAGGGGTCAACTACCTCGACGAGCGAAGTCCCCTGGCGCCACACCTGCAAGTGAAGCCTTGGCCAACTAACTTCCGGGCAGGGGCATATCCCAAGTACAACGGCAGCACCGACCCAGCACAATATATAATGAGTTATCAGGTAGCCGTTGCTTCTGCCGGAGGGGACGACGCCACAATGGCGAAGTCTTTCATCATCGCCCTGGAGGGCCCAGCTCTCACCTGGTTCACCAGGTTGCCTCCGCTGTCCATTGATTCCTGGAGAAGCCTCCGGGATAAGTTCCTACTCAACTTCCAAGGGTACCGCCCAGACACCGACGCCTTGGCCGAGCTCTCGCTTTGCAAGCAGCTGGAAAAGGAGACTCTACGGGAGTATTACCACAATTTTTTAACACTCAAGTCACAGCTGCCCTCAGTCGATGATCAGATCGCTATCTACTACGCTATCAGTGGCCTTCGTGCCGGCGTCCTCTACAGCCACTGTATCAGAGATCCGCCCAAGAACCTCCAGGAGCTATATCAGCTCTTTGAAAAATATGCCAAATCCGAAGAGCTCCACCAGCGCAAGGTTGAGTCGCAGCGGAAACCCAAAGATGCTCCACAGTCCAGCCGCACGTGGACGAGGACTCCGCAGCCAGACTCCGGTCGAGACGGCCGCAATCAGCAGCAAGTGCACAACATCGCCAACCAGCACCCCGCTGCTGACCCCCCTCGTCGCCAGGAATATCCCCCCCAGGGCCGAGGAAATGGAACTCGTGGTAGGGGTCGAGGGCGTGCGCAGCCGCCGCGCCGATTTTACTGCCTCTTCCATGGCGAAGACTGCGCCCACCAAACCAGAGACTGCCCCGAAACGAAGGCCACCAGAGACAGAATGGCACAGGCGCAGCCAGCCGACAACCCCAGAGTTGTCGCACACACTTACCAGCAACCCCCTCCACCATATATCCACGCCCCCGCCCCGCATCCACCGCACCACGCTTACCAACACCATCAGGAAGTACAAATCGTACCTCCCCCACCCCCACCACCACACCAGCAACAACAAAACATCCCCCACGCCCCAAAGCAGGAAGACTTCGCTGATCAACCATATCGCGGAGTCATTCACATGATAACTGGGGGGTCCAGCACTGACTTCAACACCAAGCGGCAGAAGCGGGACCACTACCGCAGCATCAACCATGTCGCCGTCAATGGCCCAGTCGTGCAGACAAAGTGGTCCCACATACCGCTAACCTTCGATGCACGAGACGTCGACCTGCGCAGCGCCCCCCACATCGATGCTATGGTTATCAATTGCAGCGTGGCAGGCTGGGACCTACACAAAGTCCTAGTCGACAATGGCAGTCAGGCGGACATCATCTTCCTCCACGCCTTCGACCGCATGGGTATAAGCCACAGCCTGCTCAAGCCTTCGGACAACCCGTTGTATGGCTTCGGCGGCAAGGGCACCTTTCCCGTCGGCAAAATAGAGTTGCCCCTCTCCTTCGGTGTAGCACCCAATGCCCGAAGTGAGCAAGTGACTTTCGATATCGTGGATATGGTATATCCATACAACGCCATCATGGGTCGGGGCTCCATCAATAAGTTCGAAGCCGTCATTCATGGACTGTACCTATGTATGAAGATATCAGGTCCGTTAGGCGTCATTACGGTCTACGGCAACCAACAGACGGCGCGCAACATAGAGCGGGACTTCGTGCCCGGTCAGAGAAACGTGCATTGCCTCACGGCCCAGCGCGAGGTCCCCGCGCCCGCCAGCCCAACCGATAAACAGCACGACAAGGCCCAGCTGCAGAGCCAAGACGGGACCAAGACTGTCCCCCTCGATCAAGCCACGCCCAAGCAGACAGTCACTATCAGCGAAGACCTCACCTCGCATGAAGAAGAGAAACTCCTCTGCTGCCTGTCCAAGAATAAAAATGTCTTCGCCTGGTCCGCCCTCAACCTGGTCGGAGTCAGCCGATCCATAATTGAGCACAGCTTGGGAATTGACCCTTCGGTGCAACCCAAAAAGCAGAGGCTTCGCAAAATGTCCGACGAAAAGACAGAGGCCGCCAAGGCGGAGGTGCACCGTCTCCTGGAGGCAAAATTCATCGAGCCAGTGGCTTACCCCACGTGGCTCTCCAATGTTGTAATGGTGCAGAAAAAAAGCGAGAAGTGGCGAATGTGCATAGACTTCACCAGTCTCAACAAGGCCTGCCCAAAGGACAATTTCCCGTTGCCGCGGATCGACAAAATAGTCGATAGCGCGGCCGGATGCGAGGTCATGTCTCTCCTCGACTGCTTCTCCGGTTACCACCAGATATACATGAAGGAGGAAGACAAGGCTAGCACCAGCTTCATAACACCCTTCGGCACATATTGCTTCATCAGAATGCCGGAGGGACTCAAGAACGCCGGGTCCACCTTCTCCAGACTCACCAAAACAGTGCTCGAAGGGCAAGTTGGCAGAAATATATTTACATATGTGGACGACATCGTCGTCGCCAGCAAGAGCAAGGAGGACCATCTCGCCGACCTCGCCGAGACATTCGCGAACATGCGAGACGCACGACTCCGCCTAAACCCGGAAAAGTGCGTCTTCGGCGTTCGCCAAGGCAAAATATTGGGCTACCTGGTATCACACCGCGGCATCGAGGCCAACCCAACCAAGATCCAGGCCATCGTAAACATGACGCCTCCGCAGTCCGCCAGGGACGTACAGCGCCTGACAGGCAGATTGGCCGCTCTCAACAGATTCATCTCCAGGTCCGCTGAGCGAAGTCTCCCCTTCCTCAAAACACTCCACGGTGCAAAAGACTTCGCCTGGGGACCGGAGCAGGCAGCGGCCTTCGCCTCACTAAAACAGTACCTGTCGGAGTTGGCCGTCCTCACAAGCCCCGACTCCTCGCTCCCCCTATTGCTCTACGTCGAGGCTTCGCCGCATGCGGTCAGCGCGGCACTAGTGCAGGAGCAGACAGTTGAGGGCGTGGTCAGGCAGTGCCCTATTTACTATGTCTCCGAAGTACTGACACCGTCCAAGTGCAACATGACAGAGCTGGAGAAGATTGCCTACGCAGTCGTTATGTCTTCGCGCAAACTGCGCCACTACTTCGAAGCATTCAAGGTCCGAGTCACCTCAGACAGGGGACTCGGCGAATTGTTCAGAAACCCGGAGGCATCGGTGAGGATTGCCAAGTGGGCAGCCGAACTATCCGGCTACCACATCAGCTTCGAGCCCAGGACAGCCATCAAGTCACAAGTCCTGGCAGACTTCGTCGTCGACTGGACTGGGCCAATAACACAGCCAGACCCGTCCGCAGAAAAGGTTTGGACGGTCCATTGCGACGGCGCATGGTGCCATGCGGGGGCAGGCGCTGCTGCAGTCATCACCTCACCAGCCGGGGTCAAGCACAGATATGCAGCACGCCTCAGCTTCGCTCTAGAATCCGACAGATGCACTAATAATATAGCAGAATATGAAGCAGTCATCCTCGGCCTCCGCAAGCTAAGGGCCCTCGGAGTCACCACCTGCATCATCAAAACAGACTCCAAGGTAGTTGCCGGCCAGGTCGAGAAAGATTATGCAGCAAAGGACCCCGCACTTATGCAATACCTCGCGGCCATCCGAAGTCTCGAGAGACAATTCAAGGGATTCACCCTGTAGCATGTGGATCGGGCCAAGAATGAAGAGGCCGACGCATTGGCCAAGGCCGCCGCTAAGGGCGAGTCCTTGCCCTCCGACGTGTTCTTTCACATCATCGGCACGCCAGCCGTCCGGAGTCCCGAAGGGCTCCAAATAACTAATGACAGCGAGGGCCACCGCATAGTCAACCTAATCATGATCGAAGACTGGCGGGCACCAATAACCCTGTTCCTACAGGGGTACTATCATCCAACTGACATCAGCGAGGCCAAGCGCCTCAGACATCGAAGCCGGGACTTCGCACTGATTGAAGGCCAACTCTACAAGAAAGGGGTCAGTCAGCCAATGCTCAAGTGCGTCACCGAAACCGAAAGCATCCAGATCCTACGCGAAGTCCACAGTGGCACGTGCGGCTCACACGCAGGGCCAAGGGCCCTAGCTGCTAAGGTGATCCGCCAAGGCTTCTACTGGCCCGCAATGATCTGCACCGCAAATCGGGTCACAAGGTCCTGCGAAGCCTGCCATAAGTTTTCTCCTCGGTCAGGCAGCCCCTCGCAGTATACAAAGCTGATCGCCCACACATGGCCTCTCTAGCGCTGGGGCCTGGACATTGTCGGGCCCCTGCCCACCGCTCAGGGGAACCTTAAGTTCGCCTTCGTCGCTGTCGAGTACTTCACCAAATGGATCGAGGCAAGAGCTGTTTCCACAATAACATCAAAGACTGCCCAAAAATTCTTCTGGCAAAACATTGTTTGCCGCTTCGGAGTACCATCCGAACTAACAGTTGACAACGGCAAGCAGTTTGACAGCCAAGACTTCAAGGATTTTTGTTTCTCCATCGGCACCAAGCTTGCCTTCGCTTCAGTTTATCACCCGCAGTCCAACGGAGTTGTGGAGCGCGCCAATGGAAAAATCTTCACAGTCGTAAAAAAGATGCTCCTCGACGAAAAGAAGGGCAGATGGACCGAATTATTACCCGAAGCGGTCTGGGCACTAAACACGACTGAGTGCAGGGCGACCGGGTTCACTCCTTTCCGCCTTCTATACGGATCGGAGGCCATGACCCCACAAGAAATAAAACATGGGTCCCCACGAACGGCTCCATCAGCCGTCCCCGACGTGGACGAGCCAACTTCAAAGGATCTCATCGACGGAGACCGAGTCTTCGCCTTACAGGCACTAAACAAATACCAAGCCCAGACAAAAGCATGGCGCGACCACTCAGTCATCCCGAGGGAGTTCAGCGAAGGAGACCTCGTACTCGTCCGAACAGCTCGGACAGAGTCCAGGGGCAAGCTAGAGCCCAAGTGGGAGGGCCCCTTCATTGTCAAGACGAAAGCTTCCCCCAGCGCTTACAGGCTCGCGACGCCAAACGGCGAAGACCTGGAGCACTCCTGGAATATTGACAACCTCCGCAAATTTTTTGTTTGACTCATCAGGGCCGATTCGCCCTTGTAATTCGTAAAAACAATTTTATTCTGGCCCGCACTCTTTTCCTCCCGGGGGGTGAGGTTTTTAACGAGGCGGAGCCATGTAATATACAAGTGAAAAATCCCCCGCAAAAACATGCGTCGAAAAAAGACTGCGACGACGGTCTTCGACATTGGACCAACACGAGGTCACCGCGAGGCTCAGCGCTAGCCACCCTCGCGTGCGACAAATCCGCGCAGAAGTCGCCTAAGGGTGCAGCCGGACTAGCACAACAAGTGCGAAAAAACCGAAGTCTACCGCGAAGACTATCCGCGCAGAAGTCGCCTAAGGGTGCAGCCGGACTAGCACAACAAGTGCGAAAAAACCGAAGTCTACCGCGAAGACTATCCGCACAGAAGTCGCCTAAGGGTGCAGCCGGACTAGCACAACAAGTGCGAAAAAACCGAAGTCTACCGCGAAGACTATCCGTGCAGAAGCCGCCTAAGGGTGCAGCCGGACTAGCACAACAAAAGCAAAATCGACAACACCAAACTGCCCACGCCAAGACCGACTATATGCGCACCAGCACACCATAACAAAACACACCAGACCAAGTACATAACGCCTTCGCAAGCATAGCCAAGTGTGCGGGGGCACACAACCTCATCATACAAGCCTTTACAC
Organism: Zea mays; assembly: GCF_902167145.1. Taxonomy (NCBI): domain Eukaryota; kingdom Viridiplantae; phylum Streptophyta; class Magnoliopsida; order Poales; family Poaceae; genus Zea; species Zea mays. Next base: position 223,292,055 of record NC_050099.1, on the reverse strand, counting down.
ATGTACAAGCGAGGGCACCACACTCTACATCGGCTCAACCATAGGAATGATCCCCATCTCCCTATAATTAAATAACATTATCCTAAGCTCCTCACCCGCAAAAAGATTTCGCAATTCCCCTTCACCAGTACTTACGGCGGCTGGCAAAGACAACAGTTTCTGCCGGCCAGCCCTACTCACACGAAGCCGACCTCCCTCCGCTTCACTCACTCTGCGCTTCGCAACCGCCCTTCGTCGCCGGCGCCCGGTACTAGGACCAGACACATCTTCCGCGTCCGCAGCGTGCGGTGAAGCCTCCGCCGCAGCCACATCCAAGGCCGCAAAGTAGTCCAAGTCCTCCTCCGACGACTCCTCAGTCCACTCAACCGAGCTCCCAGAGTCAGCAAAATCAGAAAACTCAGATGCAGAACCATCACATTTATTACCACCATCCACGGTCGAAGCCGCCAAAAATTTAGTAGTGGCGGTTGCGTGCGCAGGCCCAAAATCTTGAACCTGCGCAGCAACCAAAATTCAGCAACATATCCAAAATTCCCCAACTATCTACACCCACTACGCCACCTGCGAAGACCCAGCCATTGCGGGAGCCTCCGCCGTTGCCTCCGCCGTTGCCTCCGCTGTCGCCTCCGCCACCACCGTCGCAGGATCCTCAGCACTCGGCGCAGCGGCTGCGGGGGCATCTGGCGCGCCTTCGGTGGTCTCTGGGAGAAGGTCTCCGACGGCCACAGCAGCTGCGGGGGCATCCGAAGCGCCTTCCGCAGTCGCCGGGGGCGGCTCCAGGGCGGCCCCGAACACGACCTCCGCCGGGATCGGCTCCGGGTCAGGCAGCGCGCTGTTCAACGCCCCGAAGTCATCCACCCTCTCGCCACGCGCCGCCTAAGACACAGCACACAAAGTCAGCAAACCCACACATAGCCCACATCCAGCAAATGCCAAACAAACGCCAAACGTTACTTGAGCCCTCGCCGTCTCGGCCCGCTCCCTGACCACCTCGCGACCGTGCGGACCCCACATCCGGTCGTAGATGGCTCCGGCGGAGTCCTTCACTATGGGGTCCTCAACCTTGTAGATATCTCGCTCAAAATCTTCATCGGCTTGGTCGAATTCCTCGAAGTGCCGGCACCCTTCGCGGGAGAGCGCGTTCATCGCCCCCTCGCAGGTGACCAGGGAGGCATACGACATAAACCCCTCCACGACAGTGGGGAGTGCCTGCAACTCCTCCTGCACCCACTCCAGGCAGCGAAGTCCGGGCTCTCGGTCCGGCACTTCGAAGTCACCGGTCCGCGCGCCCAGCTCATGGTATGTATCCATAAGCTGTTTTCGCGTCCGCTCTGCCTCCGCGCGCGACGCGGCCTCGGCCCTCTCCACGCGGCTCTCCAGGGCGGTGAGCCGCTCCTGCAGCTGCTCGGCGCGCTCCCTGGCAATATTGCCCTCCGCCCGCGCCAATTTGGCCTCCGCCTGCGCAGCCTGCTCCTTGGCGAGGGCCTCGTTGGTCTCCCTCCTCTCCCCCGCAAGTTGGCGCCGGAGGTCAGTCTTCTCCCACTCCAGTGCGGCCACCTTATCCGCCAGCTTGCGGCACTTACTGTCGGCGGCTGATTTTTCACGGACGGCGTCAGCATGTTGCGTCCGAAGTCTCTCGACTTCGGCAGACACAACTGCCGTGAGCGCCCCCGACGCTGTGCGGTCGACGAAGTCAGCCGCCTGCAAAACACACGTAAGACCGCGGCCCCAGCAAAGCCGACACAAAAAAAACGAAGTCTAGCTCAACGGACCTGACTTAGTGCCTCCTTCACCTCCTTCAGCCGGCGGGACACAGCGCCCGCCTCATCCCTGACAGCCGCGAGGGCCAACATCTCGCCTCCGGTGCTAAGAGCCCCGCCCTTCGCCTTCGGCACTACGGCAGCCGTCGTGGTCGCCGCGGCAGGCGCAACTATAGCAAGTTGGCCTTCGTCCGACCCTGCGACGTATCAACGAATAAATAAATAAAATAAATATATATATATAAAAAGCCAACGACTTACCACCAAGATAGTCGTCCACATTAATATCAGTGGCGAAGTCGGCGACGCGCTTGCCAGCCGACTGCAACTCTCGGGCAGCCTTCGCGGCCTCCGACACTCTGCTGGACAGCGGCACAACCTTCATCGATTTGGAACCACCGGCGCCTGCCGCTGCCTCCGGCGCCTTGCTAGATGCAGGGACGCCCGACTTCGCCGCCAGCGGCGGCTTCCCTCCGCCGGGGGCCGCAGCCTTCGCAGCCCCCCGCTGCCTCTTCGGCCTGGCTTCAACGAGCCTGACAGCCGCCTAGCGCTTTTGTGCAGCTCCCTGGCGATCCTTGTCCATCACTGCCGACACAACAGCAGCAATATTCCTCCCGTAAGGAAAAACTCTCCATTCACGAACCATGCGAGATGTAAAAAAGTCTTCACCGGCCGCGCGGGAGATAGGAACATTCCTAGGCCACCGACCCCCAGTAACCCTCAGCATCCGCGCCGAAGACTCCCAGAGCTCAGGCGAAGACATCCTTCCCCCCGGGGCCGCGCATGTCCGCATCAACTCTCTAGCAAAACCATCGGAAACCCCAAGTCCTCCCATAGCAGTAACTAATTTCCTCCTTTTAGAGGATGGGGCGGCCACCGGCGCAGGGACGTCTCCAGTCTCCACCACCGGCTTCTTCCCACGGCGGTCCACATCGTCTTGGCCGGGATAGCCGTCATACGGCAATTGATTCAATTCAAAAACCCTGTTCAAACGGTCATTCGACCCGCGGATATCTCAGCTGCGCTGGACCTCTGTCCTCGACACGTAACGACTAACGAGCCGCACCGCCCCATCCTCCGCCTCACGCACAAAGGCGGCCGGATCACGGTTTTGCAGATTCAGCGCGAAGGCAGGACTTCGCACCATCTTCCCACCATGGGAAGGCATCTGGCGAGGGCACACTTCGCCCAGCGCCCAGCCATGCGCCAAGGGCCATACCCCGTACGCCACAAATTCTTCAACCAAATCGCGCCCACTGCTTAGGCCGGCGGCGCACCGAAGGGCCCCTTCGTCCGCATCATCCTCCGCCACCTCAAAGGGCGGGTATGCTGAGTAAAAATGAGAACACATCTCGGACACGGGGAGCCCCTCATGGTCTTCGATGGTACCCTCCGCGACGTAAAACCAAAATTCATTCCAGTTGCCCCACTTGTTGCGGGCGCAAGGAACCAACTCGACTACCTGCATCGTGGTCTTGCCGGTCTTCGGCGTAAACGTACAAGACCCAAACTGGGCGACTTCGTCCCCAATCATCCTCTTCTGCCAGTGCAGGCAATAGTACTTCGCAAAGACTTCGACCGATGGCTGTCCGTCGTACGAAGTCGTCGCCCAGACATACTTCGACAGAGCCACCACAGCGTTCGGTGTCAGCTGATGTATCTGAACGTTAAACCTGCGCAGGACTTCGCCAACAAATCGGTGCGCAGGCAGGCGGAGACCGGCGGCGAAGAACGCCTCGAACACAACCAACTCGCCCTCCGGCTCGGGGACTTCCTCCGTCCCCGGGACACGAGCAACTCCGCCGCCGAAGTAACCCAACCGCTGCATATCTTGCACGCGGACCGACGACATCCGCGACACGCCAAAATTCACAGAATCGCCGACGCGCAACTCCTCCGCCATCAAACTACTCAACGTCTCCTCAGACGAAGCGTTGGCCGGCGGCGAGGCGTCGGCCGACGGCGAGGCGTCGGCCGGCGGCGTAGCAGCAGCAGAAGAAGAGGAGGTCGGCATCGCTACGTACCGTCGGCGGCGGCGGGCGGTCTGCTTCACTCGAGCCTAATCTCCGGCGAACAAGAGCACGGCGGGCAGACGAGCAACAACACGGTGAAAAAGGCGGCTAGGGTTTTCACAGAGCGCGGAAAGTGAAGTTCAAAAAGCGCCGACCCCCGCCCCCTTTTATAGACAGGGCGCGGCTCTTCGGGAAACCCGCAATCCAACAGGGTGCGACGCTTCGGGAAACCCGCAATCCAACAGTACGCTGTCAATCAACGGTCATGTCAAAACCCCCCGCGGAACCACTTCGAGCGAGGGCAGCGTCTCCGCCATCTAGCGACGTCTTCGGCACCAGGTGACTTTGTCGAACTGGTCCCTCGGAGGGCAAATGTTGGGGCGAAGGCAAAGACGCCACCCTTCGCTCGAGGCCTTCGCAGCGGCCGCTGGTCTGACAGAGACAAAACGAGCAGGGACACCCTTCGCTCTATTCGGCACCAGACGAAGGCCTGCGACGGCGTCATCCCACAGTGATGCCTCGCCCAGCTCAGAGGCCCACGTGCAATCCGGCCCATTGTAACGGGCCCTGCGTGGCCGCCGCGTGTTACGGGCCTAATTTGTAAAGGCATCCCTGTAATTACAGTCTGTAACCCTGCTTTATGGGAATATTCTGGGGATAACCTAGGTAGCTGAGGGCACATGCGTCCTTAGCACAAGGCACTGGGCGCTCAGGTACCTATAAATACCCCCGCACAGTGCCCGTGAGAGGCCAGATTAACAGAGCTATTGCCTTCTAGCACGTAGCCCTGTTAACGTCACTGTTCACCCTTGTTGGCCTCCCTTGCGATTAAGAGCAAGTGCCAACAGGCAACAAGTAGCAGATCAGATGTGGGCAGATCGTCAATCCAACAATGTTAACTAATATTTTCTTAAGTAATGTATTGCTATTTTTGTGGACATTGTATTGCTATTTGTGTGGACGTGCACTTGATGTTGAATAACAATTCTATGGACATGTGTTCGTCCATTGCTTATATTGTACTGGTACTGAATTTGTACATGTGTTGGTGCTCAATTTTAACATGTATTGGTGATGAATTTCTACATGTATTGGTGCTGAATTTTCTCATAGCTGAATTTTATTTTTGTATGCTAGAACAATGGAAGAAGTAGTTGAAGGGTTGGGGGAACTAGTGGTCATGCCACCTGGACATCAGCAATGTCTTCTTTAATGCTCTGTCACCTCAATGACTTGGTGGCTGCTGGTTTGAAAACATGAAAGGGCTTCAAGAAACATATGTACAATAGTTGTGCAAGGGCTATTAATGAAAAATTCAGCACTAGAATCAATGGTGAACAAGTTAAGAACCATTTAAAAACATGGCAGAAAAGGTATGCAAAAATAATTAAACTGAAGAAGTTGAGTGCTGCCTTATTTGATGAAGAGAATTGCATGATTACATTTGATAATGAGCACTACGACAGCTATGTCCAAGTAATTGACCACCTTTCATCAATTCTTGATTTATTGTCTACTGCTAGTTCTACATTGACTAATTTCTCCTCCATGATCAGGATCACAAGTCTGATGCAGATTTCTTGAACAAGCCCCTTGTGCACTATAGAGAGATGGAATCAATATTTGGTAATAGCATGGCTACTGGAAACTTTGCAAAAGATTCAAGTGCAGCTCTAGGTACAGAGAATGTGGGTGAAAGCCAAGAAGATGATGATGTTACTGCTCATGCTCAAACTGAGGGGACAAGCACTCAAGGAGCAACATCTTCTGCTACCAGACCAAGTAAGAAGGCCAAGCTAGCTGAAATGGAAGATGAAGGGCTAGTTGCAGCTTTCAAAAATGTAGGTGAGAATCTTGCCACTGCCATCAAATTGGTTGCTAAGCCTGATAGTGAGATGCCAAGTGATCTATTTGACATGCTGAATCAAATGCCTGGTATCAATTCTACACATATATCTTTCTACTATGCTCATCTGGTGGCCAATCCTCACATCGGCAAAGCTTTCGCAACCGGCCATTTGAGCACAAATTACATTGGATCACAATGTTCATCGCTGAGAAATTCCCTAGAATGTAACTTAGTTGATGGTGAGAAGTAGCTTTTGTTAGATTGTAATAGTCAGTGAAGGTGAGAGGTAGCTTTTGCTAGACTGAAATGCAACAACGAGTTGAACTTGATCACTAAAATGCAATTGTGAGTTGAACTTGATTATTGAAATGCATCTTGGTGTTGTTGGGATGTTCCTTTTATTATGATTGAAATGTAATAGTGAAACCTCATCACTGAAATTTTATGACTTTGTTATTAATGGCTTCAATTTATATATATCTTGTGCTTATGGATTTCTCAAATACTAAAATAGTGTCGGTATCATTTATTTTGAATGTTGTCATCTCGTTTGGAATTGAAGACATCATCCTGAGTGTGGTAATATGACCAGGAAGGTGGCCATATTCAGTTCATCCCTCATTCATTCCTCATCATGAAACCAAACAAGAGATGGTGCAGCTCCAACCCACTTTAACCCTGTAATCAAACAAGAAACTAGGTTCAACCCGTCACTGAAACCAAACAAGAAACGGATCCGACCCAACCCAGAAAAATGGGTCGGCTCTGTCCCGACCCATGTCGTTCCGAAACCAAACACATAGTGATATTGTAAATTTAATATCTTTTGCATATGAACTCCAAATTGGGTGGTTCAAATTGCAAAATGTTCATAATGTTATTCTTTATCTGTTTATATTATATTCATCCACTATTTTCATGTATTAATTTTGTGTCTAGACTCTAAGTTAATTTAAAGGGATAGAATATTTATTAAAGGTAAAATAAAAATAAAACCCTAATGAATAGTCAAGTGTTTAACTTTGTGGTATTAATCTCATTTAATATGATCCCATCTTTGGAATAACTTTAATTAAGTAGGTAGTTATTAAGATAGACCTAGTTAGGGAAGTAATTTACTAAGATTAACTTAGTTAGAGAACAGTAGACCCTTAAACATAGTGATCTACCCTAGAACCTAGAGTTCACTTGTGTGGTTGTACTTTTTACTGAACCTATGGTTGCTCTGTTGCATATGTTTGATGTATTGTTCTTTTTTATTCCCCAAGTGTGCTAAATGAGTGATTGCTTTGCGTAGACAACGAGTAGTCCAAGGTTTTTGAGTGTGTTGCAGGAGACTTCCCTAAGCAGCAACCTGGTGAAGGCAAGTGTCCTCTGACCCATTATGTCCTATTTACTTTATAATTCACTGTCCCGCATACCATGATCAACCTAAGGATTTACTAGTATTTTGCTTTCCTGTCCTTGTTTACCCTTTGGGAATTGGCTACTATGGTTAGTATTATGCTATTGCTTTACTTTAATCAATGAACATGATGAGAATATTTATGATACGATGATGCTATCTTGATTAAGATGATGAGCTTGTGATACTTTAGGGGACTTGGGTTGTTTCCCGAGTACCTCTCCGTAAGGACCTGTTCGCTGGATGACCACCTGGGAAAACAGTACAACCATGAGGATGGTATGTGATGCCCTTAGCTGATTAATTGAATGAACTTGGCGATGTAGTTGGCTTCGTTGTAGTACCGTCAATGGGGGCTGGGGCATAGTGCTTGCTCTGCTAAGGGTGGGTGCCGAGGTTCATTCGAGTTGGTTTTGTTAGTCACCCACCTTAGGGAGGAGTACAATATTTGTACGACTGGTGAAACCTAACGGGCAACTACACACCAGGGGAATCTTTGTAAAGGCTACATAGTGAAACCTTACCGACTCACATTGGTAGTGTTTGAGGGTTTGATCGATCCAAGGCAAAAAGGGATCATGACTCGTGGGTAAAGTGTGCAACCTCTCCAATGTGTTAGAAACTGGTATATCAGTCGTGCTCATGGTTATGAGCAGCCTTGGGGCTCCTTTGATTAGAGTTACTCTGGATACTTTTTATGATGATTCTTAACCATGATGACTATCTTTATGGTACTTGGTATTTCCTCTTGGAGGGAGTGCCATTTAGGTAATAACTTTGGATTATTGATATAACTTGGCTTTCTACTAGTAATAAATACCTTACCAACTAAAAGCAATTGCTTTAAGCTTAACCCCACATACAGTTAGTCCACTTTAGCCAAACGGGACATTTGCTGAGTACGTTGATGTGTACTCACCCTTTCCTTAAAACACCAACCCCCCCAGGTTGTCCCCATTGCAACCAGTGCTCATGAGAAGATGAAGGCAACATGGAGGACTTTCAGGAGTTACAGGACTTCGACGAGTTCTAGTTTCTTTTAGTGGCAAACCCCCAGTCAGCCACCTATGAAGGCCTTATCATACTACATTTTGTATTCACACTTTGATTATGATTATGACTTAAGTTAATGACTCTGTGGATGTCTTGGACATCTTGATGTAATAAAGTAATGTTTCTGCTATTATTTTGAGCAATGGATGATGATGTGCAACTATGTAATCGTTGTGTATGTGAATCTCTGGTCCTGGCACATACATGGTTCGCATTCGGTTTGCCTTCTAAAATCGGGTGTGACATAAGTGGTACCAAAGCCTTGCTAACTGTAGGACCCTAGACTAGAATGATCGCTTTAAGGATGATAGACCCTTATCCTCACCTCGACTCTTGGTGTTGCTTCAAAAGTTGGTCACCTTGACCAATTCTATGTTATATTACTACATATATACTCATCTTACAAATTTTTATCTTATTCTGTTTATAGTTTACTTACTGGTCATATAGTTTTGTTCTCACTCTTGTGCTTACGTCATATTTTGTACATGGTCCGTCTTAGATACATTGCACGTAAGTCAGTGATCCCTTTCCTGTCCTCTCACCTTGCGGAGCGTCCACTACGCCACACGGTGACAGGACAGTCAAGTCACCTAGTGAGACTTCACCGCTGCCTGCACGAGGAGTAGGAACACTAACGCCAGGAGCAGGAGCAGCTGGACTCTTCCCCCTCGCCTTAGCAGGAGGTGGAGTCTAGGAGGCAGCCCTCCTTCGTGCCTCAGCTAGAGGTGCCCCATGCACCACCACAGGCACCCTAGCGGCAGGAGGAGACCCCGACACAGACGACGGTGATGATGGCAGTTGGAGCCACAACATGGAGCCTTCGAGGAAGTAGGAGCCAGAAGGATGAGTCGCCTGATCCATCAATCGTGACGCTGCTTGCGGTTGTCATTTCCACGACGCTCTCGACACCTCGCGGCATCGGGCCTTCGACCGAAACGCTTGGTCAATCGAGTACCACTGTGTAGTCTACCCAGACCAGTGGGAGGCTACCTGCTTGGTGCGCCGTCCGAGCGATGATCTCCGGGGTGTAGAGGCCTACTCAGAGCATTATTCTATCATTGAGCGGGACACTGCCGAGGTAGCCATGCAGTACGCTGCACGGCATTGCACTTTCGCAGTACTATTCATTGTTCAGTGGGGTGGCTGATGGTCTCGACCTTAAGTATTACCCCCACCAGACAAGTGCGGTGACTTGGTGACAACTTCCTTTCCTTGGTCCAGACAAGACCAACTCCACTAACACTTCCTCTCCTGACAAGGACACTAACTTTTTAGTCCTCTTGTCATAACTAAGACTTGCTTGATATTTGGTTAGTCAATTCATCCCTAGGATGACATCTATAGTCGCATCCCGGTACTCATTACTATTAAATCAGTGGGGAACTCTATCCCCCTTATTTGAACTCTTGCACTAGGGCAAAATCTATCTGTTTGGGTTCTCCCACCAATTGAACTAACCCTCATAGGTGGATACATGGGTGCTACTGATATATTGTGTGATTCTACCCATGATGTAGTCACAAAAGAATGCATTGCTCCAGTATCAAATAACACATTTGCATAATGATATTCGACGGATAACGTACCTAGTGCCACTCCTGGGGTCTCCTGGACTGTGTCGGCCTCCAGGTGGTTCACCTTTCCGTACTAGGCATGAGGCTACCCACGGTTGTTGCCTCCTTGTTGTGATGCATTCTGCCTGGCAGGGGCATTGGGAGCTGGCTGCTGCTGAGCTGCCTTCTTTGGGCAATGATTCGCCTAGTGGCCTTGTTCCCCACAGTGGAAACATGTGCGGCCTCCTCCTTGCACTAGAGTTGTTTGGTTGTTTTGGTTGGTTGCTGGGGCAGGAAGGCGAAGTATCTAGTTGTTCTTACGCAGGTACGGATTTCCTCCTTGCGGGTTGTTCTAGCGGTACTACCGCTGTTGATGCTGATGCTAACGCTGACGCTGGTGCTGGTGCTGATGACCTTGCTTGAACTGTTGAGGTGGGTTGCCTAAGTAGCGGGGACGACTGCTACTCCCGGCCTGAGATCCACCAATCTTGCGTTTCCTGTCCTCCATCTCCGGGCGCTTCCTTTCAGTCATGATTGCTCTGTCGATCAAATGTTGGAAGGTAGGGGAAGTGTGGTTCATCAGCTGATAGTAAAGGGGATCAACCAAACCTCTCAGAAAGCGGTACTGCCTCTTAGCATCCGTATTGACATCTTCTGGCACATAACGTGACAATTGTAGAAACTTTTCCCTGTACTCACTGAGAGACAACAGACCTTGCTTCAATGCTAAAAATTCCTCCTTCCTTACTATCATCATCCCTTCAGGCACATGGTAACGACGGAAGTTGTCCCTGAACTCCTCCCAAGTGATGGCTTCAGGGTGGCATGGGTGGCGAGGTAAAACTCCCACCAAGACTGTGATGCTCCCCTTAGCTTCCATACAGAACATTCTCGCGATCGTTGCACTGAGCAGTGTGCAACTTATGCTCCACAGTACGCAGCCAATCTTCAGTGTCCATGGGATCTGTAGAATGGGAAAAGACAGGGGGATGGCCCTTCATGAATTATGTCCGCTTATCTCTGGGCACCTGTGGCATCTGAACTTACACCTAAGGTTGAGGTGGGGGTTGCTGCTGCTGCACCTGCTGCATTGCTGCTAAAGTTGGACCAATCGCTTGGACTGCTTGGTCATCAGGGGTGGCGGTGGCAACTACTGTTGAGCTGCCTCCTCCTGGGTGCCTGCTGCTCCTACTGAGCATGCCTTCCACCTCTGCGTCTGTTCTCGGACATATGTAGAAAGCACACACATATCAGATCTGACTCTATAGTCTTTCAGCATAAGAAAAGGTATGGAAATTTTCATAACACTGAATAATTGATCATCTTCACAGACTCTCAACACAGCCAACACAGCTTCTTAGATAAAGAGGAAAGTGGGAATAAATAGGTTGCCCAGCTAAACAACTGACTTTATTAATAACTACACCAAGTTGTAGGGGATGCCCACACCTTGGTGACAATCATTACAAAGATCCAACTTCATTATAAGTTCATCATGACAAGCATCAAAACACAAGATAAGCAAACTAACTCTAACTAAGACTGACTAAGACTAAGGCACTGAATTAAGCATTATTACAGACTCTGACTCTGTCGATCTATGGCTCCAAATCTATCTAGATCCTGCTGTCAGGGTTGACGTAATCAAAGCGACCACAGGGCGGAGAGTGGTAAGGGTGTTGAATCCCGACAGGAGCGGGAGAACCACCATCTTGATAGTGGCGCGCTGCGCGCTCAGCACGCAATTCCGCAACCTCCGCCTGAACCTTGCCCAACTCGTCAAGGGCGTGGTCCAGCTCGGTGTTGAGCACGACAACCAGGTTGACCATGTTGTTTAGCCTAGGATTGCCCTCACCAACGGGCGAGACAATCACACCTCCAACACTGTCGGTCGAACGGCGAGGGTAGTATTTCAGGTCAAGGCTGTCAGCTACCCCGCTGAACAACGAGCAATACTGCGAAAGTGCATGTCGCATGCAGCATCTTGCATGGCTGCCTCAGGAGTACCCCTCTCAGTGATAGAATAATGCTCTGAGAAGGCCTCTGCACCTGTTACACCCAATTTTGAAGATAAACCGAATGCGAACCATGTACGTGTCAGGATCAGAAATTCACGTACACGACGATTACATAAATGACTCATCATAGCACAATTCTTCGAATAACAAAATAGAATAAGTAATAATATTAAACACTAGATTCATTTACATAATATAAATCAAAGTACATAGAATCGAAACGTAGCCAACGTAAACAAACCCACCATAGGCAGCTGATTGGGGGAGGTCGCTAGCCTAATCCTTGAACTCGTCGAAGTCCTGGAACTCCTTGAGCTCCGCCTCGACGGCCAAAGAGGCCCTCTCGGTTAGCCTAATCCTTTTTAGAAAGGGTTGCAAAACTGCCTGATGCAGGGACTTCAAAAATGGAAACAGCCGAAGAGGCCCTCCCGGCTTCGGAGGTAATACTTTTTTCTTTTTCTTTGATTTGCTTCAAAACATTTTTGGTCTAATATTACTTTTGGAATTTATAAGAAGACGATGAAAGAAATCTAGGCAACTGCAGTGAGTGCCCCAAACCCCATTTATTTGGGATTAGCTTTAGAAAAGAGCCATGGGCAAGAACAGCCGAAGGTTCAAGAACTGTCGAAGGCGCAATCACTATCACAGATAGCAACCGCTCTAGTGGGAACTCCTAGGAAAGAAAAGAAGATGTCCAATGTGCTTGAAGCTATTTTGAGGCCTTCGAAGATGGCAACATCTACACCACTGAAGGTTTCCAAGGAAAAGGCCGACGAGCCGATGGCCAGTGTTGTAGATACTTCCCAATTTAGATGAGGCTAGACCTTCGGAGCACACTCAACCATAAGAAAAATCTGAGAGCCTACCAGAGAAAGTGACAACTCCATTACTCGAGGTGACACCACTTGAAAATCTTGACTTCATTATCTGCCATGCTTCGGGAAAGCAACTGTCGAAGGAACAGATTGCCAAAGTTCAACATTATGCCAGAGATCTGAAGTATCCTTGAGGTCCCTAGTTTATGGAGGCAACGACGAAGATGATTTCCTGTACTGCCTTCCTGATAACAAAGAGATTAACGTTTGCCGAGAAATGATGGATAAGATGGGCTACCCGAAGCTTGAGCTTGGGTTATCCTTAATGTCGAAAGACCATCTAGCAGATTGTTTGGCATACAATAGTTTGAAGGTTTGTGTTTACTTTTCTCTTCTGCCTTTTGATAATTATTTTAGATGAAGTATTTACTTGTTTTCTTCTTGCTGTCATTAGGGACTTATTTTGAGCAAAGATTTCAAGGCGCAGAAGGGATTGCGAAGATGAAAGCACTCAAATAGCCTTCGGGAATCTGCGCTCAGAAGTTATAACTCTTCAGAATGAGACCCTTGAGAAAGACAAGATTCTTCTTTCTTTAATCGAGAAGTTGTCACACCCGGTTTTAAGGGCAAAACCGAATGCATAGCATATGTGTGTCAGGATCTATTTCCACACATATGTTGACATCACAAGTGTAATATATCAAAGGAACAATGCATAAAAGCATAAATAAAGATTATATTAACATATTACACTTCGAGCAGACATAATGTCTTAACCTTTATTCATCAAAGTACAACGAAACATGAGCATCCTTCCACAGGAAGATGATTGGCGGTATCACTAGACTAACATCCATCAAGTTCACCATCATATCTTCATCTGCAAACTTCTGATAAAAAATTAAGCAAGTGTGAGCTCACTTATGGTCGAAGCTCAGCAAGTGGGGTGAAAATGCAAGGTAAGGCTAAAGTTTAATGTGGTTAGCATTTTAATTGGTCAACATTTTATTATCAACACCTGATTACTAAGTGTAAGTATATACCAAACCTAATTAAGCATAAAGCTTAAACATACCACTTAAACAAAACCGATCACGATTTATTTCCATCTTCAAGTTCAATTATCATGTGAGGGTCTAGGCCGCTCGTAACCGTGAGCATGGCTGATTTATCAGTTTTACAGTCTGCAGAGGTGGCACAACTTTGCCCATGAGTCATGATTCACTTCCGAGGTGACTGGCTAGTGTCTCACTACGAGCCTTTTCCCTTGAGTCTTCACTATGGAGATGTTGGAAATGGTCAAACTGCATAGAGCACATCTGACATAACCCAACTTATAGTCCAGTCTGCAGGGTAAAGCTTAGGAACTATGCCCGTATCCAATCTGCTTGAGTCAAAAATATAAGTGCTTGGCAGATGCCCCTATTCCGATCGACCAAGACCAACACCCAACATAAGACTTCCCTAGTTATTTAGCCAAGGGCATCCCATACCACCCTCATGGTAGCACTGCTTTCCTGGGTGGTCACTCCATGTTCTAATTAAATCATATGATCTTGCTTAGTCATCGGATTAACAACAATAATGTAAACTTACCATTTAGAACATTAATATCATAAACAAGAGTGATGCCATAAAGTTAAAGTTGTAGCAATAGCATAGCTACTAAAGTAAAGTACAATACCCAGGTTTGATCAAGGAATAAGGTTGGAAAGGTTATGTGTATTTGAATAGGTAACCCATCAAATTATGCACATATCCAAAAGTAAACTTTATTAAATGTATTGTATGGGATGAGATAGAATATGCAGGGGCAGAAGTCCATTTGCCTTGCTTAAAGAAAACTTGAGATTCTTCGACGAAATAGATCTTAATTCAACTACTGAATCAACCACTGAATAACACACAAACAAACAAGAAGAAACAAACACCACTCAATAACATACGACATTCACCACAGACAAAGATAAAAGAAAAACATAACAAAAGAGCCTTTACTTTTCAAAAACATCACAAACAATGGTTATAATAAAATGTATTCCTTTTTGAAAAGGTATGATCTATACTTTATAAAATAAGACATAATATTAAAACTATATTAATTATAAATATACAAATATTAGTTTTACCAATTTAGTATTTTATAAAAGTCATATGTGATATGTCTAAGATTAATGGTTCATAAAATGAATAAACTTATTATAACATTAGTAAAACTTTTTAACCTTTTAGAAAAGATATGTGTTATATATCTACGGTTAATGAGTTATGAATCACATTATTAATTTATGAAGTATTATGAAACACATTATTAAACATTATTGATGAAAAGCTATTATATAGGCCTAAACATGTTTTATGTGGAAAGATAATGAAATAAATAATTATTTTATTTTTATTAATAAAACAGAGGCCTATATTATTATTAAGAAAGCTATATTCAAAGTCAATATATGAGTTAACATTTTAGTTATGAAAAGAACTTTGTATCCTTTGGGAAAGTGATTTATATATAACATGGACTAAATTCCATGAAATGATTAGTCATGCCATATATCTAATTATGAAAAAATTGACTATAGGTTTGATTAATAAATTATGAGAAATGATAATTAATCTATTAATTCTCTTTAGTTCTAAATTAGGAACAAATGATCTAATTCACTAATAATGTAACTATGTTCAACAATATTTAAACTTTCATTTTAGTTATAACAATATGAGCACCTAATTAAGCCATTCTAATATCATTAGAAAACTCTATCTAGCTTACATGTATATAATTATAAAATACTTATATATAAATCTAAATCATAAAGAAAAGTAGTTATATAATTATTTATCCCTTATTTTAGTTAAGAAAACGTGGCCAAACTCTTCTTTTATTTTTCTTATTTAGAAAATTATATACAAAGCAATTATAATAACCATAATTTAATTTAAATTATAAAAATATGTAAATTGTTATCGACACTAATATTTTGCATCAACTTATGTAGCAAACAACAAAAGAATTCATTTATTTGTACCTAAATAACATAAAGGGCTAGATCACAACAAGAAGGTTATGTCTTCTACCTTCGATAGGCTTCCATAGGCGACAAGCAGAGCGGTGAGCAGCAAGGAACGGACGATTGTGGGGTCGTTGGGCGAGCTCGGGCGCAGCGGTGACAAACGACGATGACAGCATGGCTTCATGAATAATGCTTCAGTGAGGGAAATTCACGAACAACAGGGGATCATGGCGAGGAGTCTCCGACGAGTAGCACGTGCAGCAAGAAGCAACAACGCTGAATAGAGACACACTGCTGTGAACCCGGAACAGGGCGAGCTAGGTGAGGGGGCAGATCTCGCGACGACGACGACGTACGCAGCAAGGCGCGAGTAGCATCTTCAGCTAGCGAGGAACGGGTCGACAGCACCGAGGTGACACTGGGAAGAAGAACGGTGGTGTCGAGGACCGACAAACTTTGACGGCGCAGCACATGAGCATGAGCGCAGCGTCGGCAAACGACAGACTCCGGTGATCAGGGACTGACGACGTCCACGGCGAGCAGTGGCGCACGAGCAGAGCAGTAAATGGCGAGGCGGCTACGCGACGTTGAGGCTTGGACACGGCGGAGCTGAGCTGTAGCGTACCAGTGTGAGCAGTGTCGGCGTGGGCACGGAAGTTGGGGCGCTGGCACGGAGCAGAGTACTCAGCAGTGCGGCATGGAGAGAATTGAGCAGGGAGAGGGCTCTGTGTGGGTTTTATAGAGAGGAAAGGGAGAGATTTAAGTCTAGATTAATGCTCCTTTGATGAATGGTTAAGCGCTACATTAATCATTCGGAAAACGGCAGCCGTTTAAACTCTATCAATGGCCGTAACAAATAAAGAGAGAGGGTGATGCTTGGCTGGTCGCGAGGAGAGGGAGGAAGAGGGACAAACAGGTGCGGTGGGACTGCTCCACTATGGCGGAGCGGGCACAGGGAGGCTAGGAGACGACGGTTGCCAGCGGCGAGACGAACGTGTCAGCACTGATGGAGGAGGATGGGAAGGGAAATCGACAGCGCCGCGCTCCAGAGAATGGCGGCGGCAACAATTTCTTCTAGAACAGCGGCCTCTGTGTTGCGTGAAGAGAGATGTGTGGGAAGATGGAATGGGAGGGGAGGAAGGTGGGCCCCACCTGCCATAGAGACATGAGGAGGAGAGGGAGGCACTCAGGCTGTCAGGCACGTATGAGCATGGGCCTCAGATCGGCCTGCTGGTTTTTTCCCCTTCTTTGATCGTTAAAAAAATGGATATAATAATATATAACCCAAAAGATAAATCCAATCCAATGATAATATTAACAAAATAAATATATGATTTCTAATTTATGATTTCTCGATAATGATTATTTATCATCTCCTCAAATTTTATAAAAAGTTCCTCATCAAGGAATCAAGGAAATAATGTAAAAACATATATATTTCTAACATCATAGTAAATTCAAGAATACAAAAATACTTATTTTGCACAATATATCATTTTAGGAAACTTTTATTATTTAAATACATGATCTTTACTAAAAATGGGATAAAGTTAGTAAGAACAAATAAAAATGGAACTCTTGAAAACACTACCAAACAAAAAGATTATTAACATGAACAAATACAAATTTTCCAAAAAATATTATTTTAACAACTCGTTGTTATTCTATAAAATGAACTTTTCTTCACAAAATTAAATCCAAGAATTCGAATTAAGCAAAACTTATATGTTTCGTCATGAATGCATCAATCACTTGGTAAAATTTTATCTTTTCAAGCAATTATTTAATTCATTTATATCACCATTTTATTATTAAAAGCATAAATATTTTCATTTCTACTGAAACTAATAATATAACTAGGTTACCTTTATTTTATGGATTTAGTGTGTTACAAGATCTATCCCCCTAAAAAGAATCTCGTCCTCGAGATTAGGGAAGGCTAGCAAGAAAACAAAGGTAATACATGATTATTCGTAGGTTCTTGGTTCACACCAGACTCTTCCAAACTTAAGAAACTTATTGCTTCTTCGCTCCGCAATGAATACTAATCAGACGACCTTCATCCTCGTACTTATAAACTGGTTGGTCTTCTGGATTATTGTTTGGGTCTTGCTTCGCGGTCTTCTTCTCTAGTCGGTCTAGACGCTTCTTGGGGCATCGACGGATGATATGTCCTTCATCCTTGCAGTAGTAGCATGCACCTTTGGCTTTGAGCTCTTTATGAGTCAACTTTATTTGACTGACGGTAGATGATGGCTGATTGGGTGTCTGCATCCTAAACAGTTGAGCCTGATTTGATTCTTCTGTTTGGGTATGGGAAGGAAGGAGGGACGAAAAGATCAAGCAAAGATAGGGTACAGAGAGTAGAGAAAACCCAACTATCTAAGGTTTTTCCTAGTAAATTGACGCCATTGTGGATAAAAGTCACACAATACACAAAAAATCATTACAAAGAAGCAAATTAAACATGGGCACAAAAATAATTAATAGAAACTCAAGCACACCATCACAACACAACTCGATGTTGCTCAATCAACCAAAAGGGGACTTTTCCTTAAGGCCTTGTTTGTTTCGTTGGAATTGAATTCCATTTTAATAATTATAATTTAGACAAAACTAATTAAGTTAATATATTTATATATGTAATATATTTGTATATTATTCTAAATCATATGAGAGAGATAGTTATATACTACATTTATGTTATAGCGAAGCAAGTAGAAGAGTGTGCTATAAGTTGTGCATCGAAAAAATAGCATGTAAATCTATAGAATCAATTTCCATCTCTCACTCCATGAATTTGAGATAGGCTTATATGATAACTTTGGAAAGTGGTGGAATGTCACATTCTAAAAAAGTAGCATATTCCATTAGTAAGATTCCAATTCCTCAAAATGAAAGGAAACAAACGGGACCTAAGAATAATAGTTTACCACATGTTTATTTTGAAAGGCGAGACAAGGTTGGGAATAAGAAAGAGAGATTATAAAATCAAGGAATCGAATCAGAAATAACAAGGAGTTAGACAAGACATATTTGTTCATGGACAAGAGTGAAATAGGATCACCATGAACTAGTGAAGCAAGGATAAATGATACAACCAAATATTATGATGTGAGTTAGGGGGAAAGTTTTACCAAGGAGACAAAATAGAGAGGTCTTATTAAGGAGAACTAGAGAGGCAAAGTGTTCAAAATATCAAGGTAGATATTGCCCTAGGATGACAATTCAATGGCAAGAAAACAAGAGTAGAAGAACTCAAGGGTTATATAGCAATATTATGGATTAGAAAACTACTATAATATAATTTAACATTGTCCTTACTGATCTAGTCTCTCTCTCTCTTCCTTTTCTCTCTCTCTTCCTTTTGAGTAGAATTAGGTTAATTAAGTGAGGGATCTATAATTAATTTTGTCAAAACTTATGTGAGTCATGATTTGTTGCATCATGTTGAGCTTAAAATATTCTTTGAATTGATGCACATGTTTGAATTGGTTTGAATTTAAAACTTGGCTTGAATTTGAATTGAGTTCACTAGAGAAAATAAAAGGAAAAGAATTAGAAATTCAGAAATAAATGAGAAAATCGAAGAAGCCCAGCTCCCCTCTGTTCCGGTCTATCGACCCAGTTGGCCCGCTAGCACGCGCCCGCCTTCCCCCTTCCCCGCTCTCACCGCCATGTGGGCCCGTCCTGTCGGCGCCGCGCTCAGCTAGCTCGTCGGCCCTCTCCCTCTCTGCTCGGTGGGGCCACATTGTCAACGCCCTAGCCCATGCGTGCTCGCACGTTTATGTCGCTGTTCCACGAGCCTCGCTTGCCAGTCCCCCCCTCCCCTCCTTCAACTGCTCGCCCGCGCGAATCGTGCGCAGCACGCCGAGACAGCCACGCCCACGTCGCCCCCAACGCCAAATCATCGTGTCGACCCCCTCCTCAAGTCCCCGCATGGACCCACTTCCCCTCTGCCTCATTCATTTTGCCCCTGCACACTTGAAAGGGAAATGTGCCCTTGGGCAATTTCTATTATGTTTTGGTGATTAAGTGCCCAACACATGTAATTAAGTTCCTATGTGCTAAATTAAGAGAGAAGTGCAAAACAAAGAGAAGGTATGTTTCTAGACTTAGTACATTGGTTTTTGTGTACTAATATATTTGTCTAAGTGTTAGAAACAGAGAAAAGAAGAAAATAAAATAAATGCAAAAGACTTGGCTGGGTGCAGCCGAAGTCCTGCTCGGCTTGGCACACCGGATTGTCCGGTGGTGCACCGGACAGTGACCGGTGCGCCAGGCCAGCCTCCGGTGAATAGGCCACTCTTGGGAAAAATCGGCGGCGTACGGCTATAATTCACCGGACTGTCCGGTGGTGCATCAGACTGTCCGGTGAGCCAACGGTCGCCAGCGCAACGGTCGGTCGCGCAATCCGCGGGCGACGCGTGGCCCGCACCAACGATCGGCAGGGGGCACCGGACAGTGTCCGGTGCGCCAACTGGCCCGAAGGTGCAACGATCGTCTGCGCCGGAAAAGGAAGGAGATCCGCACCGGACCGTCTACAGTGACTGTCTGGTGGCGCACCGGACTGTCCGGTGCGCCACCCGACAGAAAGCAACTTTGGCCTTCCTTGTTGGCCTCCAACGGCTCCTAGCTGCCTTGGGGCTATAAAAGGGACCCCTAGGCGCATGGAGGAGTCACCCAAGCTTACAAGAAACATTCTAAGACTCCAACTTCGCACATTTGATTCTTTGAGATAGTGACTTGAGCTCCATTTGAGTTGTGAACTCCGTGGGTTGTGTTTTGAGCTCAAGTTGTGACTTGTGTGCGTGATTGTGTTGTGATTTGAGTCTTGTTTGTGTTTCTCTCCCCTCTCTTACTTATGTGCTTCTATTGTGATCATCATTGTAAGGGCGAGAGGCTCCAAGTTGTGGAGATTCCTCACAAATGGGAGAAAGACTAAGAAAGGAAAAACTGTGGTATTCAAGTTGATCATCATATCACTTGAAAGGGGTTGAGTGCAACCCTCGTCCATTGGGACGCCACAACGTGGAAGTAGGCAAGTGTTACTTGGCCGAACCATGGGATACAAATCACGTGTCTCTTGTGTGCTTTCTCTTTGATTGTCTGTGTTCACAAGAGCTCGTTTCAAGCTACTTAGCCGTTCTAACTTTAACAACTAAGTTTTGTGGCTATTAGTGTTGAATTTTACAGGATCACCTATTCACCCCCCCCCCTCTAGGTGCTCTCAACACTCACCCGAGCTACGTGCGCCGGTTCTTCAAGCTCGCGGGAGCTCCCACGTCGCCAGGCCTCCTGCGCCCGAATCCGCCCCAGCAGAGCTCGGCTGCCGTCCCCAACTAAATTAAATTAAATATTTTGATATTGATGCTTGTGATGAACATCTTGCATCCATTACTAAATTAAATGATGAGGTGGCAAGTCTTAATGCTCAACTTAAGACTTGTAAGGTTGATTTTGATAAGTTAAAATTTGCTAGGGATGCCTACACCGTTGGTAGACACCCCTCAATTAAGGATGGACTTGGCTTTCGAAAGGAAGCCAAGAACTTAATAAGCTAAAGGACTCCCATTCCCAACAAGGAGAAAGGGAAGGCCCCCATGGCTAATAGTGCTCAAAGGAATCATGCTTTCATTTATAATGATAGAAAATTTTCTAGGAATGCTCATTATAATAGGAGTTATGATCATGATGCCTTTAATTCACATGCTATGTTTGCCTCTAGATATACTTTTGTGCATGGTAAGCCTAGGAGAAATCACGTTGTGCATCATGTGCCTAGGAGAGTATGTAATGAACCTTCTACCATTTACCATGCTTGCAATACTTCATTTGCGCTCTTATGTAAAAATGAAAAGGTAGTTGCTAGAAAGTTGGGATCCAAATGCAAGGGAGACAAGACTTGTATTTGGGTTCCAAAGGCTATTGTGACTAACCTTGTAGGACCCAACAAGAGTTGGGTACCTAAAACCCAAGTATAAATTACCTTGCAGGTTTATGCATCTGGGGGCTCAAGCTAGATTATCGACAGCGGATGCACAAACCACATGATGGGGGAGAAGAAGATGTTCACCTCCTACGTCTCAGAGCACCTAGAGGGGGGTGAATAGGTGATCCTGTGAAACTTGAAAACTTAATGCCACAAAACTTGGTTAGGCGTTAGCACAATAATGCCAAGTGGCTAGAGAAGAGTCTCAACAAAACACAATAACCACAAGAGATCAAACACAGAGATGGCACAGTGGTTTATCCCGTGGTTCGGCCAAGACCAACGCTTGCCTACTCCACGTTGTGGCGTCCCAACGGACGAGGGTTGCAATCAACCCCTCTCAAGCGGTCCAAAGACCCACTTGAATACCACGGTGTTTTGTTTGCTTTACTATATCCCGTTTGCGAGGAATCTCCACAACTTGGAGCCTCTCGCCCTTACACTTGAAATTCACAAAGAAACACGGAGTAAGGGAGGGATGAGCAACTCACACAAGACACAAGGATCACAGCAAATACGCACACACAAGACTCAGACTTGAGCTCAAGAGACTATCACAAGTTCCTCACTAGAGCAGAGCTCAAATCACTAAGAATGTTGAACAGGTGCGCAAGAATGAAGTGTGAGTGATCAACTATGCTCAAAGAATGCTTGGTGTGCTCCTCCATGCGCCTAGGGGTCCCTTTTATAGCCCCAAGGCAGCTAGGAGCCGTTGAGAGCAATCCGGGAAGGCAATTCTTGCCTTCTGTCGCCTGGCGCACCGGACAGTCTGGTGCGGATTTCTTTCCTTCTCTGGCGAAGCCGACCGTTGGCGCCTTGGCGCCGTTGGCGCACCGGACATTGTTCGGTGTACACCGGACAGTCCGGTGCCCCCTCCCGACCGTTGGCTCGGCCACGTGTCTCGCGCGGATCGCGCAGCCGACCGTTGGCCCGGCCGACCGTTGGCTCACCAGACAGTCCGGTGCACACCGGACAGTCCGGTGAATTATAGCCGTATGCCGTTAATTTATTCCCGAGAGCGGCAAGTTCGCCTGAGCCAGCCTGGCGCACCGGACACTGTCCGGTGCACCACCGGACAGTCCGGTGCACCCAGACAGAGCTGACTTTGGCAGAACAAAGCATTCTCTTCTCCAATTCAATTTCTCCTGTTTCCAGCACTTAGACACAATACATTAGTCTCTAAAACAATGTACTAAGTCTGAGAAACATACCTTTATACTTGATTTGTACTTCGTCCACCATTTGACACTTAGGCACTTGTGTTGGACACTAAATCACCAAAATACTTAGAAATGGCCCAAGGGCACATTTCCCTTTCAATCTCCCCCTTCTTGGTGATTTATGCCAACACAACATAAAGCAGGTAGAACGAGTACAAAATCAATTCAAATAAGAACTCAAAATTGTTTTGATTCAAATTTGACATATATGGATCATTCTTTGCCACCACTTGGTTTGTTTTTGCAAATCAAACTCAATTTCCTATCTCTAAGTCAAACACACATGTTGAAACATAAAGAGAGATATTTCACGAGAAATTGATCAAGGATTCAAAAACTCCCCCTTTTTCCCATAATTAAGCCTTCTCCCCACAAGAGACCAACTTTTGACAATAATAGGCAAACAAGAGTATTTTGACAAACAAAAACTCTAAGTTTTCAAAATTCACAAGTGGTAGCTGAAATTCACAAGTGGTAGCTGATCCATTTATTGCTTTGACCTTATTTTCTCCCCCTTTGGCATCAAGCACCAAAACAGGATCAACTTTGGCCCTTAAACCCCATTGCCTCACCAAAAATCTTCAACTAAGAGTAAAAAGGCAATAAGAGTACAAAGATGAACTTGGAAAAGTTACTCGTTCATCGGAGTGCAGTGGAAGTCTTGCATGGTCCAAGTCCACCTTTTCCCTTTCAAACCTTCTTTGAGACTAAAATAAGCAAACTCAAGCACACGGTTAGTCTCAAAGGGTCAAGTTGTAGCACATCTCCCCCTAAATTTGTGCACCACTTGCAAAGGACTTGTGAGGTCCGGGGAGTGCTTGTACAACTTGAGCACCATAAATAAACACCAAAATGCATTAAGGAACATGATCAAGGCATAAAACACATGTATGCTATTAATCAATCCAAGTTCCGCGAATCTAAGACATTTAGCTCACTACGCAACTTGCAAAAGGTCTGCTCATCTAAAGGCTTGGTAAAGATATCGACTAGCTGGTTCTCGGAGCTAACATGAAACACTTCGATATCTCCCTTTTGCTGGTGATCTCTCAAAAAGTGATGCCGGATGTCTATGTGCTTTGTGCGGCTGTGCTCAACAGGATTTTCCGCTATTCGGATAGCACTCTCATTATCACATAGGAGTGGGACTTTGCTCAGATTGTAGCCAAAGTCCTAGAGGGT
Source organism: Zea mays (assembly GCF_902167145.1). Lineage (NCBI taxonomy): Eukaryota > Viridiplantae > Streptophyta > Magnoliopsida > Poales > Poaceae > Zea > Zea mays. The sequence continues at coordinate 223,268,179 of NC_050099.1, read as the reverse complement.
TTGCCTCATCCAAAGTAGTTGCACGCAACACTGTCCTGCGGCAACATACTCGGCCTCAGCGATGGATAGGGCAACGGAAGTTTGTTTCTTAGAGTTCCACGACACTAGGGACCTTCCTAAGAATTGGCACGTCCCCGATGTACTCTTCCTATCGACCTTACATCCAGCATAGTCGGAATCCGAATATCCAATCAAGTCAAAGGTAGACCCCTTTGGATACCAGATCCCGAAGCAAGGCGTAGCGACTAAATATCTAAGAATTCGCTTTACAGCCACTAGGTGACACTCCCTTGGATCGGACTGAAATCTAGCACACATGCATGCGCTAAGCATAATATCCGGTCTACTAGCACACAAATAAAGTAAAGACCCTATCATAGACCGGTATGCCTTTTGATCAACGGACTTACCTCCTTTGTTGAGGTCGGTGTGTCCATCGGTTCCCATCGGAGTCTTTGCGGGCTTGGCGTCCTCCATCCCAAACCGCTTTAGCACGTCTTGCGTATACTTCGTTTGGGAGATGAAGGTGCCGTCCTTGAGTTGCTTCACTTGGAACCCAAGGAAGTAGTTCAACTCGCCCATCATCGACATCTCGAATTTCTGCGTCATCACCCTGCTAAACTCTTCACAAGACTTTTGATTAGTAGAACCAAATATTATGTCATCGACATAAATTTGGCACACAAAAAGATCACCATCGTAAGTCTTAGTAAAAAGAGTTGGATTGGCTTTCCCAACCTTGAAAGCATTAGCAATCAAAAAGTCTCTTAGGCATTCATACCATGCTCTTGGGGCTTGCTTAAGTCCATAGAGCGCCTTAGAGAGCTTACACACGTGGTCGGGGTACCGTTCATCCTCGAAGCCAGGGGGTTGCTCCACGTACACCTCCTCCTTGATTGGCCCATTGAGGAAGGCGCTCTTCACATCCATTTGGAACAACTTGAAAGAATGGTGAGCGGCATATGCTAGCAGAATACGAATGGACTCTAGCCTAGCCACAGGAGCAAAAGTCTCCTCAAAGTCCAAACCTGCGACTTGGGCATAACCTTTTGCCACAAGTCGTGCCTTGTTCCTTGTCACCACCCCGTGCTCGTCTTGTTTGTTGCGGAACACCCACTTGGTTCCCACAACATTTTGCTTGGGACGAGGCACCAGTGTCCAAACTTCATTTCTTTTGAAGTTGTTGAGCTCCTCCTGCATGGCCAACACCCAGTCCGGATCTAGCAAGGCCTCTCCTACCCTGAAAGGCTCAATAGAAGAGACAAAGGAGTAATGCTCACAAAAATTAACTAATCGAGATCGAGTAGTTACTCCCTTGCTAATATCACCCAATATTTGGTCGACGGGATGATCCCTTTGAATCATTGCTCGAACTTGGGTTGGAGGTGCCAGTTGTGCTTCTTCCTCCATCACATGATCATCTTGTGCTCCCCCTTGATCACACGCCTCCTCATGATGAACCTGTTCATCGTCTTGAGTTGGGGGATGCACCATCGTTGAGGAAGAAGGTTGATCTTGCTCCAATTGTTTCTGTGGTCGCACATCACCAATCGCCATGGTGCGCATTGCGGCCGTTGGAACGTCTTCTTCATCTACATCATCAAGATCAACAACTTGCTCTATTGGAGAGCCATTAGTCTCATCAAATACAACGTCGCTAGAGACTTCAACCAAACCCGATGATTTGTTGAAGACTCTGTACGCCTTTGTATTTGAGTCATAACCTAACAAAAACCCTTCTACAGCTTTGGGAGCAAATTTAGAAGTTCTACCTTTCTTCACAAGAATATAACACTTGCTCCCAAATACACGAAAATAAGACACATTGGGTTTGTTACCGGTTAGTAGCTCATATGACGTCTTCTTGAGGAGGCGATGAAGGTAGACCCTGTTGATGGTGTGGCAAGCCGTGTTCACGGCTTCCGACCAAAAGCGCTCGGGGGTCTTGAACTCTCCAAGCATCATTCTCGCCATGTCTATAAGCGTCCTGTTCTTCCTCTCTACCACACCATTTTGCTGTGGTGTGTAGGGAGCGGAGAACTCGTGCTTGATCCCTTCCTCCTCAAGGTACTCCTCCACTTGAAGGTTCTTGAACTCGGACCCATTGTCGCTCCTTATCTTCTTCACCTTGAGCTCAAACTCGTTTTGAGCTCTCCTTAGGAAGCGCTTGAGGGTCCCTTGGGTTTCAGATTTATCCTGCAAAAAGAATACCCAAGTGAAGCGGGAAAAGTCATCAACAATAACTAGTCCATACTTACTTCCTCCTATGCTTAGATAGGCGACGAGTCTGAAGAGGTCCATGTGAAGCATTTCCAAAGGTCTTGATGTGGTCATCACATTTTTGGTGTGATGAGAGCTTCCCACCTGTTTGCCTGCTTGACAAGCTGCACAAGGTCTATCTTTTTCGAATTGCACATTAGTTAAACCTATCACGTGTTCTCCCTTTAGAAGCTTGTGAAGGTTCTTCATCCCCACATGTGCTAAGCGGCGATGCCACAGCCAGCCCATGCTAGTCTTAGCAATTAAGCATGCATCTAGACCGGCCTCCTCTTTTGCAAAATCAACTAAGTAAAGTTTGCTGTCTAATACACCCTTAAAAGCTAGTGAACCATCACTTCTTCTAACGACAGACACATCTACATTTATGAATAGACAATTATATCCCATATTGCATAATTGACTAACAGATAACAAATTATATCCAAGAGACTCAACTAAAAACACATTAGATATAGAGTGCTCAGATGAAATAGCAATTTTACCTAACCCTTTTACCTTGCCTTGATTCACATCACCGAATATTATTGAATCTTGGGAATCCTTGTTTTTGACGTATGAGGTGAACATCTTCTTCTCCCCCGTCATATGGTTTGTGCATCCGCTATCGATAATCCAGCTTGAACCCCCGGATGCATAAACCTGCAAGGGAAATTTAGGCTTGGGTCTTAGGTACCCAACTCTTGTTGGGTCCTACAAGGTTAGTCACAATGGTTTTAGGGACCCAAATGCAAGTTTTATCTCCCTTGCATCTTGCCCCTAATTTTCTAGCAATTACCTTCCTATCCTTTCTACAAATGGCAAATGAAGCATTGCAAGCATGATATATTGTAGAAGGTTCATTAATTTCCCTAGGAACATTAACACCATTTCTCCTAGGCATGTGATTAATAGCATTTCTCCTAGCTACATTTCTACCATGCATATAGGAAGAACTAGAAGCAAACATAGCATATGAATCATAAACATGTGAATCAAAAGCATCATAACTTCTATTTGCCTGTCTCTTATCATGATACATAAAAGCATGGTTCCTTTTAGCACTACTAGCCATAGGGGCCTTCCCTTTCTCCTTGACGGGGATGGGAGCCTTATGGCTTGTTAAGTCCTTGGCTTCCGTCTTGAAACCAAGTCCATCCTTAATTGAGGGGTGTCTACCAATCGTGTAGGCATCCCTTGCAAATTTTAACTTATCAAATTTGCTTTTGCTAGTCTTAAGTTGGGCATTAAGACTAGCTACTTCATCATTCAATTTAGAAATTGTAACAAGGTGTTCACTACAAGCATCAATGTCAAAATCTTTACACCTATTGCAAATCGTAACATGTTCTACACAAGAGTTAGATTTACTAGCTATCTCTAACTTAGCATTCAAATCATCATTTATGCTCCTTAAGCTAGAAATTGTCTCATGGCAAGAAGATAGTTCACAAGAAAGTATTTCATTTCTTTTAACTTCTAAAGCATGAGATTTTTGTGCCTCTACAAATTTGTCATGCTCTTCATATAAAAGGTCCTCTTGTTTCTCTAAAAGTCTATCCTTTTCATTCAAGGCATCAATCAATTCATTGATCTTATCTATTTTAGTTCTATCCAATCCCTTGAACAAACTAGAGTAATCTATTTCTTCATCACTATACTCATCATCACTAGAAGAATCATAAGTGCTAGTGTTACGAGCGCTTACCTTCTTTTCCCTTGCCATGAGGCAAGTGTGATGCTCGTTGGGGAAGAGGGATGACTTGTTGAAGGCAGTGGCGGCGAGTCCTTCGTTGTCGGAGTCGGACGACGAACAATCCGAGTCCCACTCCTTGCCAAGATGTGCCTCGCCTTTTGCCTTCTTATAGTTCTTCTTCTTCTCCCTGTTGTTCCCTTGTTCCTGGTCACTATCATTGTCGGGACAGTTAGCAATAAAATGACCAACCTTACCACATTTGAAGCATGAGCGCTTCCCCTTTGTCTTGGTCTTGCTTGGCTGCCCCTTGCGACCCTTTAGCGCTGTCTTGAAGCGTTTGATGATGAGGGCCATCTCTTCATCATTGAGCCCGGCTGCCTCGACTTGCGCCACCTTGCTAGGTAGCACCTCCTTGCTCCTCGTTGCCTTGAGAGCAATGGGTTGAGGCTCATGGATTGGACCGTTCAACGCGTCGTCGACATATCTTGCCTCCTTGATCATCATTCGCCCGCTTACAAATTTCCCAAGAACTTCTTCGAGCGACATCTTGGTGTACCTAGGATTTTCACGGATATTGTTCACCAAATGTGGATCAAGTACAGTAAAGGACCTTAGCATTAAACGAACGATGTCGTGGTCCGTCCATCGTGTGCTTCCGTAGCTCCTTATCTTGTTGATGAGGGTCTTGAGCCGGTTGTATGTTTGGGTTGGCTCCTCTCCCCTGATCATTGCAAATCTTCCAAGCTCGCCCTCCACCAACTCCATTTTGGTGAGTAAGGTGACGTCGTTCCCCTCATGTGAGATCCTGAGGGTGTCCCAGATCTGCTTGGCATTGTCCAAGCCGCTCACCTTATGATACTCGTCCCTGCACAAAGAGGCTAACAACACAGTAGTAGCTTGTGCATTTCTATGAATCTGTTCATTGATAAACATAGGACTATCCGAGCTATCAAATTTCATTCCACTTTCCACAATCTCCCATATGCTCGGATGGAGAGAAAACAGGTGACTACTCATTTTGTGGCTCCAAAATCCGTAGTCCTCTCCATCAAAGTGAGGAGGTTTGCCAAGTGGAATGGAGAGCAAATGAGCATTTGTACTTTGTGGAATACGAGAGTAGTCAAAAGAAAAGTTCAAATTAACCGGTTTCCTTCTCTCGTAGTCGTTGTCGTCGTTGTCCTTTTGGGAAGAAGTGGACTCATCGTTGTCGTCGTAGTAGACAATCTCCTTGATGCGTCTTGTCTTCTTCTTCTTCCCATCTTTGCGTTTGTGGCCCGAGCCCGAGTCGGTAGGCTTGTCATCCTTGGGCTCGTTGACGAATGACTCCTTCTCCTTGTCATTGATCACAATCCCCTTGCCCTTAGGATCCATCTCTTAGGGCGGTTAGTCCCTTTCTTGAAGAGAACGACTCTGATACCAATTGAGAGCACCTAGAGGGGGGTGAATAGGTGATCCTGTGAAACTTGAAAACTTAATGCCACAAAACTTGGTTAGGAGTTAGCACAATAATGCCAAGTAGCTAGAGAAGAGTCTCAACAAAACACAATAACCATAAGAGATCAAACACAGAGATGGCACAGTGGTTTATCTCGTGGTTCGGCCAAGACCAACGCTTGCCTACTCCACGTTGTGGCGTCCTAACGGACGAGGGTTACAATCAACCCCTCTCAAGCGGTCCAAAGACCCACTTGAATACCACGGTGTTTTGTTTGCTTTACTATATCCCGTTTGCGAGGAATCTCCACAACTTGGAGCCTCTCGCCCTTACACTTGAAATTCACAAAGAAACACGGAGTAAGGGAGGGATGAGCAACTCACACAAGACACAAGGATCACAGCAAATACGCACACACAAGACTCAGACTTGAGCTCAAGAGACTATCATAAGTTCCTCTCTAGAGCAGAGCTCAAATCACTAAGAATGTTGAACAGGTGCGCAAGAATGAAGTGTGAGTGATCAACTATGCTCAAAGAATGCTTGGTGTGCTCCTCCATGCGCCTAGGGGTCCCTTTTATAGCCCCAAGGCAGCTAGGCGCTGTTGAGAGCAATCCGGGAAGGCAATTCTTGCCTTCTGTCGCCTGGCGCACCGGACAGTCCGGTGCACCACCGGACACTGTCCGGTGCGGATTTCTTTCCTTCTCTAGTGAAGCCGACCGTTGGCGCCTTGAAGCCGTTGGCGCACCAGACATTGTCCGGTGCCCCCTCCCGACCGTTGGCTCGGCCACGTGTCTCGCGCGGATCACGCAGCCGACCGTTGGCCGGCCGACCGTTGGCTCACCGGACAGTCTGGTGAATTATAGCCGTAGCCGTTAATTTATTCCTGAGAGCGGCAAGTTCGCCTTAGCCAGCCTGGCGCACCGGACACTGTCCGGTGCACCACCGGACAGTCCGGTGCACCCAGACAGAGCTGACTTTGGCAGAACAAAGCCATCTCTTCTCCAATTCGATTTCTCCTGTTTCCAGCACTTAGACACAATACATTAGTCTCTAAAACAATGTACTAAGTCTGAGAAACATAACTTTATACTTGATTTGTACTTCGTCCACCATTTGACACTTAGGCACTTGTGTTGGACACTAAATCACCAAAATACTTAGAAATGGCCCAAGGGCACATTTCCCTTTCAACGTCAAGAACAAGGATTCCTAGGATTCGATCATCTTTGGAGATGGGAACCAAGGCAAGGTTAAAGGATTGGGGAAGATAGCCATTACATCCGAGCATTCTATCTCAAATGTGTTCTTAGTTGAATCGCTCGGGTACAACTTATTGTCTGTAAGTCAATTATGTAACATGAGTTATAATTGTCTATTTACAAATATAGATGTTTCTGTCTTTAGAAGGAGTGATGGTTCATTAGCATTTAAGGGTGTATTAAACGACAAACTCTACTTAGTTGATTTTTCGAAAGAGGAGGCCGATCTAGATGCATGCTTAATAGCTAAGACTAGCATGGGCTGGCTGTGGCATCGCCGTCTAGCACATGTTGGGATGAAGAACCTTCATAAACTTCTAAAGGGAGAACATGTGTTAGGACTAACCAATGTCTGCTTCGAGAAAGACAGACCTTGTGCAGCTTGTCAGGTAGGGAAACAGGTGGGAAGCACTCATCACAGCAAGAATGTGATGACAACATCAAGACCACTGGAGCTTCTTCACATGGACCTCTTCGGACCCGTCACATACCTTAGCATCGGGGGAAGTAAGTATGGTTTAGTCATTGTTGATGATTTTTCCCGCTTCACTTGGGTATTCTTTTTGCAGGATAAATCAGAAACCCGAGGGACCCTCAAGCGCTTTCTAAGGAGGGCTCAAAATGAATTTGAGCTAAAGGTGAAAAAGATAAGGAGCGATAACGGGTCCGAGTTCAAGAATCTGCAAGTGGAGGAGTATCTTGAGTAAGAAGGCGTCAAGCACGAGTCTTTCGCTCCCTACACACCACAGCAAAACGGTGTGGTAGAGAGGAAGAACATGACGCTTATCGACATGGCGAGGACAATGCTTGGAGAATTCAAGACGCCCGAGCGGTTTTGGTCGGAAGCTGTGAACACAGCTTGCCACGCCATAAACCGGCTCTACCTACATCGCCTCCTCAAGAAGACCTCCTACGAACTCCTTACCGGTAACAAACCCAATGTCTCTTACTTTCGTGTATTTGGGAGCAAATGCTACATTTTAGTGAAGAAAGGTAGACATTCTAAATTTGCTCCCAAAGCTGTAGAAGGGTTTTTACTAGGGTATGACTCAAATACAAAGGCGTATAGAGTCTTCAACAAATCATCAGGTTTGGTTGAAGTCTCTAGCGACGTTGTATTTGATGAGACTAATGGCTCTCCAAGAGAGCAAGTTGATCTTGATGACATAGATGAAGATGATGTTCCAACAGCCGCAATGCGCACCATGGCGATTGGAGATGTGCGACCACAAGAACAAGAGCAAGATCAACCTTCTTCCTCAACGATGGTGCATCCCCCAACTCAAGATGATGGATAGGTTCCTCAAGAAGAGGCGTGGGATCAAGGGGGAGCACAAGAAGAACAAGTTATGGAGGAAGAAGTACACTAGCCCCTCCAACACAAGTCTGAGCGACGATTCAAAGAAATCATCCCGTCAATCAGATTCTAGGTGACATAAGCAAGGGAGTAACAACTCGCTCACGTTTAGCTAATTTTTGTGAACATTACTCGTTTGTCTCTTCTATTGAGCCTTTCAGGGTAGAAGAGGCCTTGTAAGATCCGGACTGGGTGTTGGCCTCAGGAAGAGCTCAACAACTTCAAGAGGAACGAAGTTTGGATCCTGGTGCCACGTCCCAAGCAAAATGTTGTGGGAACCAAGTGGGTGTTCCACAACAAGCAAGACAAGCACGGGGTGGTGACAAGAAACAAGGCTCGACTTGTGGCAAAAGGTTATGCCCAAGTCGCAGGTTTGGATTTCGAGGAGACTTTTGCTCCTGTGGCTAGGCTAGAGTCTATTCGAATATTATTAGCCTATGCCACTCACCACTCTTTCATGTTGTTTCAAATGGATGTGAAGAGCGCTTTCCTCAACGGGCCAATCAAGGAGGAGGTGTATGTGGAACAACCCCCTGGCTTTGAGGATGACAGGTACCCCGACCATGTGTGTAAGCTCTCTAAGGCGCTCTATGGACTTAAGCAAGCCCCAAGAGCATGGTATGAATGCCTTAGAGATTTCTTAATTGCTAATTCTTTCAAGGTTGGGAAAGCCGATCCAACTCTTTTCATTAAGACTTGTGATGGTGATCTTTTTGTGTGCCAAATTTATGTCGATGACATAATATTTGGTTCTACTAACCAAAAGTCTTGTGAGGAGTTTAGCAGGGTGATGACTCAAAAGTTTGAGATGTCGATGATGGGCGAGTTGAACTACTTCATTGGGTTCCAAGTGAAGCAACTCAAGGACGACACCTTCATCTCCCAAACAAAGTACACTCAATATCTTCTCAAGCGGTTTGGGATGAAGGACGCCAAGCCCGCAAAGACACCTATGGGAACCGACGGACATGTCGACCTCAACAAAGGAGGTAAGTTTGTTGATCAAAAGGCATACCGATCTATGATAGGGTCCTTGCTTTATTTATGTGCTAGTAGACTGGACATTATGCTTAGTGTATGCATGTGTGCTAGATTTCAATCCGACCCCAAGGAATGTCACCTTGTGGACGTTAAGTGAATTCTTAGGCATTTAGTTGCTACGCCTTGCTTCGGGATCTGGTATCCAAAGGGGTCTACCTTTGACTTAATTGGATATTCAGACTCCGATTATGCTGGATGCAAGGTTGATAGGAAGAGTACATCAAGGAAGTGCCAATTCCTAGGAAGGTCCCTAGTGTCTTGGAGCTCAAAGAAACAAACCTCCGTTGCCCTATCCACCGCTGAGGCCGAGTATGTTGCCGCAGGACAATGTTGCGCGCAACTACTTTGGATGAGGCAAACCCTCCGGGACTTTGGCTACAATCTGAGCAAAGTCCCACTCCTATGTGACAATGAGAGTGCAATCTGCATGGTGGATAATCCTGTTGAACACAGCCGCACTAAGCACATAGACATCTGGCATCACTTTCAGAGGGACCACCAACAAAAGGGAGATATCGAGGTGTACCATATTAACACCGAGAACCAGCTAGCCGATATCTTTACCAAGCCATTAGATGAGAAAACCTTTTGCAGGCTGCGTAGTGAGCTAAATGTCTTAGATTCGCGTAACTTGGATTGATTTATAGCATACATGTGTTTTATGCCTTTGATCAAGTTACTTTCCGCATTTATGAAATTTGTTGATTATTTATGGTGCTCAAGTAGGGCAAGGGATCCTCAGACCTCACAAGTCCATGTGTGAATGTGCACATATTTAGGGGGAGAAGTGCTACAACTTGACCCTTTGAGACTAACCCTTGTATTTGAGTATACTTGATGTAGTCTCAAAGGTGAATTGAAAGTGAAAGGTGAACTTGGACCATGCAAAGACTTCCACTGCACTCCGGTATTAGTGTATTCACCTCCAAGTTCATTCTTATGCTCTAGTTGCCTTTTTGCTCTTAATTGACATTTTTGGTGAGGCAAAGGGGTTAAAGGGCCAAGAATGATCCCGTTTTGGTGCTTAATGCCAAAGGGGGAGATATTAAGGCCAAAGCAAATGGATCAGCTACCACTTGTGAATTTTGAAAACAATAGAGTTAGAACTTTTGATTTGTCAAAACACTCTAATTGCAAAATTTGGTCTCTTGTGGGGAGAATTTATGATTATGGGAAAAAGGGGGAGTTTTTGGATCTTGATCAATTTCACTCTTGGAATATCTCTCTTTATGCCCAAACAAGTGTGTTTGACTTAGAGATAGGAAAATGAATTTGATTTGCAAAAACAAACCAAGTGGTGGCAAAGAACGATCCAAATATGTCAAAACTTGTCAAAGTCAATTTTGTTCTCAATTGCATTGATGTTGCATTTCTTTTGGTTGCTTTTGGATGTGTTGGCATAAATCACCAAAAAGGGGGAGATTGAAAGGGAAATGTGCCCTTGGGCAATTTCTATTATGGTTTGGTGATTAAGTGCCCAACACATGTAATTAAGTTCCTATGTGCTAAATGAAGAGAGAAGTTCAAAACAAAGAGAAGGTATGTTTCTAGACTTAGTACATTGGTTTTTGTGTACTAATATATTTGTCTAAGTGTTAGAAACAGAGAAAAAACGAAAAGAAAAGAAATGCAAAAGACTTGGCTGGGTGCAGCCGAAGTCCTGCTCGGCTTGGCACACCGGACTGTCCGGTGGTGCACCGGACAGTGTCCGGTGGTGCAGGCCAGCCTCCGGTGAACAAGCCACTCTCGGGAAAAATAAGCGGCGTACGGCTATAATTCACTGAACTGTCCGGTGAGCCAATGGTCGCCAGCGCAACGGTCGGCAGCGCAATCCGCGGGCGACGCATAGCCCGCGCCAACGGTCGGCAGGGGGCACCGGACTGTCCGGTGTGCACCGGATAGTGTCCGGTGCGCCAACTGGCCCGAAGGTGCAATGGTTGTCTGTGCCGGAAAAGGAAGGAGATCCGCACCGGACCGTCTACAGTGACTGTCCGGTGGCGCACCGGACTGTCCGGTGCGCCACCCCACAGAAGGCAACTTTGGCCTTCCTTGTTGGCCTCCAACGCCTCCTAGCTGCCTTGGGGGTATAAAAGGGACCCCTAGGCGCATGCAGGAGTCACCCAAGCTTACAAGAAACATTCTAAGACTCCAAGACTCCAACTTCACGCATTTGATTCTTTGAGATAGTGACTTGAGCTCCATTTGAGTTGTGAACTCCGTGGGTTGTGTTTTGATCTCAAGTTGTGACTTGTGTGCGTGATTGTGCTGTGATTTGAGTCTTGTGTGTGTTGCTCTCCCCTCCCTTACTTATGTGCTTCTTTTGTGATCATCATTGTAAGGGCGAGAGGCTCCAAGTTGTGGAGATTCCTCGCAAACGGGAGAAAGACTAAGAAAGGAAAAACCGTGGTATTCAAGTTGATCATCAGATCACTTGAAAGGGGTTGAGTGCAACCCTCATCCATTGGGACGTCACAAAGTGGAAGTAGGCAAGTGTTACTTGGCCGAACCACGGGATAAAAATCACGTGTCTCTTGTGTGCTTTCTCTTTGATTGTCTGTGTTCACAAGAGCTCGTTTCAAGCTACTTAGTCGTTCTAACTTTAACAACTAAGTTTTGTGGCTACTAGTGTTGAATTTTACAGGATCACCTATTCACCCCCCTCTAGGTGCTCTCAACACTCACCCGAACTACGCGCGCCCGTTCTTCAAGCTCGCCGGAGCTCCCACGTCGCCAGGCTTCCTGCGCCCGAATCCACCCCAGCAGAGCTCGGCCGCCGTCCCCAACCGTGCTCCGCCACCACCAGGCAAAGCCTCGCCACCATTCTCGCCTCACCCGAGGTGAATTTCCCCGCTGGACTTCTCTTTCTCTCTCCCCCCGTTTTCTCTGTTCCGTCAATTAGCCACCGGTGATCGCCGGTATCGGTACCGTGCCATTGTACCGAGATCCCCCGGCCAACCGCAACTGCCACGATAAAAAGTATGACTTTCGGGCGGTGGGTTAGAATTTTTGCTTTCTTTGGTCTTGGCACAACAGAAGAAGTTTTTGGTGCACTTTTCCTTTTCGACCCCCTATTTCGAGGAGGGAAGTAGTAATCAGGGTAAATAAATCCAATATCATCAAAAACCTTATTCAATCTTTGTTTTCCTCGGGCACCGAAGGCAACGTTCATGGCTTCGTCCTCAGCCATCGTATAGGTCCCCAACAATTCGTCACTTGTTGCTTCAATGGCATCAAGACAATCATCATCTGGCTCACCAAATTGATTTCTGTATCGATAAGTATACTTCAGATGAACTAGACCGCTTTTCCCAGCATTGGCATAAGCTTCAACATTCTTTGACATTTCCCATTCGGTAGCCAGGTGCCAAACCTTGAAGGCTATGTGCTCCTACACTAAGTCCCTAGTGCTGATGTAGTTGCACACAGCATTAAACGCCGCCATGCAGCCTTGAGCTCTTTCTGTATTCACGATAGCAGGCCTCCTCAATCTAAAGAAGGATAAGATAGGCCATTGGATTACACACTTAATATCGCTTCTTTGATTCAGGTCATTCTTCACATAAAACTACTGCTTCATCCATGAGCCTAGCCACTTTTTCGAAAGGTTGGCACGGGATGCCTAGCATCTGACCGGTACACGAAGGTATAACATCTAAAGTTATTATGATATTGCTCTTTTCCAGTAGCCTTCGTCTGGAAGGACAACTCATGAATATGGCAAAAGCAATCAACATCTAGTTCCAGCCCTTGGTTCCTTATTGCCCAAATGAAGATTCCAACCTTAATCAATGCGTTAGGAATGAGCTGATGAAGAAAGATTTAAAACTTTTTTAGGACTTCAATCAACATCCTATGTAAGGGGAACTGTAGCCCAACTTTCATTAAGCTTCGAAAAACCACTACCTAATCTTTCTCAGGAAGAGGAACAATGTTCTCACTACCGATTCTCACTATAGATACATCATGAAAATATCTACCCTTCATAGCCTCAACATGCCCTTTCTTCACGGTTGATTTTCCGAAGACCACGTGACTCACCGTCCACGATCGACCTTCGGCATCATCATTACCACTGTCAACATCAAAATCTTCGTTGTCTCCAGAATCTTCAGACAGCCCAGCTAAAATCTCATCGGTTATTTTCTCAACATTGGTCCTCTCCATAGCTTCGTAAAACCTAGCCAGTGTGGGGTCCTCACTCCTCTTGTCTTCGGCCATCTCAACTTTGGTTAAAACAAAACGTCGAAGCTCGAAAACAGTCGTGGTTACAGTAGCAACAAGCTAAACAACAAAAGCCAACAGAAACTTGATAGCACGAGAAATATTTTATCACAACCCTCATATATATATATATATATATATATATGTAAAGCACTACTGCAGAGTGGCCCCCACGGTTCAGAAGGTTTCGCTATTCTAGCGAAGGGAAGGTGTTATCTGGACCTTCGGCTAAAGGCCTTCTTTCGTTTCGCAATCTGAGTTTATTACAAAGAAACAAACTAATACTGCAAGGGGCTACTGTTGGGGGCCTTTGTCTTCCGAAGGTCCTAAAAACACGGCTAATCATTTGTTATCAGCATATTACTAAGTGTAACAGGAGCTTTGAAATTAAAATAGCTTCGGCGCAGAACGATGGAAGCGCAATGAAGTAAGCTTCGTCACAACGATGTAGGAAGACGACATAAGGAGAATGTGTTATCCAAGTTGCTAGGAGCAAATGACAATGTTGTCCCTTTGATATTTGTAAACTTTGTGTGTAATCTATGAGGGCATGAATGTAATATCGTACGAAGCTATACCACTCCCTATAAATAGATGAACAGTGTCCTGCATAAAGTACCTTTTTGGTGGGCGATACAATTGCTCTGTAATTCTCTCTCCACGGCATCTTTGTCATAATTCTTTCTGCAATCTTTGAAGGTATACTTGTAAAGTTAATTTAAGTTAAGAGGAATATATCAGGAAGATATCTTGACCAAGTTATTGTATCTAAACTCTTTTGTGTTCCTTGTACGTCCATTTACTCACTTAACAATTACCATCGTTATCGAAGGAGTTATTTCGAAGAGTTAACTCCTTCGTGATGAAGGTTAACTATCTCTTTAATACTGTGTTGCCCTGTTTTTGATTGTGTATAGCGATTGAAAACAAGTGAACAACAACTAATCTGCTAGAGAGTTATTTTGTTGTTGATTAGCCAAAATTTAGTTTGACTAGCCATTTAACTAGTCTCTTGGAGATGCTCTAACACATCTTTTAAAACAATGGTTCAGATCACCCCTCCCCCTTATCATTCAACTCCAATGACCGATAATATTTAGATCATCCTTCCTACTTTATCACTCACGTCGTCCCCTCCCTCCCTCATCACTCACGCTTCCCCTCTCTCCCTCCCTCCGCGACCCCAATGCTCACTCCCCCTTCCCCTCACTTCCCGCGGCTTATCCTCGATCGCCTCGCACAACAGACCATGGGCTCCCCCTATGCCAGCCTCGAGCGGAATGCGCCCGCAGGGGCACGCCACATCGTCGGCGTTGGACCTGGCGTCGCTCTTCTCCATGCAGCATTGGCACCTGGACCACTTCGTCGACCGCCTCAACATGTCAGAGGCGATGGTATTCACACAGGTGTTGCTTGACGTGCAAGGTGTCACCTTCTTTACAAACGTCTTCTTCACGCGTCAAGTGTCGTCTTCTTCAAGGCATCATAACACGCGCGAGGTGTCGTCTTCTTTATAGACCTGGCATCGCTAGGCTTCACGCACATCCCATTGACGCGCTCCACGGCGATATCAACGTGCTCTTCCCCAAGAACGTGCAACTGCTCCTCTCCAAGTTCAGCACCACCTCCCTTCGCGACCGCGCCGTGGCTAACCCCCTACATCGCGCTACCACCGGTGGCCCCTCTTCTCTCTAGAACCATAGCGTTAGCACGGGTAATTAGGCTAGTACTTTAGAAAACTAATCTAGAAAACTGATCTAAAGGCTCAAGACTGTACATGCCCTAACTAACAGCTATCCACCCCTTCTAAATTATAGGTAATTTTAATTTTGTTAGAGTCAAAAAATCTTAAATTTAATCAAAACTGAGAGAATTATAAAATTTTATAATATAAAAATAGAGTTAATAAAAAATCTAATGATACTTACTTTGTATCATAAAAAATAATGTGTTGTTATATAAGTTTAATCTAAATTAAGATGCTTTTAACTCTTCAAGAAAATTAAAATGATTTATAATTAATTTGAAATGGAGTAACAATCTATCATAGCGTTCCGTCTGTTTCTACAATAGACTACCAGTCAATGAAATGGGAGAATCTGGTCTCTATTCTGGAAATGCGACAAGCTTCAACTCTAGCCTGGATGAAAAAGTCAGATGGACGGCCTACGTTCCACGGTGTTGGTACAGTATTCACGTAAACAGTTTACAAGTAAAAAAGATTAACGGGGCTCTGCTAATCCACTTTGAGAGAGTGAAAAAGTTTGGGCACTAGGAGCATGACTGTTGCTTTGTGTGATTTAACACAGAAGAAATGGACGGTATGCTTCTTCTATCGCGCTGCAGTGTTCACACCACCCCGGACGGAAGCCGCAGCACCAGTTGGCCACCAAAAACACTGCGTGTGCCACCAGAAGTATGTCGTTAGTCAATGTTACAATGCTTTTGCGCAAGCGATAAGAAATGCTAGACCATATGTACCTCTTCACATAGTAGTAGCAGAAATCTGCAAGGATGAATGTCTGAACAATTTCGGAGAGAAGCACCATTGAAGGCCACAAACCATAGCCCAGAGCAGTCAACAAACGGCCTCGGGTATCCAAAACCTGCAAACGAGAGTAATCAAAACTGATATCAGACTGACTGAACTTAGAAAAACCTTGAATTCTGCAAAAGCACGAATTCAGACTTCCATTCATCTAAAACCCACGGGTAAGGAGGATATTTCCTCCATCTCCATGCTTCCATGCATGAACACCACGAGACACAAGTCTCCTAGTAGACAGCCATAAACTGGAGATACTGTACACAAATATTCATAAGGAATGTCAATACAAGCATTCCTCAGCCTTCACTAGTCAATAAGGTCTCAATGACCAGTCAAATATTTGTTTTTTTTTTTTGCTGAAAGCGCAGATACTGAGAAAATACCATACAGCACGGGATGAGGTAGAACAAAGTAAAGTACATCCCAGCACATTTTGCAATGGACACAAACACAGCCGATGATATCAATAACAAAAAAATCACACCTAAATTAAAAAAAAATTGCTGTTTCATTAATCATTACTCATCTATACCTTATGATGTACTGAATTTGTTTTGTATAATTGTGTTTCCATCCTGTTCTTTTCAGACTAGGATATCTTGGGAGTCCAGACCTTTGCAATGATTTGGTCCATAGTCTAACTAACGGGGAAGACATTTTTTAATACTCTACTAACATTAGGGCCTCAAAAACAGATGACCAATTGACACTTTGTTCCAGAAAGTATGAACTAGCATGGTAGTTCTTTTAATGGTAAATAAAACAGGAAGGGAGACAAAAAAAAAAGAACCTGAAGGACCCAATGTGCACAGCTAAGAAACCTTGCAACACCCAGTGCAAACACATAATGAGCTGTGAACGGCTCAACAATCTGCAGAAAACAATAGAAATACAATATCATATAAATCCAGTGATTGTGTATTTGAATATTGTTTCAAACGCACACACGTGTTTAGATATTCACCTTGGTATTTTGCATCAGGCGCAACTGGGGCAGCACTGAAACTGCTTCCAAATAAACACAGAAGGCCCAGCAGATTCTGTTCACTATGTTGTGCGATGTTGAAGGATGAACAAGTAGCGCTAGCAGAGCACAAGGCAATATCTGGAACGGAAATGTAATTAGTTACGAAGTGTGGCCATAGGAGACATTTAGATAACACATCAGAAGCCCTCCACTGCCATTTTCCTTTGAATAAAGAAAACGCAAACGACAAAATGGTAAAAAATAGCTAGCAACACAGATGCAATATGTGATCTGAGGTAAAAATTCTTTCAACAAGTTATATCATCAAAACAGCAATAGTAATCATGTGGAACTAAAGTGTACAGCCAGAAATGCTCTTGCTGGTGGTAAAAAGTCTGGGTCAAGCAGAGCAGTGTGAAATACTCCCTCCGTTCTTTTTTATCTTTCACCATTTAGTTCAAAAATGAACTAGCGGGCGATAAATATTCGAGAACGGAGGTAGTAACATATAGCCATTTTGAAAATATAACTTCCGAATCCATATTCACAATATAGGTTATACTGTACAGAGTAAAAGACAGTATAAGGACTCTAGATGCACATTGCTTTGAAGTCAAGAGATAAAAATTGTACTTACCACATAGTACAAGGCAAAGTTGTCTTTGTCCAGCATATATGTTGACCTCAGTTTGAACCGAATCATGTAAATAACAAAAAGAGTAGCTGCAAGTGCAGCTGTATCCAGAATTGTATGGATGTCATACTCCATAACAAAACTACAATACAACCTAACGGCCAGAAATAATGCAGTCAAATCCTGAGACTTGAGTGACAATCCTGAAAGAGATACACAGTTTGTACAAACATCATGAACCATGAAAAGAACTAATAAAAATATCAAACTTATCTTAGGATCAATTTTCAACATAAATTGATATGCCAGTTCAGTGCATATTCTCAAATCTAGTTTTGTGTCTAATCATAAATGTCAGAAGTCATGTAAGGGATAGATTCTTAGGCCATTTGCATATTGGTATGGCAGGACCACCATTATATACATAGTAATACAGTAAATTAAAAATGATGATGATGTGTATAAATCATACCACTAATATTGTCCATTCCCTATTTTTACCCTATTTTTAAATGCCAAAAAATATCTAGATGTACAAACCTCGATTAATCCTTGATTTTGCATAAATAAAACATTTAGGCATCAAAAACTGAATCAGGAAAGACGCTGAAAGAAACAATTCCGTAAATGAGACAAATGTAGGTACCAAAAGAAACTAAAGCTACCACAACCTCCGCACCACTGCACCAGGGGATGATGGTGGCATCTCCCAGCAGATGCATGTTCCCAAATTTGCACAGACAAGAGCAAGCCATACGAATCTAATAATACTACTGCATTTTTATGATTGGAAACAAAGTATGGTTGCCTGAATCGGCTACTAATTTGGTCTGGGAAAATGGCTCCTTTATCTTCTCACCCATGAACTTTTTGTTTAGTTTGTGGGATGTAATGCTTTGATTCATCTCCCTCGTAATTAGTAAGATGATGAGGAGTGGGGTCATTCCACACACACAAAAAAACACGAGATAGACATTGCCTCATCTAGAATGAGATGGTTCCAAGAACCAAATAACCCCTAAACAGATGAGCATGGTTGACATTAAGCAAAGGAACCCATTGCATTAAGCAGGCACAAGCAGTATCCTCCTCTTGGTCGCACCCAGTTATATCACCAATTTTCAATGAACGCTGACCCAGTGACACCGTCATAGAAAAACGTCGTCCCCAGAAACAGAAAGCAAGCACATACCAAAACTCCTTCAACTGCAATGCCAACAACAACACAAGTCGCATGCAGTATCCAGTTTAAGAAATTAACAATTACCTCGAGCGTGACCTGATGCATGCACCCTAAGCGAAACAGCAGAGAAATTATCTACTGCCTTGAACGGATCAGGCCGGAAAACCACACAAAATACGAGAACATGCTTCAGTACTGAGAGTGGTACGAACGGAGGAGCAGCGGATAGTCGGTCGCCATAGACGCGAGGGAAGAAAACACACGCGCATGACTCAAATGTTCCAGCAATCTGGATCCATGATCAGCGAGCCCAACGGATCGAGCAGATAGCGGCGGAGGGATGCAATTTTATACAGCAGTAAGGTACTCAAGAAGGAAGGGAGGGGAGGGGGGACGAACCGGCGCAGGTCTTCTCCTTGGTGAGCTTGTAGATGAGCACGGCGATCCCGAGCGCGTGCGCGGCCTCGGCGGCGACGAAGAGGTTGTCGTGGTCGTGGACGATGAAGCGGATGAAGACGAGCGCAGCCATCCCCGCGACGACGGCGAGGAAGGCCTTGACCTTGGGCGGCTGGCGCCGCACCCAGGCCATCACCACGGCGACCGGCCTCCGCGACGAACCCCTCATCTCCCCTCCCGCTTGCCGATCGGTGGAGGCGCAGGCGCAGGCGAGCTCTGTCCGGGTCCGGATGGGCGCGCTCTCGTCGTCTCTGGCCCGTGCGCGGCGTGAGGACCTGACTCCTGAGCTGGGGAAGCCTGGGACGGCCGGATGGGCGAGGCGGTGGAGTTATAGGGTGTTTGGTTTGAGGAATGACCTAGTCCATCATCTTCTCACTCCTCACTATTTTTGTTTGGTTTGTAGAATGGAATGAGTTGATCCATCACCATCTCATTCCTTATAGTTATTTAGTTAGTACTAATATGAGGAATGGAGTCATCTCACCAAATTTGAGGAATGAACCCATGATGCATCACCTCAATTTGGATGTAGTGATTCCTTAAACCAAACACACCCTTATGGACGGGTCGGGCTCCGGTCGGGTTGTTGCAGCTGTTTCGATTCGTGGCATCTATGGTCTGCGCAATTGGGCCCATTGGACCGTAGGCAAGCAAATCTTTTTGAAATCTTTTTTTGTTCCCTGTATTTAATGAAACATGACTAGAAGAAATGCTTTGGAAAAATGGCTCCTGGTTGAGATGCTTTGAAATCTTTTTTTTTTTTGAGGTTGCTCTCGCTTCTTGCGACACGTCGTCGCGGTCTCTATGGAAGCCGTGGGACAGACCGAGTACACAGAGCGTTGCGGGTTTGGTTCGAGGACGGGGGCGTGCAGGCCAGCGAGTCTCGACTCTCGAGCGATGCGGGCAGGGTAGGGCATCTACCCAGTGTTTGACTAGGTAAGCGTGTTGTTAATGCGCCTCGTGGAGTGGACAGTGGAAGATGGGCGCCACCACGACGACAACTTGCACCGTTGCACGGAGTAGCCTCTATCTGTGCCTCGTGATCTCATCCCATCATCACCAGCTGTCGCTTTGTCCGGTACGTATACGTATGCCTCTCAGGCTCAGCTACAGAACCCGGGACAAAAAAGAAGCACCGCACACGCTCCACGCGGAAGACGGCGACCGTGCGCTCAGGTCAGGTGGGACCGCCGGGCACGGCGCGGAATTCCTCCAGCTGCTGCGCGATGATTTTGCGGACTGGGACGGAACGGAACGGGACGTGGGACCTCGTCTATGTGCCGCGGCCCGGCGAACGGGAGTCGACAACGCCCCGCCGTGCTGATCGGGGTGCACGCGGCGCACCGCGCACGGCACGTTCAAAAACAGCGCCAAATCCCATCGCCTTTCCGAATTCTCGTCTTCCGCCCCCGCGCCGCGCTGCTAGACTCGTCATGTCGTGCTTGTGCCGCGTGCGGCGCCGGCCCGACTGGTGTGGTCTACTCGGCGGCCGGGTGGGCCACAGTCTCGCGTGGGCTGGGTGCGTGCGATTCTATGGGACAGATGGGCTGGGAGTCCGTCTGCCGATGGGGTAATGCTGGGCCGCTAGTCTGGAACGGACGTCCAGCTCTCTCTCTCTCTCTCTCTCTTACAGCTCTGCAATTCGCCAAGGCCCAAACAGCTACATTATGGGTTGGGCCGTACTGATTCCTCTCCTCTCACAGGGACGTCTGTCTGTCTCGTCATCTGACGCGCCGTTTTTTTTCTCAACAAAAACAATAATAATAATAAACGCGCCGCTGCCAAGGCCCATGGGATCCACGGAATCCTACCTCCCCCGTCAGCCGACCCTCGGTCGCCCTCCGGCGTCCGGACATCGCCATCGGAGTGAGCAGGAACCAGAATACGGGGGGTCGGTAGAGTCCGCGCACCCGGGGGTCCCACTCCCCTGAGGCCGTCCCTGGCTCCGTGCAAAAGATGGGGATTGGGGAAGGGTGCCAGGTCACCGTCCCGGCGCCGTGCCGTCAGTGTGAGTGGTGAGGTCCCTTCCAAGATTCTGTGCGTCTCATCGCCCGATTTACTTACTGGCTTTACTTTACATCCACAAAGCTTGCGAGTTGCGTTATCTAGCCTTAGCTTTTTCGAGTCCTTGCAAATCTTGTTGGTGGGGGGGCGAGCGAGACCTGATGCCACGTACGCCTAGCGGAAGAAGGGTCGATGATCTTTTTATAGGAGTTCCGCTTCCACAGTTGGTGTGTGTGGCCGACATGCTGGTCGCTGCGAGATGAGGTCATGTGCGGCTTCCTCGTGTGCTTTCAGATGCACAGCATCTTGCGACCCAAAATTCGCTGCAATTCGCTCAGTCAGAGGTGTCGGGCCTGGGGTTTAGAACAACGTCCTGATATGTCAGGTGTCTGTTCGTTCGGAGTAAGCTTGCTCAAAGTCATGGCGTCTGGTCACAGAGAGAGAGTGATCAGTAGCCACGAGGACAGTCCAGTCCCTTTGGCGGTGCTGCTGATTCCTAGCAAAACCTGTACATTTGGTTGGTTTCTCCACGTAGCGCCACGCCGGCGGAAGTCTGGCTTAAGAGATACGACTAATTTGCTCGCGTCTGCAGAGTCTGGTACAGGGTGCTTTAAGTATCATGTAAACCTGACTCTATATCTGCATATAAGTAACCAAACACACATCTCACACGCGTAGAGTCTGGTTGACAACAACCATACATCAACTCATTGCATTGCGTGATGCAAGCACCAGCAAATACAGACAACCAAACACACGGATATTAAGTCCAGACATGTAATACCAGTTGTTTCCTCACATGTTGCATGAATTCCAACTCGAATATTGTGACCAGGTGTTGTCGGTATCCATTCTTGATTAAGGCGTCAGTATAAGGCTGTAAGCTCGCTCCATCGAATTCTTCAAATAAAATACCGTATTCGTTAATTATCTGCAGAATTGAGTAGTAGCCAGTAATGGAGCACTTGTACATTTACTAGTTGTGTTTTAAAATTGATTTCTCTTTTTGAAGAGATAGGTACAATCTTTTTTTTTGGAAGCCTAGTTGCTAAAAGCTTGTGGGATGTGGCACTGACCTTGAGGACCGCTTAGTTCAAGATTAAAATGGCTAGGAGATCATATTTCAAGGCCTAAATATTTAGGATGTGTCCTCCTAATCGATGTTTTCTTTTTCTTGTCAATCTACATCACTTGCATCGTAGCTGGGGAAGGTTGGTAATCCAGGCTGTCATTCAGTGAATTAGTCTGATGGGATGTAGCGATACCCAGCCCATTCTCTTTTGGTGGCATCTCCTAAAGTTAGTCTGCTTCGTAATGTGAGCAGTAATCATGTTGGAAGCAGATTCAGGATCGGAGGACCAAGTCTTCTGCTAGGATGCTGTGCTACACTGCGGTTTTATCTGTCAGTAACTGGTGGTCAGTTTCTAGTTTCTTCTGCGTGTCTCGTCCATTTCATCGATCAGCTTAATCATTGGTGAATCGCAATTTCAACATGAAATGATATGCTACGACTTTCAAGTAGGGACTTAGTTAGGGTTAGATCACTAGTATAATTTGGCTATATACAAGCGGTAGGCTTTTTATGTCACAGACAGTTCGGATAGAA
This sequence comes from Zea mays, assembly GCF_902167145.1. NCBI lineage: Eukaryota > Viridiplantae > Streptophyta > Magnoliopsida > Poales > Poaceae > Zea > Zea mays. Next base: position 223,245,513 of record NC_050099.1, on the reverse strand, counting down.
AACCATATGGGATGTCCCATGCTATTCGGACCGCCTGTGATGTATTAGTATCACAAGCGGTCCGAAATACAAACCGCTTGTGGTGCTCGATTTGTTTTACAAACGGTCCGTAATGAAAAAACCGCCTGTGATGCACGATTCGTATCACAAGCGGTTCTCAATTAGAACCGATTGTGATTTGATTACCATATTAATATTTTAATTTTTAACAAAAAATGCAAATACAATTTCAATGAATTTTAATAGCACACATAGATAACTAGAGAGATTTTAAATTAATTGGCAACCACAATGCATAGTCGATCATACATGCTAACAAATACAATTTGATTCATACAATTTTCATGAACTACCATTTTTCCGCATGTATGGCTTTAAGTTCTTATCAATTTTCTTTTCCACACGCTTGATTCTCTCTGGACCGTTAAAGACGAACATCTCTTCATACTTATTGTATTCCTTATCTTCGTCTCCCACATTCTCAACTCCAACAATTTTTTGCTTTCCAGAAATAACTACATGCATCTTCTCATCTGCTGGATCGAGTACATAGAACACTTGTGCAACACATTCGGCGAGAACCCACGGGTCATCTTTATATCCTACTTTCTTTAAGTCTACCAGTGTGAGTCCTTAGTTATCCACTATCACCCCTACGGGATGTTGTACCCATTGGCACTTAAATAAGGGTATTTTCATGCTTGGGCCATAATCAAGTTCCCATATTTCCTCTATGAATCCAAAATATGTGGTCTTCTGTCCCTGTAGGTTAAAAGCATCTATACGAACACCGCTATTTTGTGCAACACTTTTCATGTCTTTTGATTTAGTGTAGAATGTGTACCCATTGATGTCATATGCTTGCCATGATGTCACAAAACACGATGGCGCAGAAGCCAAATTCTTCATTGTTTTCTCTTCCAAAGAGTCTCTGAATGGGATGTTTTTGTCCATTAACCATTCGCTGAAACAATGTTTGTGCTCCCTCATGATCCAGTCCTCTGTGCGGTTCTGATTTTCTTTACGAAGCTGATCCAGGTGTTCCTCTATGTAAGGCTCTGCTATCGCGAGATGTTGTAGTACACTACCATGAGCACAATGTACTAGCTTGTAATCATCAACGCGAAAAGTTTTCCTGCCCATTCTCCCTCTCCCACATAGTTTACCCTCATGTTTAGGTACAAGCACACCTATCATTGTTCTGTCTCTGATGTAATCTATACAACTCTCAAACACTTCTTTGTAGTGTATCCCTCCATGATTGAACCCTCTGGGTGAGCGTGATTTCGCACATGACCTTTTAATACTCCCAGGTATCGCTCCAACTGAAACATATGATGTAAATATAGTGGCCCTAATATTTTTATCTGATCCACGATATGTATGATTAGGTGTACTTGCATATCAAAAAATGATGGAGGAAAACACATTTCAAGCTTGCACATAGTCTCGATGATGTATGCCTTCAGATAGTCTAAGTCTTCTAAAGCTATTACTTTTTGTGACACTGCATTGAAAAAGTAACACAAACGTGTGATGAAAACTTTGACATGCTCTGTTTCGAGGGCTCTTACCACAATTGGGAGAAACACCGTCATCATCACATGGTAGTCATGAGAGTTGTAGCCAAATAGAGACAAGTCCTTCATCCTGACTAGTTTGCTGATATTGGATGAGAAACCTGTGGGCACTTTGACCCATGCAAACATTTGCAAATTTTTATTCTCTCCTCAGCTGACAAGTTGTAGCTAGCTGGGGGGAGGTAAGGCTTCCCTTTGCCACTATCCACTGGATGAAGTTCCGATCTGATTTGAAGATCTACTAGGTCATTGCGTGATTTAAGTCCATCCTTTGTCTTACTCGGCATGTCCAGCAAGGTTCTAATGATGCTGTCAAAAACATTCTTTGTTACATGCATCAAATCAATGTTGTGGCAAATTTCCATATCCTTCCAGTATGTGAGGTACTTGAAAAAAATTGATTGCTTCTTGAAAGTTGTGTAAGTTGAAGGGTCAGTTCTCTTTCTCTTTTCTCCTTTGTTTTTTCCCTTTCCGAATACAACATGAATGTTCTTTACAATTTCAAAAACAAGTTTTCCACTATAAGGCTTTGGTGCACCTTAACTTTCCAGTTCATTGTTAAATTCCTCTTTCATCTTTTGGTACTTATGCTGCTTCATCAAGAACCGTTTGTGTCCCATGAACACCAACTTCTTGGATGATTTAAGGTACAAGGAAGCAGTTCCATCGACGCACACTACACAACCATTCTTTCCTTTAGTCTTTTGCCCTGATAGTGTGGCGCCACTGGGAGAATCATTTATGGTAACAAATATAATTGCTCTTAAGTTGAAATACTCATCCCATATTCGAACTCCTTCATTCCAGAGTTTTGTCATATCTTCCATAAGAGGTTCTAGGAACACATCAATATCAACACCAGCTGATTTCAGACCTTGAATAACAATAGTCAACATAGTGTACTTTCTTTTGTGACACAGCCATGACGGAAGGTTGTACATCGTTAAAGTCACGGGCCAGGTGCTATGTACACTTCTTTTTTCACTAAATGGATTCATTCCGTCTATACCCAAAGCAAATCTTACATTTCTGGTTTCTTTGGCAAACTCAGGAACATAAGATCGAAAATTTTCCATTGTGATGCATCAGCAGGGTGTCGAATCGGTTTGTTATTCTGCTTGCGATTTCCAGCATGCCAACGCATAAGCTTAGCCTCCCTAGAATTTGAGAACAAACATTTCAAGCGATCAATTACTGGAAGATACCACATCACCAAAGCTGGGATCTTTGACTTTTTTTCCCATCCATGTCATCAAAAGTGTCATCATCACTTTCAGGTCCAATAGTGGATTTCTTGTTTTTATTTTTCTTCGGGAATTTTTTTACACAGTCTTGATTGTAGCTCTTCTTGTATCGACTGACATTGCAAACTGGGCATCTTGCTGCGTTCTCAAAATCGCCATGATACAGAATACAATGGTTCGGACATGCATGAATTTTTTGCACACCCAGAGCTATGGGAGATATAAGCTTCTTCGCTTTATAAGTGCTTGTTGGTAGTTTGTTGGGTTTTGGTAGTAATTGGGACAGAAAATTCAAAATATCTATGAAGCTAGTATCAGACCATCCGGCGCTAGCCTTCAACTTAAGAAGTTCTAGAACTGTACGCAGTGTAGTAAACTCTTTGTCACAACCCTTTGATTCATCATATAAAGGTTCTTTTGAGGCACTTTCCAGTCCCTCCATTTTAGATAGCCCTTTCTGTGATCCCACAGAACTCAACATTTCTGGTTCCATATGGCGCAACATCTCTTCGCAATCAAATTCTTCAAAATCTTGATTGGCATCCACATAATCCACTTTACCATCCACTTTATCTAAAATTCTGACAGCTCTCTCATCATTACTAGGCACTTCACACGGATCCAACTCACCATGTTCTGTCCATATCGTGTAATTGTTTTTAAACCCTCTTTTTAGCAGATGTGATTGGATTACTCCTGTATCTCTCCAAGCTACCTTATTATCACAGTCGATGCACGGACATAATATCTCCTTACTCTTTCGCAAATTCGCGTGCTTGTTGGCCGCTTCAATAAAGCTTCTCAAATTTCGAATGTACGATGGATGTGGTCTTGGCACATTGTACATCCAACCTCGGTCCATTACCTATCCCTATATTGATTAACGTCAATAAAATCATTAATTAATTGAATTCATCCCTAAAACATGAACAAATAAATGTACATGAAAGTGAAACAAGATCATATCGAGAGGTACCTTGTGGAGAGACAAATCTCTAAATACAATCTTTAATTTAGCTCAACTAGAAATCCGAATCTTGAAAATCCTAGCACATGAACTACAAAAAATATTTAAAATATCCCTAATTAATTGAATTTAATCCCTAAATCATGAACGAATTGATGTGCATGAAAATGAAACAAGATTGCAGCAATAGGTACCTTGAGGTGAGACAACTCTTTATGAAGAATCTTTAAATTAGATCAACTACAAGTCCAAATCTTGGAATTCCTAAGTTTTTCTTCAATTTCGGTCTATATTACAAAATTGAGGCAAAAAATCATATCAAAATGAGAAAGAAAACAAACGGAGATCATATATATGCATAAACTCTTGAAATCAATCAATAAACTCAAAAACAAAACCTTCTCCCGTAGATCTCAAAAAATCCGCCGCCGCTACAGTGCTGTGATTGTTTCTGGGAGATAGGGTTCTGGAACCCGTGGCTAGTCCTTTTATATTGTATACACATCACAGGCAGATTTTTTAAAAAAACCGCTTGTGGTATATAACATCACAGGCGCTTTTTTATTCCGACCGCCTGTGAAGTTAATCTATCACAGGCGGTCGAAGTAAAAAAGCGTCTGTGATGTTATATATCACAAGTGGTTTTCCTTAATATCCGCCTGTGATTGTTTACAATATAAAAGGGCTTGCTGGTTCCAGCAGGAACCCTAACTCTCCCGGGCCCGACACGCTTGCGTCGCTAAGCTGATACTGCGCCGTCCCCGTCCCTGTCTCCGAGCTGAGCGCTGAGCGCTGAGCGCCGCCGTCCCCGAGCGCCACTGTCCCCGAGCCCGAGCGCCACCGTTCCCCAGGCGAGTATTCAAACATCTATATTCCTAAGTTTTTCCTTCCATTGTACGTACGTCGATGGCTGAGGATGGTGCTGGCCCAAATTCATAACCTGCATAATGAAAAGGATATCGTATGAGGATTTTTTTAGTGCTTGGCTTGTTTCTAGCTCTGTTAGGTGGAATTCTAGTCATAATTTGGTTGTTCTGTTCTTGGAAGTGCGATGGCTCATGGTCATGGATGACAAGCCAACGATAATGATCCAAATTCTAGTCAGAATTTGGTTAACTTGTGCTAACAGGAGCTATGCTACCTGCTAATATGAGAAACCAGGTTCTGGTCCATGAGGGTTTTAGGGCATTCTTTTGTTGATCGGAAGGTTAGGTTTTGGTACCATTCATGTTCATAGTTGGTTGCCGTGTTCTTGTTCATACATGGGGAACAGTTCCTTTCGTCTCCAACTCCAAGCAAGCAATGGAGGGCAAAATGTTTGCAGTTGCATTTCTTTCCCTTTTCCTTCTACGGCATTTGATGACTGCGTAGCCGGTTGTAGTGGTTGTGTAAAAACGTTCGCTTGTCCAGTGTTGTGATAATTAGTCTGGTAATTAGTGTGATCATAGATAGACTCACTCGATGGCCATTTGTGGTTACACCTGCTGGATATGATATGGTTTCCAGCCAGCGTTTATTTCTTTGTTGTTGTTGTTTGATAAACAACTTTAAATTCATAGTGATGGGGTCTTTTACGGTAACTAAAGGAATCAAATTCATAGTATCAAGCTACTTTCACCACCAGCGTTTACTTTTGTTTTTAACTCGGCGCCACACCTAAAAAAGTTATTCCTGCCTCCTTTCACAACCAGCTAGCATCAAGCTACTTCTCTAGTCTTTTCAGTTTTCACACATTTGCCTCACACAACTTTCTACATTGTTCTCATGCTTTGATTAAATTAACTTCTTTACCATTGTAGTTCCTTAGTGTGATCATACTGGCATGCATAGTAGACCTTCAGATGTAATGCCTTCTTTTCTGTTAGCAAGTTTTCGTGTTTGAGTCAGGTTAGTCTGGGATAAATAGGTTTAGGTTATGCCTAGCTAAGAATCACGATACATTTTACTAAGTGTTTTTCGTTATTGAATTGGGTTAGGCAAATTAAAATATTTTCAAGGAAAGGCTCATAAGGAGGGGGAGAGGGGGTCTCCTTTTTTGGGGTGGGGGTATAAAGCACACAGGAAGCTGCAAACTTGCAATTAACAGCTAATGTTTGGTAGCTATTAAAATGTGACATTCCAGGGTTGTGTTCTGTGATTCAGTAGCAGTGAGTTTTTGGGTGTAGCCAGCCACCACTATATTAAGTTATTATCATGCCTATGCGTTGCAACATAAATTAAATAACACTAATAATGTCATTGCTATGGGACCCGATACACTCAATGCAAGAGAAATAGCTTAAATGGATGCTACAATAGTTCCTAGGCACCCTGCTGTCCCTGCTGCGCACTCGCGGCTTCAGCCGCCGCAATTGTCTGTTCAGTGGCTACAATAGATATTTTTTGAAGAAGATTTTCAGACACGCGGACTAGCTGCTCTAGTCATCTCAGTGGCTACTTGGAACTTCTGAACATAAATGAAACTAAAATTGAACATATGAAACTAAAATCATCTGTTCCTTATGAACATAACTGAAACAACTGAACATAACTGCTCAGTCGTCTGTTCCTTATGAACCACACCTCAGTGGCTACTTGGAACTTCTGAACATAACTGAAACTGAAACTGAACATATGAAACTGAAACTATCTGTTCCTTATGAACATAACTGAAACAACTGAACCTTTACATCTGTTCCTTATTCAACTGAAACAATTGTACGTCTGTTCCTTATGAACATAACTAAAATTGTCTGTTCCTTATGAACATAACTAAAACAACTGAACCTGTAGCCCTATGTACTCAGTGACCCTCGATTGGGAAAATTATTTGTCTAATTGTTGTTGCATGGATGGAGAAGTACCTGTTAGATGACTCCTTATTGATGGAACCAGCTGTGCACTAGGTACCTACTAGGATGGATGTGTTCTGCACTGGTGCGTCTAACAGAGTTAATGAAGACGCGGCCAAACTTGAATGGCACACAACGAGCAGCTCTGGTGAAGGCAGCGCGGAGGATAGTTCTAGTGATGACAATCCTTTTCCTCCTATACCTCCAAGGAAGAAAAAAACTTCAGATGAGCTTGATGCCGACTATATTCCCAACGATGAAGAGGTAAATAGAAATATGCCTAATAACTTAACTTTTATAGCTCATATATGAAAGACCATTAATTGTTTCAATATATAGATTTCAAATGAAGAGAAGAAAGAGGATGCATCCTCTACACGAAACACGGAGGATGCTCCAATGCCTGAATCATCCGTTTCACAGAAGCAGAAACGAGGAAGACGAGGTCCCAATAAGTTCAAAGAAGGTGCAATTATGTACGTAACAAAACTCAATGTAGAGGGGTTTCCTGAAGAACCACTTGACGTGGTTACAAAGTTTCAAAATTCCTGTGGGTCTACTGTTAGAGATACAGTGCCAATCACACTTCAGAAATAGAAGGATTTAGATGAAGACACCCGCAATAAGCTATGGGCTAAGATGTCTGAGTCATTCAAGGTCCCAAAAGGCACAGAGGATGCAGTAAGGAAGTCGATGCTCTCTGCTATGGCCAAGATGTTTCATGGGTGGAAGACCGAGATGAATAGGGATTTTGTCAAGAAGAATAGGGTTCCTTCGCCTAAGAAAATGGGGAAAATACTCAAGCTCAGTGGGAGGAATTTGTTCGTTAGAAGACCGAACTGAAGGCCATAGAACTGGGCGAAACTAATTCTCAGAGAGCGAAGATGAACAAACACCCCCATCGCCTGGGGTCAACCGGATACCACCATAAAGTTGTGCAGTGGAACAAGATAATCGAGGAAGCTATAGCTAACGGGACTTTGGACCCAATATTAAAAGATATTGATGAGCGAACTTGTCAGCGTTTTGAGACCGGGGGGTCCCTAAGCCGACGAGTGAAATGTCGCCGCATGCCCCAGCCCAGATGGGTCGGCGCGAGGCCGAGCGCGAAGGGGGAAGTGAGGTGGCCGGAGATGGGCGAGAGAGAGGTAGAAATCCCGCGGCCTTCGTGTTCGTCCCGCGCCCAGGTCGGGTGCGCTTGCAGTAGGGGGTTACAAGCGTCCACACGGGAGAGGGAGCGAGCGGCCTTGCGCGAGCGCCTGTCTCGTCCTCGTCCCCGTGCGGCCAACCCTCTCTAAGAGGGCCCTGGTCCTTCCTTTTATAGACGTAAGGAGAGGATCCAGGTGTACAATGGGGGTGTAGCAGAGTGCTACGTGTCTAGCGGGGGAGAGCTAGCGCCCTAAGTACACGCCATCGTGGCGGCCAGAGAGATTTTGGCGCCCGGTTTGTGTGATGTCGTGGCCGTCGGAGGAGCGCTCGAGCCTGGCGGAGGGACAGCTGTCGGGGCTGTCGAGTCCTTGCTGACGTCCTCTTGCTTCCGTATGGGGGCCGAGAGCCGCCATCGTCAGGGAGCGTGCGGGGCGCCATCATTGCCCATCTGGCGGAGCGAGCCAGATGGGACGCCGGTCTTGTTCCCCGTAGCCTGAGTCAGCTTGGAGTAGGGTAATGATGGCGCCTCCCGTTGACGTGGCCGGCCCGTGCCCTAGGTTGGGCGATGCGAAGGCTCCTCCGAGGTCGAGGTCGAGTCCGTCTTCCGTGGCCGAGGTCGAGTCCAAGCCCCTAGGTCGGGCGAGGCGGAGGCCGTTGGCTGAGGCCAGGGCGGAGTTCGAGTCCTGGGGTCGGGCGAAGCGGAGTTCGTCGTCTTCTGGGGCTGAGCCCAAGTCCGAGCCCTGGGTCGGGCGGAGCGGAATTCATCGTCTTCTGGGGCTGAGCCCAAGTCCGAGCCCTGGGTCGGGCGGAACGGAGTTCGCCGTCTTCCAGAGCTTAGCCTGAGTCCGAGCCCTAGGTCGGGTGGAGCGGAGTTCGCTGTCTTCCGGGGCCTAGCCCGAGTCCGAGCCCTGGGTCGGGCGGAGCGGAGTTCGCCGTCTTCCGGGGCCTAGCCCGAGTCCGAGCCCTGGGTCGGGCGGAGCGGAATTCGTCGTCTTCTGGGGCTGAGCCCAAGTCCGAGCCCTGGGTCGGGCAGAACGGAGTTCGCCGTCTTCTGGGGCTTAGCCCGAGTCCGAGCCCTGGGTCGGGCGGAGCGGAGTTCGCCGTCTTCCGGGGCCTAGCCCGAGTCCGAGCCCTGGGTCGGGCGGAGCGGAGCTTCCTATGGTGCCTGCGGCCGGGCCTGACTGCCTGTCAGCCTCACTCTGTCAAGTGGCACCATAGTCGGAGCGGCGCAGGCGGCACTGTCTTTCTGTCAGACCGGTCAGTGGAGCGGCGAAGTGACGGCGATCACTTCGGCTCTGTCGGCTGAGGGGCGCTCGTCAGGATAAAGGTGTCAGGCCACCTTTGCATTAAATGCTCCTGCGATTTGGTCGGTCGGTGCGGCGATTTGGTCAGGGTTGCTTCTTGGCAAAGACAGGGCCTCGGGCGAGCCGGAAATATGTTCGCCGCTGGAGGGGGGCCTCGGGCGAGGCGGAGATCCTCCGGGGTCGGCTGTCCTTGTCCGAGGCTAGGCTCGGGCGAGGCGTGATCGAGTCCCTCGAATGGACTGATCCCTGACTTAATCGCACCCATCAGGCCTTTGCAGCTTTATGCTGATGGGGGTTACCAGCTGAGAATTAGGAGCCTTGAGGGTACCCCTAATTATGGTCCCCGACAGTAGCCCCCGAGCCTCGAAGGGAGTGTTAGCACTCGCTTGGAGGCTTTCGTCGCACTTTTTTGCAAGGGGACCAGCCTTTCTCGGTTGTGTTTTGTTCCGGTGGGTGCGCGCGAGCGCACCCGCCGGGTGTAGCCCCCGAGGCCTCGGAGGAGTGGTTTGACTCCTCCGAGGTCTTAATGCCTCACATAATGCTTCAGCTGGTCTGGTCGTTCCCTCATGCGAGCTGGCCGCAGCCCGGGTGTACGGTCGGGTCCCAAGTTCTCGGGCTGGTATGTTGACGCTGTCAATGGTTTGGCCAGAGCCGGGTTTGCGAGAGCAGCCCCCGAGCCTCTGCACAGGGCGAGAGGGCGATCAGGGACAGACTCGACTTTTTTACATACGCCCCTGCGTCGCCTTTCCGCAAGGAGGGGGGGAGAGCGCCATGTTGCCCTCGGTGGGTGCCGAACATGGTGTCTCCGGTGAGCTGCAGGTGGGTGATCCGAGCGGACGTCCGTGCCCCATTCGTTAGGGGTTGGCTAGGGGCCCAGAGGCGCGCCCAAAAGTACCTGCGGGTGATCTGCCGGACCCGGTCCCCTGGCGACGGGGTCCGAGGGCTCGATGCCTCCCTCTGATGGGATTCCGTTACAAGATCGTTCCCGCTGGTCTCGGAAATGTCCTAGGGTACCTCGGGAGCGCAGCCCGAGCCTTGGTTATGTATTGAACGTACCCATGGTCATCCCTCGCTCTGTGTCTGAGGCGGCTGTGAACCCTTCGGGGGCCAGCCTTCGAACCCCTGATCAGTAGTGGGCGCGGAGCCCGAGTAGCCTGAGGCGACCGTTGAACCCTTCCGAGGGGCCGGCCTTTGAACCTCTGACCAGTAGTGGGTGTGTGAGCCCACATGCTCTGAGGCGGCTGTTGAACCCTTCCGAGGGGCCAGCCTTCGAACCTCTGATCAGTAGGGAGGCTCGGAGCCTGGTTCCTTCACGGGGAAGGATCCTTTTCGGGGTATCCCCCTTTCCCGGTCCCTGTTGCAAGAGAGAGAAAGAGGAAAAAAGGAAAAGGGTACGAAATCGAACGACGCGGCGTACCTTTTTTTTGACGCGGTCATTATGGCGAAGGCGAAGCGTCGCTCGCTTCTCCTACCAGAGGCGCCGCCTGTCCCGCCGCGGAGTTAATGCGACGGGGCGAGTGGTTCGCAGGGCGGCCGTTGCGCGTGTGCGAGCCGTTCGAGGAACGACTGTTTCGCTTCGTGTTTTTGAATCCCGCGGCCGGTCCGGGCGAAACGTTGAACCAGTCTCGCCTTGGCCTTTATATACTCGGGGGAGGGTCTGGCGATGGTTCTTTGCTCCGCTTCCTGCCTCCCTCTTAGGTTTTCGCAACCCAAGAGACTTAGCCAGAGAAAAGGAAACCGCCCACCCTGTCCTTTGCGCCGCCACCCCTCCTGCTCGGTGATGGCCGACCGGGTGACCATCATCTCGCCGCGCGACCCATGGCCTTTCTCCACAGTGACGGCGGGTGATCTAGAGGATCTTGTTGCTGAGGGTTTACTTCGCCCTCTTTCTGATGAGAGGCGGCCGGAATGGATGCCCCCCGTGAGCGGAGCCGCTCCGTCCCCACCGTCGGGGTACATCGTGAGCTTCGTCTCCTTCCACGAGCGGGGATTTGGTGTGCCGGCGAGCCACTTTATGCGGGCGATCCTGCACCACTACGGGGTGGAGTTGCACAACCTCAGCCCCAACTCCATCTCGCAGACCGCCATCTTCGTAGCGGTGTGCGAGGGGTACTTGGGGATCGCCCCCCATTGGGACTTGTGGACTCATCTCTTTTTCACGGAGCTTTTCGCTTCGCCGACGGGGGAGAGAAAGGTCCACGCGGCAGTGCGGGCCGGCGGCTGCATCCTTCAGCTGAGGCAGTCGCGGGCGTCGCTGTATGTTCCTGCCATCCTTGCGTCCTCGAACAAAGGGTGGCAGCGCCGGTGGTTCTACCTCCGGAATGACGGCGAGTTGCTCCCGCCGTTTTCCCAGCGAGTAGTCACCGTCGCCGCCGATGCTTGGCGCCACGGGACCCCGCACGAAAGACAGAAAAACCTCGAAACCCTTCTCAAGGCTTTGGAGGCGTTGCGGAAAGGGGGACTCACCGCCGCGGGAGTGATTGCCGCCATCCACCGCCGGAGGGTGCTTCCATTGGCGGAGCGACGGTTGCCGCTCTGGGAGATGACACCGGAGGCTGACTTGGAGGGCTCGCGGATGTCCTCGGATCCTCTTCCCTTCGATGTTCTCCACGGGCGGGTGGCCGTCGTGTTGGGGAAACCGGACCCCAGTGCCTTCTCCCAGCCTTTGATGCGCCCTGACCAAGGGTGCGTGACTCTGGTGAGTGTCCGCTCCTTCCTCCCTCTTGCATCGGGTTGCCCCTGGTTCTTACGGTCAGGATTTCCATCCGTCTTTAGGAGGTGGGGTGGCACAAGCCTTCCCTGCCATGGGTCCCGCAGGATGCGGTGGACCGAGCAGCGCGGCGGGCTGCCGCGGAGGAGAAGAAGAAAAAGAAGGACACGGAGAAGACCCGGGCCCGCGAGCGAATGTGGGCTCGGGACGCCTTGGAAAAGCTCCGTCGTCGGCAGGAGAGGGAGGGGCTCCCGAGGGAGCCGTCGCCGGAAACGCCTGATGACGACGACGATGATGAAGATGATGATGAGGAAGACGACATGGCTGCCCGCCTCGGCTTCAGCCCTGGCTTGAGGTTAGGCCAGGAGCCATCAAGCCAGCCCCCGAGTGGGCTGATGCTGTCAGTCCCCGGAGTCGGGACGCCGAGGTCCCGGCCCGAAGAGCGGGGGCAGACCGAGAGGGTACCTGACCCCTCGGCTGGGGGAGTTGAGGCGACCCCGGGGAGCCAGGCCGAGGCGTCTGTTCCCTGAGAGCTGTCGCCCACGCCGGCAGCGCAGGAGAGCGACCCTCAGGTCGCCGTGGCGGTGCCTGGGCAGTCCGCCTCCCGGGCGTCCAAAGCGCCCAAAGCAAGGGTGGTGCCGAAGCTGCCGGCGAAGCGGACTTCGGTGGCGGCTTCGGGGGTCGAGATCCAAGAGACCTCCACTCAGGCACGGTTGATCATGGCCCGGAGCGGGTAAGTATCTTGGAACGTCTTCGTCCTGGCTTTTCATTCGTATGTCCCGACCGTGATTTTTCTTTCCTCCTCAGCAAGCGAAGCCATGGCCTGACCGATCTAGCTCCCCGAAAGGCCCTTTAGACGGCGTCGGCTTCCGCAGCCGGCGCCACTCCGGGCCTTGCCGTTCAGCTGACCTTCTCGCAAGGCGCTCCACAGCAGGGGGCTCAGGCGGCACCAGTCACCGTGGAGCGAGTTCCCGAGGCCGGCTCTTTTGCCGAGGCGGCCATCGTGCTAGGGGAGGCGGCTGACGCGGACGCGGACGTGGCCCCGGCCCCACCGGACGTGCTGGCGGTGCTGGCACCTGTTGCTACTGAAGCCGCTGCCGTCCCAGTCGGGGAGCGACCTGTCGCTGCTGACGCTGAGACGGCCGAGGCGTCGGCGCTTGGTGCCTCGGAGGAGGGGGCGTGGAGATGCGATCCGTCCCGCCGAGCGACAGCCTTGTCGCTGTGCGGCGGAGCTCCGAGGGTCGGCGTCAGTTGCTCCGGTTCCGGACCCGCGGGGCCTCGGATCCCTTCTTCGTTCTCGACGATGAGCGGGAGGAGCAGTCCTGGGACGAGCTCCGCGAGTGTGCCGAAGCAACGGTGGGGTCGCTCCGGTCGTCGCTGGAGGTTTTCTGCAGGGACGTCCCCAATATCCTCCAGGTAACGGTTTCAGGCATACCTTTTCTTTTTTGTGGCCAAGGCGTCTTTCGTGACGCCCCGCTTCCTTTCCTCAGGATCTGACGGATCTGAGCGCCGCCAAGTCGTCGTTCATCCGCCACGAGGTCGACGTCTGGGGCTCGCTGCGATCCCTGAGGACCTCGCTCGCCGGGGCTACTGCACGCCTCTCTCAGCAGGGCGCCGAGGCGGCGGACCTTCGGTTGCTCTGCATTGATCTGAGAGCCGAGGCGGCAGCGGCACGCGCGGAGGCGGCAGCGGCGCGCGTAGAAGTGCAACGATAGCAGTCGGAGTTCGACCGGATCGTCTATGAGCGGGACCAATCTCGGGGCCGGGCTGCCGAGGCCGAAAGCCGGGCTGGAGCCCTTGCAGCCGACCTAGCCGTAGCCCAGGTCGCAGCCTCGAAGCTGCGTGCCCGAGCCGGTGGTACGCCTTGGCCATTTTCGGTTTTCGTTTCAGCTTGTGTTTGAGATCTTTCGTTCTGGCTGTTCGCAGAGCTCGAGTCCGCCCTTGATGAGTCCGCCAAGGCGCTTGCCGAGGCACTTGCCGGGGCGGCCGAGCAGAGGGAGGCCGACCACGCGGCCATGTCCGAGGCCGTCTCGGACTTCTGCCGGGTCCTTGGCTGCGGTGACGTCCCCTCAGGAAGCTCCCCTCAAAGTCACCTGCAGGCCTTGGGCGATCATGTGCGCGGCAGACTCCGCGAGGCGCTTCACCACGGCGTCAGGCGGGCCTTCGCCGTGCTCGCTTCCCACTACGTCGTGGACCTGGAGCGGGTCAGCGAGGGGTATTGCCTTCCTGACGAAGATGAAGCCGCCCTGGCAGAAGTCCAGAGGCTCGATGCGGCCACCGCGGGTCCGAGCGCAGTGCTGGCGACCACCTTCGAGGCAGAGATCCTCCCACCTGCGCCGTCGTCCGAAGCCGGGATGGACTTTGCCGAGGGCGGGGTCGAAGCCGAAGGTGCGGCTCCTTCCCGTGGCGACGCCTAACTCTGTCGGAGCAGTTTCTGTAGGATGCACCTGTGTCTTTCTGAAGCGTCCCGATCCTGTGGGACTCAAATCTGATATAATTACTAGTCCCAGGAGGCTAGTAAACACATTTATACATCAGATGATTCCAGATCTGCTTAAACGAGACAAACCTATAAAGGTGGCGAACAACTTTAAGAGTTGGTCCACAACTCGGGACATATCATCAGAGTGGGGCTGAAGCAGCTCGATATACGCAGTGAAGCAATTCAGCGGTCCAACAGCCACAGGCAAGGTTGAGAACAGTCGTAACTCTTACCCGATCTTCTTTTTTTCTGAAAAACAACAAATAAGCAAGGGTGAGTACAAATGTACTCAGCAGCCCACCTTCACCCGTGAAATGGGGAAATCAGATATAATGCATGGAATATGTGGAGCTCAGGATATTTTGCAGAAACAACAATATTTTATGCAGAGTTGTTTTGAAAAACATTTTGTATTTTTGCAAAGCGCATCCTCTCCAAAAGGAGCAGGAAGTTTTTCAGTATTATAACAAAATCCCCTGGACTAAACCATCCAGGTATCTCAGCAGTTCCCACTGGTTTTCATTTTCAAAAACAGCTACTGGACTTCCCGTCCACCATAGCTCACGGCTCAACCGCCGAACCTTTTAAAAACCACTTTTCTCAAAACCATCTCTTTTTTTTGGAAAACAAAACATTAATTGTCATACCAAACCAGACTCGTCCATTCCTGTGGACACAGACTATTCGAATAGGTTTGAACTCTGCGCAGAGGGGTACACTTTACCCACTAGTTTGGCTCTATGATCCCATGGCCAATGAGACCCGAATCTGACTCTCTTTCTTTCCCCGCACGTCCTAACCTTAACGGTTATCCGGAAGGAGTCAGGCCACCACCATGTCCAAACCGGACAAAACTTTCCCCCTCCTTATCCTCCCGGTGCTCCCCAGCCTTCATAACCCTAGGGTTGGACCGTACGAGTTCAGATTGAGTGACTGCCCACACAGTCTTGAGTGGTTGTACTATTAAAGAGTACAGGTAGTGAAGATGACAAACCGGTCCTTATACAAGGGGACAATCCTTCTGCTCACGCCTAAACCAGCTGAGCCAACACCTTAGGCCCTCCCCTAAACCAGGGAGTCCCTGATTATCCCACTCACAAGGTGATAAGGGTGAAAACCCTTCATCACACACATTTTGAAAAGCATTTTCTTTTGAAAACTCACACCTGTTCTCAAATCATTTGGAACATATATATCAGGGATTGATTGCGGCAAGCGGCTGGGTGGCCATAATAACTTGTCTCAAAATCATATCATGCATAAAATAACAGGCTGAGGGTTGTGGTTGAAAAATCATAGGTAATTTATGCATCAAAGGGATCCAGTGAGCTTGCCGTGCTTATTCGGCGAAGGGGGAAGGGGAGCTCGCGGAACTGGCTTCTGGCTCCACCGCCTGGTGTAGACTTGCAGATCTGGCCTCCACGAGACGACACGAACGCTCCGATAACTATGCAACATGAATAAGCAAACATACAAACGAGCAAGTATACCAACAAATATTTAGTATAGTGGTCAGAATAGTGATACATGGATGGGTAGAGTCTTGAGTAGAATATGTGTCATGTGGTGTTGAGATACTACTAGTGGTGGAGCGGAGGTGCTTACCAGGAGGGTGGACTGGAGGCGAAGCGACACTATGCGTGTAGCCGGCAGAGCAGAGTAACTGAGTGGGTGGGGTGTTTGCCTTGGCTGGGGGTGTTGAGTGTGTGTGGAGAGGGAGAGGGTAGCTGGGTGTATTTATAGCTGAGTGTATGTGGTGTAGCACAGTGAAGTTCACTGTTGGTGAGAATAGTGATGAATGAATTGTCTGACTTAGTATGAACATGAGAGTTATAGGCAGAATATAGGACAAGAGTATTTTGGGAGTTTTTCTGGAATATGGACCATGCTTAAGGGATGACATGGTTGGATAGGGAATAGTTTGATAAGAATTTAGAAACAAGAATTTTTGGAATCTGAGTTTGGAAGCCTGGTTCGAAGGAATCTCAAAGTTAAGCGTGCTCAACTTGGAGAAACCTAGGATGGGTGACCAGATGGGAAGTTCCCTACTGGAAGGAAAATCACAGTCACCGGAGTTCGTATGACTGGAATATGGGTCTGGCTGGTCTTAGGTGGACTGGACAGCATGATGTATGAGTAGTTGAAATTTGGGATGATCGGCTAATCGATGAATAGTAACGATGAATAGTGACGACAAAAAAAGTTACATAGATATCATCGATGAGTAGTAACGATGATGAATGGTAACAATGATGAATAGTAACACTGAATAATAACGATGGTGAATAGTGTCAGTGAATAGTAATGATGAATAGTAACGGTGAATAGTGATGGTGAATAGTCGTATGAGCGAATGATGAACGATGAATAGGAACTATGAACGAACGATGAATGATGAATAGGAATTATGAACGAACGATGAACGATCGAATGATCGAACAAACGAACGATCGGAATTTCGGCAGCATAACGGCGGGACAAAGATTATCTGGAAGAATGATGAATAGGGACTATGAACGAACGATGAACGATGAATAGGAACTATGAACGAACGATGAACGATCGAATGATCGAACGAACGAACAATCGGAATTTCGGCAGCATAATGGTAGGAAAAAGATTATTTGGACGAACGAACGGACGAACGATCGGACGAACGGACGAACGAACCATGAACGATCGGACGAACGATCGAACGATCGGACGAACGAACGAACAAACTAAGAACAGGGGACGAACGATCGAAGAACGATCGAACGATCCTTGTGCTAGCGTGTGCTTGTGTGGAACATGGAGTGGGTGTGTGTGTGGGGGGGGGGAAGAGAGTTGCCATGAAATGGCTTGGGGTGGGATGAGAGGAGGCCCTTGCCCCTCTATTTATAGCCATGGTGGGGGGATCAGGGGGAGGGATGAGAGGATTAGTGGGAGGATGAGATGATTAGTGGGAGGTTAGCATGTATTTGCCTTGTATAAGTGAGATTTGCTTGTAGAGCTCACCGTATGACACTGCAGGCATACGTATACGTATGGGCATGAGAAAAGTTATGAAGAAAAATATTTGTAGGGACTTGAAAAATGATTATGAAGGTATTTCTTAGGAAGAAAATACTTGGAGATATATCGGTGGAATATTTGGGCAGTATTTCTGGAAAGAACTTGAAGAGGATCACTAGGGAAATATCTGGGCAGTATTTCTGTAAACAATTTTGAGGGGGATCACTGAGGAAATATTTGTAGGATATTTTGAGGAGGATTTTAGAGAGAATATAGACCACTATACTTTATTTGTTGATATCAACTCGCAAACAAACATTTTGAAATGAAATTTGAAATTCATTTTGAATTTAGAGCGAGTTTGAGAAAATTTCAGGATTTGCATTTTTGGGATGCTACAAATCTACCCCACTTAAAAGGAATCTCGTCCTCGAGATTCGGCTTAGAAGGGTTATGGGTATAGCTTTACTTCAGCTACATATCTTCACTTTGCAACTCTTCGAGGAGATGGAACTTCAACAAGATCTGGTCTGGCGGAGCATCTGGTTGCCGATTGCAAATGCTGATTCTGGCTACTCAAAGATCATCTTCAGGCTTCAGCTTTCACTTGGTAGCTAGCTTATTGAGGAAGCATCGATGCCAACACGCAAACCTTTCTCTTGCGAACTCCCACATGGATTCCTTCCTTGATTGGTCTTCTGGTGCTTCATCAACAAAACTTGGGTGACCACTTCTCATCCAGAAACTTATATGCTTTGATGATCTGGTCCTCCACAAGCTTGCTAAAGGCCTTCTTCTTTTTCTCCATAGCAGGAACCTTACTAGAACACTACCCCACTTAAAATGAATGATGGTAGGACTCTTGAATCTTGGGGATTTGAACTCCTTGAACTACCTCATAACAAGGGTGTTACAGGGCCTTCTTCTGTTGTTGCTGCTTGAGCGGGCTGCGGAGAAATGACTGACACAAGGTTGATTTTGGGAGAACCTTCTTCTCATCTTCTCTTCACTATCTTCTTTTCTCTTCTCACTTTTCACTTTTCACTGCCTCTTTCTTTCTCTTTGCTCTTCCCACTCGAGGATTCTATCAAAGAGTGTTACTATCATACACTGGAGGAAACCAAAGACTATGAACCATGTACAACAGTCTTCAACCCAAGAATCACCAAGCATTGTGATCTTAGGGGCGAGGGAGTGGAAAATGGAGTTGCTTGCTATTTGGCAGAGGGGATTTTTTTCTGGAGTGTGCTTGGCTTTGAGCGAGATGGGAGTTGAGGGAGCTGGTGGGGGTGGTTTTATAGGCGAGTGGCATTGATGGTGGTGCTCGGGTGCGGAGTGGCGGTGATGGAGCAGGTGACACACGGTAGCAGGTGCGATAAGGGGAAGGGGGGCCTGTTGCTGGCGACGATGGCGGTGGGTGCACTGCAAGAGGGGGCGTGGGTGGCGGTAGTGCGCTGTAAAGGGGTGGTGGGGCGGTGGTAGTGCGCTGTTTAGGGCCTAGCCCGAGTCCGAGCCCTAGGTCGGGCGGAGCGGAGTTCGCCGTCTTCCGGGGCCTAGCCCGAGTCTGAGCCCTGGGTCGGGCGGAGCGGAATTCGTCGTCTTCTGGGGCTGAGCCCAAGTCCAAGCCCTGGGTCGGGCGGAACGGAGTTTGCCGTCTTCCGGGGCTTAGCCCGAGTCCGAGCCCTGGGTCGGGCGGAGCGGAGTTCGCCGTCTTTCGGGGCCTAGCCCGAGTCTGAGCCCTGGGTTGGGCGGAGCGGAGCTTCCTATGGTGCCTGCGGCTGGGCCTGACTGCCTGTCAGCCTCACTCTGTCAAGTGGCACCGCAGTCGGAGCGGCGCAGGCGGCGCTGTCTTTCTGTCAGACCGGTCAGTGGAGCGGCGAAGTGACGGCGGTCACTTCGGCTCTGTCGGCTGAGGGGTGCTCGTCAGGATAAAGGTGTCAGGCCACCTTTGCATTAAATGCTCCTGCGATTTGGTCGGTCGGTGCGGCGATTTGGTCAGGGTTGCTTCTTGGCGAAGACAGGGCCTCGGGCGAGCCGGAAATATGTTCGCCGCTGGAGGGGGGCCTCGGGCGAGGCGGAGATCCTCCGGGGTCGGCTGTCCTTGTCCAAGGCTAGGCTCGGGCGAGGCGTGATCGAGTCCCTCGAATGGACTGATCCCTGACTTAATCGCACCCATCAGGCCTTTGCAGCTTTATGTTGATGGGGGTTACTAGCTGAGAATTAGGAGCCTTGAGGGTACCCCTAATTATGGTCCCCGACAGAACTATTCGTTGGATCTTAGGTCGGGTAGGTTTGACTAAGGACGACAAACTTTTGCATCCAGACTTGGTAGGAGAAGTTTTGACAAAAATTTAAGAATATGCAGAAAATAGAAAGAAGGGCGAATTTAAGCCTCGGAGGGAGAATGACATACTAACCGCAGCACTAGGCAATCCTGAACACACTGGACGGGCTCGGGGAATCTCTTCTAAGATTTCCTAGAGAGAGAGAGGCGTTTCCAGAGTATGCGGCGTCATATAGGAAACACGAGAAGTCGAAAAGGACCCTTGAAGAGACTATTGATGAAAGGGTACAAAAGGCTATTAGTGACGTGATGAAGAAAATGAAGAAAATAGGATGCATATCATGTGAACTCAAGTCAGGCCACATGAGTCCACCTCTAGTCCCTAGCAGCGTAGGATCTGTGCAAGACTTCGTATCGGGCACCAAGTACCCTGTAGACGATATTGTTGAGGACAAGCCTTGCTGTCTTCATATTCCAATGAATAGATCTGGGACAAAAACTAAACAGGCTGCTACTGGTTTGGTAAAACCAGGACTTGTTAACTACCATGATAATCCTGTTCCGCCACACTATGTTGTGGTCCAAGTTCTAGAGATCACAGACAGTTGTTGTGAAGATTGGGAGATAGACTTTCCAATTGAGGGGATCATAACTTTGCAGGAGGCAATGAACGAGTTGGTCCTTTGGCATCGACGCGACATTAAGTTGGGTGATGAGCCGATCTTAAGCCGTCAATCGCGTCATAAGTCACCACCGCCGAATTCAACACCAATGCAACAGAAAGATAGTTCGATCATTCCATACCCCATGGTGCAGAAAAATATAGCACCGGCCTCCACAAAAACCGTTGAAACAATCATATCACCTCTTGCGAAGGAACTCGACGAGGGGGACGCAGACAAAATTGTTCCTCAGAATGTCGATGCGGACATCAGAAAGGAAGCAAAGGTTGACACCAATGTTGAAGGGCTAACTACTTCAAAGAAAATTCATCAGCGAATCGCCACCAACAATGTCAAGAAACCGTCAGAAGTTGTGACACGCTACCTGCAAAAATTGAAGAGAGTTATGACAGATCAATCAAAAGCGGAATCAGCATCTCGTGGAGTACGCACACGGTCCCAAATAGACAATTTCGAAGTATGGGAAGAAGATGGAATGATTCATACTCGAGAATCATTACATCTTAAAATCAATATCACGATATACAAGAAGGAGGATGTTCCTCCTAAATTTGTGAATGGGAGGCCGTTCTTGATGACGGTGCAACTTTCTAAGTTGTCGACTCCGGAGATTAGAATGCATGAGTGGTACATGGTGGCTAGCAACAAATACAAACTCGAGGACTTCACATTTGTTGTGCCAGAAGATGCATTTTGGAGCAAAGATAATATAGATCCTGTGCGGTATTTATTCTTTAACGATCTGTGGTCGTTGTACCACCGACAAAGGATGGAAACCAACTACTTAACCGTCTTTTGCTTGTAAGTACCTCTAAACTTTCATATTTGTTAGTTTTGTGCACGCACACATAAACGAGAGTCTAACAATTAACACTTTTTACACGTAGGATGCAATACATGGATGATAAGAAGAAACAACTTAAGACAGGGTTTCTTGACCCGTTGATGATATCCCAAGCTCGCTACAAAGAAGTTGTTCGAAGACATGGAGAAGAATACAAAGACTTGGATGATGATGAATTTGAGAAAGCCGTCAAACAGAATCAGAGAAAGAAAATGAAGGTAATGGCAGCATACATTGGACGAGCCATGTATAATCATGTACAACATGGCAAGGACTTAATAATAGCTCCGCACCACTTTAAGTAAGTTCTCGACATGGTTTTGAACTACAAATTATGGCAATCGTGATCTTAACATGTGTTTTCGTCTATGTCTATATAGTGACCACTACATTTGTATCATGATCTTTCCAAAGCATGGTAAAGGCATGGTCTTCGACTCACTGAGAATGGAAAAGGATGTGTATAATGACTTCTTGAAGATTTTAGAGAAGTATGGTTATTATTGCACACTTGTACTTATTACAACTTAACAAATGTATTCTTAATCTCACAATGGTATTCTTATATGCAGTGCATACCGTTTTTATTGGAAAGATCTTTGCGGCGAACATCCAGAGGACAAGCCTAATTTGTCAATATCATTATTTTCATTTGGTGACAAAACACCTCCGGGTACTGTCCTATGCGGTTATTATGTATGTGAATGGTGTCGTGTCACCTTCCATTACATGGTCAATCGTGAGGATGTAAGTTCGCTATCATTGTCTACGTTGCAATTTTTATGTTATATAGTTGCTCATCACATTACTCTTAGCACTGCTTGCCTTTTGCTTTCATTGCAGGTTCCTAAATCCAAGATCAATGCTGAATGGTTAGAAAGAGATATGGTTTCCGTCAGTGTGGCTAAGGTTGTAAAAGACTTGCTTTACTTTATGCGCCGTGAAGTTCTTCATCAACAAGGGCTATTCTACAATACAAATGGAAATTTGCAACACTTCCCAAAACTAAGTTTGTACACGATAGCACACAGTGTTTAGATCTTTAGTTTGGAACTTGAGATGTTCAGTTGTATATGGAACTTGAGATGTTCAGTTGTATATGGAACTTGCATTGAGATGTTGAGTTGTATATGGAACTTGAGATGTGTATCATTGTGGTTTGGTGCTAATACTAGTACTGTTATCGTTCTGTGAATGTGATTTGTGATGTGTATGGATCTGATGTATGAATCTGGATTATGTATATTGATTTGTTATGAATATCATTTGTATATTAATTCTGTATATGAATCTAGAATCTGCATATAAATTTGGATTCTATATATTGAAATACAGTCGGACCTATATTTAAAACCACCTGTGGTATGTGTCTAACACAAGCGGCTAGGACTAGAAACCGCTTGTGATGAGTTTCTATCGCAGGCGGTTCCTTTATATAGAACCGCCTGTGATGTGTGTCTATCACAAGCGGTTTTAGATTGACCGCCTGTGATGTTTTACTAGCGGTGCAGCACAAGCGGTTCCTTGAACCGTCTGTGTAGAGGCTAACCAGACCGCCTGTATAGAGGTTTACTGTAGTAGTGCCTGGAAACTGAAACGTAAATGATTTGGCGAAGAGTAAATATGGGACAAAATTTTAACATGTAAGGGCTAGTTTGGAAACTTAAATCCCTCCGGGATTTTCGGTAATTGAATCTCGGAGAGAATTTAAGTATCCAAACTAGCCCTAAGAACAGAGATAATATCACTTGTTTTTATGTGTGTGTCTATATACACACATAGTATCACTTGCTTATACAGTATAAACACACACACCCATCCGCACGCGGCGCATATATATAATATATTTCTATATATAGGATAGTGTTATTTATCACTCTAGGTGATGAGCACTCACTCTGCAATAACTTAAAGAATGAGTTACAAAAATTTGTGAATAACTTAAATTTGTTAAGACATTTCAGGGTTGATTATTATTACCTAAGGTAAAGCTTCACTATGGCATAGTTACTGAAGATCACTAAGTCATATCAGGGTAATGACTGAACGATCTTTAGTGCTAATGTAGATTGATCTTCAGTGCATGCCTCATACTTGCGTCATAGCTTAAAGGTTGGTAATCAAGCAGCACAGGCCACCCAACAGACCTGTCCCATTAAGATATGTATACCCGTACACCAGTGACGTGCTCGCGACAGACATGCAGCGGCACAATCAAGACGATGGCCCGTGCAGACGAGGCTATCAGGTGTCAGCGCAGCACAACCGTCAAGTCATCGATTGAGATACATGGTTTTTCAATTTGGTAAATTTGAGATTAGTTTGGTTTGATCTAAGATTGCAGTTGTTTGATTGAGGAGGGGAAGGGCGACGACGCAGACACCCGTTGTGGTGCCGCCACCCGCCACGCCTGTGAGGCGAGGACGCGAGAAGGACCGCGCTGCTGCCTTCCTCGCAAAAAACTCAGAACTTTCAGATGCTCATTATAAAGGTTTGGAACATGTTTGAACAACTATTTGTTTTTCACTTGTTCTCAATTGCTGAGAATCAAGAGCAAGGCAACACATTTGTTATATGTTAAAGACCTTCGTCCTTCGAAGCATTATTCCTTCTTGGGTATAATGAATCTTAGACGAAGGTTATAAATAACAAGTTTACATTATTCACAAATACATAAAAATATACTCGCAAGATGTAATTTCATGCCATGTATTCGTTTCATGACGAATATAAATAAACTTTCAAAAATTGTATTACAGTGATACCTTCGGCTTGTTTGAAGGTAATGAAGCGAGGGCAATTATAATCCAGCGTGAATAGTATGGGGGTACTGTTCATATATTTATAGGCAATCGTACAGCTTCGTACGATATTACATTCATGCCCTCAAAAATTACATACAAGGTTTACAAATGTCACAAGGATAGTATTGTCATTTGCATTTAACAGCTTGAACAACACCTTCTCCCTACGTCGCCTTCCTGCTTCAATGTGACGAAGCTTGCTTCGTCGTACTTCCATTGATCTATGTCGAAGCTTTTCTGGTACCGAAGCTCATGTAATACTTAATAATATGCTGAAAACAATGGTTAGCCGTGTTTTTAGGACATTCGGAAGACGAAGGCCCCCAACAGTAGCCCCTCACAGTATTAATTTAATTCTTTATAATAAATTCAGACTGCAAAATGAACGAAGGCCTTTAGCCGAAGGTCCGAAAAACACCTTCCCTTCGCTAGAATAGCGAGACATTCAGTACTATGGGATCCATCGCTCAGTGGTGGTTTGAGTATATATACGAGGGTTTGTGTTGAGAATGTTTTTTGTGTTATCGAGCTTTTGTGTTGGGTTTGTCGTTTTAGCTTTCTGACTCTGCAACCGCAATTGTTTCTGAGCTTTGGCTTTTTGTTGCAATCATCGCCGAAATGGTCGAAGAGATGAAAAGTGTGGATCCCGCACTCACTAGTTTCTACGAAGCCATGGAGAGGACCAATGTTGAGAAAATTACTGATGAGATGTTAGTTGGGCTGTCTAGGGGTTCTAGTGACAATGAGGATTTTGATGTGGAGAGTGACAACGATGACGCCGAAGATCAGCGATGGAGGCCAAGTCATGTTGTATTTGGCAAATCCACTGTTAAGAGAGGATAGATTGAAGCTATGAAGGGTAAATATTTTCATGACACAACTATAGTGAGGGCCGGAGGAGAGAACAATGTTCCTCTTCCCGAAGCGGATGAAGTTGTGGTTTTCAAAGGATTTATGAAGGCTGGCCTTCGGTTTCCCTTGCATAAGATGCTAGTCGAAGTGCTTAAAAGATTCGAGATATATCTTCATCAACTCACCCCAAAGCTTTGATCAAAATCGGGGTTTTCATCTGGGCAATGAGGAGCCATGGATTGGAACCGGACGCCGATTGTTTCTGTAATATACATGAATTGTCTTATCAGACAAAGGCAATAGGGAAGGAACAATATGACAACAATTTTGGTTGCTATTCCTTCATGTATCGCTCTGATGTGAGATGCCCTGTTCCATGTTTCGCAAAAAATGGTCAGGATCTTGGATGAATCAATGGTTCTACGTTAAGAATGATTTGGTGAGAGGGAGGATGTAAAAGATATAATTCAACATTCAATACGATCTCGCTTCGGCATCCGAAGGCCTTCGATCGTGAATAATGACATGGCTCAAGCTTGCCTGGTGGCCTTCAACATTGTGTGCAGCTACAATGGCACCAAGGATTTGGTTCAAGAACACATCGCTTCCAAAGTATGGCCGCTTGTTTACGAATGGGAAATACCAAAGGAGACCACTGATAGCTCAATACCTGTTGCCGCAGTCGAAACTACCACCGCTCAGCTAGAGAAATCAGAACCAGAGAGTTCTAGGACCAAGCAGCAACCGAAGCTGCAGAGTACTCTAGCAATGGTAGGGTTATCAAAGACAACAACCGTTCTAGCGGTGACTCCTAGAAAAGAGAGGAGAATGGCCAGCGTTCTAGACGCTGTTCTGAAACCTTCAAAGACAACAACACTTGTTCCAACAAAGATTTTCGAAGGCAAGGTTGATGAATTGAAAATGACTTCTGACGAAGCTACTCTTCCTGATTCTGCCAAAGTCGGACCTATGGAGACTAGACCCTTGGAGCAAGCATGTGAAAGTCTACCCAAGAAAATAACATTGCCAACACCCGAACCGGATTCTCAAGGCGACTTTGGATATATTATTCGCCATGCTTTAGGGAAACAATTATCGGAACAGCAAGTTGGTAAAGTGCAATATTATGCAAAGGACCTGAAGTATCCTCGAGGATCCTTGGTATATGGAGGAAATGACAAAGATGATTACCTTTACTGCCTGTCGGACAACAAAGAGATAGATGTTTGTCAGGAATTAATGGATAATATGGGCTATCCAAAGCTTGAACTTGGTTTACCTGCAGGGCTGAAGGGTCAACTTGCAGATTGCCTTGCTTACAACAGCTTGAAGGTTTGCACATTTTATTTTTGTATTTGTTATTTTATGTTTTTATTTTTTAGAAAGGTTTTTGGTAAACGATTTGTGGTAATGCTTATTATTATTATTTATCTATATGTTTTTTGTTTATTAGGTTCTTATTCTTAGCAAGGCTTTGAAGGCTTAAAAAGATGCTAAAGATGAAGGCACACGGATAACCTTCAGAGACCTGCGGTCAAAAGTTATAACACTTCAGAATGAGGCCCTTGAGAAAGACAAGATCCTGCTTTCCTTAGTCGAGAGGCTAAAGACTAGCGAAGCTAAATTGGCTAGATTCTATGAAGTGGACAAAAAAAATTCTGAAATTTGAGAAAGAAAAAGAAGCAGATGCAAAGCGTATTGCTCATCTAGAATATGCTTTATCCATTCAAGTGAGATTACACATATCCGAAGTAGCATGATTGGAGAAGAAGCTTGATGAAATTACTGAAAACTTTAACGTCAAGCAATCAAAACGTGAGATATCTGATACTGAATGGTTGAGGGTTCAGAAGAATGTTGAGGAGCTTCGCCAGGTGAAGGAGGAGTGCTACAACGTTGCTATGCAATGTTGTAACATGCTGAAGAGTAGTTTTGCTAAGGTTGGCACATTCTCAACTGAACAAGATTTTATTTGAGGTGATCCTGAAGGAGTTATCAAATGGATTGAAGGCGAAGCCAAAGCCTTCGATGAGATCCTTAGCGATAGGGGAGATTTTTGTGCCTGCATCGGCACTCGAGGAGCTGTCTCTCCGCTTGAAAAAGCTGGCTATGAGCATGCGAAGGCTATAATTCAGCCAGAATTCTCAGTTTCAGCGAGTGACATTAAGGATCCTTCAGCCAAAACTATTGCCCTTAGTGGGAAATTTTATTCTGAAGTATGGATTAATGGTGGTCGAGAGATGGTAGACGAAGCTATTAGGCAAAATGAAAAAGAATCTCATATTGCTTCAGAAGAAGCGAGAAGAGCTGAAGAATTCACAGAGCGTGAAAGGCGTATAGGTATGTTTGTCATGTCTTAGCTTCGTAAATACTTTAGCTTCGTAATTGTTAAAAACTTATACTTTGGTGCAGCTGAACTTTCTCCTCCTTCGGAGCCGTACAACCCTAAGGCCGATCCAACCCTGAAGGGTGCTCTCGATGTAATCAGGATAGCAAATGAAGCAATTGACGAAGCTGTGGATAGACTCCGACACAAAGCTGTTGAGAAAGTCCTGAAGGAGGATGATTAGACTATGTATAAAAAAACTTGTAGAATTTTTGTATGTTGTTTTCTTATGTAAAAAACAATTGCCAACTATATATCTCATGATGTAATATATTTCTTTGTGTAGCATGAAATTATCGTACGTACCGTTTTTGAGCTGAAGACGAAAAAACACCTTCCCTTCTTTTCACGATTCATAAAGAAAGATCCCATTCTCGCCGAAGCAGCAATAACAAACTCGAAAGTCTTGTCATGAGTCTTTCATAAAGAGTACCATTGCTGAAGTAACAGTATTAGTCCTGAAGCTCTTGCTGTAGGTCTTGTATGAGGAATTCTTTACCGTTTAATAGCAACAGGTAAAGTTGCAGCATCCTTTTCATAATTCTTTGTCAAAGTAACATTTAGCTTTGTGAGTTAACCATTGTAGATGAAGGAGCAATTTTCCTTCTTTTCCACTGTTTTGGATGATGCGAGATGATGAATGATGCGATGCTATGCAGCATGATGCGATCATATGATGCAACAAATGTTAATGAACAAACACTTCATAATAGTAAGACTCTGCATCCCCTTAGGAAAGACTTTGGAGTCTCTTCACCTTTTACTTAGGTGGTATTTTAGCACTGCATCCCCGTAGGAACGATTTTGGAGCTAAGCTCTGCATCCCCTTAGGAACGACTTTGGAGCTTCTTCACCTTTTACTTAGATAGTATTTTAGCTCTGCATCCCCGTAGGAACGACTTTGGAGCTAAGCCCTGCATCCCCTTAGGAACGACTTTAGAGCTTCTTCACCTTTTACTTAGGTGGTATTTTAGCTCTGCATCCCCGTAGGAACAACTTTGGAGCTTCTTCACCTTTTCTGTTACACTCGATGGTGTAACTCCAAATTTATTACAACATGTCGAAGGTTGTACCTTCTCAAATTGTCTTTGAGGCAAAAACATGAAATCAAGAGAAATGAAAATTACATTAGATGTGCATAAAAGTTTTTCGATCCAACCCCTCTGTTGCTTCAGTAAACGTGTCTTGATTCTAGTACAATGTTGTTGACTGTCCGGGCTTCGGACTCTTCCCGTGCATCGCGTTATTGCTGAATTTGGCGATGCCATTTAGGCTCTTGATTGTGAGATGAAGTTGGAGCCATGACTAGTGGTGGTTGTGGCAAGGCCCAAGCAGCTAGGGAATGGCTCGCCGAAGCTACTGACACTGTAGGTTGTGAAAATGGCTGTTGACCCACATACTCAGGATTGTACGGGGAATAGCACAAAGCAGTATGTAGGACTTGCTTCGGTTGATTCTACCATGCTTCGGCCTCAGCTATCTCCTTTTGCTTCTGTATTATGACTTGGCATATCCTAGTTATGTGCCCCTTATCTTCTCCATAGAACAAGCAGAACAACCTTCTTGGTTGTGAGCTAAATCTTCCTCCGAAGCTTCGTACCCCTCCGCCTCATGGGGCTGGTGGTCTGAAGGAGCTTTGCTATGTCCCAAATGATTGGGAGCTGTGTTGATGCCCTTGGGTGTGATTGCCCCTGTCTTTGCTTGAGCTAGGATTATGTATCGTCCTGACATGCCTTGGGTGGAGCCTTCCTCCAAAGCCCCTGATCATCTCAGAATATCTATAGGCTTCTTCCCTTCTTTGCCGAAAATCATTGTCGGCACTGATGTACTCGTCCTGGACGGAGTTGGTCCTGGATGGAGTCCTTTGATCATGGCTTCAATAACAATTTCATTTGGCACCGTTGGCGCTTGAGCTCTAAGACGTAGGAACCTTCGGACATACGCCTACAAGTACTCCTCGTGATCCTACGTGCACTGGAATAGGTGAGAGCACCTAGAAGGGGGGTGAATAGGTGATCCTGTAAAAACTTGAAACTTAATCCACAAAACTTGATTAAGAGTTAGCACAATAAAACCAAGTGGCTCGAGAAGAGTTCTTGCACAACACGATAACCACAAGAATATCAACACAGAGATGGCAAAGTGGTTTATCTCGTGGTTCGGCCAAGTCCAACACTTTCCTACTCCACGTTGTGGCGTCCCAACGGACGAGGGTTGCACTCAACCCCTTTCAAGCGGTCCAAAGACCCACTTGAAGACCACGGTGTTTTGCTTTCACTTTACTATATCCCGCTTGCGAGGAATCTCCACAACTTGGAGCATCTCGCCCTTACAAAGATGTTCACAAAGAAGCACGGAAGTAAGGATGGGATGAGCAACGCACACAAGACGCAAAATCAGAGCAACACACGCACACAAGTCACAACACGAGCTCTCAACACAACTCAAAGAGTTCTCTACTCAAATGGAGCTCTAGTTGCTATCACAAAGAATCGAATGCGCGGAATTGAAGTCTTGGTGCTTAGGAATGCTTAGAGAATGCTTGGTGTCTTCCTCCATGCGCCTAGGGGTCCCTTTTATAGCCCCAAGGCAGCTAGGAGCCGTTGAGAGCATTCCAGGAAGGCAATTTTTGCCTTCTGTCGCCTGGCGCACCGGACAGTCCGGTGCACCACCGGACACTGTCCGGTGCGGATTTCTTTTCTTCTTTGGCGAAGCCGACCGTTGGAGATTTAGAGCCGTTGGCGCACCGGACAGTCTGGTGCCCCCTTCTGACCGTTGGCTCTGCCACACGTCGCGCGTGGATTACGCGGCCGACCGTTGGCCCGGCCGACTGTTGGCTCACCGGACAGTCCGGTGCACCACCGGACAGTCCGGTGATTTATAGCCATACGCCGCCGATGAAACCCGAGAGCAGCCAGTTCGCCAGAGCCAGCCTGGCGCACCGGACAGTCCGGTGCACCCAGACCGAGCAGTCTTTTGGCTGTACACAGCCAACTTCTCCATAATTGTTTCTCCTGTTTCTAGCACTTAGACACAATACGTTAGTCTTCAAAACAATGTACTAAGTCTAGAAACATACCTTTAATCTTGATTTGCACTTCTTGAGTCCTTGGCACAATTTAACACTTAGGCACTTGTGTTGGACACTTAATCACCAAAATACTTAGAAATGGCCCAAGGGCACATTTCCCTTTCAATCTCCCCCTTTTTGGTGATTAATGCCAACACAACAAAAAGCAACTAAAGGAAGTGCAACATCAATGCAAACAAGAACACAAATTTGTTTTGATTCAATTTTGGCATATTTGGATCATTCTTTGCCACCACTTGGTTTGTTTTTGCAAATCAAACTCAATTTCCTATCTCTAAGTCAAATTCACTTGTTGAGGCCTAGAGAAAGATATTCCAAGAAAAATTGACCACTGATTCAAAAACAACAAAATGCATAAGGAACATGATTTTTGACAAACCAAAAGCTCTATTCTACTATTTTCAAAATTCTCAAGTGGTAGCTGATCCATTTGTTGCTTTGGCCTTATTTTCTCCCCCTTTGGCATCAAGCACCAAAACGGGATCAATCTTGGCCCTTGAACCCCATTGCCTCACCAAAATCTTCAATTAAGAGTAAAAAGGCAATAAGAGCACGAAGATGAACTTGGAGTTAGTTACTCTTTCATCGGAGTGCAGTGGAAGTCTTGCATGGTCCAAGTCCACCTTTTCTCTTTCAATCCACCTTTGAGACTAAATTAAGAAAACTCAAGCACATGGTTAGTCTCAAAGGGTCAAGTTGTAACACAACTCCCCCTAAATATGTGCATCACTTGCAAATGGACTTATGAGGTCCGGGGAGTGCTTGTACAACTTGAGCACCATACATAAACAACAAAATGCATAAGGAGCATGATCAAAAGCATAAAACACATGTATGCTATAAATCAAACCAAGTTTCGCGAATCTAAGACATTTAGCTCACTACGCAGCCTGCAAAAGGTCGACTCATCTAGAGGCTTGGTAAAGATATTGGCTAGCTGGTTCTCGGTGCTAACATAAAACACTTCGATATCCCCCTTTTGCTGGTGGTCTCTCAAAAAGTGATGTCGGATGTCTATGTGCTTTGTGCGGCTGTGTTCAATAGGATTATCCGCCATGCGGATAGCACTCTCATTATCACATAGGAGTGGGACTTTGCTCAGATTGTAGCCAAAGTCCCTGAGGGTTTGCTTCATCCAAAGTAGTTGTGCGCAACACTGTCCTGCGGCAACGTACTCGGCCTCAGCGGTGGATAGGGCAACAGAAGTTTGTTTCTTAGAACTCCACGACACCAGGGACCTTCCTAAGAATTGGCACGTCCCCGATGTACTCTTCCTATCGACCTTACATCCAGCATAATCGGAGTCTGAATATCCAATTAAGTCAAAGGTAGACCCCTTTGGATACCAGATCCCGAAGCAAGGCGTAGCGACTAAATATCTAAGAATTCGCTTCACGGCCACTAAGTGACACTCCCTTGGATCGGATTGAAATCTAGCACACATGCACACACTAAGCATAATATCCGGTCTACTAGCACATAAATAAAGTAAAGACCCTATCATGGACCGGTATGCCTTTTGATCAATGGACTTACCTCCTTTGTTGAGGTCGACATGTCCGTCGGTTCCCATTGGTGTCTTTGCGGGCTTGGCGTCCTTCATTCCAAATCGCGTTAGCAAGTCTTGCGTGTACTTCGTTTGGGAGATGAAGGTGCCGTCCTTGAGTTGCTTCACTTGGAACCCAAGGAAGTAGTTCAACTCGCCCATCATCGACATCTCAATTTTTTGAGTCATCACCCTGCTAAACTCTTCACAAGACTTTTGGTTAGTAGAACCAAATATTATGTCATCGACATAAATTTGGCACACAAATAAGTCACCGTCACAAGTCTTAGTGAATAAAGTTGGATCGGCTTTCCCAACCTTGAAAGCATTAGCAATTAAAAAGTCTCTAAGGCATTCATACCATGCTCTTGGGGCTTGCTTAAGTCCATAGAGCGCCTTAGAGAGTTTACATACGTGGTTGGGGTACCGTTCATCCTCGAAGCCAGGGGGTTGCTCCACGTACACCTCCTCCTTGATTGGCCCGTTGAGGAAACGCTCTTCACATCCATTTGGAACAACCTGAAAGAATGGTGAGCGGCATATGCTAGCAAAATACGAATGGACTCTAGCCTAGCCACAGGAGCAAATGTCTCCTCAAAGTCCAAACCTGCGACTTGGGCATAACCTTTTGCCACAAGTTGAGCCTTGTTCCTTGTCGCCACCCCGTGCTCGTCCTGTTTGTTGTGGAACACCCACTTGGTTCCCACAACATTTTGCTTGGGACGAGGCACCAGCGTCCAAACTTCATTTCTTTTGAAGTTATTGAGCTCTTCCTGCATGGCCAACACCCAGTCCGGATCTAGCAAGGCCTCTTCTACCCTAAAAGGCTCAATAGAAGAGACAAAGGAGTAATGCTCACAAAAATTAACTAATCTAGAACGAGTAGTTACTCTCTTGCTAATGTCACCCAAAATTTGGTCGACGAGATGATTCCTTTGAATCATCGCTCGAACTTGAGTTGGAGGGGCCTGGGGTGCTTCTTCCTCTTCCACTTGGACATCCTGTTCTCCCCCTTGATCACATGCCTCCTCTTGATGAACCTGTTCATCGTCTTGAGTTGGGGGATGCACCATTGTTGAGGAAGAGGGTTGATCTTGCTCCTTGAGTTCCTGCGGTCGCACATCTCCAATCGCCATGGTGCGTATTGCGGCCGTTGGAACGTCTTCTTCATCTACATCATCAAGATCAACAACTTGCTCTCTTGGAGAGCCATTAGTCTCATCAAATACAACGTCGCTAGAGACTTCAACCAAGCCCAATGATTTGTTGAAGACTCTATACGCCTTTGTGTTTGAGTCATAACCTAACAAAAACCCTTCTACTGCTTTGGGAGCAAATTTGGAATTCCTACCCTTCTTCACTAGAATGTAGCATTTACTCCCAAAAACTCGAAAATACGAAACATTGGGTTTGTTACCGGTTAGTAGCTCGTATGACATCTTCTTGAGGAGGCGATGAAGGTAGACCCGGTTGATGGCGTGGCAAGCCATGTTCACGGCTTCCGACCAAAACCGCTCGGGGGTCTTGAACTCTCCAAGCATCGTCCTTGCCATGTCTATAAGCGTCCTGTTCTTCCTCTCTACCACACCATTTTGCTGTGGTGTGTAGGGAGCGGAGAACTCGTGCTTGATTCCTTCCTCCTCAAGGTACTCCTCCACTTGAAGGTTCTTGAACTCGGACCCGTTGTCGCTCCTTATCTTCTTCACCTTGAGTTCAAACTCATTTTGAGCTCTCTTTAGGAAGCGCTTGAGGGTCCCTTGGGTTTCAGACTTATCCTGCAAAAAGAATACCCAAGTGAAGCGGGAAAAATCATCAACTATAACAAGACCATACTTACTTCCTCCTATGCTTAGATAGGCGACGGGTCCGAAGAGGTCCATATGAAGCAACTCCAAAGGTCTTGATGTGGTCATCACATTTTTGGTATGATGAGAGCTTCCCACCTGTTTACCTGCTTGACAAACTGCACAAGGTCTATATTTTTCGAAAGTAACAATTGTTAGACCTATCACATGTTCTCCCTTTAAAAGTTTGTGAAGGTTCTTCATCCCCACATGTGCTAAGCGGCGATGCCACAACTGCTAGTCTTAGCGATTAAGCATGCGTCTAGACCGGCCTCCTCTTTTGCAAAATCAACTAAATAGAGTTTGCCGTCTAATACACCCTTAAAAGCTAATGAACCATCACTCCTTCTAAAGACAGACACATCTACATTTGTGAATAAGCAGTTATATCCCATATTACAAAGTTGACTCACAGACAACAAGTTATATCCAAGCGACTCAACTAAGAACACATTGGAAATGGAGTGCTCGGATGAAATAGCTATTTTTCCTAACTCTTTCACCTTGCCTTGATTCCCGTCACCGAATATGATTGAGTCTTGGGAATCTTTGTTCTTGACGTAGGAGGTGAACATCTTCTTCTCCCCCATCATGTGATTTGTGCATCCGCTGTCGATAATCCAGCTTGATCCCCCGGATGCATAAACCTGCAAGGCAAATTTAGGCTTGGGTCTTAGGTACCCAACTCTTGTTGGGTCCTACAAGGTTAGTGACAATATCCTTAGGGACCCAAATGCAAGTTTTATCTCCCTTGCATTTTGCCCCTAATTTCCTAGCAATCACCTTTCTATCCTTTCTACAAATTGCAAAAGAAGCATTGCAAGCATGATAAATTGTAGAAGGTTCATTAATTTTCCTAGGTATATGATGAAAGACATTTCTCCTAGGCATATCTCTACTATGCACATAGGAAGAACTTGAAGCAAACATTGCATTTGAATCATAAGCACTACAACTTCTATCATGATGAACTTTTCTAGAAAATTTCCTATCATAAATAAATGCATGATTCTTTTGAGCACCATTAGCCATAGGGGTCTTCCCTTTCTCCTTGGTGGAGATGGGAGTCTTATGGCTCGTTAAGTTCTTGGCTTCCCTCTTGAAGCCAAGCCCATCCTTAATTGAGGGGTGTCTACCAACCGTGTAGGTATCCCTTGCAAATTTTAGTTTATCAAAATCATTTTTGCTAGTCTTAAGTTGAGCATTAAGACTAGCCACTTCATCATTTAACTTTGCAATAGAAACTAGGTGTTCACTACAAGCATCAACATTAAAATCTTTACACCTATTGCAAATCACAACATTTTCTACACAAAAGTTAGATCTATTTGCTACTTCTAGTTTAGCATTTAAATCATTATTAACCCCTTTTAAACTAGAAATGGTCTCATGGCAAGTAGATAGTTCACAAGAAAGCATTTCATTTCTTTTAACTTCTAAAGCAAGAGATTTTTGTGCTTCTACAAATTTATCATGTTCTTCATACAAAAGATCCTCTTGCTTTTCTAACAACCTATTCTTATCATTCAATGCATCAATTAATTCATTAATCTTATCAACCTTAGTTCTATCTAGGCCCTTGAATAAACATGAATAGTCTATTTCATCATCGCTAGATTCTTCATCACTTGAGGAAGCGTAAGTACTAGTATTATGGATGCTTACCTTCTTTTCCCTCGCCATGAGGCAGGTGTGATGCTCGTTGGGGAAGAGGGCCGACTTGTTGAAGGCGGTGGCGGCGAGTCCTTCGTTGTCGGAGTCGGACGACGAACAATCCGAGTCCCACTCCTTTCCAAGGTGTGCCTCGCCCTTAGCCTTCTTGTAAGCCTTCTTCTTTTCCCTCTTGTTCCCTTGTTCCTGGTCACTATCATTATCAGGACAATTAGCGATAAAATGACCAATCTTACCACATTTGAAGCATGAGCGCTTCCCCTTCGTCTTGGTCTTGTTGGGATGCTCCTTGCGACCCCTTAGCACCGTCTTGAAACGCTTAATGATGAGGGCCATCTCTTCCTCATTGAGTCCCGCCGCCTCAACTTGTGCCACCTTGCTAGGTAGCACTTCCTTGCTCCTTGTTGCTTTGAGAGCAACGGTCTGAGGCTCGTGGATTGGGCCGTTCAACGCATCGTCAACGTATCTTGCCTCCTTGATCATCATCCGCCCGCTTACAAACTTTCCAAGTATCTCCTCGGGCGTCATCTTGGTGTACCTAGGATTCTCACGAATATTGTTCACAAGATGTGGATCAAGGACAGTAAAAGACCTTAGCATTAGGCGGACGACGTCATGGTCCGTCCATCGCGTGCTTCCATAGCTCCTTATTTTGTTGACGAGGGTCTTGAGCCGGTTGTACGTTTGGGTTGGCTCCTCGCCCCTGATCATTGCGAATCTCCCAAGTTCGCCCTCCACCAACTCCATCTTGGTGAGCATGGTGACGTCGTTCCCCTCATGTGAGATTTTGAGGGTGTCCCAAATCTGCTTGGCGTTATCCAAGCCGCTCACCTTATGGTATTCATCCCTGCACAATGAAGTTAGAAGAACAGTAGTAGCTTGTGCATTTTTGTGAATTTTCTCATTAATGAACATGGGACTATCCGTACTATCAAAGTGCATTCCATTTTATACTATCTCCCATATACTTGGATGGAGAGAGAACAAGTGGCTACGCATTTTGTGACTCCAAAATCCATAGTCCTCTCCATCAAAGTGGGGGGGTTTACCGAGGGGAATGGAAAGCAAATGAGCATTGGAACTTTGCGGAATACGAGAATAATCAAAGGAAAAGTTTGAATTAACCGTCTTCTTTTTCTCGTAGTCGTTGTCGTCGTCCTTTTGGGAAGAGGAAGATTCGTCGCTGTCGTAGTAAACTATCTCCTTGATGCGCCTTGTTTTCTTCTTCCTCTCGTCTTTTCTTTTGTGGCCCGAGCCTGAGTCAGTAGGCTTGTCATCCTTTGGATCATTGATGAAGGACTCCTTCTCCTTATCATTGACCACCATCCCCTTGCCCTTAGGATCCATCTCTTCGGGCGATTAGTCCCTTTCTTGAAGAGAACGGCTCCAATACCAATTGAGAGCACCTAGAGGGGGGGTGAATAGGTGATCTTGTAAAAACTTGAAACTTAATCCACAAAACTTGATTAAGAGTTAGCACAATAAATCCAAGTGGCTCGAGAAGAGTTCTTGCACAACACGATAACCACAAGAATATCAACACAGAGATGGCACAGTGGTTTATCCCATGGTTCGGCCAAGTCCAACACTTGCCTACTCCACGTTGTGGCGTCCCAACGGACGAGGGTTGCACTCAACCCCTTTCAAGCGGTCCAAAGACCCACTTGAATACCACGATGTTTTGCTTTCACTTTACTATATCCCGCTTGCGAGGAATCTCCACAACTTGGAGCCTCTCGCCCTTACAAAGATGTTCACAAAGAAGCACGGAAGTAAGGATGGGATGAGCAACGCACACAAGACGCAAAATCAGAGCAACACACGCACACAAGTCACAACACGAGCTCTCAACACAACTCAAAGAGTTCTCTACTCAAATGGAGCTCTAGTTGCTATCACAAAGAATCGAATGCGCGGAAGTGAAGTCTTGGTGCTTAGGAATGCTTAGAGAATGCTTGGTGTCTTCCTCCATGCGCCTAGGGGTCCCTTTTATAGCCCCAAGGCAGCTAGGAGCCGTTGAGAGCATTCCAGGAAGGAAATTTTTGCCTTCTGTCGCCTGGCGCACTAGACACTGTCCGGTGCAGATTTCTTTCCTTCTTTGGCGAAGCCGACCGTTGGAGATTCAGAGCCGTTGGCGCACCGGACACTGTCCGGTGCCCATCGGACAGTCCGGTGCCCCCTTCTGACCGTTGGCTCTGCCACGCGTCGCGCGCGGATTACGCGGCCGACTGTTGGCTCACCGGACAGTCCGGTGCACCACCGGACAGTCCGGTGATTTATAGCCATACGCCGCCGACGAAACCCGAGAGCAGCCAGTTCGCCAGAGCCAGCCTGGCGCACCGGACAGTCCGGTGCACCCAGACCGAGCAGTCTTTTGGCTGTACACAGCCAACTTCTCCATAATTGTTTCTCCTATTTCTAGCACTTAGACACAATACATTAGTCTTCAAAACAATGTACTAAGTCTAGAAACATACCTTTAATCTTGATTTGCACTTCTTGAGTCCTTGGCACAATTTAACACTTAGGCACTTGTGTTGGACACTTAATCACCAAAATACTTAGAAATGGCCCAAGGGCACATTTCCCTTTCAATAGGGCTTGAGCTGTCACTGGCTTCGTTTGAAAATCCTGAAAGCTGGTGACTATCATATCCTTCAGCTTCTGCCACAATGTGATTGTCCCCGACCATAGAGAGGAATACCATGTTTGAGCCACACTTCTGACTGCCATGACGAAGGATTTTGCCATGACCGCAGTGTTGCCACCATATGATGATATGGTTACTTCGTAACTCATGAGGAACTGCTTCGGGTCCGAATGCCCATCATACATGGGAAGTTGTGGTGGTTTGTATGAAGGTGACCATGGGGTAGCCTGCAATTTTGTGGCTAGGGGGGAAGCATCATCAAAAGTAATGTTATCATGATGGAAATCGTCATACCATACGTCATCATAGCTTGGGCTTTCCTGATGAAGCTCTCTCTGTTGTGGCCTATGCCCTTGGTCGTTGTCTTGTGTAATGTGGCGCATCTCTTCCGCACCTTCATCAATCTTCTTTTGGAGTTCATACAACCGAAGCATTTTCTGCCTTCTTCTCTCTAGTCTCCACTTGTTGGTTGGTAGCCTCTAGATCTCTGATTTCTTGATCGAACTCTTCTTCCTGTGGTGTTGGGCTAATGACCTTCCTTTTCTGGCTTTAGGCCTCCCTCAGAGAGAGCCCCTCTTGATTGATGTCCAGTGGTGCAAGGGCAGCCCCTGGTGCTACTGCCTTCTTCGGTGGCATGGCGAAGGTAGTTGTTCGAAGTTCTTGTTGTCGAATGTGATCGTTCGAGTTCACCGGAGGTGGGCGCCAATGTTGTTCACTTGTTCTCAATTGTTGTGAATCAAGAGCAAGGCAACACATTTGTTATATGTTAAATACCTTCATCCTCCGAAGCATCATAAATAACAAGTTTACATTATTCATAAATACATAAAAATATACTCGAAAGATGTAATTTCATGCCATGTATTTATTTCATGATGAATATAAATAAACTTTCAAAGATTGTATTACAATGATAACTTCGGCTTGTTTGAAGGTAATGACGCGAGGGCAATTATAATGCAGCGTGAATAGCACGGGGGTACTGTTCATCTATTTATAGACAATCGTACAACTTCGTATGATATTACATTCACGCCCACAAAAATTACATACAAGGTTTACAAATGTCACAAGGACAGTACTGTCATTTGCATTTAACAGCTTGAACAACACCTTCTCCCTACGTCGCCTTCCTACTTCATTGTGACGAAGCTTGCTTCGTCGTACTTCCATTTATCTATGTCGAAGCTTTTCTGGTACCGAAGCTCCTGTAATACTTAATATGCTGAAAACAAATGGTTAGCCGTGTTTTTGAGGACCTTTAGAAGACGAAGGCCCCAACACTATCCGCATTAGATGTCTCCTGAAAATGCATATCACAACTTGTAGCTTATGTTATGGTCTCTTTCTTTGGACAGGGGTTGGCGATGGTGTCCCTGACTTAACTTCGGTGTTGGTGCCATGACTTGCTAAACGAGAAGTTGTGTTCTTGAACGGTGCAGTAGATGGGGTCAGTGGCCCAACATATCAGTGCACCACTCTTTCAGCATCACGTGACCTAAGGCCAGCGCTCGGCGGTGATGCCGAGGAAGTGCGAAGAGGTCCCAGGTCCTTCATCACGAACTCCCGCTGAAGGGCGACGATCATGCGCTGTAGGTGGTCGGTGGTGGAAACCGTGAGCATAATGGCGTCGACATAGAGGAGGAGGTAGTCGTTGCATTGCCACACCGATAGATGAACAAGGACGTGTCCGAGTTGGCCTCGATGAAGTTGATGGAGGCCAAGTAGGAGACGAAGCGAATGTACCATGCCCGCGTCGCCTGCTTGAGGCCTTATAGGGAGCGGTTCAGCCGGCAAACCAGATTTGGACGAGCAGCATCTACGAAGCTGGTGGGCTGGCTGTAGTATACAGTCTCTGTCAGAGTGCCGTGGAGGAAGGAAATCTTGACATCGAGCTGATGGATCGCCCAGTCCCAGGAGAGAGTGAGGGAGAGGACGACATGGATGGTGGCGAACTTGACGACGGGGCTAAAGGTCTCATCGTAGTCCACTCCGGGACGCTGAGTGAAGCCTCGAAGGACCCCACGGGCCTTGTAGCGATCGAGAGAGCCGTCCGAGGTCAGCTTGTGGCGAAAGGGCCACTTGCTAGTGACCACATTGGTGCTTGGTGGACGTGGCACCAAGTCCCAGGTGTGGTTGGCCAGCAGGGCCGCGTACTCCTCGTCCATAGCATGACGCCAGTGGGTTCGCACGAGGGCGGCACGAACAGACGAGGGGACTTGGGAGGCGCCCGGAGGAGTGGCAGCCGTGTCAGCCGCTAGGATCAGCAGATCGACGAGGCGAAGAACGTCGGCTGCGTGGCGAGTCATCATCTGGTGGACGTGCTCGGGGTCTTGGTGGATAGCGATTGGGTGGTACACGGGAGGCTCGGTGGGGGCCGTCGAGGCGGCGGGAGCCGGGGGAGTGGCCCGCGCACGTCGCGGGTAGACGAGGGCGGGGTCGGCAAAACGAGTCACGCTTGTCCACACGGCCGGGTGAACGGGGGTCAAGGGAGTGGCCTGCCCGCGCACGTCCGAGGGTGAGACCGCAGTTTCATCGTCCGGTGAGTGGAAGTCGCACGAACCCTAGAAGCCCCCCTGCTGCCTCTCTACCTCTCTCCCTCTGATACCAAGTTGGACTGAAAACCCTAACCCTAACTAGGTTGGGAGTGCATATATATATAAGCTGACTAATTAGGCTAAGCCCATTACACTGAGTGTATACAAGTAATTACACAGGGACTAACCCCAAAATCCTAAAAGTACTTCTAACAATTAAGATCATAATTATCCCTATCTACCATATTGGAATATTAAGTACACTAATCAGCTTGGTCAAGGATTTTGACACATCTTGTTCTAATGAACAAGATTGTCGACTCTAGCAGTAGTACCCCATGATGCTGCAGTTTGATTGTTAACTGTTTTTTAACAAGGGCTTAACATGGTACGGTTTATTATATGTCAGACTTAAACTCTTACTTCCAGATTACTCTAAAGTAACCAAATCACCATCACTTTCTACATCAGCAAATAGAAAAGCATGGAAAACACAGGGCATTTTTTTAGTGATATTGCACGGAGCTATACATATATGCGGGCAGACATCCATTGCAGTTGCAATGGAGCTTTCACATCCCTTTTGTCTGCGGAGTTTGGTGGCTCACAGCATATATAAAATGCAATAGAAGCTTAATGATAGCCTTGTTAACTTAGTGCTTAATCTAGTACAAGCTGCCAGCTGATACTAAATTGATCAATGGGGAGACAGCCGTGCTGTGATAAGCAGGGGGTGAAGCGAGGGCCATGGACAGCGGAGGAGGACAAGAAGCTCATTAGCTTCATCCTGACACACGGCCAGTGCTGCTGGCGGGCAGTGCCTAAATTGGCAGGGCTG
Organism: Zea mays; assembly: GCF_902167145.1. Taxonomy (NCBI): domain Eukaryota; kingdom Viridiplantae; phylum Streptophyta; class Magnoliopsida; order Poales; family Poaceae; genus Zea; species Zea mays. The sequence continues at coordinate 223,204,222 of NC_050099.1, read as the reverse complement.
CTTCGTTGCGGCAAGAGCTGCCGTCTGCGGTGGACTAACTACCTTCGCCCTGACCTCAAGCGTGGCCTACTCAGCACTGCCGAGGAGCAGCTCGTCATTGACCTCCATGCCATGCTCGGAAACAGGTATACTCACTTGCATGGTATATATATAGCACCTGTGCATGGATGCATATATTCCATTTTGTATATTAATCCATTTCCTTTTTGTGCTATGGTAGAATAAGCTATTTGCATCAGTTGCTTGGCATGGGTGAATCTACCTGTTTAAGTTTTGAAGTGCTGAGGAAACCACAGAACATGTTGGTGGAATGGAATACATTGCTAAGAGTAGCTAGCTGAGTCTACACGAAGTGTGTGGCACTGTAAAATGGTGCCACAAGTTAAGAACCAACTGAGTTCATGCAATTAATAATAACAAAGTCACATGCACATGGTATTGCTATCAAAAACCCCTGGTGTTCAATCGAACCAAAGTATAGTTTGAGAGAAATAAATCCTGCAATACGTGGATCATCAGTTAAGCAAGTTTACCTAGAGTCCGAAAAGCGTTGCTTGTTGCATCTTACATATTATAACCGTATAATTGGTGTCATTTTTACCTTGTTTTTTATCCTTATCCCTGGTTTAGCAGTTAGCAGTAACCTCTTGGTTGTTTCATGCTTTCAGTGCTCGTTTGCAAATGCCAAGTTATCTCAAAAACAACAAATATATAATGGCTATCTTTTCTTAGTTGTCGCACTTCGAATTGATAGTTAATGATACACTGATGTGGACTTCATACCTGCATGTGAGTTAAAAGAGCGCATTAGAATTGAAGGGCCATAGTAATAGCACCGCTCAGGTCATTCTCAACGTCTTCAGTTGTAGCACAAACCCCAGTTCTAAACAATTTACCACGCAATTGCAAGAACAATGTAAATCTGTGCATTTGTTTCAGATTCAGCTGGCTGAAACATGAATGAAAAGGGTTACCTGTTTCTTTCCGCTCATGTGCTTCGTTCTCCTGAAACAAAATATTCCAACTACTTTATGCACTCAGCACTCCGATCCTAATGGCTTAACCTACGCAGATGGTCCAAGATCGCTGCCAAGTTACCTGGGAGAACAGACAACGAGATCAAGAACCACTGGAACACGCACATCAAGAAGAAGCTCGTCAAGATGGGCATCGACCCAGCCACGCACCAGCCTCTAGCCAACTCGAAGGAGGCTGCTTCCTCGCAGTCCACTGTTACAGATGAATCTGCTAAAACCAGCAACTCCAGAGAGGAGCTGAGCTTGAAGAATGATGGTAGCCGTAGGGAGGCTCCACTGTCCACCGATTCGTCGGAGCAGTCCAGCTGGCCAGAGTCAGGCTCAGGCAGCAACGTCTGTGATCAAGGCCCTGAACTGCTGGAGAACTGGCTCTCGGAGACTGGCCTGTCGATGGATGAGCCATGGCTGGATTTTACGAGCAGAAACGACGAGCTTGGCAATGTCGAGGGGACGTTGCCGTGGGATGGAACAACCGACTGGCTGCTGGACTACCAAGATTTTGGCATGTGCAGCTCGAACTCAGTCGACAATTCAGTGTTCCATGCCTCAAACGGATCGAACTTCTAAAACGTTGGAGAAAGGCTGTCCGATTAATAGAAAAAAAAGGAGAAAGACGGGGCTGCAAGCTAGTTCGAGCGCACAGCACAGAGCCCAGTGTAGAAAATAGATGCGATAATAATGTTGTGAAAAGAGATAGGCATGGGGCCGGGCGCGTATTTAGAGCCTAGAATAGTGATACCTTGCCCTTACCTTAAAAGTAAGGGGTCTGTATTGGTAGAAGCTGAAGAACTAGACTTCAAATGTTCGAATCATGCATGGCATCCTATGAACAAAGTTAGGGTATATGTGACACGCGGGGTCATGCGCAGCATGTTGCGCTGAAGTGAGTTCCGACGGAATAAAATAGCCTATTTCTGTGTAAGCTGAGCATCTCCAATGATGTCTTTAAAACAGTACCCTATCTTAAAATATAACACTATACACTACCGGAATCCGGGTCTTTGCCGAGTGTCAGACTCTTTGCCGAGTGCTTTTTGTCGGGCACTCGGCAAAAAAGGCTTTGCCGAGAGCCGCACTCGGTAACGAGCTGATTTACCAAGTGTAGGACACTCGGCACAAAAATACACTTGCCAAAGACTTGTTTGCCGAGTGTCAAACACTCGGCAAAGAAGGAGCTCGGCAAAGGGCCGTCAGCGGCCGTCCTAAAGCTGACGGCCGTCAGCCTTTACCGAGAGCCGAGTGTTTTTACGGCTTTGCCGAGTGTTTCGGACACTCGGCAAAGCGCTCGTTTCCGGTAGTGAAACTTATAAAAAAAAACAACTTCAACAATGTCCTATTTTACATTTTATTATAAAAAACATAGGACATCCATAAAAGCATCTTCAACAACATGACCCGCAAAAATGCTCTATAATTTAAAGCTTAATATATTTTGTAGGATTTATGTTACCAATAAAATATTCTGCTTTAACAGTAAAGCCTTAAATCTAAATTATATGGCAGTCTACTATGGTGTAATATATTTGATGCACTTTAGAGAGTGTCCTATAATTTTTTGACCAAGTTTTATAAAATGAGATACTGTTAAAGTAGTTTTTTTTTTTGCGTGAAGTTTTATATTTCAGTTTGAGAAACTAGTTTAAGATATTGTTACAGACGCTCTAAAGACCTAAATATATTATACCCCACACTGGTACCCTATCTTTGTTTTCTATGTTATTCTCAATATTTTCTTTCATAATAATGTAATCTTCTTTCCAAAAATATATGATTTAGAGTTTAATTGTTGGAGTACAATTTGTGTTTTAGTGGCATAAACACTTTGAATGATGTAGTTTTTTTAGTTTTTAGGGTACTATTTTAAGTCACCTTTGTTGAAGATGCTATGTGCTTTCGGAGCAGTGCAACAGCGAGGTATATCTATTGCTGGTCCCTGGCAACTATGGAGCAATTACAGAGTTCAGAAGCTGATGTGTTAGAGACTCCCCCATCCTTCTTCCCAACATCAGACTCATCACGCAGCAGGCTTGCGAATTTCGATGTGCATAACGTGGACTGTTTTCCTGGAAGAGGTATCGGCCAACGTCGAAAGTAATTGTTCGTGGGTGTTGCAGGCAGCACAACAAGATGCCTGGGACTGTACATGGGTCAGCAAAAGCCTGCCTGGATTCTGCAACGACCAACACGGCAGCAACCCATTGCACAGCAATGGCTGGTCGATCGGTCCAGTTCACATTCCCATGAAATGAACGTTCAGAGCGCAAAGGGTGTGAGGTGTCCCTGTTCCGTTGTCGTCCATGTCGCTGACAAAGACGCAAGACCATAAAAGAAGGAAAGACTCCGTGAACCAACCATCTGTACCCCCTGTACGTCTGTCGTCACGTCATGCTGACGTCTTTCTTCCAACTCCGATGAGTGAGCGGGGGGAAAAAATGAAATGCCAGGAGAAACCAAAGCCTTGCTCGAGAGCTGACTTCCTTCCAAGCTCACCGGCCAGGCGGCCGGGTTTGTTTGTTGCGTCATCCTAATCACAGCACTGCCTTGCTTGTTTGAACTTCTCCGTTGCATCTATGGTGATGCGAGCTGCTGAAGAACTTGGAACCACCCCCCGGTCGCCGAAAGTCTACTCCAGATAAATTCATTTACAGGGTCGCTGGAGTCTGTTCATGCTGCAGTTCGTTAGGTCACCTGTTATGTGCTGACTGGGCTTTGTGAAATGAAATATATATCACACGTGGGCATGGAATATGTTTTCTTACTCGTGAAAATACCTGATGATGAACATGAGAGTGTATTCTAGAATATATGTAAAAAAAGATAGAGAATAAAAGGGATTTATTTGCTTTGTTCTGGCCTGTTAAACTATGTCTAGATTTATATTCTGTTAGCTAGCTCCTATTCTTACGTGTGTACCTAGTCTTCAGGCTCTATCCTTTGTATAGCGCGTATGCTCCGAGTCTTCTGTATCTATCCGAGTCTTCTAACTCTATCTCTTGTAATCAGGCATATATATATATATATATATATATATATATATATATATATATATATATATATATATATATTGTACACCGAATGGCAATACACAGAGAACATGTCTTATTCTATTCTATTCTTACATGGTATCCACTCAAGTTCACAACTACGACAAATGGAGCCAACTCTTCACCATTGTTCTTGGTCGCTTTGATCTTCTCCACCATATCACTACCTTTTATGCTTTCCCGGATAATCTATGCCATACACCAGTTGACACAAACTCTAAGTCCTCTTCTTCTGCTGTATCTCTCCTTTCACAACCCACTGTTTACAGAAGCTTAGTCGGTGCTTTACAATATCTCACTTCAACTCGACCAGATATTTCCTATGATGTTCAACAAGTCTGCCTTTTTATGCATGCTCCTCGTGACACTCACATGGCTTTGCTGAAGCGGATCTTACGCTATGTGCGCGTCACACTGGACTACGGTCTTCATTCCCAATCTTGATGCTGACATGGGCTGGATGTCCAGATCCTCGACGTTCCACATCCGGTTATTGTGTATTTCTGGGTGACAATCTTATTGCTTGGTCCTCCAAGCGGCAACATACAGTTTCTAGATCCAATGCAGGCGTGGCAAATGCTGTGGCGGAAATGTGCCGGTTGCGTCAGTTGATGACTGAGCTTTCTCATCCACCTTGTCGTGCATCTGTGGTATTCTGTGAAAATGTCAGTGTGATGTATCTAGCCTCCAACCCTGTGCAACATCAACATACGAAGCATGTGGAAATTGACTTACATTTTGTGCGTGAGAAAGTTAGGGGAGGTGACGGTGACACATATTCCATCATCCCTTCAGTTGGCAGATATTTTTACCAAAGGACTGACTTCATCTTTGTTCAAAGATTTTCGATGCAACCTACAGATCCAGCCATATATGGATTCCGTAGGTTGAGGGGGGATGTTAAACTTTGTCTAGATTTATATTCTGTTAGCTAGCTCTTATTCTTACTTGTGTACCGAGTCATCAGGCTCTATCCCTTGTGTAGCGTGTGTGCTCCGAGTCTTCTAGCTCTATCTGAGTCTTCTGGCTCTATCTCTTGTAATCAGGTTTATATATATTTTGTATACCGAATGACAATACACAGAGAACATGTTTTCTTCTATTATATTCTTATACGGCCAGCTTCCACGACACGAGTTTTGCCCTATAAGGGCTAGTTTGGGAGTCCGAAAACCGGAGGGGATTAGAGAGGCTAAAATAAGCAGAAGATTTTAGCCCCTCCGCTTTCGTGGCTCCCAAACTAGCCCTAATGGTTCAAAACGAAGTCCGAGGCGATGGCTAAACAAAAACGGCCAAGTGCCAACAAATTAATAAGAGCAATCATAAAAACCGTTTCTGCCAAGAATGTGGTGATCTCTCTCAAGACCAGATGCCTCCTATCTATGCACCCGAGGTATATTGTCGCCATCACATTCACAGGTGTATATGAGCATGATCGTGTAGGCCATGACGAAGACTGGAAGAGCACGCAGGCTGGCGGCCGGTCGCTATCCTGGGAGGGCGGAGGCGCTGCACGGTGTTCTAGCTTGCTTTGAGCGGGGGACAGCGTGACCTGCCTATGAGAGTCAAGTTGCAGCCATGTGAAGCCTGCACCTCGGAAAGCTGTGGCTGTGGCTGCTGGTTGTTGCTCTTGCGTACTGGGCAACTACTGGCGGGTGTTCCAGCCTCCAGGAGTTTGGGCCAGATGGGAAGTCAAGGGCGATAAGTGATGCAGTGCGTGCTCAAGATGACGCAAATTCATGGCTGCTTTGTCGCCTGGCAGGAGTTTGGACGGACGACCGTAGAACTCGAGGTAGATGACGAGGAGGCTTTAGACCGTCTTCAGCAGTCTATCTAAATTTTATTCAAAAACGCTATTTTGTACTGTAGGTTGTACTATCACAAAGTAAAGTTTAAATATAGGTATGAGAATGGATAAGCTGCTAGAGATAGCTTTAGAGCATCTTTATTAAGGGTGGCGTCTAGGAATCTCCATCGCCCGAGAGTAGCGACGGCGAGGCAGCCCAGCCAAGCTGCGGGCGGAGAGCCGACCAAAACAAAACGACCATGAACCATCCATGACGCACCGCGACCGCGAGCAAGTGTTGGCTTTGGACTGAGAGGAGAAAATGTCCCGCCTGGCCTGGCAGCCCAAGTACGTCCTGTCTGGTCCAGCGGCCTACTATCCCCTCTTGTGCCGCTCGCCTCGCGTGCGTGCTCTCCGTCTCAACATGTTGGGTATTGACACACTGCCAGGTGGGCCTAAACACTTAGTGATAAAATGCAGAGGACAACAAAAACGGTTGGAACTAGGACTGGATAACGAGCCAGCTCGACTCGGTTCGTCAGAGTTCGAGCTGACTCGTTAAGCTAACGAATCAGCTCGGTCCGGCTTGTTAAGCTAACGAGCCACAGAGTCAGCTCGGCTCGTTTACGATCTCAAGCTGTCTCGTTTAGCTCGCAAGACAGAGCAGGAAAAAAATAATATGTACATAATAATTAATTTTTAGTTAATTTTAAACTAATTTAAAAATAGAAAATAGTAATTATACTCATAGTTTCACAAACCACGTCAATTTAACATTAAATTAGCACAATTCATCACTCATCAATTCACAATGCACATACATGTTCATCACTTTAACTCATAATTATATTTGCATAGATCAATTTAACACATAGACATAGTCCATTAATCATTAGTTTAACTCATAGGCCATAGACACCTCACACACATATAACATGTTCATCAATTATTCTGTAAATGATATGCATATAGTTTCGTTTTGCTGGAATGTGGTAGCTCATTTAGCTCGTGAGCTGGCTCGTTAACGAACCGAGCTAGTATGTCAGCTCAGTTCGTGAAAAATTTTAAACGAGCCAAGCCAAGCTGACCATGAACCGAGCGAGCCAACGAGCCACGAGCATTCCGTCCAGCCCTAGTTGGAACTGTAGCTTCTCGTTATGCGTGTCCCATCTCGCTACAGGACGGGGTATTTATAGGCCCGTCCGAGGGTAGGTGAACCTAAGTACGACCCTACCCCCATACACCAACCACGTCGAGGGGATATCCAGTGTAACAGAGTAATTACAGTGTTGTCTGTACAATAAATGGCGCGCACCAAATAGTGTACCACACACACTACGCTGACTTATGGGCCCTGGTGACATATCCTAGTGGATCGACGACGTACAAGGCTGACTCGTAGTTTTCATTCGGAGACATCGCATCGTCGCCCCTTCACTGCACCTTGTCGTATGATGATCCTTCAGTTGACGTATCAGTGAAGGCCTCAGCTTCTGTCGACCCCTTGCAGTCCACTGGTTCGGAGGCCGCCTCATTGGTGGACTCCTCGTTGCAGAATGTCGCCTGAGTAGAAGGCCCTCTCGCCTGCGGATCTAATCAATCATCGGTCTCTGAGTCGAGGGCCCCTTCGGCGGAGTTCCACGGGCGCGTGCGCAAAGCGAGAGAGAGTGAGGGAGTTCAGCTGAGGGCGCAAATGGGCGAGGGGAGTGAGTGAGTCGGCGTGGGCTGCAGAATAGGGCTCGGGCGCGAGGGCCATGGCCGAAAAACGCGCAGTCATGGGCGCGTCCACGACGGAGAGCGCGGGTGGGAGGTTAGGGAAGAAAGGAGTGGCTGACAGTCGGGGTCAGCAGACCAGCGAGGGTGAGCGGCAAACGGGCGGTCAGCGCTGACAGGAAGGTCCCACTGAGCAGCGAGCGAGAGCGGCCACAAGCGTGGACGGGTCGGCGCCGATAGGTCAGGCCCACCGGGCAGCGGGAGGGAGAGAGGGACAGAGAGATCGTGTGCGCGGACGTGGGCGGTCGCTGGCAGGTGGGGTCCACCTGTCAGGCGACGCGGGCGCGCGCGGCCTCGCTGGGCTGAATTGAGTTTTTCTTTTTCTAGGGCTTTTCTAAATGCTTTTCTTTTTATTTTATCTAGGGTTTTAATTCAAATTCAAACCAACTTTCAAATTCAAATCAATTCAAACATGTGCATCAATTCAAAGAATATTTTAGGCTTAGCATGATGCAGTAAATCATGGCTCACATAAGTTCTGACAAAATAAAATAATAAATCCCTCACTTGATTAACCTAATTCTACTCAAAAGTAAGAGAGAGACAAAAGGTGAAAGGGAATTAGGCTTACACCTAGTTCCTAAATAATTTTGGTGGTTGAATTGCCCAACACAAATAATTGGACTAACTAGTTTGCTCTAGTGTATAAGATATACAGGTGCCAAAGGTTCACACTTAGCCAATAAACAGACCAAATATTGGGTTCAACAAAAGAGCAAAGGGGCAACCGAAGGCACCTCTGGTCTGGCGCACCGGACTGTCCGGTGTGTCACCGGACAGTGTCCGGTGCACCAGAGGACTCCAAATCAAAGTCGTCACCTTCGAGAAAATCTGGAGGCGCTCCGCTATAATTCACCGGACTGTCCGGTGTACACCGGACAGTGTCCGGTGCTCCAAGGAACGGCGCCTCAGGAACTCGCCGGCTTCGGGAAAACGACGGCTAGTCCGCTATAATTCACCGGACTGTCCGGTGTGACAACGAAGCAACGGATACTTCGGCGCCAACGGTTACCTGCAGCTCATTAATTGCGCGCCAGCGCGCGCAGAAGTCAGGCATGCCCATACTGGCGCACCGGACACTCTACAGTACATGTCCGGTGCGCCACCGGACATCCAGGCGGGCCCAGAAGACAGTGCTCCAACGGTCGAATCCCAACGGGTTTGGTGACGTGGCTGGCGCACCGGACATGTCCGGTGCACCATACGACAGTCAGCCCCACCAAACGGCTAGTTTGGTGGTTGGGGCTATAAATACCCCCAACCACCCACCATTCATTGCATCTAAGTTTTCACACTTCCAACCACTTACAAGAGTTAGGCATTCAATTCTAGACACACTCAAAGAGATCAAATCCTCTCCCAAATTCCACACAAAGCTTTAGTGACTAGTGAGAGAGATTTGCTTGTGTTCTTTCGAGCTCTTGCGCTTGGATTGCTTTCTTCTTTATTGATTCTTTCTTGCGAGAAAACTCACTTGTAATTGAGGCAAGAGACACCAATCTTGTGGTGATCCTTGTAGGAACTTTGTGTTCCAAGTGATTGAGAAGAGAAAGCTCACTCGGTCCGAGGGACCGTTTGAGAGAGGGAAAGGGTTGAAAGAGACCCGGTCTTTGTGACCACCTCAACGGGGAGTAGGTTTGCAAGAACCGAACCTCGGTAAAACAAATCTGCGTGTCACACCTCTTATTTGCTTGCGATTTGTTTTGCACCCTCTCTCGCGGACTTATTTATATTTCTAACGCTAACTCGGCTTGTAGTTGTGATTATTTTTGAGAATTTCAGTTTTGCCCTATTCACCCCCCTCTAGGCGACTTTCAATTGGTATCGGAGCCCGGTGCTTCATTAGAGCCTAACCGCTCGAAGTGATGTCGGGAGATCACGCCAAGAAGGAGATGGAGACCGGCGAAAAGCCCACTACAAGCAACGAGAAAGCCCTATCGGGAGAGTCCCGCAACAAGGAGAAGAGGAAGGAGAAGAAGAAGAAGGAAAAGAAGACTTCTTCCCACAAGTCGCATCGGAGTGGTGACAAAATTAAGAAGATGAGGAAAGTGGTCTACTACGAGACCGACACTTCATCACCTTCTACCTCTGGCTCCGACGCGCCCTCCATAACTTCGAAGCGCCATGAGCGTAAGAAGTTTAGTAAGATCCCCTTACATTATCCTCGTACTTCTAGACATACTCCATTACTTTCCGTTCCATTAGGCAAATCGCCAACTTTTGACGGTGAAGATTATGCTAGGTGGAGTGATTTAATGAAATTTCATCTAACCTCACTCCACAAAAGTATATGGAATGTTGTTGAGTTTGGAGCACAGGTACCATCCGTAGGGGATGAGGATTATGATGAGGACGAGGTGGCCCAAATTGAGCACTTCAACTCCCAAGCCACAACAATACTCCTCGCCTCTCTAAGTAGGGAGGAGTACAACAAGGTGCAAGGACTAAAAAGCACCAAGGAAGTTTGGGACGTGCTCAAGACGGCGCACGAGGGTGATGAACTCACCAAGATCACCAAGCGGGAGACGATCGAGGGTAGGGGTGGGCATTTTAAAACCGAAAACCGAACCCGAACCCGAACCGAACCCGAATAGACCGAATTGTGAGTCTATTCGGGTTTTCGGGTTCCGGTTCGGTTCCTATATGTGCTATATTTCGGGTTATGGGTTCGGGTTCGGTTCCTAACCTTTAAAACCCGAATAGACCTAATAACCCGAAATATAAAAAAACTCTTAATATGTGATGGTATTATTATATGATTTATGAACTTATTAGCTAGAAATAATGATATCATCTTAACAATATTATATATATCTTTGTATGCTAATTTTTATAGTCACTTGTTGTAGTAATAGTACTTTCAATTAATTATTCATTGTATATATTTTAACAAAATATACTAGTCTCTCTACAATTCGGGTCTATTCGGTGGACCGAATAGACCGAACCGAAATTGTGAGTCTATTCGGGTTCGGTTCCTAAAATATTTTTGGAAATTTCGGTTCTCATTTTTCAGAACCCGAAATTTCACAAACCCGAATAAACCGAACCGAATTACCCTAATAGACCGAATGCCCAGCCCTAATCGAGGGGGAGCTCGGTCGCTTCCGTCTTCGCCAAGGGGAGGAGCCACAAGATATGTACAACCGGCTCAAGACCTTGGTGAACCAAGTGCGCAACCTCGGGAGCAAGAAGTGGGATGACCACGAGGTGGTTAAGGTTATTCTAAGATCTCTTATTTTCCTTAACCCTACTCAAGTTCAATTAATTCGTGGCAACCCAAGATATACACTAATGACTCCCGAGGAAGTAATCGGGAATTTTGTGAGCTTTGAATTTATGATCAAGGGCTCACGGAAAATCAACGAGCTTGACGGCCCCTCCACGTCCGAGGCTCAACCGGTTGCATTCAAGGCCACGGAGGAGAAGAAGGAGGAGTCTACACCAAGTAGACAACCAATCGATGCCTCCAAGCTCGACAACAAGGAGATGGCGCTCGTCATCAAGAGCTTCCGCCAAATCCTCAAACAAAGGAGGGGGAAAGATTACAAGCCCCGCTCCAAGAAGGTCTGTTACAAATGTGGTAAGCCTGGTCACTTTATAGCTAAATGTCCTATTTCTAGTGACAGTGACAGGGGTGATGACAAGAAGGGGAGAAGAAAGGAGAAGAAGAGGTACTATAAGAAGAAGGGCGGCGATGCCCATGTTTGTCAGGAGTGGGACTCCGACGAAAGCTCTAGCGACTCCTCCGACGACGAGGATGCCGCCAACATCGCCGTCACCAAGGGACTCCTCTTCCCCAACGTCGGCCACAAGTGCCTCATGGCAAAGGACGGAAAAAAGAAGAAGGTTAAATCTAAATCCTCCACTAGATATGAATCCTCTAGTGATGAAAATGCTAGTGATGAGGAAGATAACTTACGCTCTCTTTTTGCCAACCTAAACATGCAACAAAAAGAAAAGTTGAATGAATTAATTAGTGCCATCCATGAGAAGGATGACCTCTTGGACACCCAAGAGGACTTCCTAATCAAGGAAAACAAAAAGCATGTTAAGGTTAAAAATGCTTATGCTATAGAAGTTGAAAAATGTGAAAAATTATCTAGTGAGCTAAGCACTTGCCATGAGACCATTGACAACCTTAGAAATGAAAATGCTAGTTTAAATGCTAAGGTTGATTCTCATATTTGTAATGTGTCAATTCCCAATCCTAGAAATAATAATGATGATTTGCTTGCTAAGATTGAAGAATTGAACATATCTCTCGCTAGCCTTAGGATTGAGAATGAAAAATTACTTGCTAAGGCTAAAGATTTTGATGTTTGCAATGTTACAATTTCCGATCTTAGAGATAAGAATGATATATTGCGTGCTAAGATTGTTGAACTTAATTCTTGCAAACCCTCTACATCTACCGTTGAGCACACTTCTATTTGTACTAGATGTAGAGATGTTGATGTTAATGCTATTCATGATCACATGGCTTTAATTAAACAACAAAATGATCATATAGCTAAATTAGATGCTAAAATTGCCGAGCATAACTTAGAAAATGAAAATTTTAAATTTGCTAGAAGTATGCTCTATAGTAGGAGACGCCCTGGCATCAAGGATGGCATTGGCTTCCAAAGGGGAGACAATGTCAAACTTAATGCCCCTCCTAAAAGATTGTCTAATTTTGTAAAGGGCAAGGCTCCCATGCCTCAGGATAATGAGGGTTACATTTTGTACCCTGCCGGTTATCCCGAGAGCAAAATTAGGAGAATTCACTCTAGGAAGTCTCACTCCGGCCCTAATCATGCTTTCATATATAAGGGTGAGACATCTAGTTCTAGGCAACCAACCCGTGCTAAGTTGCCTAAGAAGAAAACTCCTAGTGCATCAAATGATCATAACATTTCATTCAAAACTTTTGATGCATCATATGTTTTAACTAACAAATCCGGTAAGGTAGTTGCCAAGTTTGTAGGGGGCAAGCACAAGGGCTCCAAGACTTGTGTTTGGGTACCGAAAGTTCTTGTTTCTAATGCCAAAGGACCCAAAACCGTTTGGGTACCTAAAGTCAAGAACTAAACTTGTTTTGTAGGTTTATGCATCCGGGGGCTCAAGCTGGATCATCGACAGCGGGTGCACAAACCACATGACAGGGGAGAAGAAGATGTTCTCCTCCTACGAGAAAAACCAAGATCCCCAACGAGCGATCACATTCGGGGATGGAAACCAAGGTTTGGTCAAAGGATTGGGTAAAATTGCTATTTCTCCTGACCATTCTATTTCCAATGTTTTTCTTGTAGATTCATTAGATTACAATTTGCTTTCTGTATCTCAATTATGCAAAATGGGTTACAACTGTCTTTTCACTGATGTAGGTGTCACTGTCTTTAGAAGAAGTGATGATTCAATAGCATTTAAGGGAGTGTTGGAGGGTCAGCTATACTTAGTAGATTTTGATAGAGCTGAACTCGACACTTGCTTAATTGCTAAGACTAACATGGGTTGGCTCTGGCACCACCGACTAGCCCATGTTGGGATGAAGAATCTTCATAAGCTTCTAAAGGGAGAGCACATTTTAGGACTAACCAATGTTCATTTTGAGAAAGACAGGGTTTGTAGCGCATGCCAAGCAGGAAAGCAAGTTGGTGCCCATCATCCACACAAGAACATCATGACGACCGACAGGCCACTTGAGCTACTCCACATGGACCTATTCGGCCCGATCTCTTACATAAGCATCGGCGGGAGTAAGTACTGTCTAATTATTGTGGATGATTATTCTCGCTTCACTTGGGTATTCTTTTTTCAGGAAAAATCTCATACCCAAGAGACCTTAAAGGGATTCTTGAGACGAGCTCAAAACGAGTTCGGCTTAAGGATCAAGAAAATAAGAAGCGACAACGAGACAGAGTTCAAGAACTCTCAAATTGAAGGCTTCCTTGAGGAGGAGGGCATCAAGCATGAGTTCTCTTCTCCCTACACGCCACAACAAAATGGTGTAGTGGAGAGGAAGAATAGAACTCTATTGGACATGGCAAGAACCATGCTTGATGAATACAAGACTTCGGATCGGTTTTGGGCCGAGACGGTCAACACCGCTTGCTACGCCATCAATCGGTTATATCTACACCGAATCCTCAAGAAGACATCTTATGAACTCCTAACCGGTAAAAAGCCCAATATTTCATATTTTAGAGTTTTTGGTAGCAAATGCTTTATTCTTGTTAAAAAAGGTAGAAAATCTAAATTTGCTCCTAAAACTGTAGAAGGCTTTTTACTAGGATATGACTCAAACACAAGGGCATATAGAGTCTTTAACAAGTCCTCAGGACTTGTTGAAGTTTCTTGTGACGTTGTGTTTGATGAGACTAACGGCTCTCAAGTAGAGCAAGTTGATCTTGATGAGATAGGTGAAGAGGCTCCGTGCATCGCGCTAAGGAACACGTCCATTGGGGATGTGTGTCCTAAGGAATACGAAGAGTCTCCAAATGCACAAGATCAACCATCCTCCTCCACGCAAGCATCTCCACCGACTCAAAATGAGGATGAAGCTCAAGTTGATGAAGTAGAAGATCAAGAAAATGAGCCACCTCAAGATGACGGCAATGATCAAGGGGGAGATGCAAATGATCAAGACAAGGAGGATGAAGAACAAAGGCCGCCACACCCAAGAGTCCACCAAGCAATCCAACGAGATCACCCCGTCGACACCATCCTCGGCGACATTCATAAGGGGGTAACTACTAGATCTCGTGTTGCACATTTTTGTGAGCATTACTCTTTTGTTTCCTCTATTGAGCCACACAGGGTAGAGGAAGCACTTCAAGATTCGGATTGGGTGGTGGCGATGCAAGAGGAGCTCAACAACTTCACTAGGAATGAGGTATGGCATTTAGTTCCACGTCCTAACCAAAATGTTGTAGGAACCAAATGGGTCTTCCGCAACAAGCAAGATGAGCATGGTGTGGTGACAAGGAACAAAGCTCGACTTGTGGCCAAGGGATACTCCCAAGTCGAAGGTTTGGATTTCAGTGAAACCTATGCACCCGTAGCTAGGCTTGAGTCAATTCGTATATTATTGGCCTATGCTACTTACCATGGCTTTAAGCTCTATCAAATGGACGTGAAAAGTGCCTTCCTCAATGGACCAATCAAGGAAGAGGTCTATGTTGAGCAACCTCCCGGCTTTGAAGACAGTGAGTATCCTAACCATGTTTATAAGCTCTCTAAGGCGCTTTATGGGCTCAAGCAAGCCCCAAGAGCATGGTATGAATGCCTTAGAGATTTTCTTATCACTAATGGCTTCAAAGTTGGAAAGGTCGATCCTACTTTATTTACTAAAACTCTTGACAATGATTTGTTTGTATGCCAAATTTATGTTGATGATATCATATTTGGGTCTACTAACGAATCTACATGTGAAGAATTTAGTAGGATCATGACACAAAAGTTCGATATATCTATGATGGGGGAGTTAAAATATTTCTTAGGATTTCAAGTAAAGCAACTCCAAGAGGGCACCTTCCTAAGCCAAACGAAGTACACTCAAGATATTCTAAGCAAGTTTGGAATGAAGGATGCCAAACCCATCAAGACACCCATGGGAACCAATGGGCATCTCGACCTCGACGAGGGAGGTAAATCCGTCGATCAAAAGGTATACCGGTCGATGATAGGTTCTTTGCTATATTTATGTGCATCTCGACCGTATATTATGCTTTCCGTATGCATGTGTGCAAGATTCCAAGCCGACCCTAAGGAAGCTCACCTTACAGCCGTAAAACGAATCTTGAGATATTTGGTTTATACTCCTAAGTTTGGGCTTTGGTATCCTAGGGGATCCACATTTGATTTGATTGGTTATTTGGATGCCGATTGGGCGGGGTGTAAAATCAATAGAAAGAGCACATCGGGGACTTGCCAGTTCTTGGGAAGATCCTTGGTGTCTTGGGCTTCAAAGAAGCAAAATTCCGTGGCTCTTTCTACCGCCGAAGCCGAATACATTGCCGCAGGTCATTGTTGCGCGCAACTACTTTGGATGAGGCAAACCCTTAGGGACTATGGTTACAAGTTAACCAAAGTTCCTCTTCTATGTGATAATGAGAGTGCAATCAAAATGGCGGATAATCCCGTCGAGCATAGCCGCACTAAACACATAGCCATTCGGTATCACTTTTTAAGGGATCACCAACAAAAGGGAGATATCGAGATTTCTTACATTAATACTAAAGATCAATTAGCCGATATCTTTACCAAGCCTCTTGATGAACAAACTTTTAACAAACTTAGGCATGAGCTAAATATTCTTGATTCTAGGAACTTCTTTTGTTAATTTGCACACATAGCTCATTCATATACCTTTGATCATGTCTCTTTCATATGCTATGACTAATGTGTTTTCAAGTCTATTTCAAACCAAGTCATAAGTGTATTGAAAGGGAATTGGAGTCTTCGGCGAAGACAAAGGCTTCCACTCCGTAACTCATCCTTCGCCGTCACTCTAAGCAACTCTCCATTTTTGGGGGAGAAAGCATGAGCACCAAGCAAAAGGACTCCGTCTTTGGTATAATCTTCACTCATTTACTTATGTCCAAAGGGGGAGAAAGTTCTAATAAGGGCTTATATTTCACTCAAAGTATCCATTTTTGGCGATTCATGCCAAAGGGGAGAAAGTATTAGCCCAAAGCAAAAGGACCGCGCCACCACCTAATTTTAAAACTAATGATTTTCAAATTGGTATCTCATTGTGTTCAAAAGGGGGAGAAAGTAGTATTTTCAAAATTGATATCTTAAAACCCTCTTGAACACTAAGAGGAGGATTTCATTAAGGGGGAGTTTTGTTTAGTCAAAGGAAAAACATTTGAAACAGGGGGAGAAAATTTCAAATCTTGAAAATGCTTTGCAAAATCTTATTCATTTACCTTTGACTATTTGCAAAAGAACTTTGAAAAGGATTTACAAAAGAATTTGCAAAAACAAAACATGTGGTGCAAGCATGGTCCAAAATGTTAAAAACATAGAAACAATCCATGCATATCTTGTAAGTATTTATATTGGCTCAATTCCAAGCAACCTTTGCACTTACATTATGCAAACTAGTTCAATTATGCATTTCTATATTTGCTTTGGTTTGTGTTGGCATCAATCACCAAAAAGTGGGAGATTGAAAGGGAATTAGGCTTACACCTAGTTCTTAAATAATTTTGGTGGTTGAATTGCCCAACACAAATAATTGGACTAACTAGTTTGCTCTAGTGTATAAGATATACAGGTGCCAAAGGTTCACACTTAGCCAATAAACAGACCAAATATTGGGTTCAACAAAAGAGCAAAGGGGCAACCGAAGGCACCTCTGGTCTGGCGCACCGGACTGTCCGGTGTGTCACCGGACAGTGTCCGGTGCACCAGAGGACTCCAAATCAAACTCGTCACCTTCGGGAAAATCCGGAGGCGCTCCGCTATAATTCACCGGACTGTCCGGTGTACACCGGACAGTGTCCGGTGCTCCAAGGAACGGCGCCTCAGGAACTTGCCGGCTTCGGGAAAACGCAACGGCTAGTTCGCTATAATTCACCGGACATGTCCGGTGTACACCGGACTGTCCGATGTACACCGGACTGTCCGGTGTGACAACGAAGCAACGGATACTTCGGCGCCAACGGCTACCTGCAGCGCATTAATTGCGCGCCAGCGCGCGCAGAAGTCAGGCACGCCCATACTGGCGCACCGGACACTCTACAGTACATGTCCGGTGCGCCACCGGACATCCAGGCGGGCCCAGAAGACAGTGCTCCAACGGTCGAATCCCAACGGGTTTGGTGACGTGGCTGGCGCACCGGACATGTCCGGTGTGCACCGGACTGTCCGGTGCACCATACGACAGTCAGCCCCACCAAACGGCTAGTTTGGTGGTTGGGGCTATAAATACCCCAAACCACCCACCATTCATTGCATCCAAGTTTTCACACTTCCAACCACTTACAAGAGCTAGGCATTCAATTCTAAACACACTCAAAGAGATCAAATCCTCTCCCAAATTCCACACAAAGCTTTAGTGACTAGTGAGAGAGATTTGCTTGTGTTCTTTCGAGCTCTTGCGCTTGGATTGCTTTCTTCTTTCTTGATTCTTTCTTGCGAGAAAACTCACTTGTAATTGAGGCAAGAGACACCAATCTTGTGGTGATCCTTGTAGGAACTTTGTGTTCCAAGTGATTGAGAAGAGAAAGCTCACTCGGTCCGAGGGACCGTTTGAGAGAGGGAAAGGGTTGAAAGAGACCCGGTCTTTGTGACCACCTCAACGGGGAGTAGGTTTGCAAGAACCGAACCTCGGTAAAACAAATCCGCGTGTCACACCTCTTATTTGCTTGCGATTTGTTTTGCACCCTCTCTCGCGGACTTATTTATATTTCTAACGCTAACTCGGCTTGTAGTTGTGATTATTTTTGAGAATTTCAGTTTCGCCCTATTCACCCCCCCTCTAGGCGACTTTCAAAAGGTAACACCTGAATTTGGTAGGCATTTAGAGAAGAAATTTTATACCCCAAATTTAGGGTGTTACACATTAGAACCTGGTTACAAACATTGTAAAATCAACCCCTGTAAATTCTTGCTCTAAAATAAAAATACTGTAGGAATTCCTACAGTAAGTTAAGTAAAAAAAGTATATGAGTTAATAGTATCGTAGCCAGTATCGAAGAATTAACCACGTCTCAACAACTCGATCACATTTAAACATGTTAGAATAAAATTTTAAGGTAATACTATAATATATATATTTATTTAATTGTTGTTTGATATGAATATTTTTAGATATATCTTAAATTTTACATTAATAATATTTAAATATATAAATAATTAGAAGAGTCTCCTCCTATTTAAAATTGAATAAAAATGGATTTTCTTCCTATAAATATCATCCAATTTTTCGGTCACTAAATTAGCCCTAAAATCACAGGACCGCCTGGTCACCTTGAACACATACGCACACCGCGACATTGCTGCAGACAGTCGATAGATGGAGTGAATCAGGGCTGTTTCAGCAGCAGCATAAAGAACAAAATAATAGCAAGCCACGTCTCTTCTATTATCTCCATCCAGTTTTATTATCGCTAGTGAGGCAGATAAAGAGGCGCGTGATGTCCTGTTTCGCCCATCATGTCGTTACTATGTACCCGTGCGTTGCAACGGAAACATATAATAACATAATAACTTATATACAAAATGTGTCTATATTGTTATAAGAAAATGTTTCATAATCCATTTGTAATCCTAGCCATACATATATTTTGTTATTTTAATTTAGCTGTTTCACTACTACATTACAACCATCAGTATCATGCAGACTTCGATATATGCCACGATTTGCATGGTCTCATCATTAAAGAGCACGTGACATACCTACCGGTAGAAGTTTCCTCGTACATTATCAGTCATCAGGTAGGCACCACCATACACGCTTGCTTAAACAAAAAAAGAAAGTGTATGTATTTGCGAAGAGAATTAGGGCCCCTTTGGCAGGGCTCTGGCTTCTCTAAAAACGGCTTTGGCTCTGGCTCACGAGGTGAAGCCACTTCTTTAGATGAGCCAAAGCTATTCTGAAAAATCATTTGGCAAAACGGCTTATAGGTTGTTTTTCATAAAGACCCTTGTATAGTTTTTCTGAAAAAATCTCTCCTGTACGTGGCTAGGGATTGAGGGCAGGACCAAAAAAAATAATTTGGACTGGTGGGAGGGCTATTGTGCAAAAATGACGTGAGCTGAAGCCGGGTGAGCCACTTTTTTTGGCTCATGCCCTCTAGTTCATTTTGGAAAAGCACTTCACTGGTGAAGCCATTTGGAAAAGAGGTGTTTGGCACAATTTTTGTATGAGCCAGAGC
Organism: Zea mays; assembly: GCF_902167145.1. Classification (NCBI taxonomy): domain Eukaryota; kingdom Viridiplantae; phylum Streptophyta; class Magnoliopsida; order Poales; family Poaceae; genus Zea; species Zea mays. The sequence continues at coordinate 223,184,712 of NC_050099.1, read as the reverse complement.
CGAAGCTGAAAAATAAGCCCTACCAAAGGGGCCCTTAAAGGCAGGCCAACACAAAAGCTACCCCGACGATGATGAGTGGTCATTGCTGTTGGTACTCCTCTGCGTCACCTCTGGCGCCAAGATGACGTCATAGTCCTTGATATAGTAGTCGTCGAACGCGCACGACATTGCGAGTACCGATGACTCTTGGTTCGGCTACCAAACGAAGTGCACCCCGGGCTCATCAGCGAGGTAATACACCTAGCCGTTGCACCACCGGATGTGCTACTCCTCTACATACATCTTGTTCGAGGAGACTCACACAATGTCAGCAACGACCGTCGTCCCAGCGCACAAGAACTCATGGCCGGTCAGTAGTGATTTACGTGGCAGGTTGAGCTTCAGGTGATGATGAGCTGGACGGTGTGACGGCACCGTTGTCGGATGCGGTGCCCAGAACAACCCAAGAGTCGCCGGCATTGGTGACGACCATGAGGTCCCCCTGTTTGAGATGGACAACGCGGTGCAACCGCTCTGGACCGCGTCCAAGCGGCGTCTGCTGTGGCGGAACTGCCCGAATTATTCCGACTTAAGTGCCTAAGCCTCGCCTTAGAGGCTAGACCACACTTAAATGGGAATAACCCGTCAATCCCTCGGATCTAGTCCGACGAGGCCACTGACAGGATCAAGTACCACAATCTCACTCGAAGGTGAGTCACAGAGCAAATACAATAAAGCATAAAACCATACATTAAGGAGTATTAAATTATTACATCACCATCGGAGTTTTTCAAAAGTAGTCATCATTGTTCGAAGTGCAGCGGAATAAAACTAACGATAGATAACTGAAGGTATGGGGAAGCCTGTCCCATCACTCCTCATGCTCCTCCTCAGCCGAGGCGGGGTCCCACTCGACAGTCCAACCCGGTGGCAAGATGGACGGCCAAATCACTCCAGCAACCATGTCCTCCAAAGAACCTGTAAAATTATGCCACAAGCAAGGCTAAGTATACTAATACTCAGCTAGACTTACCCGGTGTGAGGAGTCTACTCCTCTACCTCTAGACATGCAGCTGTTTGGCTGTGGGGGTTTGGTTTCCAAAAGCACTAGCTGAGTTTCTAAGTCAAGTTTTAACTTTGCCAATTTAAGTGTGACTCTCTTAAGGCTAAGTGTGTACTATCTACTCATACATAGTAGCAAACATTTTTAGCAATCAACATCTTGTATCAACTCATCATATTTCCACTTGTTACTCAATGCAGTACAATAGATCAAGCAGTCTCATTAGCTGCGAGAAGCAGACGATTCGAATCGAGTTTTTATCCTTGCAAGGTAAACCTAAACACACGACGTGGCGAGGCACTCCGTCCCCACACACATCAACCGTCCCCATCGATTCCCTGGCAATAGAAAGGGGCTCACCGCCTTGGCGTATAATGCCTCACTGACCCCGACTGCCGTCGTGCAGTGACCGCACTTGTACCCACCATAACCGGAATGGGAGACCACGTCTCAGGTCGCGTGAGGAGGGCAATCTGCGAGCAAGTTCACTCAGGTACTAGGCTTACCGATTTACCATATTTCTCGGTATGTGTTTAGTACGTTCAAACGCTTGACACAGGTATCCGCACGTTAATCCTTATTCCAATTTTTCCCTCTCGTAGACAACCAATCCCCATGGATTGTTGTCCACAGACTAGCATCATTATGATATGAAAGTGGGTACAACCAATTCCTGACCTCGCGCGAGTGCTAGAAAAATCACTCGACTTCTACCGAGATCCTAATTAATAAAGCAGCTACTCGACCTAGCATACTAGTATCCATCTCAATAAGGATTCCTGAGTTCATGCAACTAGGGTTTCAATCAACTCCAACACTTAAGTGCACAATACAAGCCTACAAACATTAAGTGTAGTAAAATATCATATAGAACAGGTTATGCATAAAAACCGGGGCTTGCCTTCCAAAGTTGTGGCAGGCAGGTCCTCTGGTGCAGGCTCTGGTTCTGGATCCGGGGCTACCTCCTGAGCAGCTCCATGCTCCGGCACGAGGACGTACTCTCCGTCAGCAAGGTTATAGTCTATCGAAATGCAATGAATATGTATGTCATGATTATGCAGGATTTAATAACATTATGCTAAAGGAAGAAAAACTAAGTTAATGAGTAACTTAGGGTTTCTTGGTCATACGTGGCTTTTAGTGGTTTATGCTTATCACTCTTGGTTTAGGTTTTGTTAGGGATAGGTATAGTGGATTGGTATTTCCTTTATATATTTCAGTGGACAATTTACAAAGGGTTTTAGGATGACACTAATTTCCATTATTCATTTTTCCTTTCTTTATTTTCTATTTATGAATTCTAGTGTAGGTTTGAACTACAACAGGGAATTAACTTTTTCCAAAAATTCTGTAAAAATTACAGTGGCTTGCCATTGGTCAATATAGCCTGTTCTAGGAATTTGAGGTTCAAAATAAAAAGGCTATGCTCTAGACGAAAATAACAAAAGTTGTGTAAATGGGCCACTTTGCATTACAACTCTTAACTAGGGGTGGGTTCTGTCCTAAGGGTTATTTTTGTTGGCATCTAATAATAATAACAAGCTTCTGTGCCAAAAATCACAGAAAGCTAAGGGATGGTTATTTAGTTGTGATTTTCCAAAGTTTAATGCCAAAAAGGCACTTTCCACTACCTTGTTATTTGAAAAATGTCAAACAGCAGATTTCATATTTTTCCTATGTTCTTCATAACAAAAGATTAACTATCCCAAAGGTTGGGGTGTTTTCACCTTGGGGTTATTTTTGTAGGGTTTTTCTAAGTTTTCCTTATTTTCTTAAAATAAAAGGTATCCTATTTATTTTATACTAAACAAGGGTATAATCAATTTTTCTAGTAAACTACACTGAATAAGTATACTAATAAAAATATGGGGGCTCCCTAGTTTTTTATTTAAATCACCTTTCCTATTTTCTTTAACCTTAAGCATAATGTAAAATAAATGGCAAACTCTACCTTAAGGGGGTGTACAGAGGGGTTTAGCATTTTAAAATAGGTCAGTAGGTGGTCATGTACTTCTCCAAATTTTCTTAACCTCAGTTAAATAGTGCAACTAGTTTTCTTCCTATTATTTAGCTTTTGGCCAAATCAGTATTTAATTCAGCATCCTAAAGTTTTCTATAGCACATAGGGGTTTTATATTTTTCTTTAGTAGTTTATATTATTTAAGATCTAACAAAATTGGTTTGACTCAATTTGGATGAATAAAACAGAAGATATGAATTATTCAAGTGCTGTTTAAATTTTAAATCAGATTTAATTAAAGGTTTCCTGGAAAACCACTTTGCACCGAAGTCCTCGGGTTATTTCTAAACTAACTCTCTCAGTTATACCCCCGCGCTACTATTCATCTGAGTCACTGACATTGCGCAAAACCCCCTAGATTTTTCTTCTTCTCCCCCGCGGTCCCTCCCTAGGTTTAAACAGTACCCACGAGAAAGAAAAGGGTGGCGTGGCTTACCGGCGGCGAGAGAGGTCCGGCGAGGGGCGAGGTTGGCTCCGGGAGGTTCTGACGGTCACAATGGTGTACGGCTCGACGGCGGGGGTGGCCGGAATCGCCCGGTCCACGTGCGCAGGCGGGTGCTCTCATCGGCGGCGGGTGTGCCGGCCAAACCACGGCGACCTAGTTCAATCCAATGGCACGGTGAGCTTCACGGGGTGACGTAGAGGCTGTGTGCACAAGGAATCGAGGAATGGAGCAGAGGATTACCCGGTCTACGCTCGCCGGCGGTCGGGTGGAGTCCGGTGACCGTGAACTGGCCTCTCCGGCGAAGCAAACTTCGATTCCTCGCTCGGGGAGCTTCACCGAGGTGTGTGCAGTCTTCTTCGAGGGCTGGACGGGGCTAGGAAAGGCCTTGCTGGCCGATCTACGGTGGCAGGGGGATCGGGCGGCCGCGGACACGCCGTGCACGGGCAAACGCCGGTGGATTTGGGCTCCGGTGAGGTCGAGCACGTGCGGAGAGGTACGGTCAAGGTCCCTGGGGGCTTTATAGGCGCGGGCGCGGGCCATGGCGCCGGCTGGTCTTAGGTGCGACGCGGGGCACGAGGGGGCGCGCGCGGGCGTGCTCTGGCGAGCTCAGAGCGCGTCAAACACGTGGCTCTTTGCTTCTGCCCGTGTTCTTCCCTCTGCTGAGCGGCCAAAACGTACGAATCTTGCCCTAGAGCCTGTGAGAGATCTCTTCCCTACACCTAGAGCTACCTAGTTCATGTGAGTTCCAAGGGTAGATGTGGTCGGGTTAGAGAGATATGGGGGTGGGAAGTCGGCTATGTCAGATATGTCCAAACCGAGACAAAAATGGTGCCAAGTCATGTCAAACGTCTTAGGGTAGGTGTCAACTTTTTCCAGGGCATTCTAGGGTTAATTTGGCGCCACTTTGTCAATTGGGTCAAAGTGTTTTGAAGTTTGAATGAGGGTGAACATGTGTGATCTTTGGCCAAAGGTTAGTTTTGGACTTAGGCATTTTCTGATTTTTCTTTTGTGCTCAAACCGTTGGTGAACTTTTTGGGCTTTTCTGAAATCTTTTTGGGGTTACTTTCTTACTATTATTTGTAGGTTATTAAGTGTACTACAACTTTTATACTTGGCCCAAGCCATGATCATAAGGCTTTCATGCCCCTTTGGTCATACCTTCATCTAGGGTTCCCATTGTCCAAAGGGGTTTGCTTAAGGGTTTTGGGCAATTCTCCCCTTTTAGATGTGCATGGCAAGTTAGGGTATGATATCCAAGATAGGTTGCACTTGCTTATGACCTTGAATTCCAAGTTTGATGTACTTTGCTCAAACTAAACCACATGTGATAGTAGGTTTAAATTGTGTAGCCTTGGGTGGACACCCTAAGTAACACCTGAGGTGTTATAGCCCTCCCCCCTTAAAGGAATCTCGTTCCGAGATTTTAGGTAGAGTCCCTTGGAGGGGTGCGTGAAGGTGTGTTGGTGTGCTACCCTTTCTTTTACCCATGTTTCTCTTGTCAACTGCTCTTCAAATGTCATTCTCTTTGCAACTTCAGAAGGAAGTCCTTTTTAAGTTAAATCCACAACTTATACTACCCTTATCATCTAAGTTTTTCTTATATTTGTATTCAAAGGGCAGGTGGGGGTGGGGTTTTGGGTTACGTACCGACTCCTTTGGGCAGAAAGTTAGGGAAGCGAGAGCGTAGAAAATCCTCAGTCTCCCATGTAGCTTCTTCTACTGAATGGTGACTCCACTGAACCTTATACATTCTGATTGACTTTGCCCGCGTTGACCTCTCTTTCTGATCCAATACCTTGACGGGGTACTCTTGATAGGACAAGTCTGGTTCTATCTCAATGTCTGGTTCAGGTAGCACTTCAGTAGGTAGGCGGACACATTTCCGCAGCTGAGATACATGAAACACATTGTGAACTGCTGACATGTGAGGTGGCAATTCCAATTGATAGGCTACGGGTCCACAACTTGCTTTGATCTCATAGGGTCCAATGTAGCGAGGAGCTAACTTGCCCTTGATCCCGAATCTTTGGACACCCTTGGTGGGTGACACCTTAAGATAAACATGGTCTCCCACTTCAAACTGTAGAGGCTTCCGCCTCTTGTCATGATAGCTCTTTTGCCTGGCCTGAGCAGCTTCTAAGTTCTTTGTAATAACTCTGACCTTTTCCTCTGCTTCAAGTACCAAGTCTGGTCCAAATATTTCCCTCTCTCCTACTTGAGACCAATTCAGCGGGGTTCTACATCTTCTCCCATATAAGGCTTCAAAAGGTGCCATCTTCAGACTGGACTGGTAGCTGTTATTATAAGAAAACTCTGCCAAAGAAAGACACTTGTCCCAATCCTTTCCGTAGTGTAGTACACATGCCCGCAACATGTCTTCCAAAATCTGATTTACCCTTTCCGTTTGGCCATCTGTTTGAGGATGGTATGCTGAGCTTCGTATTACCTGGGTCCCAAGTGAGTCTTGCAGCTGCTCCCAAAAGCGTGCCACAAACAATGCTCCTCTGTCAGATACAATGGTCTTTGGAATACCATGCAACCGCACTATTTGATCAACATAAATTTCTGCATACTTCTCTGTCTTGTGGGTGGTATGCACTGGTAAGAAATGAGTGGTCTTGGTCAATCTGTCCACAATAACCCAAATTGAATCATGGTGCCTAAAGGTATTGGGCAATCCCACGATAAAGTCCATGCAAATGTCCTCCCATTTCCAAGATGGTATGGGAAGGGGTTGCAAAGGGTCTGCTGCCTTCAAATGACTGGCTTTAATCCTTTGGCAGGTGTCACACTCGGATATATACTTGGCAATTTCCCTCTTCATCCTGGTCCACCAGTATAAGGATCTGAGATCATGGTACATCTTGTTGCTACCAGGGTGCATGGAGAATTTGGAAAGGTGAGCTTCATCCAATATCCTCTTTCTGAGTTCAGGGTCCTTGGGAACAACCAATCAATCTCCAAACCATAAAATCCCCTTGCTGTCCTGATGGAAGCACTTGTATTTCTCCGCCTTCTGCTTGATCATTTCTTTGATAACCTGCACACCCTTGTCTTCAATCTGTGCCCTGACTATTTGCTCTTGCAGTGTGGGCTCCACCGAGATATAATTTAAATCACCCGAGGAAACAACCTCTAGGTTCAATTTGCACAACTCATCACACAGGGTGGTAACTCTTGCATCCATGCTCATACAATTGCACTGGGCCTTTCTGCTCAAGGCATCTGCCACGACATTGGCTTTGCCAGGATGGTAATGCACCTCCAAATCATAGTCCTTGATTAATTCTAACCATCTCCTCTGCCTCATGTTCAGATCTGCCTGAGTGAAAATGTATTTGAGGCTCTTGTGATCCATGTAAATGTTACAGTGAGCTCCCATCAGGTAGTGTCTCCATATCTTGAGAGCATGAACCACAGCTGCTAATTCCAGATCATGTGTAGGGTAGTTCTGCTCATGGGGTCTGAGTGCCCGGGAGGCATAAGCAATCACTCTGTTATCTTGCATTAAGACGCATCCCAATCCAGTGCCGGAAGCATCACAATAAACTTCAAAGGGCTTGGTGTTATCAGGTTGAGCCAGCACTGGGGCTGTTGTCAAATGATGCCTTAGTGTATGAAAGGCTTCTTCACACTTCTGGCTCCAATTATACTTGACTCCTTTCTTCAACAGTTCAGTCATTGGCTTGGCAATTCTGGAGAAATCCGGAATAAATCGTCGATAATATCCTGCCAAATCTAGAAAACTCTGAATCTGCCTCACTGTAGTCAGGGGTTTCCAATCCATCACCTCTTGTACCTTCTCAGGATCAACAGATATCCCATCCTGAAAAATTGTGTGACCTAAGAATTTAATTTCCTTCAGCCAGAATTCACATTTAGACAATTTGGCATACAACTGATGGTCACGCAGCCTCTGAAGTACAGTATGCAAGTGTTTAGTGTGCTCGGCTTCATTCTTGGAATAGACCAGAATATCATCAATGAAAACGACCACGAATTTGTCCAACTCTGGCATGAATACTGAGTTCATCAGGTACATAAAATAAGCCGGGGCATTGGTCAGTCCAAAAGACATCACCAAAAACTCATAAAGCCCATATCTGGTTGAGAAGGTCGTCTTGGGAATATCACTGGCACGGATCTTGATCTGATGGTAGCCCGAGCGAAGATCTATCTTGGAGAACACTTTGGCTCCCACCAACTGATCAAACAAGACATCAATGCGGGGCAGTGGGTATTTGTTCTTGATAGTCACCGCATTGAGAGGGCGGTAATCGACACACATTCTCAAACTCTCATCCTTTTTCTTCACAAATAAGGCCGGACATCCCCAAGGGGAAGTACTTGGGCGAATGAACCCCTTGTCCAACAACTCCTGCAGTTGCTTTTTCAGTTCTGCCAATTCCACGGGAGGCATCCTATATGGTCTCTTGGAGATAGGGGCAGTCCCGGGTTGCAATTCAATGGCGAACTCAATGTCTCTATCAGGTGGCATCCCTGGCAATTCATCCGGAAACACATCTGGGTAGTCACAGACTACTGGGATCTTTTCCACTGGGGATTCTATCATAACGAAGGCACAAGAACGGGTACAACCTTGGTCAGGCAAATATAAAGTAGTCTCGCCGTAAGCAGGGGAGTGAATCTCAATGGCCCTTGCTGCAATATCCAATACTGCCTGATGCCTGGATAACCAATCAGTTCCCAATATAATATCCACGCTATCCAGTCCTAAGATGAGAAGGGTGGTTCTAATCACAAGACTACCCAATTTTATAGGCACTTGCCTGTTGATTTGGTAGGTGGCAACCCTGCCTCCTGGTGTTGAAATTGTAATACCCCCATCGGTGTGGTGAAAAGGTAATTGGCACTTGGCGCTAAATTTGGCACTGATAAAACTGTGTGATGCACCAGAATAGAAAAGAACAATAGCAGGATAATTCAAAACTGTAAAAATACCAGTCATGACGGGTGCTCCCTCTGGAATATCAGCCATGGTGGTGAAGTTCAGCCTGCCTTGCCTCACTTGCACCTTCTGCCTCTTGCCTTGGTTCTGATTAGCATTCTGCCCCTGCCTCTGCTGGTTTCTGGGGCAATTCTTGGCATAATGTCCGGTGTTGCCACATGTGAAGCACCTGTTGTCATTTGCCTGGCGATATTGCTGCTGCTGTTGATTGTTCCTCTGGGCTGGAAACTGAGTGCGGTTGGGTGCCTGCTGCTGCTGCTGCTGTGGTCGGATCACCCATCGCCCTTGTTGCTGCTGAGGCCCCCTGTTCTGAGTGTCAGACACAATCCTGAAACACTGTGCCTGAGCTGAAGGTCCTGCCACATGGGTCTTCCTCTTCTTCTCTGCCTGACGAGCTGTGATACAGTCCTCCTGGGAGATGGCCATGTTGACCAACTCATTATAGCTGTTGGCCCTGACGGTGTTGAGACGGTCACGGAGCTTAGTGCTAAGCCCCCTCCTGAACCTGTTTCTCTTCTTCTCGTCCGTGTCTGCATGATATCCGGCATACTGGCACGGGTCATTAAAAGCCTGAGCATATTGTAACACTGTCCTGTTGCCCTGAGTGAGTGCCAGAAACTCGTTGAGCTTTCGGTCCATAATTCTGGCTAGTATATGGTGCCCCCTGAAAGCTGCCTTGAACTCTCTCCATTCCACCTCTCAGTCATCTGGCTGCATAGCAAGAAAATGGTCCCACCAAGTTCTTGCGGGTCTGCGAAGCTGCTGGGTGGCGAACCTGACCTTAGTGACCTCTGAGCAAACTCCATGGAGTAGTGGGAATTTGGATTCCACTACTCTTAACCATACATCTGCATCCAACGGGTCCTCTGCCCGGGTGAACAATGGTGGTTGGGTACTGAGGAACTCCTGGTAGGTAGCTGCCGCGGGGTGGCGCTGATGATCCCCACCACCATAGTGCTGAGGTGGTGGTTGGCGCTGAGCTAGCTGCCTCAAGATCTCATTCTGCTGAGCCATTAGCTCCTGCAGAGTGGGAGGCGGTGGCGGCGGTGGAGGAACGCGCTCATTCTGACCACGACGCGCTCTCTCGGCCATCTGAAAAATCACATATATTCTCAATAACACATCTTCAAGTTTAAGGTTTAATCGCGGTGAAGGAATCAAAAGGCGAAATTGATAGATTCTTGCATAAATATAAATGATTTCTTAAGGCATAACTTCTCTTCCCAAATTAAGACTAACATCATCCATTAACCATGTTTCCAAAAGAGTTTATCACGATTACATCAATGGCCCAAAAGACTCAACTCTATCTAGCCTAGTACCCCAAGGGTGCAAAAGCTAAGCTAGCTGTGAGGAGTCCTACCATTACGGACTTCTAACTCTACTCCTGATACTCAGTGAGCGAACGAGGCAACACTCGACTCGGGGGAAGGTGGTCTCCCTGAGCCAGCAGTGTCCAAGCTGGAGGCAGGCTCCTCTCCTCCCTCAATGTCGACGTCCTCGTTAGCTTCCATATCCTGGATCTCCTGGTGATGCATATCCAGGTGCTCATTAGCCTCGGCAAGCTGCTGCTGGGTGTTGATAAGCTGATCCTCGAGAACCTCGATGGTGTTCTCCCTTGTTCCCACTAATTCCTCCAGCTCTTGGATCTCATTTGACAGCTGCTCCACCTGCAAGTCCTTTTCCACCATCTCGGTGGACAAGTCAACCACAAGCTCCTCTCTGTTGTCCAGGGTGATCTTAGTTGCCTCCAATAGTGCCATCAGATGGGACATTGCCTCACCACGCATCACTTGCAGACGGTACAGGGCATTCATGCACCGCACTGTCAAGTGAGCAGTCTGGCCCGGGTAGATAGCCCAGATGTCCTTGGCATGCTCCACTCGATCCTTCCACATTGGGTCGTCCTCCTTCTCCGCAGGGAACAAGCCAATGGGATGGGTGGACAGCTCCAAGGGATGGAATCCGCAGAACGTGGTCAACCCGTGCAGAGCAATTGCTTCAATCGTGTCCTCAGCCCGGTATCCAAAGGACTCAGAGTCCAGCAAACGCCAACCCGGCTGCAGGGGATGAGGCTCCAAGGTCATCCTCACTCTACAGCGGGGCACTCGGTGCTTCTCGAACTGCTGCACCGCGTACTGGGGAGGCGTCGTGTAACCGGCCCCCTGAAGTACCTCCCACAAAATACGAGGAAAGCCCTCTCATGCAAGCCCGTCAGTGTGGGACAGTGCATTCCCTTCGTCCGAGGATCCGTGGGAAGTCATCTGTGTACGGTTAAGCATAAGTAAAAGAAAAAGAATTATAAAAAGAAAAGGAAAACACAACTCAGCCTCTCTTCTAACTACAACAATGGTACTGGGGTACTTAGTTGGTCATCATTTTGTATTTTAAGTCCTTACTTAATTTTTCATTTGTTTCATTTAAGAATGCATGCATACTCGTCCTGAACGACCTCACATCAATATAAAGGGAATAGGGAAGAACTCCCATCCCTTATAGTAGCCTGTAGGGCTTAATCACTTAGCCACCTAACTATCCCTCTATCATCCTAAGGCTTCCGTCCTAGGTCTATCCTGATCGTCATACGATCTATCCAATATTTGTTTCTATCAAGTTTTACTTTGGAAAAAGGATGATATTTATAGTTTATTGATTCCTCTGTGGTGGTACAAGCTCCGATACCAGCTGTGGCGGAACTGCCCGAATTATTCCGACTTAAGTGCCTAAGCCCCGCCTTAGAGGCTAGACCACACTTAAATGGGAATAACCCGTCAATCCCTCGGATCTAGTCCGACGAGGCCACTGACAGGATCAAGTACCACAATCTCACTCGAAGGTGAGTCACAGAGCAAATACAATAAAGCATAAAACCATACATTAAGGAGTATTAAATTATTACATCACCATCGGAGTTTTTCAAAAGTAGTCATCATTGTTCGAAGTGCAGCGGAATAAAACTAACGATAGATAACTGGAGGTATGGGGAAGTCTGTCCCATCACTCCTCATGCTCCTCCTCAGCCGAGGCGGGGTCCCACTCGACAGTCCAACCCGGTGGCAAGATGGACGACCAAGTCACTCCAGCAACCATGTCCTCCAAAGAACCTGTAAAATTATGCCACAAGCAAGGCTGAGTATACTAATACTCAGCTAGACTTACCCGGTGTGAGGAGTCTACTCCTCTACCTCTAGACATGCAGCTGTTTGGCTGTGGGGGTTTGGTTGCCAAAAGCACTAGTTGAGTTTCTAAGTCAAGTTTTAACTTTGCCAATTTAAGTGTGACTCTCTTAAGGCTAAGTGTGTACTATCTACTCATACATAGTAGCAAACATTTTTAGCAATCAACATCTTGTATCAACTCATCATATTTCCACTTGTTACTCAATGCAGTACAATGGATCAAGCAGTCTCATTAGCTGCGAGAAGCAGACGATTCGAATCGAGTTTTTATCCTTGCAAGGTAAACCTAAACACACGACGTGGCGAGGCACTCCGTCCCCACACACATCAACCGTCCCCATCGATTCCCTGGCAACAGAAAGGGGCTCACCGCCTTGGCGTACAATGCCTCACTGACCCCGACTGCCGTCGTGTAGTGACCGCACTTGTACCCACCATAACCGAAATGGGAGACCACGTCTCAGGTCGCGTGAGGAGGGCAATCTGCGGGCAGGTTCACTCAGGTACTAGGCTTACCGATTTACCATATTTCTCGGTATGTGTTTAGTACGTTCAAACGCTTGACACAGGTATCCGCACGTTAATCCTTATTCCAATTTTTCCCTCTCGTAGACAACCAATTCGCATGGATTGTTGTCCACAGACTAGCATCATTATGATATGAAAGTGGGTACAACCAATTCCTGACCTCGCGCGAGTGCTAGAAAAATCACTCGACTTCTACCGAGATCCTAATTAATAAAGCAGCTACTCGACCTAGCATACTAGTATCCATCTCAATAAGGATTCCTGAGTTCATGCAACTAGGGTTTCAATCAACTCCTACACTTAAGTGCACAATACAAGCCTACAAACATTAAGTGTAGTAAAATATCATATAGAACAGGTTATGCATAAAAACCGGGGCTTGCCTTCCAAATCTGTGGCAGGCAGGTCCTCTGGTGCAGGCTGTGGTGCTGGATCCGGGGCTACCTCCTGAGTAGCTCCTTGCTCCGGCACGAGGACGTACTCTCCGTCAGCAAGGTTACAGTCTATCGAAATGCAATGAATATGTATGTCATGATTATGCAGGATTTACTAACATTATGCTAAAGGAAGAAAAACTAAGTTAATGAGTAACTTAGGGTTTCTTGGTCATACGTGGCTTTTAGTGGTTTATGCTTATCACTCTTGGTTTAGGTTTTGTTAGGGATAGGCATAGTGGATTGGTATTTCCTTTATATATTTCAGTGGAAAATTTACAAAGGGTTTTAGGATGACACTAATTTCCATTATTCATTTTTCCTTTATTTATTTTCTATTTATGAATTCTAGTGTAGGTTTGAACTACAACAGGGAATTAACTTTTTCCAAAAATTCTGTAAAAATTACAGTGGCTTGCCATTGGTCAATATAGCCTGTTCTAGGAATTTGAGGTTCAAAATAAAAAGGCTATGCTCTAGACAAAAATAACAAAAGTTGTGTAAATGGGCCACTTTGCATTACAACTCTTAACTAGAGGTGGGTTCTGTCCTAAGGGTTATTTTTGTTGGCATCTAATAATAATAACAAGCTTCTGTGCCAAAAATCACAGAAAGCTAAGGGATGGTTATTTAGTTGTGATTTTCCAAAGTTTAATGCCAAAGAGGCACTTTCCACTACCTTGTTATTTGAAAAATGTCAAACAGCAGATTTCATATTTTTCCTATGTTCTTCATAACAAAAGATTAACTATCCCAAAGGTTGGGGTGTTTTCACCTTGGGGTTATTTTTGTAGGGTTTTTCTAAGTTTTCCTAATTTTCTTAAAATAAAAGGTATCCTATTTATTTTATACTAAACCAGGGTATAATCAATTTTTCTAGTAAACTACACTGAATAAGTATACTAATAAAAATATGGGGGCTCCCTGGTTCTTTATTTAAATCACCTTTCCTATTTTCTTTAACCTTAAGCATAATGTAAAATAAATGGCAAACTCTACCTTAAGAGGGTGTACAGAGGGGTTTAGCATTTTTAAATAGGTCAGTAGGTGGTCATGTACTTCTCCAAATTTTCTTAACCTCAGTTAAATAGTGCAACTATTTTCTTCCTATTATTTAGCTTTTGGCCAAATCAGTATTTAATTCAGCATCCTAAAGTTTTCTTTAGCACATAGGGGTTTTATATTTTTCTTCAGTAGTTTATATTATTTAAGATCTGACAAAATTGGTTTGACTCAATTTGGATGAATAAAACAGAAGATATGAATTATTCAAGTGTTGTTTAAATTTTAAATCACATTTAATTAAAGGTTTCCTGGAAAACGACTTTGCACCGAAGTCCTCGGGTTATTTCTAAACTAACTCTCTCAGTTATACCCCCGCGCTACTATTCATCTGAGTCACTGACATTGCGCAAAACCCCCTAGCTTTTTCTTCTTCTCCCCCGCGGTCCCTCCCTAGGTTTAAACAATACCCGCGAGAAAGAAAAGGGTGGCGCGGCTTACCGGCGGCGAGAGAGGTCCGGCGAGGGGCGGGGTTGGCTCCGGGAGGTTCTGACGGTCACAACGGTGTACGACTCGACGGCGGGGGTGGCCGGAATCGCCCGGTCCACGTGCGCAGGCGGGTGCTCTCGTCGGCGGCGGGTGTGCCGGCCAAACCACGGCGACCTAGTTCAATCCAATGGCACGGTGAGCTTCACGGGGTGACGTAGAGGCTATGTGCACAAGGAATCGAGGAATGGAGCAGAGGATTACCCGGTCTACGCTCGCCGGCGGTCGGGTGGAGTCCGGCGATCGTGAACTGGCCTCTCCGGCGAAGCAAACTTCGATTCCTCGCTCGGGGAGCTTCACCGAGGTGTGCGCAGTCTTCTCCGAGGGCTGGACGGGGCTGGGAAAGGCCTTGCTGGCCGGTCTACGGTGGCAGGGGGATCGGACGGCCGCGGACACGCCGTGCACAGGCAAACGCGGTGGATTTGGGCTCCGGTGAGGTCGAGCGTGTGCGGAGAGGTACGGTCAAGGTCTCTGGGGGCTTTATAGGCGCCGGCTGGTCTTTGGTGCGATGTGGGGCACGCGGGGGCGCGCGCGGGCGTGCTCTGGCGAGCTCAGAGCGCGTCGAACACGTGGCTCTTTGCTTCTGCCCGTGTTCTTCCCTCTGCTGAGCGGCCAAAACGTACGAATCTTGCCCTAGAGCCTGTGAGAGATCTCTTTCCTGCACCTAGAGCTACCTAGTTCATGTGAGTTCCAAGGGTAGATGTGGTCGGGTTAGAGAGATATGGGGGTGGGAAGTCGGCTATGTCAGATATGTCCAAACCGAGACAAAAATGGTGCCAAGTCGTGTCAAACGTCTTAGGGTAGGTGTCAACTTTTTCTAGGGCATTCTAGGGTTAATTTGGCGCCGCTTTGTCAATTGGGGCGAAGTGTTTTGAAGTTTGAATGAGGGTGAACATGTGTGATCTTTGGCCAAAGGTTAGTTTTGGACTTAGGCATTTTGTGATTTTTCTTTTGTGCTCAAACCTTTGGTGAAATTTTTGGGGCTTTTCTGAAATCTTTTTGGGGTTACTTTCTTACTATTATTTGTAGGTTATTAAGTGTACTACAACTTTTATACTTGGCCCAAGCCATGATCATAAGGCTTTCATGCCCCTTTGGTCATACCTTCATCTAGGGTTCCCATTGTCCAAAGGGGTTTGCTTAAGGGTTTTGGGCAATTCTCCCCTTTTAGATATGCATGAAAAGTTAGGGTATGATATCCAAGATAGGTTGCACTTGCTTATGACCTTGAATTATAAGTTTGATGTACTTTGCTCAAACTAAACCACATGTGATAGTAGGTTTAAATGGTGTAGCCTTGGGTGGACACCCTAAGTAACACCTGAGGTGTTACAGCTGCGGCGGAGCTTGCCGAACACAGCGATGCATGTGGCCACGTAGTACTGCTTCCATAGGTCAAACGGGCAGTCGCTAAGCTTCTTCTCGTCGTTGATGAGCGATGCCAACGCGAGCGCCTGCTGCCAGTGGTGTTTGTTCGGGGTTTCCAAGTAAGAAACATAGATTCATCTTTAGCGTTGGTTTATAAAAATGACTCACAAGTCAAATCCATGGAAAAATATTACGGAGAATAAATGTCACACATATAAAAAAGAATTTAAGTTGAAAACACTATTCAAACAAAAAGAAATTGCATGCAAGGCTCTTTTTTAAATACTACTCCCTCCATCCAAAAATATAATTCAGGAATCTCGTTGATAATTATCTACTACTACACATTGTGCAAAATGTAGCAGGTAGGCTTTGGGAGAGATGTAGTAGATATTTTTACGATAACAGATATTGACATAAACACACATGTGGTGTAGTGGTAGCTACAAGCACATTGCTTGAGAGGTCGCAGGTTCGAATCCCATTGGGGCCACATTTGTGTTTTTTAATTTAATTTTAGCTAGGCGTGGGATGCACGTGGGATTGAGATTTGCGGGGAGGGGGAAATGAGAAAGATAGTGGCAACCAGGAATGAGAATGAGCTTTGCGGGGAGGGGGGAATGGGAATGGCGAGATTCTCGACCAATACAATTCGACATACTGCTAATCGCTGTCTGATATCTTTGTGCCTGTAGATGTAGTCAATTGGAATCAAGAAAATATCCTCACGCCCCGTTTACATTTAGATCATTGAAATTGAATTACATTCTAATAATAATAATTTAGATATATATCAACTAAACTAATTCAATTTTATGTAAATATATCAATATACTATTATTAGTAAGGTGTCGAAAATATTTAAGGAGTGAGTCGAACATTGTCTTATAAGTCATAGAGTAGAAACCAATTTTAATAATACATAAATTATTTTTCATTCTCTACTCCATGAATTTAAGATAAGTTTATATCAGAAATTTGGAAAGTGGTGAAATGTCAAATTTCAAGCTAAATAAGTTATTTTATTAAGTGAATTCCAATTTCTCTAAAAATGAAGGAATCTAAACGCCATCACATTCCTTTGTTACATTACCCAGCAAAGTCATGCTTCGTCTTGTTCTTGTTATTAATTGTTGTCCATATCTCTGCCTCTGCACAATGTCGGGCTCTGAAAGAGTACGAGAAGAGGAAAAAAAATAAAAGAAAACGAAACAATGACGGGCTTTGAACGAGAAATGGGCTGTCGAGTCTTCCCTTCGGCGAGTGGTAGACTCGCGCAGTTACAGTTTGAGCCTGGCCCAGAAAGTTCTTTAAAGAGGCCGCGCGCACAATGTCGGGCTGAACTCCAGCTGCTATCGGACGAGTAGATTGGGCCGTGATCATACTTGCCTATTGCAAACGAGAAGTCCTTTCTACCTCCGGACTATGACGTGATGTGATTTTTCTTCTCCAATTTTAGAACCGAACATCTTACCTTCTCAAGTCTCCAAACTATTTAAATTATCCCTCTACCCCGATGGTTTTCTAGGCAGTTTTATCCTTGTTTTTAGTTTCAAAAAGTACTGTAAATGCTCGATAAGGTTTCAAACCATGAAAAAGGTGTCTAACATTCTAGGATTTTTTTAAAAAAAAACTAGAGATATATTGGGACACAGAAAATCGAAATAAAATATTTAAAGCTTATAAAAATATCTCTACCATCTTCTAATATATATCCTATTTTATGAAAACAATATCTCAAAACAATCTAATTAGTCTCCAAATGTGTTTAAAAGGATTTCTGCAACCAAAAATAATACGAGATACATCATAAATTTAATGTTGAATGCATTCACGTTATGCATCGATGTCGGCCGGATCTCGTAATTGTGTTTTAAAAAGTTTTAAAATATGTTTAGACATATTATTAGAGTGTTTTATAGTTTTCTTGTATTCTTTCATATTTTCTTAGTTCTAATTTGTTAAGCTTTTAGACATGCTTTCATGAGATCATAATTTATTTTGATTTGTCCTATCCTAATGTTTTAGATATTACTTTTAGGAAAATACATATACAGAAAAAATCATATTTGAATTTAGTCGATGGACGAATTTTGTTCGACTCTGCTAGTCAATGATCAAAGAGATGCAATTTTGAAGTGTGAAAAGCAAAATCAAACTCCAGCGGTAGTTCAATATAGACATCTTGCAGTCTTCCTCGAGATCACAAGTGTAGGGGTGTATTCGGATCGAATAAGGACGGATATCAATGAAATCACATTTGTTTATATATTTTTATTCAAATTCAAATTCGAATACAGATAGCTTCGAATACGAATACAAATACGAATTTTCTCGAATACAAATACAGATAGTCGTGGGTCGAATACCGAAATAGTCGGACACGGATAGCGTCGATAACGAATATTTTTGTTTGATATCGTGTTAGACACCATTCCACAGAAAATTATTATTATTATTATTATTTCTATAGAAAATTATCAAAATGCAATTAAATTCATAAAATATTCCACTGTCAACCAAAAATTGCAAATATGTTACTAGGACCAATAAACATTATATAAGAACATAACCTCAAGTCCCCATATGAAAATGATAAAGTGAAGTATTGATTATGTTGAAACTTAGATATTTAGGGCGATTCCACATGTAACTATCTGAATATCCGAAATTTGAAATCTGGTAAGATATCTGGATATCCGAAATCTGAAATCCGGACAGGTATCCGAGAAAGATATCCGGATATCCGAAATCCGATGGATACCAGTCATCTCATATCTGTATCTGATATCCGAACTGTATTATCCGAATCTGAATCCGAAATCCGAAAATTCTATGGATATCCGAAAAACTATCCAGCCAGATAATTAGCCTCTTAGGATGGTCGGATGCTTGGATAATATCCGTACCGTTTACACCCCTACACAAGTGTTATCCGGACCTTTAGGCCAGTTCCAATAGCGATCGAAACCGCTCGCACATGTGGCTAAATGACCAGTGGGTATCGGTCACCGAAGTGCCAGCGCCAGTTGGCATGTGAGCACTCTTGACGTCGGCGTCGATCGGTTTGTTGGGGTGATACCAACCATGTGGTGGCCACGACTAGTTGGTATCACCACCACATTGTTGCCACGACCGGTAGCACAGTCGGCTGCCACGTGTCACTCTCTGATCATTCGTTCACATTTTAAATTTAAAAATATAATAAACATAAAAAACTTGAGGCTGGTCTATAAATAGAGGAGAACTTCTTGGGATAATTCACACAATCCTAACTTCCATTTGCATACCACGTCCTCATTCTTCTCTCACAGTCACTTCGTTTGATTCAATTGTTGTCTCGATGTCTTCGTGGGGCTCCGACATTGACATAACCGAAGAGGAGTTGTTTGATTTGATGCAACAACCGGAGGAGCTTGATGTTGATTCTTCCATGTCAAATAGGTGACCGAGGCGACATCGGAGGTATATCGACCGGAACCATGAAGTTGCTCATGACTGGTTGATGCAGGACTACTTCAACGACCAATGTGTCTACCCATTGCTCTACTTTTATCAAAGGTACCACGTATGGAGAAGCCTCTTCCTTCACATCATCGAGAGACTAGGTCAGCACTCCCCTACTTTACTCTTTGAATCGATGTGGTCAACCGCAATAGATTCTCCCCTTGCCAGAAGTGCACATCTACCCTCCATATGCTTGCATATGGTAGCATTGCTTTATTTCATCGACGAGTACATAAAATAGGGAAAAGCTCTGCCTTAGAGTGTATCCAACATTTTATGTAGAGGTGTTATCAAATGTTTTGGGCCAGAGTACATGCGTTGTTCCGTTGTTGATGACCTTAGGCATCTATTAGATAAGGGGGAGTAAAGGTGATTTCCTAGTATGATATGGTGTATAGATTGCATACATTCGAAATAAAAGAGCTATCCTATTGGATGGAGATGGTAGTTCATAAGAGGGAACATTAGATCCTTAATAAGAGGGAACATTAGATCCTCGACTATCATGCTCGAGGTTGTTGCCTCATATGACTTGTGGGTCTGTCATGCTTTTTTGGCGTGGCGAACATGCTCATCCAATCACAGTTGTTCATTGGCGTGCTTAGCGGGGAAGGACTAAACGAGCACTTCACGGTGAATGGCCACGGGTACAACCAGTGATACTATCTCGCTGATGGAATATACCCTCGGCGGCTAGTTTTTGTGAAGACCATATCGCTCCCACGGACTTCAAAGCAGAGGATGTTCGCTGAATGACAAGAGGGGGCATGGAAGGACATGGAGAGGACATTCCGGGTACTCAAGGCTTGATTTCATATTCTTGCAACCCCATACCATTCTTTCAATCAACAATTACTAAGTTTGATCATGCGTGAATGTATCATTCTGCATAATATAGTCATTGAGGATGAGTGTGCAGGATCATACGATATAGGCGACTATGAGACAATCGAATTCTCCGTTGCAGCACCAGTCGTGACCCCACCTAAACACCGATGGGATTTGCAGCTATCATTCAACATGTAAGCTTTATTCTACTATATCATATGCACGCCCAACTTATATACCATCGCAAGCTTGGCCTGTCGTGTACAAGTCACGGACGCGTCACGGTCCGCATGTGGCTGTGTGGCTTTTCCATTCCACGCCGTTCCCCCCACGTGAGGTAGTGACAACATGCTGCTGTTGCTGTCCTCCCGGCCCGTTTCCCGTCACAAATTTTAATGCGCAGTACGTACAACGTACGATGGCCCACCGCCACGTCCGCGTCCCAGGTACGATGGAGAGTGAATGGCCCCGTCTTCGTCGCAATCGCATCCTTCGCTCGCCGCGTCTCGCTTGGCTGGCTTGTCGCGAACGGCAGCCGGCGCTCTGGCGGCCGGTGGCAGGTGGAAGCAAAGCGCCGGTGGGAGGGAAGGACGACGAGGAACCCCGAACCCCCCGTGATGAGGCCGTGACCATAGACCAACCAGCACGGGCCCACGGGCGTGGCGGAGTGGCGGGTTCGTTCTGGCCTTGGGATCCTCGCGACGGCCGGCGGCCGGATTTGGAAAAGACAAATCCCCCTGCCGCTGCGGCGCTGCCAGGCTGCCTGCGCGCGCCCCCGTCTGGGTCTGGCCGTCTCGTATTCCTCGCAGAGGCCGAGGCTCGCTGGATGGGGCGCGCGGATGCCATTGGCATTCGGAGGCGCAGGCTAGCGGGGCCGCTCGACTTGCTTGCTGCTGGCAGTCGTTCCGTTGGGTTGGCAGCGACAGCGACAGCTAGCGAGTCGCCCTTCCCTTTCGGGTCGGAGAGGCAGGCTCAGAAGTCAGAGGGGGCCAGGTCAACAAGGCCGTACAGCGCGCACGGCTCGAGACGGTCACCCATAGGACACGCCATTATTGGGGCCAGGACTTTTTCTGCACCCTCCTTAAAATCGCTTTAACGCCTTCCCAGAAGCTCACATGCAGATGCGTCCATCTGCCACGCCATGCGTCTCATTGCTCGCTGCCTCTGCTTCCTATATCAGCTCTAGCAAAGTATGTAAACGGCCGTATAAAATAGTATTATTTTACTATGTAGATCACATTTTTTGTATAATAATTTGAAACAGGGAGTGAGATAAAAAGTATGATAGTGTCCGCTCGAGATAGTTAAGACTGTCTTTGACAACTCTTCCATCTCATCTACCATTTCATCCAATATTTTAAATTTCACTCTACAATTAGCATCAAACAATGCCATCTATAGTGTTACGTCTCTTATTTTACACGATCCATTAAAGACAGCTTAAGATCAAGTATAATAAAGGACTACAACTAGCTAAATGATGAGGTGTAAGAGAGAAGAGAGAGAGAGGGGAGAAGCGAGTTGCAAACTTATAGCCGACTTCAACACAAGAACCAAGAAACTTCGTGAGAAGGGCTAGTAGGGTCCTACTTTAATATTGAAGAGCTAACCACTGTACGAATCAGCTAAATAGCAGGCTACAAGGATCCTTATAACCAGTAGTTGACTCTATTACTAAACTTGCTCTAGTTTTAATGTAGTTGTCTAGGGTGCGAAAGTATGTTTCTTTTGCTGAGCACGATCTTAATATAAGCTCCGAAAAAAAGACTACACTTGCCTTTTTGACGAGCCAAATGTTTTAAATTGTAACAGTATTTATAGAACATAATTTCAATATTTGTATTATTAAATAGCTCCACCAGTAACCTAACGATATTTACTCTTTCTATCTTAAAATAAATAGAAACGTCACTCTTTCGATGAGTAAGTAGCGATTATTTTATTTATTTCTCAATGATATAGTTTATATGGAAAATATGCAAGTTTTCTTCTTCTACTACATACTACTATAATATTATTGTCGTTGTCATTGGTATTATTATTATTATTATTATTATTATTATTATTATTATTATTATTATTATTATTATTATTATTATTATTATTATTATTATTATTATTATTATTATTGTTGTTGTTGTTGTTGTTGTTGTTGTTGTTTTTGTTGTTGTTGTTGTTGTTGTTGTTGTTGTTGTTGTTGTTGTTGTTGTTGTTGTTGTTGTTGTTGTTGTAAAACTTATCTAAACTCTAAAGTTCCAAAACATGCAAACATTGAAACAA
Source organism: Zea mays (assembly GCF_902167145.1). Classification (NCBI taxonomy): domain Eukaryota; kingdom Viridiplantae; phylum Streptophyta; class Magnoliopsida; order Poales; family Poaceae; genus Zea; species Zea mays. The sequence goes on along the minus strand of NC_050099.1, from coordinate 223,162,564 downwards.
AAAAACTAATTAGTTCGATCGCTTCATATTGTTCAATTGTATGATTACTCTTGGTTCTGATTTTTTTAGTCCAATCGTGAAACAGTACCATTATCTTTTTAATATGATATAAATAATAATACATAGGGTATGCCTAAGACGGTTTTACCTATTTTAGATTCAACAAAAACAATTCTAGTTTATAAAAAACAGCTAAATTGTTTAGATTGACAAAAATTAAGATTCACATGAATCTAGGGGGCTAGATTTATTATTTTGTTTGCTCGAACTTAAAATTGTGAGGTGGATAAAAAATACTTACCCTTGTCACTCATTAGACAACTTACCGGTTCGTTCTTTTGTTTTATGTCGCTTCTACTTTTCTAACACAACACTCTCCTCATCCATAGCCTTCAGTTGTGTCCCACCCTCAGCCAAACACGCTTGTCTCCCTCACTTTAGTGTCGTACTTGCCCTTAGTCCCAACCGATCATGCTCACCCCTTACCTGGCCGCACTGTAGCCCGTGCATCAAGAATCATGGTTATGCCTAGCCATGTTCGGGAACTGTCGGAGAGGGAATTCTTTGGCCGGGTGGCGGAGTGCACCCGCCCTAAATCCTAAGATGAGGAGGGGGCTTAAGCGTTTTGCCTGTTGGTAGATGAACGATGAACTCATGAACACGCGAGGATTTAGAGTGACTCTACATATGAAGGTTCGGTTACTATTCTTATGAGTCACTGACGATTTGCATAGAGGTCCTTTGGTTTCTAATTCTTCGCAGGGGTACGTCCCCGACATCGCACGGCGGAAGTCCGATCACCGGCGAGGTTAGACCGGCCGGATTACGCAAGGACTGGTGCACTCGAGCGGCAGACACCGAATCAGACCTCCTCCGAGCATTTCCTCTAAGTTAATTGCACGATTGGTGACCTATTCCGCTCTGCCCACGAGGACAGCGAAGGCTATGGACAGTTGCTCGTGTTCCCGGCGATGGGTGTCTGTCTAGTTCGATTGGGCGGGTTGGTGAGCATCACCAGCATACAAAGATGCTAAAACGAAAGCAAAGAGGGCATGATCAGACCTGTGGAGGGCTGGCCACGGCGAGGGTGCGCTTTGTAGTGGCGGAGACCAGTTTGGGGGAAAACTAAAATTCAAGCTCTCTGACGAACGGTTGCTAGTGATTTTTGGTGGCTGGGTGTGTGATGACCTTGCGGGGATGGCGGGAGCTTCAATTTATAGGGATCAACGGCGGTGGCCGGGAATTTCAGTGGGGACGCGCGGCGGTCGGAGGAGGAAGAAGAGTACTGGTGTAGTGGCTTGGTGTGCAGCGCCGTGGCAATTGCTCCGGCGATCAACGGGGAGCTAGAGTGAGTCACGGTGATGCGGGAGATAGGTAGAGACACACGGCGGACAACGACGACGGCTTAACGGCGGTGAGAATCCTTATCCGAGGGCGGTGAGTAAGGGGAGAGGTACCGCGGCTAGCCGGAGTGGCATCCAGCTCACCGGCGGCGAAGATTCTCTTACCCCACGATGTTATCCATCTGCCACGAGCGCGAATCCTTACGCCGGTGACACGAATCGCGGTGGAGGAGCGATCGTCGGCGGTGAGGTTTACTGAACCTGATCGAGTTACTGTACCATGGCAATCATCATTCAGACGACTTGACAGTCATTCTTTGAGCTTGATTTTCTCCCAGATTCATATGGCAACACAACCAGTGATCTACAGCAATATTGTAGTGCTATAAACCAGCTACAACTTTGCTATATTGTGCTCCCACAAAAATTCAATGGATCTTGCTTGAAATTGAGCTTGAAGTTCATGCCATTCCACTGTTAGTCTGATTTCAGACTTTAAGTAGTCTGACAGTCCAACTTTGGGCTTAATTATTTCCAATTTCTTCTCAACAACTATGCTTACATTCTTAAGCAAAATTGTTCTCCTTTGTTTGGTCTACAAGTTTGATGTGGTGACCTAGGGCAAATTCTCATTAATTTGAAAGATACAAGGGCTCAAAGTTGAAGCAATCACACTGAAATTCAGACTTCATCACATGAGTCAAGTGTGGCTCTTTTGCACTTAAGTCCAAATCTCAAGTTTTGGATTGCAAACCCTCATGATTGGGAACCATATGACTTAAGATACTTATTTAACATGGTTTTTTTACACTTTAGTCCAAAAGTGGACTAATTTTGCACTTAACCCCCTAGGGTTTGGATTTAGGGTTTTTCCAGGGTTCCAATTAGGGTTTTTGGTATCTCAGGGGTATGAATGTAATGTAGATCCATCTTTGGTAACATTCTATGATTGTTTTACTTAAACCTTAGGGTTTTCTCAATTTGGGTCATGTTTTACCCTTTTGGTCCCTATTTAGGGTTAAGTCCCCTATTCCAGGGTTCTATTAGCAAAATGCCATAACAATACAACTTGCTTGAAATTTTTGCCAAGTGAATGCACTCTAAGTGTATCAAACATATGCAATGCCAATGCTTATGATGTTATGCTCAAGTTTTAGTTACAGTAACACCAGGGGTGTTACAAGAAGGGCAGCGCTCTCTCAGCCAGCCTCGAAATGAAGCGACTAAGGGCGGCTAATGACCTCATAAGCTTCTGGACGTCCTTGACTCGGGCCGGGGGCCTCATTGCCTCGATCACTTTGATCTTCTCTGGGTTTGCTTCAATGCCCCAGTATGAAACCAGGAATCCCAGCAACTTCCCAGCGGAGACACCAAAATCGCATTTGTCCGGGTTTAGCTTTGTGCGGGTTGCCCACAGCTTGTCGAAGACCAGGGTTAAGTCTTCCACTAGGGTCGACCCTCTCTTAGTCTTGACCACGATGTCATCGACGTAGACTTCCACTTTGTCCCTAATTAGGTCCCCGAAAGTCTTACTCATCGCCCGCACAAATGTAGGCAAGGCGTTTTTCAGACCGTACGGCATAACGACATAGCAGTAAAGCCCGTCCACTGTTACAAAAGATGTATGATTCCTATCTTCCCTAGACATCTGGATTTGATGGAAACTAGAGTAAGCGTCTAAGAATGACAATATGTCGCACCCGGAGGTAGAATCCACGATTTGGTCTATATGTGGCAGTGGATATGGGTCCTTGGGACAGGCCTTATTCAGGCTGGTGTAGTCGATGCACATCCGAAGCTTCCCATTCGCCTTGGGGACGATGACTAGGTTGGCCAGCCATATTGGGTGATGAACCTCTTCGATGAAGCCAGTGTCTAGCAGCTTCCGGACCTCCTTTTGGATGAAGTCCTGCCGCTCAATAGACCGTCTGCGAGGCTTCTGACTCACCGGCCTAGCGTCGAGGTTGATCTTCAGATGGTGCTCGATCACCTCCCTGGGGATCCTAGGCATCTGCGACGGCTCCCATGCGAACACGTCGGTATTTGCCTGGAGGAAGGCGACGGGCGCGAGTTCCTATTTCTCGTCTAGATCACCCGCAATGCGAGTGGTCTAGGTGGAATCCGTAGCGAGCCAGATGGCTTTGACAGGGACACCATCCGCTCCGGATGGTTGTACTTTTGGCGCCTTGGGGAGCGCCTTGGTACCGGAGGTTGAGGGGTTCCTCCCTCCGTCGTCCGGGCGAGCAGTCTCTGCTGCCAGGGCGTGCAGCTTCTCTACGGACGCAAGTGCGGCGGCACGGTCACCCCGCACGGTGAGGACCCCAGTCGGGGATGGCATCTTGAGGACCAAATACCCATAATGGGCAATGGCCATGAACTGGTACAGGGCCGGCCTGCCAATGATGGCGTTAAAGGGGAGGTTGACCTCCGCGACGTTGAACACGACGTTCTTCGTGCGGAAGTTCTCCTCAGTACCAAATGTAACCGGGAGTGCGATGCTCTCAAGGGGATACACCGGGTGTGGGCCCACTCTAGAGAATGGGCGTGAGGGTCCCAGACGGGACCCCGGGATTTGTAGCTACTTGAACGCAACATGGCTGATGACGTTGAGGTCTGCCCCGCCGTCAATCGACACATGGTGCAGCCGCATGTTGGCGATGACAGGGGCGGTGATGAGTGGCAGTATGCCAGCCCCTGCCATGTTGTCGGGGCAGTCGGATGCCCCGAAGGAGATGGTGGTGCTTCTCCATCGTTGATGTGGGGCAGCCTTCAGGACACCTGGAGTTGCCGACAGGACCTCACGGCGAAGGGACTTGACGTTCCTGCTGGAGGTGAGTTCCCAGCTCCCGCCGTACATGACGTACAGCTTCTTACGGCGGTCGCTGTCACCCCCGGAGTCGGAATCTCTAGTGAAGACATCCTTGAGGTCCCCCTCGGGTGATTGATACTCGAGTTCTTGCTCTCCCGTGGCCACTTCGTCGTCGTCGACCCTCTCTTTACTAGGTCGGTGATGGGCCGGGGAGCCGTCCTTGGACGACTGCTCGCGTCGCTCGCTGACGCGTTTCACGAGCTTGATGATCTCGCGGCATTCTGAGGCGCTGTGGCGAGCATTGGGATGCACTGGGCACGAGCCGCTGTTGCCTCCCTGTGGCCGGGGGCGTTTATTGCGCTCGCCCCGGCCCCCAGTCACGGCTGTGACAACCGGAGTAGCAGACTGCGGCTTCTCATGGCCACGGTTCTTCTTCTTCTTCTTGTTGTTGCCGTCCTGGGAAACGGCTCCGGTGCCTCCCATCTGGTCGACTCTGGTTTGTGGCGCCGAGTGCCATGCACGGCCGTCGGCTGCTCTGGCGCACTTGTCTGCCAAAGTGAAGAGAGTGGAGACAGTCTCCACGTCGTGCGTGGCTAACTTATCCAACATCTTTTCATCACATACCCCCTGGCGGAAGGCCGTGATGATGGAAGCATCTAATATACGAGGTATGGTGCCCCGTACCTTGGTGAAGCGGGAGATGAAGGCCCGGAGAGTTTCTCTAGGCTCCTGCCTCACTGCGTGGAGGTGAGCCTCCACGCCATGTTGTTGATAAGCACTGGCGAAGTTCGCTGTGAACCGCGCGCAGAGCTCTTCCCAGGAGTAGATTGATCCTGGGGTAAGGTTCATGAGCCAAGTCCGGGTAGGCCCAGACAAGGCAACATGAAAATATGTCGCCATCACGGTGGTGTCCCCTCCCGCTGCCGTAATTGCGATGACGTACACCTGCAAGAATTCCGACGGGTTGGACGTATCGTCGTACTTTTCCGGCAGGTGTGGCCGGAACTTGGATGGCCAGGTCGCCGCGCGGAGATGATCCGCGAGTGCGGCGCAGCCCACACCGGCCAAGGGGGCACTCGCCTGGAACCGGGTGCCCACTGGGGTCTGCGGTGCAACCGTAGTGAAGTCGTAGTCGAGGTTGCGACCCTCGACGTTCTGTCGGCGCTCACGCGCCCTCTCCAGGGAGATGTGGGCATCCTCGCCTGCACGCCTGTGGTTGAATTCTGCACGCAGGTCCTCAGTCGGCGTGGCCCTCACTGAGGGCGAGCGCACAGACGCTGACACCTCATGTTGGCGCCGGGATGACCGAGGCCTAGGTCTGGTAGAGCTAGAGTGCGCCATGCTGAGCAGGCGGTTGACGTCGTCATGCCACTACTTCATGGCCCCCGGCGAGGCCGTGGAGCTAGGAGGGTGGCGCAACAGTTCTCTAGCCGCAGACAGCACCCCAGGCGCAGCCCTAGACTCTATGGACGTCTGCGCAGGAGTGTGCTGTCGTGTAGAGTGCACAGCAGCGGCACCAGGCGCTGGGAGGTTAGTAGCCCGTGGCGTGGAAGAAGCAGCTTCTTCCTCCACCAGGAAGTCCTCGGGCAAGGAATCATGGTGCTCGACGATGTGGACCATGGCGTCGAGCAGGAAAACAAGCGAAAACCTAAAGCCAAGCCCCCTACCTGGCGCGCCAAATGTCAGAGAGGGAATTCTCCGCCTGGGTGGCGGAGTGCACCCGCCCTAAATCCTAAGATGAGGAGGGGGGTTAAGCGTTTTGCCTATTGGTAGATGAACGATGAACTCAGGAATACGCGAGGATTTAGAGTGGTTTGGGCCGCCGGAGCGTAATACCCTACTCCACTGTGTGTTGGATTGCTTGTGAAAGCTTGAGAGCTGAGAGTCTAAGTCTAAGTTCGGTCTGCGTAGTAACGTTGCATACCTCCCCTTTTATAGCTCAAGGGGGGCATGTACAAGAGTGCTGAGTCCCGACATGTGGGCCCAGGAACATAACGGATGTAACACTTGGAGCAACTAATGCCAGTCACCTTGTGCAATCTCCCTGTGCCCCGACATCCGCTGCTTGTGTAGCATTGGCGTGCAGCAGAAGCTTCCCTGGCAACGTACAAGTCATGATGACCATGGCGCGCACGCGCGGTATGGGCGTACTGCCCGCTGTCTGATTGGACAGGCACACCGCCTATAGGGTGGCCTGGTCGTCGCCTGCCAGCGGAGTGGACGGGGCACATTAAATGCCGAGGCGGCACATCGCCTGACAGCAGGGCGGACAGGCGGCACGTCTTTTCTGCAATAAATGTAGAGATCGCATGGCCCATAGGCCTTACGTCAGGCTCCGCCCGCTGGCTTACGTCACGGGCAATAGGCCACGCGACAACATCGGGTCTCCGCCTGAGCGGGGAGCGGAAGCGCACTGGACAAAGCCCTGACAAGTGTCTGCGCCGGACCCCTGTACATCCCTAACCTAGGCCCGGTTATTCTCCGTCCCGGGACCTTGCCGTGGGTGGCCTGGACCTCACTTAGAGGGGTCCGGGTCTCACCCGGGGGAACGTGGAGGTCCTAGGTCGTACCCGGAGGTCCGGGCTATGTATGCTAGGGTTCGGCACTTTCCCATGGAGGTCCGGATCCACTGACGATATCATGGTATATGTTACCTTCTCTGGTCACGTGGCGGCCCCGGAGTCATCCATGTGGTGGGGTCGGACGCTGTTTATCACGCGTCTAGAGATAGACGTGCGGGTACCGCGCCTTCATATTGTAGTAAAGGGTACCCCTGTTTCAGGGTACCGACAGGAACAAATCATGTTTTTTTTCAAAGAGGAAGAAAAGAACACAGACATCGAAAGTGAAGCCTATATTGTATAAGTATAATAGTCTTTTTTAAAAACCAAAATATCTCTGTGTGGGTCCGAGGTTGTTCAGCCAAACACATTCTACGGAGAATCTCACATCCACTGACAAGTGAATTTTATATCTACATTTATTTTCCGAGTGATTGAACTGTCTCAAACATGTGTCATAGCTAGTGTGTTATGCCTTCAATTAATGTGAACCATGCTAGTTGGCTAGACGCGTCCTGAATTCTCACTTTCCTTGGCTCAAGATTGCACAGGGATAGGTCACGTACAGCCGCAAGCTAAGCAACCAAATGCTCGTGCATGGTCCATGGATACGTACGAGTACGATACGATGACGACGATCTGTTCGTTCGGTGCTGCTGTAAAGCAAGACAAGACGGGCATTAAAACCACTGCACATGTGCTTGTTCAGATCAGAGCTCCTGTTTAACCCGCCGCAGGCATGCAGGTCCTAGCGGGACTCCGAACAGGCACGCAGAGGCAGCAGAACCGATGGCAGCATGCATGTTAGCGCAGACAGTTTTTGCTGTACACCAAACCAATATACTACACGTAGGCAGGCTTTCACCAACGTACCTCCTTCCCTGATTCTAATTTTTTTTCATTCTAGATAAATGAAAATTTCTCAAATTTATCCAAATCTATATAATATAACAGAAACAATAACTTAGATAAATTTTGTTTGATGTTTCGTTAACTATATTTGTTATAATAAAACAATATTTTGTCGTAGTTTTTTTTGTATAATATTAGTTAAATTTAAAAATACTTTAACCTTTTTTAAAAAGTTATAATATAAATAGGTCATGCGTCGACCACAGAACATCAAGGCCAAATCATGCAACTCCATGGGCTCCTTAACCTCCGCGTCTCCGCCTCCGAAGCCCGTAAGGTTAAGCAGCTGTGCACTCAAGCCCGGTGTTTTGGGTTGACCCAATGTTTTGGGTGAATCCAACACACAAACATTACTCCCTCCATCCTATTTTATTGTTCGTTTTAATTCTATATTTTTGTTTCCATATTCAAATATTTCAATAGATGAAAATGAATATAAAACATAGAAAATACATACATCAAATATTGTATGAATCTATTAAAAGACCCTAAAACAAACACTATTTTGAGACAGATGAAGTACTTCATAGTAGAGACACTGGTTAACCCACTGCCGACCCACCTGCTGCATCGCTAGCGAGCGTACATAGTAGACCTCGGCAGTCCACTAGTACAAAGAAACTCTATATAGGTGGTTCTGAACATATTTGTACTGACGTTTTTAGAACTGCCAGTACTAGAGACCAGTACAAAAAATTATTTGTACATACGGTTAACTAAGAACTGCTTGTGGAAATCGATTTTCACTATACGGTCAGGATAAGAAAACAAGTGGAAATTGATTTCCAGTAGCGGTTGAGGTAACAAAAGAGCCATTGAAAATCTTTTCCAGAAAACATAAAACGTGTTTTAAAATTAGCAAAAAATTATTTTTATTAGGGGAGGGCCACCTCTATCACTTCGCTTATCACAAATTTCGTGTCTATATTATAATATTGTTGCCCACATATAAAACAATTTGATTATAAATTGACTATTTGAGGCGGTAAACGAATTTAAATGGAAAAGTTGTCAACTACAAATTTTCATAACTTTTGAAGTTATACAACTTTTATTTGGTATTTTTCCCATCCGAGTTCATTTGTAAAATTTGCATTTTAAATTTAACAACTTTAGATGCAATTTTTAGAGCCAAAATAATTTCAAATAAAAAGGTTGTCAACTACAAAGTTTCATAACTTTTAGAGATCTACAACTTTATGTTGGTTGTTTTTTCATACGAGATCAATTGAAAAACTAAAAATATTTAGGATAAAAATGATTTCTAGTGGCGGTTTTTAAGAAAACCGGCATCAGAAATCATTTTTAGTGGCGGTTTCTTAAAAAACCGCTACTAAAAAACATATTTCTATAGATGGTTCCTTAAAAAAATCGCCACTAGAATAATAGAGAATGATAACTGAAACCGCTGTAAAAATTAAACTTAAACTCCACCATGAGCTTTGAGCTGTTTTCTACTAGTGGTGGGACGACACTCGGCACCAAGGAGGTCGGGCGGCAATAGCATGTAACACCCTGAATTTGGGGTATATAATTTCTTCTCTAATATCTACCAATTCAGGTATTACCCCTTTTCCTCTCTCTCTATAGAATTCTTTAACCTTCCTTTTTATGGAGTTTTGTTTATATTTTTGGGAGAAGTATTATTTATTTAGTATATCAAAACCTAAGGGAGACATGAAATGTTGCATCATGTTGGTCCTAAACTTTGTTTTTGATTGATACACATGTTTGAAATATTTAAAATTGAATTTGTAGTTTGGTTGGATTTGAATTCAAAAGAGAAAACTAAAAAGAAAAAGGAATTAGAAAATCAGAATAAAAGAAAAACCAAAAGCAGCCCAACCACCCCTTTCCCTCGGCCATTCGGCCCAGCTCGCGCCCGCGCGCATTTGTCGCCGTCCCTCTGCCAAGCAGGCCCGATCTGTCGGTGCCGCTCGCCCTCGCGCACGAACCCTCACTCGCCCTCTGTGTAGCGGGCCCGGCCTGTAAGCGCTGAACTGTTTTCCCTCGCACACGCCTGTGCCTTTGTGCCATGGGCCTGCCCTGTCAGCTCCGTCCTCCCCGCAACCGCCGCTGACCCACACGCGCACGCACTCCGAGAAAGTCGACCATGTCGCCTGCCCACGCCCCTAGCTCCTTTTTGAACCCCGCCCGCACCCGCTCTCCCTCCCTCACCTCATTTTGCCCACTCTCGGTCTCTGTCGTGCTCAGCCACCGCCGCACGAGCTCGCCTGAGAAGCGGCCCGCCATGCCATCCACGCAGAGCTCCAGACGCGGCATCGAGCCTCCTCGAGCACCGTCTAGAGGTGAGGAACCTTTCCCCGTGCTCTGGTTGCCCCGATTTTGCCTTACTGTAGTGAATCCGCGCTCGTCAGAGCTCTGCCTCGCCGGTCTGCCGCACCTGTACGACGTCCGATCGATTCAGCCCCGCCCCATGCTCGCGTTTTGGCTCTGGGTGTTCCCCCTCCCTCACCAGAGCTGGTGCCAGCCTCAGCGCACTCTATTCCCCCTCCTCGTGGCCGGGATTGCTCGCCAGAGTGACCCCGACCCGCCCAGAGCGCCCCCTCTGTCGTTCACCCGCTTCCAGCCCCGTTCTCAGAGTCGAAACCCCGCCATCGAGTTCGCCAATCCCCTCTCACCGGTCTTGGCCAACTCCAGTGACCCCAGACCCCCCGGAGCTCGTGCCTGCCCCATCTCCGGCGACTTTACTGCCGCGGACGAAGCAACACTGGCCGCCGTGCCGTTAACCCCTCTGGTGCCCGATCCAAACCGCCCGCAGATCCAATGGCCTGGATCCTTGGATACTTGTTAGAGCACGCGCCCCTGCCCTTGGGCCCCACTTGTCGGTCGCCAGCGACCCTGGCGCTAGGCCCAACTGGTTAGCCTGCCCTCCCTAGGACCGCTGATCGCTCTAGCCCATCTGTCAGCGCTCGCTCCCCCCCCCCGCGCTCGCCGTCGGATCTGATCTCGTCTGTTGATCTATGATCGTATGGACGAGAGCGCTTGATACACCTTCCCCTGGAGATTTTGTTAATGAGACCCCCGACTTCTTAGAAATCAACCCGCCATCCAGTTTTTTGCACCTGAGTCCCTGTTTTCTTGCAGAGAGACCCATGGACTTTATTTTAATCACAAAAATATGTTTATTTTAGTGTTTTGAATTCTCAAACTTGTAAATTTCATATATTTTCCATATGAACTCCAAATTAGATGGTTCAAATTGCAAAATATTCATAATATTTTTCTCTATCTATGTAAATTATATTTATTCACTATTTTCATGTCTCAATTTTGTGGCTAGTCTCTAGGTTAATTTAAAGTGATATAATATTTATTAAAGGGTAAACTAAAAGGTAAAGCCCTAATGAATGTTCAAATGCTTAACTTTGTAAACTTAATTTCATTTAATGTAATCCTATCCCTGGAATAAATTTATTTAAGTAAGTAATTTACTGAGATAGACTTAGTTAGAGAACAATAGACCCTTAAACATAGTGATATACCTTAGAATATAGCGTTCACTGATGTGTTTGTACTTTTCTACTGAACCTATGTTCGCTTTGTTGCATATGTTTGGTGTACTGTTCCTTTGTCGTTTCCCAAGTGTGTTGAATGAATGATTGCTTTGCGTAGACAACGAGCAGTACAAGGTTCCTGAGTGTGTTGCAGGGTACTTCACTGAGCAGCAACCTAGTGAAGGCAAGTGTCCTCTGACCCATTATGTCCTACTTACTTTATAATTTACTGTCTCGCATACCATGATCAACCTAAGGATTGACTAGTGTTCTGTTTTCCTGTCCTTGTTTACCCTTTGGGAATTGGTTACTATGGTTAGTATTATGCCACTCCTTTACTTTAATCAATGAACATGATGAGAGCATTTATGATACAATGATGATATCTTGATTTATGATGATGAACATGTCATATTTTAGGGGACTCAGGCTGTTCCCGAGTACCTCTTCGTAAGGACCTGTTCATTGGATGACCACCTAGTAAAACAGTACAACCATGAGGGTGGAATGGGACGCCCTTAGCTGATTAATTGGAGGAACTTGGGGGTGTAGTTTGCTTCGCCGTAGTGCCATCATGGGGGCTAGGGCATAGTGCTTGCTGTGCTAAGGGTGGGTGTCGAGGTTCATTCGATTTGGTTTTGTTAGTCACCCACCTTAGGGAGGATAATTGTGTTTGTACGACTAGCGAAACCTAATGGGCAACTACACACTAAGGGAATCTTTGTAAAGGCTACGTAGTGAATCCCTGGCCATTCACCTCGGTAGTGAAGATCGGGTCTGTACAACCCAGGCTAGGAAGGGATCACGACTCGTGGGTAAAGTGTGTGACCTCTGCAGAGTGTTAGAAACTGGTATATTACCCGTGCTCACGGTTATGAGTAGCCTTGGGAGCTCCTTTGATTAGAGTAACTCTGGATACTTTTATGATGATGCATAATGGTGATTATATTTATGGTTTCGGGTATTTCCTCTTGAAGGGAGTACTAATTTGGTAATAACTTGGGACTATTGCTAAAACTTGGCTTCCTTCTAGTAATAAATACCTGACCAACTAAAAGCAACTGCTTTGAGCTTAACCCCACATACAACTAGTCTACTTTAGCCAAATGGGACATTTGCTGAGTACGTTGATGTGTACTCACCCTTGCTTAAAAACACAAAACCCCAGGTTGTCCCCATTGCAACCAGTGCTCAGGAGAATATGAAGGCAACATGGAGGACTTTTAGGAGTTTCAAGACTTCAACGAGTTCTAGAATAGATTAGTGGCAAACCCTCAGTTAGTTGTCTGTGAAGGCTTTATTGTACTGTGTTTCGTTCAGCACTTTGATTATGACTTAAGATAATGACTTTGTGGATGTTTTGGACATCGTGATGTAATAAAGTACTTATTTCCGCTATTATTTTGAGCAATGTGTGATGATGTCCAATTATGTAATCGTCGTATACGTGAGTTTTTGATCCTGACACGTACATGCTTCGCATTCGGTTTGCCTTCCAAAACCGGGTGTGACATTGATGAACTCGGCTAATTGGCTTAATTATCCTCAATGTTCATTGGATAAAATTTGCTTGAAGTTGAGTTGTTGCATACTATCAGCATTATTCTTTATTATTTCCAAACACAAAATGAATAATATGGTGAACTTATTTTGAAGGCTCATCATTAATGCTAATGTTTTTGTGGCACCTCTCTTGTGAGGTTCAGAGTGTTTAGAATAATGTTGAGAACAACATGAGGTTCGTAGGATTGACACTATTATCAATTTATGAACCCGACTAGCCAATGCAAATATAATAAGAAGCAAATATACAAGCACATTAAAAAGATAAGGTAAATGAGTATTGTTGGTCCTTGTTCTCAGATGCTATACACCAAGAACAAAGCAACACAATTGTTATTGATTAGAGACCTTCGTCCTTCGAAGCATTATCTCCCCTGGGATATAATGATCTTCAGACGAAGGTCATGAATGGCATACCTTCATTATTTCAGTGAACAAAGATGTAAATAAAGACATATGAAACAAAAAAGAACATAAACAATCATTCCAAATCATTAGATTATTTATATTCTTATTTCATAACCATGGATAAACATCAATGATATTTATATTACATTTGTACCTTCGGCTTGACAGAAGGTGGAAAAGCGGGAGTGACACAAGAGTGACTACAATTCAGCGTGAACAGTACGGTGTTACTGTTCATCTATTTATAGGCACAGGACACAGCCTGGACAAAATTACATTCATGTCCTTGACATTTACTGTTAGCCATAAGGCAAGCTATCGAGGACTAAGCAGTCTTTTCCCATTTAGATCGGTTTCATCTTCCACCATCGTCCTTGTGCTAAGCCGAAGCTTCTCCAGCCACAGCTTTGGAGCTAGTTCATCCTTCCTCCAGACCGCGCATTCATACCATGCACACTTTCATCTCAAAGTCGAAGCCTCCTGAGACAATATGTTATACTAGAAAACATGTTAGTTAAGTTTTTGAGGACCTTCAGAAGAGGAAGACCCCTAATAGTAGCCCCTCGCAGTATTAATTTGTTTTTGCATTTAACAAATTCAGACTGTGACGTGAACGAAGGCCTTTAGCAGAAGGTCCGAAAAACCACCTTCCCTTCGCTAGAATAGCGAAAGTCAATGACATGTAGAGCCCACCAAGTTGCAATGCACTGGGCATATAAATAGGAACTCGTAGTGATAGCATTTGATGCGCCATCTCAATCGCTTTTGCTTTCTTTCAAGCTTGAATTTTCTTGCTGTCAGATTTTGCTTGATTTGTGAGCTTCAGCATTTGAACAAGTGCTCACCAAATGGCTGAAGAGAAGAAGGTTGTTGATCCTGCTCTAGCTGGTTTTTATGAGGCTATGGAGAAGACAAACATAGAGAATTTACAAATGAAATGCTAGCTGGCTTGTCTGAAGATTCTGACGATAGCGAAGGCTTTGATGTGGAAAGTGAAGATGAAGATGCCAAAAATCGGCCCTGGCGGCCGAGCCATACCATCTTCGAAAAATCATCCATCAAGCAGAGTCAGATTGATGCCATGAGAGGAAGATATTTTCGAGATATTTCCATTGTGAGAGCTAGAGGGGATAGCGCAGCCCCTGCACCCAAAGTGGATGAAGTGGTTGTTTACATGAGCTTCATGAAGGCAGGGCTTTGGTTCCCATTAAGTAAATTTCTAGTCGAAGTGTTGAAGACCTTTGAAATTTTCCTTCATCAGATTACCCCTGAAGCCATCATTAGGATGGGGGTTTTTATTTGGGCTGTGAGAAGCCAAGGATTGGAGCCAAGTGCGAAATGCTTCTGCAATATGCATGAGCTGTCTTACAAAACGAAGGCTACCAGGATGGAACAATATCACAATAATTTTGGTTGTTATGGCTTCGTGCCCCATTCTGATGTGAGCTATCCAGTTCCAACGTTTCGGAAAAGGTGGCCAGGAGCCTAGATGGAAGAATGATTTTATGTGAAGAATAACTTAGTTGAAAGGGAAGATATAAAAGGGATTATCCAATGCCCTATTTGGTCTCGCTTCGGCATAAGAAGACCAGCCACCGCTCTTGGAAACAAAATAGAAACATGCCAGAGGAGTTTTAATACTGTGTGCACTTTTATTGGCACAAGAGTCTTAGTCTAAGAGCACATTGCCTATAGAGTATGGCCTCTCGTAAATGATTGGGAGATGCGAAGAAGCTGCTGTCGGGTCCAGCCAAGGCGGCCTGGTGTATCTAAAATATACCTTCAGATACAGAGAGCAGTTTGACGAGCCAAACGATGAGTGGCTAAATTGTATTGAAGCGACCAGTGACGAGTTGCTTGGTGCCTATACAAGGACCGAAGATGATGCCATGACCCTAGCCTTCGGAGAGCAAGGCAAGAAAAGGCTAAACAGAGTTTTCGATGTTATTGGTTTTGTCTACCCGGATTATAGCTATCCCTTGTGAAAACAAGGAAAGAAAAGGAAAGTTGCTACTTCAGCCAACTCAGCTGTGCCAAAGGGTAAGAAGATTAAGGTTTTAACGCACCAGCCTATATACATTGAAACAGCCACGGTGCTAAAGCTTGCTGAAAGGACTTCTTCCACTACTGAGCTAGGGCACCCTGCACCTGCCGACTCCAAGGGAGAATCGATTGAGGCGCCAAGGGTTCCTCCAATCGAGTCGGCCGAAGCTTCAAAACATGCTGCCAAAGCCAAAGGAGAGGCAGCCGAAGAGCCAGAGCTAGGGGAAACGACAGGGCTACCGAGAATCTTGAGCCCGCTAGTGGAGCCAGAATTGCCAAAGGTATCGAAAGCTCCAGCAATAACTCCTAAGAGGAGGAGGATGGCTAGCGTGCTAGACGCTGTTTTGGAGTCAAGGGTGTCAGCTTCTGCTCCTACAAAGGAGACTGCTAAAGCTGCTATAGTTCGCGTTGAAGCTGAAGTTGGGCCCTCAGTGCCCACTGAAACAGAGCCTGCTGGAACTGAGCAGAGAATTGAACAAGGGTCTTCAGACGTTGGTCTGGCCCTGGAGGAAAAAGACGCGCCTGAGAAGGTTAAATTTCTTACTCCTGAAGCACCTACTAAAGAGCTTGGCTTCATCATTCGACATGCTTCGGGTAAAAAGTTGTTGGCAGAGGAAATTGCGGAAGCTAAACACTATGCCAGGGAACTGAAGTACCCGAAAGGGGCCTTGGTGTATAATGGCACCAACGAAGATGATTTTTTATACTGCCTCCCAGACAACAAGGAAATATCTGTTTGCCGGGAGATGGCAAAAAACATAGGATTTCCGAAGCTTGAAGTTGGCCTTTCTGCTATGTCGAAGGATGACCTTGCAGATAGCCTTGCGTACAATAGTCTGAAGGTACAGAAGTTATGGACTTATAAGAAGATTATTTTTTCGTCTTTTATTCTTGTGCTGATCCTTTGTCTCCCTTCTTTTTTGTAGGGCTTAATTCTGAGCAACGCTTTGAGAGCACAAAAGAATGCTAAAGATGAAAGCTGCCAGATAGCCCTTGGTAACCTTCGGTCAGAGGTTATGAAACTGAGGAATGAAGCTGCAGAGAAGGATAAAATTTTGTTTTCCTTAGTAGACAGAGTCAAAGCTAGTGAAGCCAATCTTGCCGCGCAGTCCGAAGCTCATAGAGCCGAAATTGAAAATTTAAAGAAGAAGCTTGCCGAGAAGAATGAAGATTTCGAAGTGGCTAAAGCAAAAAAGGAAATAAGCGAGAGGACTAGCGCAAGATTGCAATAGAATGTAGATGAGCATCGAGAATCAAAGGAAAGATATTACGAAAAATCCTTAGATTGTGCCAAGAAGCTGAAAGATAGTTTTGCAAAGGTGAGTGCTTACTCATCCGAGCAAAAATTTATTAGAGGCAATCCCGAAGGGATTATCGAATGGATCGGTGAAGAAGCTGAAGCTTTTGAAGAGATTCTTAGTGACCATGGTGATTTTTGCGCCTTTGCCGGTGCCCGAGGGGTTGCAGCAATTTTGAAAAAAAATCTGGCTGTGAACATGTTAAAGCTGCAACCCAAACGGAGGCTATCTTCACTGTGGAGAACACGAAGGATCCTTCGGTTGAGGCAACTCTGATGGGCGGGAATTTTTACTCCAACATTTGGATGAAAGGCGGCCGAGAATTAGCCGATGAATCTATAAAGAACAATGAGAAAGAAACTCATGAAACCCGAGAAGAAGCCAAACGAGCCGAAGAGGCTGCCGAGCGCGCTAGGCACATAGGTATTTTAACCGTTTCAAAGCTTTAGTATTTTTTCTGGCTTCAGATTAACAACTAATTTCTTTTACAGTAGCTGAATTTTCTCCGCCACCTGAGCCCTATGATCCCGAAGCTAATCCAGCAATGAAGGCGACACTAGAAACTATAAGAATTGCTGAAGAAGCTGTTGATGAAGCTGTCAACAAACTTCTGAACGAAGTTGCTGAGAAAGTTTTGAAGGAAGACTAGACTTTTGTGTAGCTAGAAAATTCGACATTTGTGTGATGTAATATGTATACAAGTTAAACATTGTATATCTATGTGTACATTAATGTAATATATTTCTTTGCGATGCATGAAATTTGCGTACATACCATTTTTGAGCCTTCGGCGAAAAAACACCTTCCTTTATTCTCATGCTTCGTAAATAAAAAAGCCCTTCTATAGCAAAGTTGTTGTATGATATTGTTGTCGACAAAAAATTTCCTGGTAAGATTGTAATTGCCGAAGGTTTGCTTCGTGCTCCGGTACACTTTCATTCATCATGTAACTACCGAGGGTTTGCTTTGTGTTCAATTCTTGTTGTTGATGCAACATGATGTATGATGTAATGCTATGCGGAATGATGCAATGAGATGATGCAGCATGATGGTTATGCCAAAGACACATCCACACATAAACACTCTCAGACTCAGCATCCCCGTAGGGACGTCTTTTGAGTCTCTTCACCTTATATTTCGGTGGCATTTAAGCTCTGCATCCCCTTAGGAACGACTTTGGAGTTTCTTCACCTTCCATTTCAGTGGAATTTAAGCTCTGCATCCCCTTAGGGACGACTTTGGAGCTTCTTCACCTTCTATTTCGGTGGTATTTTGGCTCTGCATTCCCATAGGAACGACTTTGGAGCTTTGGAACTTACTCTGCGCTCCCTTAGGAACGACTTTTGTAGCTTCGGTACTTACTCTGCGCTCCCTTAGGAATGACTTTTGTAGCTTCGGTACTTAACTCTGCGCTCCCTTAGGAATGACTTTTGTAGCTTCGGTACTTACTCTGCTCCCTTAGGAACGACTTTTATAGCTTCAGAATCTTGTTAAGAGGAAGCATTCCACTCGATGATATGAGTACAATATTATTACATGAAATCAGAATTCAATCCTTCGTGAATTGTTTTTCATACAAGAAAAAATAAAACGACAGAAAACAGTAGGATATTCTTCAGTAGATGTGCTTAGATTCAGGCATAGTGCTATTGACTGTGCGAGCTTCGGACTCTTCCCGAAAATCGCGCTGCTGTTGAGCGTGTTGGTGCCCTTCTGGCTGTTGGCTTCGGGCCAGAGTAGGTGCTAGCGGTGGTGGTGGGAGCTGGGCCTAGGAAGCTTAAGAGTGGCTCGCCGAAGCAACAGAGGCCGTAGGCTGTTGATTACCTATGTACTCGGGGACGTAGGGAGAATAGCATGAAGCAGTATGTAGGACTTACTTCGGCTGATTCTGCGTGCTTCAGCTTCGGCAAGCTCTTTCTGCTTCTGAATCGTGACCTGGCACGTTCTTGTGGGGTGGCCTTTGTCTTCGCCGCAGAACAAACAAAACAGTCTCCTGGGCTAGTCTCCATATCTTCCACCGAAGCTTCTGCCTCCTCTGCCTCTTGGAGCTGGTGACCTGAAGGAACTCTGTTGTGGCCTTGATGATTGGGAGCTGTGCTGTTGTCTTTGGGGTTGGCTTCCCCTATCATCACTTGGGCTCGCGTTATGGATTGACCTGACATGCCTACGGTGGAATCTTCCTCCGAAGCCCCTGGCCATCTCAGAGTACCTGTAAGCTTCTTCCCATCTTTGCCGGAAATCATTATCAGCTCTGATGTATTCATCCATTTTCTGGAGAAGCTTCTCCAAGGTTTGGGGCGGCTTCCTTGCAAAATATTGTGCCGTTGGTCCTGGTCTGAGCGCCTTGATCATGGCCTCAATGACAATCTCATTGGGCACTGTAGGCGCCTGGGCTTTCAGTCGGAGAAACCTACGAACATATGCCTGTAGGTATTCTTCCTGATCCTGTGTGCACTGGAACAGAGCTTGAGAGGTGACTGGCTTCGTTTGAAAACCCTGGAAGCTAGTGACCAGCATGTCCTTTAGCTTCTGCCAAGACGTAATTGTCCCTAGCTGAAGAGAAGAGTACCAAGTTTGCGCTACACTTTTGACTGCCATGACGAAGGATTTCGCCATGACTGCAGTATTGCCCTCATTATGAAGATATGGTTGCTTTATAGCTCATCAGGAACTACTTCGGGTCTGAGTGCCCATCATACATAGGAAGCTGAGGTGGCTTGTATGATGGGGGCCATGGGGTAGCCTACAATTCTGCTGCCAAGGGAGAAGCATCATCAAAAGCAAAATTGCCATGATAAAAATCACCATACCATTCATCATCATTGTATGAATTTTCTTGACGAAGCTCCCTGTGTTGGGGTCTTCGGTCTTGGTCATCCTGGGTGAGGTGTCACATTTCTTCGGCGGCCTCATCAATCTTCCTTTGGAGATCGGCGAGCCGAAGCATTTTCTCTCTCTTCTTTTGGACCTGTTGATGGATAGCTTCGAGATCCCTGATTTCTTGGTCCAGTTCCTCCTCCTGAGGTGTTGGGTTGGTAGCCTTCCTCTTCTGGCTCCTAGCTTCGCGTATCATTTCTTGATTAACGTCTAGTGGCTGTAGTGCAGCCCCTAGCGCTGCTGTCTTCTTCAGCGGCATGACGAAGGTCGATGCTTGCTGAACGTGGTCGAATGAGTTCACCTGAGGTGGGCGCCAATGTTGGTCCTTGTTCTAAGATGCTATACACCAAGAACAAAGCAACACAATTGTTAATGATTAGAGACCTTCGTCCTTCAAAGCATTATCTCCCCTGGGATATAATGATCTTCAGACGAAGGTCATGAAGGGCATACCTTCATCATTTCAGTGAACAAAGATGTAAATATAGACATGTGAAACAAAAAAGAACATAAACAATCATTCCAAATCATTAGATTATTTATATTCTTATTTCATAATCATGGATAAACATCAATGATATTTATATTACATTTGTACCTTCGGCTTGATAGAAGGTGGAAAAGCGGGAGTGACGCAAGAGTGACTACAATTCAGCGTGAACAGTACGGTGTTACTGTTCATCTATTTATAGGCACATGACGCAGCCTGGACAAAATTACATTCATGTCCCTGACATTTACTGTTAGCCATAAGGCAAGCTGTTGAGGACTAAGCAGCCTTTTCCCCTTTAGGTCGGTTTCATCTTCCACCATCGTCCTTGTGCTAAGCCGAAGCTTCTCCAGCCACAGCTTTGGAGCTAGTTCATCCTTCCTCCAGACCGCGCATTCATACCATACTTTCATCTCAAAGCCGAAGCCTCCTGAGACAATATGTTATACTGGAAAACATGTTAGTTAAGTTTTTGAGGACCTTCGGAAGAGCAAAACCGCCAACAAGTATGACAAACTTGTTTGTCATTGTCACACCCGGTTTTGAAGGTAAACCGAATGCAAACCATGTACGTGCCAGGATCAGTAATTCACGTACACAACAATTTCATAAATGACTCATCATAGAACAATGCTTCGAATTACAATAAAGAGTAAGTAATAATATTACAAACTAGAGCCATTTACATAATATAAATCAAAGTACACAGAATCAAAACGTAGCCAACGTTAATAAACCCACCACAGACAGCTGACTGGGGAGGTCGCTAGCCTAATCCTCGAACTTGTTGAAGTCCTGGAATTCCTGGAGATCCGCCTCAACACTTTATTCTCCTTTACCTGAGCATCGATTGCACCAAACACAACCTGGTGTTTTGTGAAAGCAAGGGTGAGTACACATCAATGTACTCAACAAATGTCCCGTTTGGCTGAGGTGGACTAGCTTTATGTGGGGTTAAGGTCAAGCAGTTGCTTTTAGTTGGTCATGTAATTATTAATAGTAGAGAGCCATGTTTTAATATTAACCCAAGTTGTTAACCCAAAAGTACTCTTTCCAAACAGAAAGAATACTAGAAACCATAAGCATATTCATGATCATAAAAACCATCATTATCCTCATCATCACTTGTAAACAAAACATCTCTGATCAATGTGTCTCTAATCAATGGAGCTCCCTTGGCCGCTCATAACCACGAGCACGACTGATATATTAGTTTCATAACACTCTGCAGAGGTTGCACACTTTACCCACGAGCCATGATTCCGTCTCTAGCCCGGGCTTGCAAGACCCTTATTCACTCCCGAGGTGAACGGCCAGGGATTCACTATGAAGCCTTTACAAAGATTCCCCGAGGATGTAGCCGCCCGTTAGGTTTCCTAAATGTATCGCACTCCTCCCCAAGGGGCAATCCACCCTCGGCAGAGCGAGCCGCATACACCGAGCCCCATTAACGGCACGACGACGAAGCGAACTACACCCCAGTTTCTCTAATTATTCAGCTAAGGGCGTCCCATACCACCCTCATGGTTGCACTATTTTCCCGGGCGGTCATCCAACGAACAGGTCCTTACGGAGAGGCACTCGAGAAACCGCTCGAGCCCCCTAAAGTATCACCAGTCCAACATCATAATCATAATGACAACATCGTATCATAAGTGTTCACATCATGTTCATTGATTAAAGTAAAGCAATAGCATGAAGCTAACCATAGTAACCCAAAAGGTAATCAAGGACAAGGTAAATACAAAGCTAGTCAATCCTTAGGTTGATCATGGTATGCGAGTTGATGAATTATAAAGTAAATGGGACATAATAGGTCAGAGGACACTTGCCTTCACCAAACAGATGCTCAGGGTCTTCAATCTCGTGGAACTCGAAGAACTGGATCATTTGGTCGCCGAAGCTTGATCTTCGATTCCTCGAAGCTCGGAAACGGGTCGCAATTTATTCGTGATGCACAACAAATACAAACAGGAACAAACAAACATATACATTCATAAGAACATTACACTATACCAAGGAAAACATAATAAAAACGTGTAATATAAAATAGAGATCGCTTTTACGGTCACGCGAGGAAAAGAAACGCGCAAGTTGGCCAGGGTGAGGGGCTGGGATGGTTGAGGAAATTGGGGAAGCAGTGCACTATTCTATTTTCTTCTTTTCTTTTATTCCTATTCATATTTATGCACAAGAAGGAGCTACAAATTAAATGGATACACACTAGGACAATGCATTAAAACAGAAAATATATGCACTCCAGCATGATGCGACAATCAAAGACTCTTTTAGGGTTGTATTTTTACTAGGCTTACGCATATATATACATAACAAAATAACTCTCCACGATTTAAAACAAAGAGTAGAAAAGAAGGGAAGAAAGCGGGTAACACCTGAATTTGGTGGATGTTAGAAAAGAAATTTTATACCCCCAAATTCAGGGTGTTACAAATCTAACCCCCTAAAAGAATCTCGCCCTCGAGATTCAAGAAGAGGCTAGCAAGAAAATGAGATTGGTTCATCAGTCTTTCATAGCTTCTTCTAACCCAGCTTTGACTCCGTTGGCTTGACTTGTGGATTGGTTGCTTTGACCTTCAGATGCTTGATATTGATTGATGCAATTCTTGAGGATCTCCTAGACCTGTGGGTTAGGACACACACACGCTTTCACTGCGCCACTTTGATCTTGTTGGTTGATGTTGATCGCATTGTCTTCATTGGGGTTAGCGGCTAACCCCCTTAACAAGAGCATTGATACGCACTTGATGAAGATGCTACCAACTCTGATCTTTACTGGTTAAGAGAGGTTGGAGGTTGCCGACCGGACAGGTGCAAGAGGAAAGGGTATAGATAGAAAAGGCAAGAAAAGATGGATTAAAGAGAGAAAAGGGAGAACACCCAACTACCTAACTCTATGGCACTCACCTAGTTGACTGATGCCATTGCGGACCAAGGGCCCAACACATGAACACTCATCACAAAGAGGCGAATCAGTCATAACACAAAGACAAACAACACAAGCAAACAACAAACATCTCGTTGCTATACGTTAATGTTAACTAGATGGTGGTCTTTCCTTACCAAGGGGAAACTGCTCTAAGGCCATCGAAAGACAAGGGGAAAGATAAGACATGCAGGATAGGGGCATGGGCATAATAAAAGATGAAGCTGAAGTAATGATTATAACCGACAAGGGAGAGAATGCATCAAGGCCAGGATAGGTAAACCACCATTCTCGAATCGATATGGGAAAGATGATATTTCCAAAGGTAGGCATAGGATAAGCATCATGGAAAGATCTAGATATTAGGAAGGTAAGGGTGATATCGAGCAAAAGCTAAGACCTACAATGCGATAGAGGAAAAGGGAACGAACAAGAGTGGGATGGGTAAGACATCACTCTTGAAATGAAATGGAAGAGGCAACTTTAAAATGCATGTACATGATAAGCATCAAGGTAAAGATCGAGGGATGACAAGATTTAAGGTGATAACGGACAAACACACAACAAAGGATGTATTTTAGACAGAACTTGCAAGGTGTTAAAGAAGGGGGAGTAGTCAATGATGAACTAGATATGGCATTATCCCCAAACAGGGATGGAAAAGAGGAGGCTTCAAAGGGTAGGTTCAAGGTAAGCAGGAAGGCAAGGGCATAGATATCACGAGTGTTTTAAAGGTAACAACGAACAAGGACGTAGGAGAGGAGGTAAATAGGCATGAGACAAAGGATATAAGTACCACAAAGGATGGAGTTAATACAGGACCTACAAGTGGAAAAGAAGAAGATACATCCAAGGGCCAGATAGGTAAATTGCCACTCTCAAAGCGAGGTGGAAGAGAGGGGATGTTTAAAGAGTAGGAACAAAGATGAGTATCAAGGCAAGATCGATGGACGACAAGGTGAGGGTGATAGCAAATAAAAACATATCAAGGGATGGAATTAACACAAAATTTGTAAGGCGACAAGAAGTGAAAAGAAATCAAGGAAGAGATAGGTAACTCGCAACTCTCAAACTGGGTTAAAAGAAAGGGGAGGCTTGTAAAGAATAAATTCAAAGTAAGCATTTAGGTAGAAGACATAAATATCACAAGGGTCAAATGCGATAACTGACAAGGGTATAAGAGAAAAGATGAAGGTATAGAAGAGTTAGTGGCATAATTACAACAAAGAATGGAGTTATGTCCAGGCTTACACGTGGTAAAGAAGAGGATATGCCAAGGGTAAGATAAGTAAAACATTGCTCTCAATTTGGGATAGGAAGTTGGAGATTTTAGATAACGAACATAACGTAGTCACAAGGTAGGATAGAGTGATGAGATGGGTAAAGGAAATAACAAACAAAAAACAACAAAGGATAGAGTTAAAAACTCGCAGGTGACAAAGAATAGGATACGACCAAGGGAAAAGTAGGTAAGTTACAACTCTCAGATTGAGATGGAAAAGAGGATATTTTAAAGGTTGGTATAAGATAAACATCAAGGTAAGGTATAGGGGTGATAAGGATACAGGTGATAATGATGAAAAGCATAATCCATGGACAGAGTTAAGGCAGGACTCGCAAAGTGACGAAGTGGAGAAAACAATCAAGGATAAGATAAGTGAGGTTCCGACACAAGAGTTGAAGTAAAAATTCATTATCGAAGAAAGTTACAAGGAAACAACGAGATTACCACGGGCGTGCAAAATAAAATGATCGCTCATGGATCATTAAGAAACAAGGGTGGTCAAGGGCATGTAGAATGAAATATCTTAAACAGACCTTGGGATATAAAGGTAAGCATAAAAAGATGAGAGTATGAAAGATTTCAAGGAGATGAGCATACCAATACAAAGAGACAAGAAATTGCCGAAAGATAGCAACTTAACAACAGAAGAGGAAAGGGTCTCAAAAGACAGGAAGATCATGGGCATATAAACTGAAATGTCTAAGTGTTGGGGGCCTTCGTCTTCCGAAGGTCCTCAAAAACATGAATTAACAACATTTCTGGAGTATAATATATGAACAGGTACCTTCAGATTCGGTTCAGAACCACAATATGAAGAAGTACAAAGAATGAGAAGGTTGGCGCAGAGCCGAAGCTATGCTCGGGGGACCTTCGGCGTGATATCAGAAAAGGGGAACCGACTTAAAAGGGAAAAGGCTATTCAGACCTCGATGGATTACTATAGAGTCATTAGCAAATGTAAATGGCATGAGTGTAATTTTACATGGGCTACGTCCCGTGCCTATAAATAGGTGAACAGTGTTCCCGTACTGTTCACGCTGACTTGGCATTTGCTTTTTCGTCACACTTGTACTTTTACCTTCTTTCGAGCTGAAGCATTTGAGAACAAGTCCCCAACATTTGCGCCCACCGTCGGTGAACTCTTTTCGACCACCTTCGGCAAGCACTGACCTTCGTCATGCCACCGAAGAAAGCTTCAGCGACAGGGGCTGCCGCTCTGCAGCCGCTGGACCCGAACCAGGAGACCCTTTCTCTTCGAGAAGCCCGAAGCCAGAAGAGGAAGGCCACTAGTCCAACACCCCAGGAGGACGAGTTGGACCAAGAAATCAAGAATATGGAGATGCTTCATCAACAAGTACAAAGGAAGAAGGAGAAGATGGCTCGACTAGCCGACCTTCAGAGGCAGATTGACGAAGCTACTGAAGAAGTACGCCATCTCGCTCAAGATGAGCAAGAGCGAAGGCCCCAACATAGGGAGCTTCACCAAGAAGGCTTCTTCAACGAGGATGAATGGTATGAGGATTTCCATCATGGAAATTTAGCTTTTGATGATGCTTCTCCTCTGTCAGCAGAACTGCAGGCTACACCTTGGCCCCCATCTTACAAGCCACCCCAGCTCCCCATGTATGATGGGCACTCAGATCCGAAGCAGTTTCTGATGAGCTACGAAGCAACCATATCTTCATATGGAGGCAATACCGCAGTCATGGCGAAATCTTTCGTCATGGCAGTCAAGAATGTTGAGCAAACCTGTTATTCCTCTCTTTGGCCAGGAACAATCACATCATGCAAGAAGCTGAAGGACATGTTGATCACCAGTTTCCAAGGGTTTCAGACGAAGCCGTTTACCGCTCAAGCTTTGTTCCAGTGCACGCAAGATCACGAAGAATACCTCCAGGCGTATGTCCGAAGGTTCTTGCGTCTGAGGGCACAAGCGCCAACAGTGCCCAATGAAATTGTCATTGAGGCCATGATCAAGGGACTTCGGCCAGGACCTACGGCCCAATACTTCGCTAGGAAACCCCCTCAGACCCTAGAGAAATTGCTTCAAAAGATGGATGAATATATCCGCGCTGATAATGACTTTCGTCAAAGAAGAGAGGAAGCCTACAAGTTCTCTGAGATGACCAGGGACTTCGGAGGGAGAATCCACCCAAGGCACGTCAGATCAATCCACTCCACCCAGAATGACGACAGAGGAAGTCAGCAACAGAGGCCACAATATTCCTCGCAAGCTTCAGGTCAACAACAAAGCTATCTTCGGCCGCCAGCTCCAAGGGGCAGAGGCGCCAGGGGCTTCGGAGGAAGGTTTGGGGATCAACCCAGAAAAATTTATTGCTTATTCTATGGTGAGGACAAGGGCCATGCTACAAGGATGTGCCATGTCACCATTCAGAAACAGAAGGAAATAGCAGAAGCTGTAGCTCAGCAGAACCAGCCGAAGCAGGTCATGCATACTGCTTCATATCACTCGCCCTACATACCAGAGATGTGGGTAACCATCCTGCAGTGTCTGTTGCTTCGGCTAGTCAGCCACAGGCATCCTGGCCACAGCCTCCGCCTCCGCCACCACTACAACCTGCATATTCACGCGGTCAACAGCCAGAAGGGAGTCAACAGACCCATCAACAGAGAGACTTCAGGGAGGAGTCCGAAGCTCGCACAGTCAACAATACTGTGCCAGAGTCGAAGCATATCTACTAAGATATATCCTACCCCTGAATCAGTTTTTTCATTCATTGTCATTCTCTTTATTACTAAAGAACACTTGTTGAAAACTTAGTTTTCTTGGCGTTTTTAATTCCTTGTAATAGCTTTGTTTTTGCCATAGTGAAAATATATCTTCTCCACAGACTTACGGAGTCCAAAAAAGTCGCCGAGGCACAAAAAGCCGTTCCTAAGTCACAAGTATTTTTGAAGCTACAAAAAGTCGTTCTACGGAACGCAGCGTAAGTTTGCCGAAGCTACAAAAAGTCGTTCCTAAGGGAGCGCAGTATAAGTTTTCTGCTCAAAAGTCGTTCCAAAGGGAATGCAGAGCCAAATACCGCCGAAATATAAGGCGAAGCACGAAAAGTCAATGCGAATACCGCCGAAATAGAAGGCGAAGAAGTTCAAAAGACGTTCCTAAGGGAATGCAGAACTTACAGCGAAAAGTCAGCGCTGATACACCAAAAAATAAGCGATGAAGCCGAAAAATAAACGACAAAGAGATTGTGTATTCCAGTATGGGGATGTGAGTATGTGTCTTCGACACAAAATATCATTTTGCATAACATAACATCATACATCATATTGCATCAATGGCACAAGAAGGGAATACAATATTGACCTTCGGAGAATGCTTTGAAAAGGGTGAAATTGTGTTAAGGCACAAAATAAGTTTTGAAGAGATACAACTTTATCAGCTTTGAAATGAAGGAAAAAGTCTATTGTTCACGAAGCATCAGTGTTGTGGCGACGCCTGAAGCATCATTTATGAAGTACTCTGATATCAAGGAAGTCTATTACTGACGAAGCATTAATGATTCTATGATGATTGGAGGATTTTTCACGAAGCATAAAAACTCTTCTTTACGAAGCATGAAAAGAAGGGAAGGTGTTTTTTTGCCGAAGGCTCAAAAACGGTATGTACAATAAAAGTTTCATGCATCGCAAAGAAATGAATTACAAAACCATTTATACATTACATGAGCACCAAATATTACAAGCATAGTCCAGCAAATGTTACATTAATATTCTAGCAATGTTTTTACAATATCCATTATTCTTCCTTCAAAACTTTGTCTGCAGCTTCGGTCAGCAGTTGAGTAACGACTTCGTCCAAAATGCTTTCGGCCATTTTAATAATTTCTGCTGGTTCCTTTGCCTCTGGCTCGATCAATGACTCGAAGGGCTCCGGGGGAGGAGATAGTTCGACTGCGGTAGAAAATGTAAATAAGTACGAAGTCACAAAAATGAAAAATAAAGTTAAAAGCTATTAAGCAATACCTATCCGCCTTTCGAGTTCCGCAGCTTTTTCAGCTGCCTTCGTTGCTTCCCTTGCATCGTCAGTATCCTTTTCGCTCTTTTTTATTATCTCGTGGGCCATCCCTCGGCCGCCATTTTCCCAGATGTCAGTAAAGAATTTTCCGCCAACTAAGCTCGCTTCGGCCGAGGGGTCTTTCGTGTCATCAATAGATAAAGTAGCTTCGGCTTGGGCCAAAGCTTTCACATGATCACAACCTGACTTCTCCAAAATAGCCGCAATTCCCCTCGCATCTGAGAAGGCACAGACGTCCCCACGGTCATTTAAAATCTCCTCAAAGGCTTCGGCCTCGCTGCTGATCCATTCAATTGGCCCCTCGGGATCGCCCCGTACGAAGTTGTCTTCATTTGAATATGCGCCAACATTGGCGAAGCTAGTTTTTATCTTTTCCACACATTCTATAGATTTTTCATAACATCTTTCTTTTGAAGAGCGAAGTTCTACAACTGTTTTTCCCAATAATTTTTCTAGTAATCGCTGGCGTGTTGGTCAGCTACGACAATAGCACATTTCAATTTCGCTTCAGCCAGCTGTTTTTGAAGGTCTTCAATTTCGCATTTCTGGGCAGCTTGAGCCTGAATGAGCAACGAAGCTGTAGCAACCAAAATTGTTATGATATTGCTCCTTACCCCAGGGCTTCGTCTCATATAAAAGTTCGTGCATACTACAGAAGCTTTTTACACTTGGTTCCAAACCTTGACTCCTCACAGCCCATACGAAGATTCCCATTCTTATGATGGCTTCGGGAGTAATCTGGTGAAGAAAAATCTGGTATATCCTTAAAACTTCAACCACGAAACTGCTTAAGGGGAACCAAAGCCCAGCCTTGAAGAAGCTTCGGTAGATTACGACTTCATTCTCTTCAGGAACAGGAACAGTCCTGTCTCCGTTGTCAGCCCTCACGATGGATATGTCTCGAAAATACATTCCTCTCATGTTATCAAGATGACTTTGCCTGATAGTCGATTTTCCGAAGACTGAGTAACTTGGTTGCCAGGGCCGATCTTCGGAGTCTTCGCCCCCACTTTCCACATCATAACTATCGCTGTCATCGGTATCTTCAGATAAGCCTTCTAGAATTCTTTTGTAATCTTTTCTGTGTTGGTCTTTGCAATTGACTCGATGAATCCAGCAGTTTTTTCCTTAAGAAGCTTCTCCTCTTCGGCCAGCTTCGCTTCAGCAACTATTTTCTTGTCTTGAGACATTTTATCTCCATAACTGTCAAAAATATGTCCTTAAATCCGAAGCTCAGAAGCTCAGAAAACTTAAGAAACAAAGCAACTGTTGGAAAGCAAGAGCTAAGAAAACCAAGCAAAGCAAAGTAAGCGTATCAAATGTGCTCGGGGTGAGTTCTTATTTATACACCCAGCGCGCTCCAAGTTGGAGGGCCCCGGCTGTCATTGACTGTTGCTATTCTAGCAAAGGGAAGGTGTTTTTTCGGACCTTCGGCTTAGGGCCTTCGTCCATATCGCAATCTGAATTCATTATTCTAACAAATTAACCTTGCGAGGGGCTACTGTTGGGGGCCTTCGTCTTCCGAAGGTCCTCAAAAACATGATTTAACAACGTTTCTGGAGTATAATATATGAACAGGTACCTTCGGATTCGGTTTAGAACCAAAATATGAAGAAGTACGAAGAATGCGAAGGTTGGCGCAGAGCCGAAGCTATGCTCGGGGGACCTTCGGCATGATATCAGAAAAGGGGAACCGACTTAAAAGGGAAAAGGCTATTCAGACCTCGATGGATTACTATAGAGTCATTAGCAAATGTAAAGGGCATGAGTGTAATTTTACATGGGCTACGTCCCGTGCCTATAAATAGGTGAACAGTGTTCCCGTACTGTTCACGCTGACTTGGCATTTGCTTTTGCGTCACGTTGTACTTTTACCTTCTTTCGAGCCGAAGCATTTGAGAACAAGTCCCCAACACTAAGTAGACAGTAGAAATTTAGAGGCAAGTATTCAAAACAAGAGTATTAAAGGGATACAAGCATGTCAATACCGAAGAACTAGAGTTCGCCAGATGGTAGAATTTTAATGACCAAAGAGGAAAGAATCCCAAAAAGACAAGAAGGTTATGGTCAGGGGGCATCTACAATGATGTCGCAAGCACAAGAGTGAGATCAGATCTAATAGATTGAGAGAAGTATAGACCATAGTAGAATGAAATACTTTTGGCAAGGGGGCTGTTGGGTACTTGTTCTCAAATGTTATGAGTTAAGAACAAGGCAACACAAAATACTAAATGTTAATGTCCTTCGTCCTTCGAAGCATTATTTCCCTTAGGATATAATGATCTTCAGACAAAGGTTATGAACGGATATACCTTCATAAATGTAATATATGTTAATATAAGTAGAAGTATATGAAATATAAGAGGCAACATATACAATTATATAACATTATTAATTCATTATCATTATATTATTCTGGAAAGATAGAAACAATATTGAATTACAAAAGGTACCTTCGGCTTGATGGAAGGTGAAAGTACAAGCGTGATGCAAAAGTGAATACAAGTCAGCGTGAACAGTACGGGGGTACTGTTCATCTATTTATAGGCACAGGACGCAGCCTGTGAGAAATTACATTCATGCCCTTTACATTTATTATTGACTTATAGACAATTCTATGAGGATTAGATAGCCTTTTCCCCTTTAAGTCGGTTCCTTATTCTGGCATTTAGCCGAAGCTCCCCTGTGCGTAGCTTCGGAGCAACTCCAACCTTCGTCACGATCATGCTTTTTACATCGTACATGCTTTTAGCCCAAGTCCGAAGGTACCTGTTCATATGTCACACTTGGAAGATATTGTTAAATCACGTTTTTGAGGACCTTCGGAGGACGAAGGCCCCCAACAGTAGCCCCTCACAGTATTAATTTGTTTAAGATAACGAATTCAGACTGCGACATGGACGAAGGCCTTAAGCCGAAGGTCCGAAAAAACACCTTCGCTTTGCTAGAATAGCAACAATCAATGACAGACAGGGGCCCCCGATTTGGAGCGTGCCGAGCGTATAAATAAGAACTCACACCAACCACATTTGGTACGCTTCTTGTGTCATTTGCTTTATTTTCTCAATTTCATAGCTCTTGCTCACTAACGCTTGCTAGTTTCTCAAGCTTTCTGGGCTTTGGTTAAAAAGATACATTTTCGTCATTTCTGAAGAAAAAATGTCTCAAGACAAGAAGGTTGCTGCTGTTGGGGGCCTTCGGCTTACGAAGGTCCTCAAAAACAGGATTTAACAGTATTTCTGGAGTATAATGTGTGAACAGGTATCTTCGGACTCGAGTCGATATCACAGTAGGAGAAGCTCAAAATAATACGAAGGTTGGTACAGCGCCGAAGATGTGAGCGGGAAAGCTTCGGCGTGGTAGCAGAAAATGAAACCGACTTAAAGATGAAAAGGCCATTCAGACCTCAGTGGATTACTATAGAATTATTATCAAATGTAAAGGGCATGAATGTAATTTTGTATGGGCTGCGTCCCGTGCCTATAAATAGGTGAACAGTACCCCCGTACTGTTCACGCTGACTTGGCATTTGCTTTTGCGTCACACTTGTATTTTCATCTCTTTCCAAGCCGAAGGTACATTTGTAATTTGATGTCATTTCTATTTCATAATAATAATAATAATGCAAGGATAAGTTGATAATAATATATAATTGTCTATGTTATTCTTTACATCTCATATGATTCGTTCTTCATTATCTTATGTTGTGCTTATGAAGGTGCGCCCTTCATAACCTTCGTCCGAAGATCATTATATCCTAAGGGAAATAATGCTTCGAAGGACGAAGGACTTTATCGTTTAACATTTTCTGTGTTGCCTTGTTCTTAACTCATAGCATTTGAGAACAAGTCCCCAACATTGGCGCCCACCTCCGGTGAACTCACTTCCACTCTTTGAGTTTTTGAACACCTTCGGCGATCATAAACCTTCGTTATGGCGCCGAAGAAAGCTTCAGCAACTGGGGCTGCAGCTCTGCAACCGCTGGACCACAATCAGGAGACTGTCTCCCTTCGGGAGGCCCGAAGCCAGAAAAGGAAGGCTGTCAGCCCGACACCGCTAGAGGATGAAATAGATCAAGAAATCAGAGACATGGAGATGCTTCATCAACAGGTGCAGAGGAAGAAGGAAAAGATAGCCAGGCTAGCTGAACTGCAAAGGCAGATAGACGAGGCCTCTGAAGAGGTTCGTCATCTTACTCAGGATGAGCAACACCGAAGGCCTCAGCACCAAGACCTTCATCAGGAGGGTTTCCCCAACGAAGGTGACTGGTATGACAATTTCCATCATGGGAATTTTGTTTTTTGATGATGCTTCTCCTCTGTCCGCTGAGCTGCAGGCTACACCTTGGCCTCCGTCCTACAAGCCGCCTCAGCTTCCCATATTCGACGGCCACTCAGACTCGAAGCAGTTTTTGATGAGCTATGAAGCAACAGTATCTTCGTATGGTGGCAACGTTGCAGTCATGGCCAAATCTTTTGTTATGGCTGTCAGGAGTGTTGCTCAAACCTGGTATTCCTCCCTTCGACCAGGAACGATCACTTCATGGCAGAAGCTGAAGGACTTGTTGTTAACCAACTTTCAAGGGTTTCAGACGAAGCCAGTCACTGCTCAAGCTCTATTCCAGTGCACCCAGGATCACGAAGAATACCTTCAGGCGTATGTCCGGAGGTTCTTGCGCTTGAGGGCACAGGCACCAACAATGCCCAACAAAATTGTCATTGAGGCCATGATCAAGGGGCTTCGGCCAGGACCTTCAGCTCAGTACTTTGCTAGGAAGCCTCCTCAAACTTTGGAGAAGCTGCTCCAGAAGATGGACGAGTACATTCGGGTCGATAATGATTTTCGTCAAAGAAGGGAGGAGGCTTTCAGGTTTTCTGAAATGACCAGGGGCTTCGGAGGGAGGTTCTATCCGAGGCACGTTAGGTCAATTCACAACTCTACCCATAATGATGATAGGGGGAGCCAGCAGCAAAGGCCACAGTGTTCCTCACAGGCTTTGGGGCAACAGCAAGGCTCCTTCCGACCACCAGCTCCAAGAGGCAGAGGCGCCAGGGGCTTCGGCGGAAGATTTGGAGATCAACCAAGAAGAATCTTTTGCTTGTTTTGTGGTGAGAACAAAGGCCATACCACCAGGATGTGCCATGTTACCATCCAGAAGCAAAAGGAAATAGCCGAAGCTGCAGCACAACAAACTCAGCCGAAGCAGGTCATGCACACTGCTTCGTACCATTCGCCTTACATCCCAGAATATGTAGGCAATCACCCTGCAGTTTCTGTTGCTTCGGCGAGTCAACCTCAAGCTTCCTGGCAATAGCCTCCGCCTCCACCACCGCTGCAACAAGGCCAAGAGCTAGAAGGGAGCCAATATGCTCCACACCAAAGGGACTTCAGAGAACAGTCCGAAGCTCGCACAGTCAACAACACTGTGCCAGAGTCGAAGCACATCTATTGACAAGTCCCCAACAAATATCCTACCTTGATAGCAGTCTTTTTCATCCAGTTTTATTTTCTGTGTAATAAAGGACATTTTTTAGATTTCATGTAATAGTTTCGTTGTTTGCCACAAGGAAAATATATTCTCCACAGGCTTAAGTTGTTGAAGCTTAAAGATTTGTGATAACAAGGAGGACCTTCGAATTATCAAAAATTCTTCGAAGCAACAAAAAGTCGTTCTAAGGAACGCAGAGTAAGTTTGCTGAAGTCACAAAAAGCCGTTCCAAAGGGAGCGCAGTGTAAGTTTTCTGCTCCAAAGTCGTTCCAAAGGGAATGCAGAGCTTACAGTGAAAAGTCAACGCTGATACCGCCTAAGTAAAAGGCGAAGCGCGAAAAGTCAACGCGAATACCGCTGAAAGTAAAAGGCGAAGAAGCTCCTAAGGGAGGCTTACAGCGAAAAATAAACGCTGATTCCGCTGAAGTAAAAGGCGAAGAAGCTCCTAAGGGAGGCTTATAGCAAAAAGTCAATGCTGATTCAAAAAGATTATGTGTTTTATCGCAGGGATGTGCGTGTGTCTTCAGAATAAATATCATCTTACATAGCATAACATCATCACATCATTTCGCATAGCATAAGCATCATACATCATGCTGCATATGGCACAAGAAGGGGACACAATATCGATCTTCAGAAGAATGTTCTGAAAAAGGAGAAAATCATGCTAAGTCATAAGGAGATACGCTATTGATCTTCGGAAGTGTAGCTTCGGAAAATATCTTCACGAAGTTTGGATATTATTCATCAGCACACTATGGATATTGTTGCGATAAATAAAAATTCTTCTTCACGAAGCATGAAAAGAAGGGAAGGTGTTTTTTCGTCAAAGACTCAAAAACGGTACGTATGTAAAATTTCATGCATCGTAAAGAATTGAACAATAAAAACAGTTATATTGTATTCAGGGCTACAAGATGTTACACATGTTACATTTCAGAAGTTTTTACAATAGTACTTAATCTTCTCTCAGAACAACTTCTGCAGCTTCGTTCAGGAGACGATTAACAACTTCATCCATGATGGCTTCAGCCATCTTTTTAATTTCGTCATCTCCTTTCGAGTGAGGGCCAGGAGGCGCTTTAGTAGGATCTGAAGGAGGACAGGATACGGCTACATTGCTATTACAAATTGCGAGCGAAGTTTAAAACCAAAAATTACAACACAATAAAAACCATTAGTTAATACCTATTTGCCCTTCGGGCTCTGTGCTTTTTTCAGCAGCCTCAGCTACTTCTCTCGCGTCGTGAATGCCCTTCTCGCTTTTCTGGATAATTTCTCGAGCCATTTCTCGGCCACCATTGTCCCAGACATCGGTGAAAAATTTTCCACCAACCATACTAGCTTCGGCTGAAGGATCTCTTGCATCTTCGAAGGACAAGGTACCTTCGGATTGCGCTAAAATCTTTACATGCTCGCAGCCCTTTTTCTCCAAAATGGTGGCAATTCCCCTGGCACCCGAGAAAGCACATATGTCTCCACGGCTATTTAAAATTTCCTCGAAGGCCTCAGCTTCGTGATTAATCCATTCGATGGGACCTTCAGGGTTGCCTCTTGTAAAGTTTTCCTCGCTCGAGAATGCGCCGACGCTGGCGAAGCTAGCTTTCAACTTCTTGACACACTCTATAGATTTGTTGTAATATCTTTTCTTGGACGAACGAAGCTCTTCAACAGTTCTCTCTAAATGATTTGCCCATTGGTCGCTGAGTTCTCGCTTCGTTTCTTCAAGTATGCGTTCCTCTTTGGCTCTGGCCAGTTGTTTTCGAAGATCTTCAATTTCACGCTTCTGAGCCTCAGCTTGACCTTTAAAAGTAGCTTCGTCTTCTTTTATTCTATTTATTAATGAATGTAATAT
The DNA here is from genome assembly GCF_902167145.1 of Zea mays. Taxonomy (NCBI): domain Eukaryota; kingdom Viridiplantae; phylum Streptophyta; class Magnoliopsida; order Poales; family Poaceae; genus Zea; species Zea mays. Next base: position 223,127,131 of record NC_050099.1, on the reverse strand, counting down.
TTTATCTTTTTCGAGACCTTCGTTCCTCAGTTCAATTACTTCGGAACGAAGGTTGCTCAGGGCTATAGCGTACCCTTCGTCTTCGGCATCTTTTTGGGCCCTGAGGGCATTGCTAAGTATCAGGCCCTGCGAAGAAAAATGTGCGTGCGTTAATAGACTTAAGCAAACGAAAATTTTGATCTCAACAAAAAATACAAAGATCCCATTTGTTGCACCTTTAAACTATTATATGCCAGGCTGTCGGCCAGATCGTTTTTCGACAGCACCGAAAGCCCGTCTTCTAGTGTTGGGAATCCGAAGCTCTTGCCCATCTCCCGACAGACAGAAATCTCCTTGCTGTCAGGGAGACAATACAAAAAGTCTTCTTCTCCACTGCCGTTGAATATTAACGCCCCCTTTGGATACTTCAGTTTTTGGGCGTAAAGCTGAGCCTCTTGCTTTTCTTTTTCTGATAATTCTTTCCCCGAAGCATGACGAACAATATAATCAAAAACTTTGGGGGATGCTTCGGGGGCGACAACACTGATTTCTTCATCAAGAATTGGCTCTGTCATTTTTCTTCCTCAGTTTCCAAGGATTTTACCTTCGTGGGCTCTGAGGGCCCAGTTTCAGCTTCAGTTTCTTGCTCCGGAGCCTTAGTATCAAAAATCTCAGTCTTCGCTTCGGAAGCTCCAACAGTCTTTTTCGGAGTTGTGTTTGAGGACTTAATTGTTTCCAGCACATCTAGCACGTTGACCATTATTTTTCTTTTCAGAGTCACTGCTGGCCCCTTTTGGGTTTTTGTTGTCTCAACATTAGCTGAAGGACTTAAAACTTCTGATATTTTTGATTCTTCAGCTGATCCTTTTGCTTCGTCCATTTTTTCTGTCGATGGCGCTTCAGCTATCTCTTTGGTTTTTGATAACAAATTCTTTGTTTCTTCCAATTCTGTCCTTATTGGCGCTTCGGCCATTTCTGTGATTTCTGGCAGCAGCAAGGTTGGCTGTTCAGCCTCGGAGGCCGAAGAGGTTTCTCCGGTGAACTCAGGCACCGAGGCTGGTTCAATATAGCGTGGCCGATGTGTGAGGACCTTTATCCTTTTTCTTTTCGGTGCTGGCTCACTAGGAGCAGCTGCAGCTTCTTCTTTCGCAGAGGTCGTGCCTTTTCTTTTATGCCCTCGAATGGGATAACGATAGTCATGGTAGACGAACCCGATTGCGTCAAACACTCGGTTCAATCTTTTCTTTTTTCGGCCTCCGAAGGCTGCTGACAGAGCAGTATCTTCGGCCTTCGAGTAAGCCCCAAGCAGTTCATCACTTAAATTTTCAATGCTTTTTAGCCAGTCATCATCTGGCTCAACGAATTTATCTCCGAACTTGAAAGTATACTTCAGTCTGATAAGACCACCTTCGTCAGCCTCCTTTATGGTCTCTTGCGGCATTTCCCATTTCTCCGCAAGCGGCCATACTCTGAAGGCAATATGCTCTTGGACTAAATCCCTCGTTCCAATAAAAGAACAAATTACTCCGAAGGCTCTCTGGCAGTCTTCGGCAGCTTCATTCATTTCAACCTTCGGCCTCCGCAAGCCGAAGCTTTGCCAAATAGGGCGCATAATTATACCTTTAACATCTTCTCGTGCTTTTAGGTCATTTTTTACATAAAACCATTCTGTCATCCAGTCGCCGGGCCATCTTTTCCGAAAGGTTGGCACGGGACAGCTCGACCTAGACCGAGAAACGAAATTGTAGCAGCCAAAATTATTGTGATACTATTCCTTGCCCCAAGGTTTTGTCTCGTATGATAATTCGTGTATGTTGCAGAAACTTTTCGCATCGGGTTCCAGACCTTGACTTCTCACGGCCTACACGAAGATATTCAGCCTTATAATTGCTTCGGGGGTAAGTTGATGAAGATAGACTTCAAAAATTTTCAGCACCTCTACGACGAAGCTGCTCAGGGGAAATCGTAGTCCAGCTTTCAAAAAGCTTCGGAACACTACGACTTCATTTTCCTCAGGGGTTGGGCAAGTTTTCTCTCCTTCGTCGACTCTCACAATGGATAAATCCCGGAAGTATCTTCCCCTCATGGTGACAAGATGATTTTCTTTGATACCTGATTTGCCAAAAACTGAATGGCTTGGTCGCCAGTGGCGATCTTCGGAGTCTTCACCACCACTATCCACATCATAACTATCGCTGTCATCGGTATCTTCAGACAAACCTTCTAAAATCTCTTTGGTGATTTTTTCTGTGTTGGTCTTCGACATTGCTATAAGAAACCCCAGGTTCTTCTCTTCATCGAGACTCAGCTTCATCTCAGCAGCAGCCTTCTTATCTTCAGACATCTTCGGAAACACTAAAAAACTGTTTTCAACGCCGAAGCTTCAAAACTTAAAAAGCTAAGCAAATCTTGGTGCGCAAGAGCTAAAAATTGAGTGAGCGGGAGCAGACGGCAGGAGAGCGTGCCAAATGAGCTTGCGATATGATCTTATTTGTACGCCCAGTACGCTGAAAATTGAAAGACCCCGCCTGTCAGTGAATGTTGCTATTCTAGCAAAGGGAAGGTGTTTTTTCGGACCTTCGGCTTAAAGCCTTCGTCCATGTCGCAATCTAAATTTATTATTTTAAACAAATTAATATTGCGAGGGGCTACTGTTGGGGGCCTTTGGCTTACGAAGGTCCTCAAAAACAGGATTTAACAGTATTTCTAGAGTATAATGTGTGAACAGGTATCTTCGGACTCGAGTCGGTATCACAGTAGGAGAAGCTCAAAATAATACGAAGGTTGGTACAGCGCCGAAGATGTGAGCGGGAAAGCTTCGGCGTGGTAGCAGAAAATGAAACCGACTTAAAGATGAAAAGGCCATTCAGACCTCAGTGGATTACTATAGAATTATTATCAAATGTAAAGGGCATGAATGTAATTTTGTATGGGCTGCGTCCCGTGCCTATAAATAGGTGAATAGTACCCCCGTACTGTTCACGCTGACTTGGCATTTGCTTTTGCGTCACACTTGTATTTTCATCTCTTTCCAAGCCGAAGGTACATTTGTAATTTGATGTCATTTCTATTTCATAATAATAATAATGCAAGGATAAGTTGATAATAATATATAATTGTCTATGTTATTCTTTACATCTCATATGATTCGTTCTTCATTATCTTATGTTGTGCTTATGAAGGTGCGCCCTTCATAACCTTCGTCCGAAGATCATTATATCCTAAGGGAAATAATGCTTCGAAGGACGAAGGACTTTATCGTTTAACATTTTCTGTGTTGCCTTGTTCTTAACTCATAGCATTTGAGAACAAGTCCCCAACAGCTGCTGAGGCGAAGCTAACTGAAGTGGAGAAGCTTTTTGAGGAGAAGAAGGCTGTGAATCCTTACATTGCTAGATTTATCGAGTCAATGGCAAAATCAAATACAGAGAAGATTACTAAGGAGATACTGGAGGGCCTGTCTGAAGATACTAGTGATAGTGACAATTATGATGCGGAAAGTGGGGGCGAAGATTCCGAGGATCGACCCTGGAGACCAAGTCATGCAATTTTTGAAAAATCGACCATCAAGAAAAGTCACCTCGAAAACATGAGGGGAAGGTACTTTCAGGATATGTCTATTGTGAGGGCTGGCGGAGACAACAGCATTCCTGCGCCTGAGGAGAACGAAGTTGTGATTTTCCAAAGCTTCTTCAAAGTTGGGCTTCGGTTCCCACTGAGCAGGTTTGTGGTTGAAGTGCTGAAAACCTACCAAATCTTCCTTCATCAGTTGACCCCCGAAGCCATATTAAGGATAGGAGTCTTCGTCTGGGCAGTAAGAAGCCAAGGGATAGAGGCAAGCGCGAAATGCTTCTGCAGCATGCATGAACTTCTGTATGAGACGAAGGCCATGGGGAAAGAACAGTATCACAACAACTTCGGTTGTTATGGATTTATCGCCCGTCCCAACGCAAGCCACCCAGTGCCAACATTTCAGAAGAGATGGCCCGGAAATTGGATGGAAGAATGGTTTTATGTGAAGAACGACTTGACAGCGAGGGAGGACATCAAGGAGGTTATTATGCACCCCATATGGTCCCGCTTCGGTCTCCGAAAACCGAAGGTTGAAATTGATGACGCCACCGAAGCGTGTCAGAAGGCGTTTGGTACTATCTGCTTCTTCATTGGTACAAGAGATTTAATTCAAGAGCATATAGCATTCAGAGTATGGCCGCTTGTAGAAAGCTGGGAAATGCCAAAGAAGACCATCACCAAGTCTAGCGAAGGTGAACTGGTCCGACTGAAGTATACATTCAGATATGGGGATAAATTCAATGAACCAAACGATGACTGGCTAAAATGCATCGAAGTTACAAGTGATGAGCTGCTTGGAGCTTATTCCAAAGCAGAAGATAATGCACTATCTACAACCTTCGGAGGTCGGGGAAAGAAGAGAATAAACAGAGTTTTTGACGCCATCGGCTTCGTCTACCCCGACTACCACTACCCGCTGCAGGGACAGGGAAGAAGAGAAAAGCTGCTGCCTTGGCCGCCCCAGCTGAACCTGTGCTGAAGGCTACAGGCAAAAAGATGAAGGTACTTACCCACTGGCCACGTTACATTGAACCGGCTGTGCTACCTGAGTTTGGCGAGAGGCCTCTTCAGCTGCTGAATCAAGAGAACCTGTTCCTCCCATGCAGAGGACTGAAGAGTCGGCTATAATGCCGAAGGCACCTTCGGTTGAGCTAGTTGAAACAAAGGTTGACAAAAATAAAGCTGAAAGGTCAAAAACTGAAGAAGTGTCAAAGATGATGGGGATTTTAAGTCCTCCAACAGAAGCAATAGCGCTGAAGGCAGAAAAGAGTTCTGCCACAACTCCTAAGAGAAGGAGGATGGTGAATGTATTAGATATTTTGGAAACAACCGATTCCATAAGCCCCGCTCCCACAGGGAAGGTTACCGAAGCTGACAAAACGCAACCCAAAGCTGATACTAAGCAAATAGAAGTTGAAGCTACAATAACCCAGGCTGAGACCGAGACTGGGCCCACAGTGCCTGCTGATACGAAGCTTGCCCCAACCGAGCAGGGGGCCGAAGGAATAACTCCAGATACTAATATAGCTTTTGAGAAAAGTGTGGCCAAAGAAGCCAAATCCCTTACTCCCGAAGCATCCTCCGAAGGTTTTGATTATATTGTTAGACATGCTTCGAGAAAAAGACTATCCGAAGAAGAAATTTCTGAAGCCAAACATTATGCCCGGGAATTGCAGTATCCGAAGGGAGCCCTAGTATTTAATGGTACGACCGAGGATGACTTTTTGTACTGCCTCCCGGACAACAAAGAATTATCCGTCTGCCGGGAGATGGGCAGAAGTATAGGTTTCCCAAAGCTCGAAGCTGGCCTTTGCGCCATGATGAAGGCCGATCTCGCAGATAGTCTTGCATACAACAATCTGAAGGTACAGAAATTGTGAATTTTGAAGCTTATGAACTCTGGAATGAAGCCTTTTATTCTTTCTTGCAGGGCTTAATACTTAGCAACGCCCTAAGGGCGCAAAAGAATGCTGAAGACGAGAGCTGCACTATAGCTCTCAACAACCTTCGAACAGAGGTTATCAAGCTGAGAAACGAAGCCACGGAAAAAGACAAAATTCTACTTTCATTAGTGGACAAAGTAAAATAAGATGAAACTAGTTTCAAGGCTCAAGCTGAAATTCAAAAGAATGAGATCGAAGACCTTCGGAAACAGCTGGCCGAAGCCAAAGAAAAATGTGGTCTCACAGTGGCCAACCGAGATATTAGTGAATATTGGAGAAATTATTTAGAAAAAACAGTTGAAGAACTTCGCGCATCCAAAGAAAGATGCTTCAAAAAATCCCTGGGCTGCATGGAGAAGATAAAGGCTAGCTTCGCCAACGTGGGCGCCTATTCCAACGAAGACAACTTTACACGAGGCGACCCTGAAGGCGTTATCGAATGGATAAGCGAAGAGGCTGAAGCTTTTGAAAAAATTTTAAGTGATTGCGGGGATGTCTGCGTGTTCTCTGGTGCGAGAGGAATTTCAGCCATCTTGGAGAAGGCGGGTTGCGATCATGTCAAAACCCTGGCCTAGGACGAAGCTGCCTTCTCCGTGGATGACACAAAGGATCCCTCAGCCGAAGCAAGTTTAATGGGCGGAAAATATTACACTAACATCTAGGCAAATGGCGGCCGAGAAATGGCTCACGAAATAATGAAGAAAAGTGAAAAAGATATTCATGACGCTCGAGAAGCAGCGAAAAAAGCTTAGGAACCTGCAGAACGCGAGAGACGAATAGGTATCGTTTTATGGCCTTTAGCTTCGTCGTTTGTTTTCGTGACTTCGAACTGATCAATTTTTTTTACTGCAGCTGAACTGTCTCCTCCACCGGAACCGTTCGACCCCCTGGCCGACCCAGAAACGAAGAAAGCAATAGAGATCATCAATATAGCCAAATCTATTGTTGACGAAGTTGTTAACAAGTTGTTAAATGAAATTGTGGAAAAGGTCCTGAAAGAGGACTGATACTTATTGTAAAAACATTTTTAGATGATCAATGTAGCTTTGCTGTATCAAGACTGTAATATTCGATGTGGATATTTTTTAATCTAATATGTAAATTATTTGTAGTCCAGTTCTTTGCGATGCATGAAACTTTATATACATACCATTTTTGAGCCTTCGGCGAAAAAACACCTTCCCTTCTTTTCATGCTTTGCAAAGAAGAAAATCCGTGCTTCGTGAAAATAATTGTGCTTCGTAAAAACATCCCAGCTTCGTAAACAAAGGATCCCTTCTTTTTGCAATAGAGCTAACGAAGCTGTATTTCTCAGCTAACCTTGTGCCTTAGCACATTTTTATTTTTTATAAAGCAGTCTCCGAAGGTCGACTTCGTATTCAATTCGTGTCATCAGTGCAATATGATGTATGATGTGATGCTATGCGGGATTATGTGATGATATGATGCGAAGGATGATGCTAATGCCGAAGATACGCACCCACACGCCCACACTGGAACACACCATCTCTGCGTTCCCTCAGGAACGATCGAAATCTCTTTGCCATTTATTTTTCGGCTTCACCGCTTATTTTTCGGTGTAAGTTCTGCATCCCCTTAGGAACGTCTTTTGAACTTCTTCGCCTTCTATTTCGGCGGTATCATCGTTGACTTTTCAGTGTAAGTTCTGCATTCCCTTAGGAACGTCTTTTGAACTTCTTTGCCTTATATTTCAGCGGTATTTGGCTCTGCATTCCCTTTGGAACGACTTTTGAGCAGAAAACTTACACTGCGCTCCCTTAGGAACGACTTTTTGTAGCTTCGGCAAAACATACGCTGCGCTCCTTTAGGAACGACTTTTTGTAGCTTCGGTGAAACTTTGGCTGCGATTTTTAGCTCTGCATTCCCTTAGGAACGTCTTTTGAGCTTCAGCAATTTTTGAGCTTCATAAATATTTGAAGAAGATATATTTCATTCTGATAAAAGTGAAACTATTACAAGAAATTAAAACTAGTTCTGCATTGTTTGTTCCTTATTGAAAAACAAAATGACATATAACATAAAAGTACTTCAGGGGTAGGATATCGCTCAATAAATGTGCTTTGATTCTGGCACAGTACTATTGACTGTGCGAGCTTCGGATTCCTCCCTGACTTCACGTTGCTGCTGAGAATACTGGCGCCCTTCTGGCTGGCTTCGAGAGTAGGTCGACTGTAGTGGTGGTGGAGGTGGGAGTTGTGGCCAGGAAGCCTGTGAATGGCTAGCCGAAGCAACAGAAGCTGCAGGATGATTACCCACATATTCTGGTACATAGGGGGAGTGGCACGAAGCAGTGTGCAAGACCTGCTTCGGCTGATTCTGCCTAGCTTTGGCTTCGGCGATCTCCTTCTGCTTTTGAATGGTGATTCGACACATTCTTGTAGTGTGGCCCTTGTCTTCACCATAGAATAAGCAATCAATTTTCTTGGGCTGATCCCCAAATCTTCCTTCGAAGCCCCTGGCGCCTCTGCCCCTTGGAGCTGGCGGCCTAAAGGAGCTTTGCTGTTGCCCCGAAGATTGTGAGGTGTACTGTGACCTCTAGGGTTGGCTTCCCTTGTCATCGCTCTAGCTGGAGCTGTGATCGACCTGACATGCCTCGGATGAATTCGTCCTCCGAAGCCCATGGTCATCTCAGAGAATCTGTAAGCTTCCTCCCTTCTTTGGCGGAAGTCATTGTCAGCTCGGATGTACTCATCCATCTTTTGAAGCAACTTCTCCAGAGTCTGTGGGGGGTTTCTGGCGAAATATTGAGCAGTAGGTCCTGGGCGAAGACCCTTGATCATGGCCTCAATGATAATTTCATTGGGCACTACTGTAGGCGCTTGTGCCCTCAGTCGCAAGAACCTTCAGACATACGCCTGGAGGTATTCCTCATGGTCTTGCTTGCATTGGAACAGGGCCTAAGCTGTGACTGTCTTCGTCTGAAAGCCTTGGAAACTAGTCACTAGCATGTCCTTAAGGTTCTGCCACGACGTGATAGTCCCTGACCGAAGAGAAGAATACCATGTTTGGGCTACATTCCGGACTGCCATGATGAAGGACTTCGCCATGACTGCAGTATTGCCCCCATACGAAGATATAGTTGCTTCGTAGCTCATCAGAAACTGCTTTGGATCTGAGTGCCCATCATACATGGGAAGCTGAGGTGGCTTGTATGACGGGGGCCATGGGGTAGCATGCAGTTCTGCTGCCTGATTGAAGCATCATCAAAAGTAAACGCATCATGATTAAAGTCATCATACCATCCATCTTCGTTGAATAAGCCTTCTTGACGAAGCTCCCTGTGTTGGGGCCTTCGATCTTGTTCATCTTGAGCAAGATGACGCACTTCTTCAGTAGCTTCGTCGATCTTCTTTTGAAGATCAGCCAGTCGTGCCATCTTCTCCTTCTTCCTTTGTACTTGCTGATGGATGATTTCCATGTCCTGGATTTCTTGGTCCAACTCCTCCTCCTAGAGTGTTGGACTGGTGGCTTTCCTCTTTTGGCTTCGAGCTTCTCGGAGAGAAAGAGTTTCCTGGTTTGGGTCCAGTGGCTGCAGTGCAGCAGTCCCTGCTGCTGAAGCTTTCTTCAGTGGCATGATGAAGGTCAGTGCTTGCCAAAGGTGGTCGAATGAGTTAACCGGAGGTGGGCGCCAATGTTGGGGACTTGTTATCAAATGCTATGAGTTAAGAACAAGGTAACACAAAATATTAAATGTTAATGTCCTTTGTCCTTCGAAGCATTATTTCCCATAGGATATAATGATCTTTAGACGAAGGTTATGAAGGGACATACCTTCATAAATGCGATATATGTTAATATAAGTAGAAGTATATGAAATATAATAGGAAACATATATAATTATATAACATTATTAATTCATTATAATTATATTATTCTGGAAAGATAGAAACAATATTGAATTACAAAAGGTACCTTCGGCTTGATGGAAGGTGAAAGTACAAGCGTGACGCAAAGTGAATACAAGTCATCGTGAACAGTACGGGGGTACTGTTCATCTATTTATAGGCACATGATGTAGCCTGTGAGAAATTACATTCATGCCCTTTACATTTATTATGGACTTATAGACAATTCTATGAGGACTAGATAGCCTTTTCCCCTTTAAGTCGGTTCCTTTTTCCGCCATTTAGCCAAAGCTCCCCTGCGCGTAGCTTCGGAGCAACTCCAACCTTCGTCACGATCATGCTTTTTACATCGTACATGCTTTTAGCCCGTGTCCGAAGGTACCTGTTCATATGTCACACTTGGAAGATATTGTTAAATCATGTTTTTGAGGACCTTTGGAGGACGAAGGCCCCCAACAGGGGCATATAGGAGCACAACATAGAATTAGTCGAGGTGACTAATATTTTGAAGCAGAATCAAGGATGTGGTGAAGTAATAGTCAATAAGTCCTTAAAACGTTCAATGCTACTCTAGGCTAGCGGTCCTACAATCAGCACGACTTTGATGCCACTTATGTCACACCCGGTTTTGAAGGTAAACCGAATGCGAACCATGTACGTGCCAGGATCAGTAATTCACGTACACAACGATTACATAAATGACTCATCATATCACAATGCTTTGAATTACAATAAAGAGTAAGTAATAATATTACAGACTAGAGCCATTTACATAATATAAATCAAAGTACACAGAATCAAAACATAGCCAACGTAAATAAACCCACCACAGGCAGCTGACTGGGGGAGGTTGCTAGCCTAATCCTCGAACTCGTCGAAGTCCTAGAACTCCTGGAGATCCGCATCGACACTTTCTTCTCCTTTACCTGAGCATCGATTGCACCAAAGGCAACCTGGTGGTTTTGTGAAAGCAAGGGTGAGTACACATCAACATACTCAGCAAATGTCCCGTTTGGCTGAGGTGGACTAGCTTTATGTGGGGTTAAGGTCAAGCAGTTGGTTTTAGTTGGTCAGGTAATTATTAATAGTAGAGAGCCAGGTTTTAACATTAACCCAAGTTGTTAACCTAAAAGTACTCTTTCCAAACGGAAAGAATACCAGAAACCATAAGCATATTCATGATCATAAAAACCATCATTATCCTCATCATCACTTATAAAACAAAATATCTCTAATCAATGTGTCTCTAATCTATGGAGCTCCCTTGGCCGCTCATAACCGCGAACATGGCTGATATATTAGTTTCATAACACTCTGTAGAGGTTGCGCACTTTACCCACGAGTCGTGATTCCCTCTCTAGCCCGGGCTTGCAAGACCCTTATTCACTCTCGAGGTGATTGGCCAGGGATTCACTATGAAGCCTTTAAAAAGATTCCCTGAGGCTATAACCGCCCGTTAGGTTTCCTAAATGTACCACACTCCTCCCTGAAAGGGAAATAGGCTTACACCTTTTCCTAATTGATTTTGGTGGTTGAATTGCCCAACACAAATAATTGAACTAACTAGTTTGCTCTAGACTATAAGTTTTACAGGTGCCAAAGGTTCACAATAAACCAATAAGAAGACCAAGAAAGGGTTCAAACAAAGAGAGCAAAAGACAACCGAAGTGTGCCCTGGTCTGGCACACCGGACTGCGGGGTAACTGTGTGCCAGCGGGGTAACGGCTACTACAGCGCCAACGGTCGTCTGCACCAGCAGTAAATGTGCTACAGTGCGCGGCAGCACGCGCAGAAGTTAGAGCACGCGCCAGACGGTGCACCGGACAGTCTACAGGACCTGTCCGGTGCACCACCGGACTGTCCGGTGGCCCAGAAGACAGAAGCTCCAACGGTCAAACCCTAACGGTCGGGTGACGTGGCTGGCACACCGGATAATGTCCGGTGGCGCACCAGACTGTCCGGTGCGCCATGCGACAGCAGCCTCCACCAAATGGCTAGTTTGGTGGTTGGGGCTATAAATACCCCCAACCACCCACCATTCATTGCATCCAAGTTTTCAGCCTTCAAACACCTTACAAGAGCTATAGCATTCAATACAAGACACAATCAAAGAGATCAAATCCTCTCCCAAGTCCAAAGATCATTCCAATCAAATAGTGACTCGTGAGAGAGAGACTTGTGTTCATTTGAGCTCTTGCGCTTGGATTGCTTTTCTTCTTCCTTCTTTCTTGTGTTCAACTCAATTGTAACCAAGGCAAGAGACACCAATTGTGTGGTGGTCCTTGTGGGGACTTAGTGTCCCGTTTGATTGAGAAGAGAAGCTCACTCGGTCTAAGTGACCGTTTGAGAGAGGGAAAGGGTTGAAAGAGACCCGGTCTTTGTGACCACCTCAACGGGGAGTAGGTTTGCAAGAACCGAACCTCGGTAAAACAAATCACCGTGTCATTCACCTTATTTGCTTGTGATTTATTTTCGCCCTCTCTTTCGGACTCGTTTATATTTCTAACGCTAACCCTGGCTTGTAGTTGTGCTTAAAGTTTGTAAATTTCAGATTCGCCCTATTCATCCCCCTAGGCGACTTTTAATTGGTATCAGAGCCCGATACTTCATTAGAGCCTAACTGCTCGAAGTGATGTCGGGAGATCACGCCAAGAAGGAGATGGTGACCGGCGAGAAGCCCGCCACAAGCCATGGGAAGGCTCCATCCGGGGAGTCCGACAACAAGGTGAAGGGATCCCCTTCACACGACAAGTCGCGTCGGAGCGGTGACAAGAAGAAGAAGATGAAGAAGGTGGTCTACTACGAGACCGACTCTTCATCGCCATCCACCTTCGGCTCCGACACGCCGTCCATCACTTCTAAGCGCCATGGGCGCAAGAAGTTTAGTAAGATTCCCTTACGTTATCCTCGCATTTCCAAACACACCCCTTTACTTTCCGTGCCACTAGGCAAACCACCGGTTTTTGATGGTGAAGATTATTGTATGTGGAGTGATAAAATGAGGCACCATCTAACCTCACTCCACGCTAGCATTTGGGACATTGTTGAGTTTGGTGCACAGGAACCATCCGTGGGGGATGAAGGCTATGACTCGGACGAAGTAGCCCAAATCCGGCACTTCAACTCCCAAGACACCACTATACTCCTCGCCTCTCTAAGTCGAGAGGAGTATAACAAGGTGCAAGGGTTGAAGAGCGCCAAAGAGATTTGGGACGTGCTCAAAACCGCGCACGAAGGAGACGAGGTGACCAAGATCACCAAAAGGGAAACTATCGAGGGGGAGCTCGGTCGCTTCATGCTTCACCAAGGGGAAGAGCCAGAAGCAATGTACAACCGGCTCAAGACTTTGGTGAACCAAGTGCGTAACCTCGGGAGCACCAAGTGGGATGACCATGAAATGATCAAGGTTATTCTTAGATCACTCGTATTTCTTAATCCCACTCAAGTTCAATTAATTCGTGGTGATCCTAGATATAAGCTAATGTCTCCCGAGGAAGTTATAGGCAAATTTGTGAGCTTTGAGTTGATGATCAAAGGCTCCAAGAAAATCATCGAGCAAGGCGCCTCCTCCACACTCGATGTACAACCCGTTGCATTCAAGGCAATGGAGGAGAAGAAAGAAGACTCTACACCGAGTAGAGTCCCCATCGACGCCTCCAAGCTCGACAATGAGGAGATGGCGCTCATCATCAAGAGCTTCCGCCAAATCCTCAAGCAAAGGAGGGGGAAGGACTACAAGCCCCGCTCCAAGAAAGTTTGCTACAAGTGTGGTAAGCCCGGTCATTTCATTGCTAAATGTCCATTATCAAGTGATAGTGACAGGGACGACGACAAGAAGGGAAAGAGAAGAGAAAAGAAGAGATACTACAAGAAGAAGGGCGGCGATGCCCATGTTTGCCGGGAGTGGGACTCCGACAAGAGCTCCACCGACTCCTCCTCCGACGAGGACGCCGCAAACATCACCGTCACCAAGGGCCTTTTTTCCCCAACGTCGACCACAAGTGCCTCATGGCAAAGGACGACAAGAAGAAGAAGGTAAAATCTAGATCCTCCACTAAGTATGCAACATCTAGTGATGAGGCTAATTCTAGTGATGATGAGGATGATTTATTGACACTTTTTGCCAACCTAAACATGCAACAAAAGGAGAAATTAAATGAACTAATTAGTGCTATTCATGATAAGGATGAACTCTTAGATAGTCAAGAGGACTTCCTAATTAAAGAAAATAAAAAGCATGTTAAGGTTAAAAATGCTTATGCTCTAGAGGTAGAAAAATGTGAAAAATTGTCTAGTGAGCTAAGCACTTGCCATGATGTTAGTTCCAACCTTAGAAATGAAAATGCCAAACTAATTGCTAAGGTTGAAAGTTCAAATGTTTGTGATGATTCAATTACCAATCTTAGAGATGATAATGCTAGTTTAATTGCTAAGATTGAAAAATTGAATGCCTCTCTTGCTAGCCTTAGAAATGAAAATGAAAAATTAATTGCTAAGGCTAAGGAATTAAATGTTTGCAATGCTTCTATTTCCAATCTTAAAAATGAGAATGCCATATTACATGCTAAGATTGTTGAATTAAATTCGTGCAAACCCTCTACATCTACCGTTGAACATGTTACTATTTGCACTAGATGTAGAGATATTAACATTGATGCTATTCATGATCACATTGCTATGATTAAACAACAAAATGACCATATAGTAAAATTAGATGCTAAAATTGCCGAGCATGAGTTAGAAAATGAGAAATTTAAATTTGCTCGTAGTATGCTCTATAGTGGGAGACGACCTGGCATTAAGGATGGCATTGGCTTCCAACAAGGAGGCAATGTCAAACTTAATTCCCCTCCTAAAAGATTGTCAAACTTTGTTAAGGGCAAAGCTCCCATGCCTCAGGATAACGAGGGCTACATTTTGTACCCTGTCGGTTATCCCGAGCACAAAATTAGGAGAATTCACTCTAGGAAGTCTCACTCTGGCTCTAATCATGCTTTTATGTATAAGAATGAAACATCTAGTTCTAGGCAATCAACCCGTGCTAAATTGCTTAACAAGAAAACTCCTATTGCATCAAATGATCATAACATTTCATTTAAGACTTTTGATGCATCTTATGTGCTTACTAACAAATTAGGCAAAGTAGTTGCCAAATATGTTGGGGGCAAACACAAGGGGTCAAAGACTTGTGTTTGGGTACCCAAGGTGCTTGTTTCTAATGTCAAAGGACCCAAGACCGTTTGGGTAACTAAGAACAAGGCCTAAAATTGTTTTGTAGGTGTATGCATCTGGGGGCTCAAGTTGGATCGTCGATAGCGGGTGCACAAACCACATGACAGGGGAGAAGAAGATGTTCTCCTCCTATGAGAAAAACCAAGATCCCCAAAGAGCGATCACATTCGGGGATGGAAATCAAGGTTTGGTCAAAGGATTGGGTAAAATTGCTATATCACCTGACCATTCTATTTCCAATGTTTTTCTTGTAGATTCTTTAGATTACAATTTGCTTTCTTTTTCTCAATTATGCAAAATGGGCTACAACTGTTTTTTTACGGATATAGGTGTTACTGTCTTTAGAAGAAGTGATGATTCAGTAGCATTTAAGGGAGTGTTAGAGGGTCAGCTATACTTAGTAGATTTTGATAGAGCTGAACTCGACACTTGCTTAATTGCTAAGACTAACATGGGTTGGTTCTGGCACCGCCGACTAGCTCATGTTGGGATGAAGAATCTTCATAAGCTTCTAAAGGGAGAGCACATTTTAGGACTAACCAATGTTCATTTTGAGAAAGACAGGGTTTGTAGCGCATGTCAAGCAGGGAAGCAAGTTGGTATTCATCATCCACACAAGAACATCATGACGACCGACAGGCCGCTTGAGCTACTCCACATGGATCTATTCGTCCCGATAGCTTACATAAGCATCGGCGGGAGTAAGTATTGTCTTGTAATTGTGGATGATTATTCTCGCTTCACTTGGGTGTTCTATTTGCAGGAAAAATCACAAACCCAAGAGACATTGAAGGGATTCTTGAGACGGGCTCAAAATGAGTTCGGCCTAAGGATCAAAAAGATTAGAAGCGACAACGGGACGGAGTTCAAGAACTCTCAAATAGAAGGCTTCCTTGAGGAGGAGGGCATCAAGCATGAGTTCTCTTCTCCCTACACGCCACAACAAAATGGTGTAGTGGAGAGGAAGAATAGAACTCTATTGGACATGGCAAGAACCATGCTTGATGAGTACAAGACTTCGGATCGGTTTTGGGCCGAGGCGGTTAACACCGCTTGCTACGCCATCAACCGGTTATATCTTCACCGAATCCTCAAGAAGTCATCTTATGAACTCCTAACCGGTAAAAAGCCCAATGTTTCATATTTTAGAGTCTTTGGTAGCAAATGCTTTATTCTTGTTAAAAGAGGTAGAAAATCTAAATTTGCTCCTAAGGCTGTAGAAGGCTTTTTACTAGGATATGATTCAAACACAAGGGCATATAGAGTCTTTAACAAGTCCACTGGACTAGTTGATGTTTCTTGTGACATTGTGTTTGATGAGACTAACGGCTCTCAAGTAGAGCAAGTTGATCTTGATGAGCTAGATGATGAAGAGGCTCCGTGCGTCGCGCTAAGGAACATGTCCATTGGGGATGTGTGTCCTAAGGAATCCGAAGAGCCTCCACATACATAAGATCATCCATCTTCCTCCATGCAAGCATCTCCACCAACTCAAGATGAGGATCAAGCTCAAGATGATGATAATGAAGATCAAGAGGAGCCACCTCAAGAGGAGGACAATGATCAATGGGGAGATGCAAATGATCAAGACAAGGAAAATGATGAGGATCCAAGACCGCCACACCCAAGAGTCCACCAAGCAATCCAACGAGATCACCCCGTGAACACCATCCTCGACGATATTCAAAAGGGGGTAACCACTCGATCTCGTGTTGCTCATTTTTGTTAACATTACTCTTTTGTTTCCTCTATTGAGCCACACAGGGTAGAGGAAGCACTTCAAGATTCGGATTGGGTGCTGGCAATGCAAGAGGAACTCAACAACTTCACGAGGAATGAGGTATGGCATTTAGTTCCATGTCCTAACCAAAATGTTGTAGGAACCAAGCGGGTCTTCCGCAACAAGAAAGATGGGCATGGTGTGGTGACAAGGAACAAAGCCCGACTAGTGGCCAAGGGATATTCACAAGTCGAAGGTTTGGATTTCGGTGAAACCTATGCACCCATAGCTAGGCTTGAGTCAATTCGCATTTTACTTGCCTATGCTACTTACCATGGCTTTAAGCTTTACCAAATCGACGTGAAAAGTGCCTTCCTCAATGGACCAATCAAGGAAGAGGTCTATGTTGAGCAACCTCCCGGCTTTGAAGATAGTGAGTACCCTAACCATGTTTATAAACTCTCTAAGGCGCTTTATGGGCTCAAGCAAGCCCCAAGAGCATGGTATGAATGCCTAAGAGATTTTCTTATTGCTAATGGCTTCAAAGTCGGAAAAGCCGATCCTACTCTCTTTACTAAAACACTTGCAAATGATTTGTTTGTATGCTAAATTTATGTTGATGATATCATATTTGGGTCTACTAACGAGTCTACATGTGAAGAGTTTAGTGGGATCATGACTCAAAAATTCGAGATGTCGATGATGGGGGAGTTGAAGTATTTTCTAGGATTTCAAGTCAAGCAACTCCAAGAGGGCACCTTCATTAGCCAAACGAAGTACATTCAAAACATTCTCACCAAGTTTGGGATGAAGGATGCCAAGCCCATCAAGACACCCATGAAACTAATGGGCATCTCGACCTCGACACGGGAGGTAAATCTGTAGATCAAAAGGTATACCGGTCGATGATAGGTTCTTTACTTTATTTATGTGCTTCACGACCGGATATTATGCTTTCCGTATGCATGTGTGCAAGATTTCAAGCCGATCCTGAGGAAGTTCACCTTAGGGCCGTAAAACGAATCTTGAGATATTTAGTTTATACTCCTAAGTTTGGCCTTTGGTACCCCAGGGGATCCACATTTGATTTAATTGGTTATTCCGATGCTGATTGGGCAGGGTGTAAAATTAATAGAAAGAGCACATCAAGGACTTGCCAGTTCTTGGGAAGATCTCTAGTGTCTTGGGCTTCAAAGAAGCAAAATTCTGTGGCTCTTTCTACAGCCGAAGCCGAGTATATTGCCGCAGGCCATTGTTGCGTGCAATTGCTTTGGATGAGGCAAACCATCAGGGACTATGGTTACAAATTAACCAAAGTTCCTCTTCTATGTGATAATGAGAGTGCAATCCGCATGGCGGATAATCCCGTTGAGCATAGCCGCACTAAACACATAGCCATTCGGTATCATTCCTTAAGGGATCACCAACAAAAGGGGGATATCGAGATTGCATATGTTAACACAAAGAACAATTAGCCGATATCTTTACCAAGCCATTAGATGAGCAAACTTTTACCAAACTTAGGCATGAGCTAAATATTCTTGATTCTAGGAATTTTGATTGATATTTTTGCACACATAGCGTACTTATATACCTTTGATCATGTCTCTTTCTTTGCTATGACTAATGTGGTTTTTCAAGTGCATTTCATGCCAAGTCATAGATTGAAAGGAAAATGGAGTCTTCGGCGAAGACAAGGCTTCCACTCCACTCCATCGATTATTCATTCTTTGCCGTCGCTCCACAACCACTCTCCAATTTGGTATAATCTTCACTCATATTGTTGGGGGCCTTCGGCTTACGAAGGTCCTCAAAAACAGGATTTAACAGTATTTCTGGAGTATAATGTGTGAACAGGTATCTTCGGACTCGAGTCGGTATCACAGTAGGAGAAGCTCAAAATAATACGAAGGTTGGTACAACGCCGAAGATGTGAGCGGGAAAGCTTCGGCGTGGTAGCAGAAAATGAAACCGACTTAAAGATGAAAAGGCCATTCAGACCTCAGTGGATTACTATAGAATTATTATCAAATGTAAAGGGCATGAATGTAATTTTGTATGGGCTGCGTCCCGTGCCTATAAATAGGTGAACAGTACCCCCGTACTGTTCACGCTGACTTGGCATTTGCTTTAGCGTCACACTTGTATTTTCATCTCTTTCCAAGCCGAAGGTACATTTGTAATTTGATGTCATTTCTATTTCATAATAATAATAATGCAAGGATAAGTTGATAATAATATATAATTGTCTATGTTATTCTTTACATCTCATATGATTCGTTCTTCATTATCTTATGTTGTGCTTATGAAGGTGCGCCCTTCATAACCTTCGTCCGAAGATCATTATATCCTAAGGGAAATAATGCTTCGAAGGACGAAGGACTTTATCGTTTAACATTTTCTGTGTTGCCTTGTTCTTAACTCATAGCATTTGAGAACAAGTCCCCAACATTGGCGCCCACCTCTGGTGAACTCACTTCCACTCTTTGAGTTTTTGAACACCTTTGGCGATCATAAACCTTCGTTATGGCGCCGAAGAAAGCTTCAGCAACTGGGGCTGCAGCTCTGCAACCGCTGGACCACAATCAGGAGACTGTCTCCCTTCGGGAGGCCCGAAGCCAGAAAAGGAAGGCTGTCAGCCCGACACCGCCAGAGGATGAAATAGATCAAGAAATCAGAGACATGGAGATGCTTCATCAACAGGTGCAGAGGAAGAAGGAAAAGATAGCCAGGCTAGCTGAACTGCAAAGGCAGATAGACGAGGCCTCTAAAGAGGTTCGTCATCTTACTCAGGATGAGCAACACCGAAGGCCTCAGCACCAAGACCTTCATCAGGAGGGTTTCCCCAACGAAGGTGACTGGTATGACAATTTCCATCATGGGAATTTTGTTTTTGATGATGCTTCTCCTCTGTCCGCTGAGCTGCAGGCTACACCTTGGCCTCCGTCCTACAAGCCGCCTCAGCTTCCCATATTCGACGGCCACTCAGACCCGAAGCAGTTTTTGATGAGCTATGAAGCAACAGTATCTTCGTATGGTGGCAACGCTGCAGTCATGGCCAAATCTTTTGTTATGGCTGTCAGGAGTGTTGCTCAAACCTGGTATTCCTCCCTTCGACCAGGAACGATCACTTCATGGCAGAAGCTGAAGGACTTGTTGTTAACCAGCTTTCAAGGGTTTCAGACGAAGCCAGTCACTGCTCAAGCTCTATTCCAGTGCACCCAGGATCACGAAGAATACCTTCAGGCGTATGTTCGGAGGTTCTTGCGCTTGAGGGCACAGGCACCAACAGTGCCCAACGAAATTGTCATTGAGGCCATGATCAAGGGGCTTCGGCCAGGACCTTCAGCTCAGTACTTTGCTAGGAAGCCTCCTCAAACTTTGGAGAAGCTGGTCCAGAAGATGGACAAGTACATTCGGGCCGATAATGATTTTCGTCAAAGAAGGGAGGAGGCTTTCAGGTTTTCTGAAATGACCAGGGGCTTCGGAGGGAGGTTCTATCCGAGGCACGTTAGGTCAATTCACAACTCTACCCAAAATGATGATAGGGGGAGCCAGCAGCAAAGGCCACAGTGTTCCTCACAGGCTTCGGGGCAACAGCAAGGCTCCTTCCGACCACCAGCTCCAAGAGGCAGAGGCGCCAGGGGCTTCGGCGGAAAATTTGGAGATCAACCAAGAAGAATCTTTTGCTTGTTTTGTGGTGAGAACAAAGGCCATACCACCAGGATGTGCCATGTTACCATCCAGAAGCAAAGGAAATAGCCGAAGCTGCAGCACAACAAACTCAGCCGAAGCAGGTCATGCACACTGCTTCGTACCATTCGCCTTACATCCCAGAATATGTAGGCAATCACCCTGCAGTTTCTGTTGCTTCGGCGAGTCAACCTCAAGCTTCCTGGCAACAGCCTCCGCCTCCACCACCGCTGCAACAAGGCCAACAGCCAGAAGGGAGCCAATATGCTCCACACCAAAGGGACTTCAGAGAACAGTCCGAAGCTCGCACAGTCAACAGCACTGTGCCAGAGTCGAAGCACATCTATTGACAAGTCCCTAACAAATATCCTACCTTGATAGCAGTCTTTTTCATCCAGTTTTATTTTCTGTGTAATAAAGGACATTTTTAGATTTCATGTAATAGTTTCGTTGTTTGCCACAAGGAAAATATATTCTCCACAGGCTTAAGTTGTTGAAGCTTAAAGATTTGTGATAACAAGGAGGACCTTCGAATTATCAAAAATTCTTCGAAGCAACAAAAAGTCGTTCTAAGGAACGCAGAGTAAGTTTGCTGAAGTCACAAAAAGCCGTTCCAAAGGGAGCGCAGTGTAAGTTTTCTGCTCCAAAGTCGTTCCAAAGGGAATGCAGAGCTTACAGCGAAAAGTCAACGCTGATACCGCCTAAGTAAAAGGCGAAGCACGAAAAGTCAACGCGAATACCGCTGAAAGTAAAAGGCGAAGAAGCTCCTAAGGGAGGCTTACAGCGAAAAATAAACGCTGATTCCGCTGAAGTAAAAGGCGAAGAAGCTCCTAAGGGAGGCTTATAGCAAAAAGTCAATGCTGATTCAAAAAGATTATGTGTTTTATCGCAGGGATGTGCGTGTGTCTTCAGAATAAATATCATCTTACATAGCATAACATCATCACATCATTTCGCATAGCATAAGCATCATACATCATGCTGCATATGGCACAAGAAGGGGACACAATATCGATCTTCAGAAGAATGTTCTGAAAAAGGAGAAAATCATGCTAAGTCATAAGGAGATACGCTATTGATCTTCGGAAGTGTAGCTTCGGAAAATATCTTCACGAAGTTTGGATATTATTCATCAGCACACTATGGATATTGTTGCGATAAATAAAAATTCTTCTTCACGAAGCATGAAAAGAAGGGAAGGTGTTTTTTCGTCAAAGACTCAAAAACGGTACGTATGTAAAATTTCATGCATCGTAAAGAATTGAACAATAAAAACAGTTATATTGTATTTAGGGTTACAAGATGTTACACATGTTACATTTCAGAAGTTTTTACAATAGTACTTAATCTTCTCTCAGAACAACTTCTGCAGCTTCGTTCAGGAGACGATTAACAACTTCATCCATGATGGCTTCAGCCATCTTTTTAATTTCGTCATCTCCTTTCGGGTGAGGGCCAGGAGGCGCTTTAGTAGGATCTGAAGGAGGACAGGATACGGCTACATTGCTATTACAAATTGCGAGCGAAGTTTAAAACCAAAAATTACAACACAATAAAAACCATTAGTTAATACCTATTTGCCCTTCGGGCTCTGTGCTTTTTTCAGCAGCCTCAGCTACTTCTCTCGCGTCGTGAATGCCCTTCTCGCTTTTCTGGATAATTTCTCGAGCCATTTCTCGGCCACCATTGTCCTAGACATCGGTGAAAAATTTTCCACCAACCATACTAGCTTCGGCTGAAGGATCTCTTGCATCTTCGAAGGACAAGGTACCTTCGGATTGCGCTAAAATCTTTACATGCTCGCAGCCC
Source organism: Zea mays (assembly GCF_902167145.1). Lineage (NCBI taxonomy): Eukaryota > Viridiplantae > Streptophyta > Magnoliopsida > Poales > Poaceae > Zea > Zea mays. The sequence continues at coordinate 223,105,316 of NC_050099.1, read as the reverse complement.
TTTTTCTCTAAAATGGTGGCAATTCCCCTGGCACCCGAGAAAGCACATATGTCTCCACGGCTATTTAAAATTTCCTCGAAGGCCTCAGCTTCGTGATTAATCCATTCGATGGGACCTTCGGGGTTGCCTCTTGTAAAGTTTTCCTCGCTCGAGAATGCGCCGACGCTGGAGAAGCTAGCTTTCAACTTCTTGACACACTCTATAGATTTGTTGTAATATCTTTTCTTGGACGAACGAAGCTCTTCAACAGTTCTCTCTAAATGATTTGCCCATTGGTCGCTGAGTTCTCGCTTCGTTTCTTCAAGTATGCGTTCCTCTTTGGCTCTGGCCAGTTGTTTTCGAAGATCTTCAATTTCACGCTTCTGAGCCTCAGCTTGACCTTTAAAAGTAGCTTCGTCTTCTTTTATTCTATTTATTAATGAATGTAATATTTTATCTTTTTCGAGACCTTCGTTCCTCAGTTCAATTACTTCGGAACGAAGGTTGCTCAGGGCTATAGCGCACCCTTCGTCTTCGGCATCTTTTTGGGCCCTGAGGGCATTGCTAAGTATCAGGCCCTGCGAAGAAAAATGTGCGTGCGTTAATAGACTTAAGCAAACGAAAATTTTGATCTCAACAAAAAATACAAAGATCCCATTTGTTGCACCTTTAAACTATTATATGCCAGGCTATCGGCCAGATCGTTTTTCGACAGCACCGAAAGCCCGTCTTCTAGTGTTGGGAATCCGAAGCTCTTGCTCATCTCCCGACAGACAGAAATCTCCTTGCTGTCAGGGAGACAATACAAAAAGTCTTCTTCTCCACTGCCGTTGAATATTAACGCCCCCTTTGGATACTTCAGTTTTTGGGCGTAAAGCTGAGCCTCTTGCTTTTCTTTTTCTGATAATTCTTTCCCCGAAGCATGACGAACAATATAATCAAAAACTTTGGGGGATGCTTCGGGGGCGACACCACTGATTTCTTCATCAAGAATTGGCTCTGTCATTTTTTCTTCCTCAGTTTCCAAGGATTTTACCTTCGTGGGCTCTGAGGGCCCAGTTTCAGCTTCAGTTTCTTGCTCCGGAGCCTTAGTATCAAAAATCTCAGTCTTCGCTTCGGAAGCTCCAACAGTCTTTTTCGGAGTTGTGTTTGAGGACTTAATTGTTTCCAGCACATCTAGCACGTTGACCATTATTTTTCTTTTCGGAGTCACTGCTGGCCCCTTTTGGGTTTTTGTTGTCTCAACATTAGCTGAAGGACTTAAAACTTCTGATATTTTTGATTCTTCAGCTGATCCTTTTGCTTCGTCCATTTTTTCTGTCGATGGCGCTTCGGCTATCTCTTTGGTTTTTGATAACAAATTCTTTGTTTCTTCCAATTCTGTCCTTATTGGCGCTTCGGCCATTTCTGTGATTTCTGGCAGCAGCAAGGTTGGCTGTTCAGCCTCGGAGGCCGAAGAGGTTTCTCCGGTGAACTCAGGCACCGAGGCTGGTTCAATATAGCGTGGCCGATGTGTGAGGACCTTTATCCTTTTTCTTTTCGGTGCTGGCTCACTAGGAGCAGCTGCAGCTTCTTCTTTCGCAGAGGTCGTGCCTTTTCTTTTATGCCCTCGAATGGGATAACGATAGTCAGGGTAGACGAACCCGATTGCGTCAAACACTCGGTTCAATCTTTTCTTTTTTCGGCCTCCGAAGGCTGCTGACAGAGCAGTATCTTCGGCCTTCGAGTAAGCCCCAAGCAGTTCATCACTTAAATTTTCAATGCTTTTTAGCCAGTCATCATCTGGCTCAACGAATTTATCTCCGAACTTGAAAGTATACTTCAGTCTGATAAGACCACCTTCGTCAGCCTCCTTTATGGTCTCTTGCGGCATTTCCCATTTCTCCGCAAGCGGCCATACTCTGAAGGCAATATGCTCTTGGACTAAATCCCTCGTTCCAATAAAAGAACAAATTACTCCGAAGGCTCTCTGGCAGTCTTCGGCAGCTTCATTCATTTCAACCTTCGGCCTCCGCAAGCCGAAGCTTTGCCAAATAGGGCGCATAATTATACCTTTAATATCTTCTCATGCTTTTAGGTCATTTTTTACATAAAACCATTCTGTCATCCAGTCGCCGGGCCATCTTTTCCGAAAGGTTGGCACGGGACAGCTCGACCCAGACCGAGAAACGAAATTGTAGCAGCCAAAATTATTGTGATACTGTTCCTTGCCCCAAGGTTTTGTCTCGTATGATAATTCGTGTATGTTGCAGAAACTTTTCGCATCGGGTTCCAGACCTTGACTTCTCACGGCCCACACGAAGATATTCAGCCTTATAATTGCTTCGGGGGTAAGTTGATGAAGATAGACTTCAAAAATTTTCAGCACCTCTACGACAAAGCTGCTCAGGGGAAATCGTAGTCCAGCTTTCAAAAAGCTTCGGAACACTACGACTTCATTTTCCTCAGGGGTTGGGCAAGTTTTCTCTCCTTCGTCGACTCTCACAATGGATAAATCCCGAAAGTATCTTCCCCTCATGGTGACAAGATGATTTTCTTTGATACCTGATTTGCCAAAAACTGAATGGCTTGGTCGCCAGGGGCGATCTTCGGAGTCTTCACCACCACTATCCACATCATAACTATCGCTGTCATCGGTATCTTCAGACAAACCTTCTAAAATCTCTTTGGTGATTTTTTCTGTGTTGGTCTTCGACATTGCTATAAGAAACCCCAGGTTCTTCTCTTCATCGAGACTCAGCTTCATCTCAGCAGCAGCCTTCTTATCTTCAGACATCTTCGGAAACACTAAAAAACTGTTTTCAACGCCGAAGCTTCAAAACTTAAAAAGCTAAGCAAATCTTGGTGCGCAAGAGCTAAAAATTGAGTGAGCGGGAGCAGACGGCAGGAGAGCGTGCCAAATGAGCTTGCGATATGATCTTATTTATACGCCCAGTACACTGAAAATTGAAAGACCCCGCCTGTCAGTGAATGTTGCTATTCTAGCAAAGGGAAGGTGTTTTTTCGGACCTTCGGCTTAAAGCCTTCGTCCATGTCGCAATCTAAATTTATTATTTTAAACAAATTAATATTGCGAGGGGCTACTGTTGGGGGCCTTCGGCTTACGAAGGTCCTCAAAAACATGATTTAACAGTATTTCTGGAGTATAATGTGTGAACAGGTATCTTCGGGCTCGAGTCGGTATCACAGTAGGAGAAGCTCAAAATAATACGAAGGTTGGTACAGCGCCGAAGATGTGAGCGGGAAAGCTTCGGCGTGGTAGCAGAAAATGAAACCGACTTAAAGATGAAAAGGCCATTCAGATCTCAGTGGATTACTATAGAATTATTATCAAATGTAAAGGGCATGAATGTAATTTTGTATGGGCTGCGTCCCGTGCCTATAAATAGGTGAACAGTACCCCCGTACTGTTCACGCTGACTTGGCATTTGCTTTAGCGTCACACTTGTATTTTCATCTCTTTCCAAGCCGAAGGTACATTTGTAATTTGATGTCATTTCTATTTCATAATAATAATAATGCAAGGATAAGTTGATAATAATATATAATTGTCTATGTTATTCTTTACATCTCATATGATTCGTTCTTCATTATCTTATGTTGTGCTTATGAAGGTGCGCCCTTCATAACCTTCGTCCGAAGATCATTATATCCTAAGGGAAATAATGCTTCGAAGGACGAAGGACTTTATCGTTTAACATTTTCTGTGTTGCCTTGTTCTTAACTCATAGCATTTGAGAACAAGTCCCCAACACATATGTTATTTACCATAAGGGGAGAAAGTAGTTATAAGGGCTTATATTTCACTCACAAGTATCCATTTTTGGCGATTCATGCCAAAGGGCGAGAAAGTATTAGCCCAAAGCAAAAGGACCGCACCACCACCAATTTCAAAAAAAGAGTCTTCAAATTTGGTTAAGAAAAGATTTTCTCAATTGGTATCCTTTTTGATAGTATGTTTTTCAATTGATATCTTATTTTTGATACATTTGGTATACCCTCTTCAAAACTAATATCTAAAACCCTCTTGAACACTAAGAGGAGGATTTCATTAAGGGGGAGTTTTGTTTAGTCAAAAGAAAAGCATTTGAAACAGGGGGAGAAAATTTCAAATCTTGTAAATGCTTCTCAAAATCTTATTCATTTACCTTTGACTATTTGCAGAAGGACCTTGAAAAGAATTTCCAAAAGAGTTTGCAAAAACAAAACATGTGGTGCAAGCGTGGTCCAAAATTTTAAATAAGAAGAAAGCCATCCATGCATATCTAGTAGAAATGATTATTGGTTTCATTCCAAGCAACCTTTGCACTTACATTATGCAAACTAGTTCAATTCTGCACTTTTATATTTGCTTTGGTTTGTGTTGGCATCAATCACCAAAAAGGGGGAGATTGAAAGGGAAATAGGCTTACACCTTTTCCTAATTTATTTTGGTGGTTGAATTGCCCAACACAAATAATTGAACTAACTAGTTTGCTCTAGACTATAAGTTTTACAGGTGACAAAGGTTCACAATAAACCAATAAGAAGACCAAGAAAGGGATCAAACAAAGAGAGAAAAAGACAACCGAAGTGTGCCGTGGTCTGGCGCACCGGACTGTCCGGTGTGCCACATGACAGTGTCCGGTGCACCAGGGAACTCAACTCCGAACTGCTCACCTTCGGGAATTCTGGGAGCCGCTCCGCTATAATTCACCGGACTGTCCGGTGTAGCACCGGACTGTCCGGTGTGCCAGCGGGGTAACGGCTACTACAGCGCCAACGGTCGTCTGCACCAGCAGTAAATGCGCTACAGTGCGCGGCAGCGCGCGCAGAAGTCAGAGCACGCGCCAGACGGCGCACCGAACAGTCTACAGGACTTGTCCAGTGGCCCAGAAGACAGAAGCTCCAACTGTCGAACCCTAACGGTCGGGTGACGTGGCTGGCGCACCGGACAGTGTCCGGTGGCGCGCCGGACTGTCCGGTGCGACATGCGACAGCAGCCTCCACCAAATGGCTAGTTTGGTGGTTGGGGCTATAAATACCCCCAACCACCCACCATTCATTGCATCCAAGTTTTCAGCCTTCAAACACCTTACAAGAGCTATAGCATTCAATACAAGACACAATCAAAGAGATCAAATCCTCTCCCAAGTCCAAAGATCATTCCAATCAAATAGTGACTCGTGAGAGAGAGACTTGTGTTCATTTGAGCTCTTGCGCTTGGATTGCTTTTCTTCTTCCTTCTTTCTTGTGTTCAACTCAATTGTAACCAAGGCAAGAGACACCAATTGTGTGGTGGTCCTTGTGGGGACTTAGTGTCCCATTTGATTGAGAAGAGAAGCTCACTCGGTCTAAGTGACCGTTTGAGAGAGGGAAAGGGTTGAAAGAGACCCGGTCTTTGTGACCACCTCAACGGGGAGTAGGTTTGCAAGAACCGAACCTCGGTAAAACAAATCACCGTGTAATTCGCCTTATTTTCTTGTGATTTGTTTTCGCCCTCTCTTTCGGACTCGTTTATATTTCTAACGCTAACCCCGGCTTGTAGTTGTGCTTAAAGTTTGTAAATTTCAGATTCGCCCTATTCACCCCCTAGGCGACTTTCACTCCCCAAGGGGCAATCCACCCTCGGCAGAGCGAGCCGCATACAATGAGCCCCATTGACGGCACGACGGCGAAGCAAACTACACCCCAGTTCCTCTAATTATTCAGCTAAGGGCGTCCCATACCACCCTCATGGTTGCACTGTTTTCCCGGGCGGTCATCCAACGAACAGGTCCTTACGGAGAGGCACTCGAGAAACCGCTCGAGCCCCCTAAAGTATCACCAGTCCAACATCATAATCATAATGACAACATCGTATCATAAGTGTTCACATCATGTTCATTGATTAAAGTAAAGCAATAGCATGAAGCTAACCATAGTAACCCAAAAGGTAATCAAGGACAAGGTAAATACAAAGCTAGTCAATCCTTAGGTTGATCATGGTATGCGGGTTGATGAATTATAATGTAAATGGTACATAATAGGTTAGAGGACACTTTCCTTCACCAAACAGATGCTCTGGGTCTTCAATCTTGTGGAACTCGAAGAACTGGATCATTTGGTCGCCGAAGCTTGATCTTCGATTCCTCGAAGCTCGGAAACGGGTCGCAATCTATTCGTAATGCACAACAAATACAAACATGAACAAACAAACATATACATGCATAAGAACATTACACCATACCAAGGAAAACATTATAAAACGTATAATATAAAATATAGATCGCTTTTACGGTCATGCGAGGAAAAGAAACGCGCAAGCTGGCTAGGGGTGAGGGGATGGGCTGGTTGAGGAATTGGGGAAGCAGTGCCCTATTCTATTTTCTTCTTTTTATTCTTTTCTTTTATTCCTATTCATATTTATGCACAAGAAGGAGCTACAAATTAAATGGATACACACCAGGACAATGCGTTAAAACAGAAAATAAATGCACTCCAGCATGATGCGACAATCAAAAACTCTTTTATGGTTGTATTTTTACTAGGCTTACACATATATATACATAAAAAAATAACTCTCCACGGTTTAAAACAAAGAGTAGAAAAGAAGGGAAGAAAGCAGGTAACACCTGAATTTGGTGGATGTTAGAAAATAAATTTTATACCCCCAAATTTAGGGTGTTACAGTCATTACACTATACGTGATATAGTGTTGTATGCCCAAGCGTACTTCAATATTCAATCTGACATGGTACCGATGTTTGGTTGTTTAAATCGTGTTTCATACTGAATCACATAACACCACTACTTTGTTTATGAGAAGACTACTCTGTTAGATGATTTGCTTTTGAGTACTATTCAAATGATCCATGAGATTTGATATAATCTCATTATTATTGATATTACATTTATTGATGTTGTGATATGTTCAACTCATGGATTTGAGTTGAACACACACTATGTGATTTAATTTGAACAAACTCATCGATTAGAGTTAAACACTCATGTAATTTGAGTTGAACAAACTCATGGATTTGAGTTGTGCAAACTTGTATGGGAATTCTTCCAATTGATGAATCAACATGCAATGTGGAGAATTGAACCACAAACTCTATAAGTGGGAAAAATAAAATATTCTCATATTTCTTTGAAAAGAGGAAAGAATATTCTGACAACCGCTTTGTGTGATATCATGATATGTTATTATCGTATCCCCTGTGGTAATGGAGGTATCAAGGATGTGTTGATATATCCTAATTTTATCTTACCAAATTATAGAGATATCCATATAATTTCTATCATGTGGATACACAAGGTGATAGTGATGGATATTGCATGTGTTCCTCGGAAACATTTCTTATGGATTCTATTCTACATACATCCTCCCATACAATGTATTGCATTTGTTATAACTTTTCATGTGATAATGATTACCATGCCATGTAAAATTGAATTGGTCATTCCATCATTGGGATGAAAGGAAAAGTTATGGAAAATTCTATTGGTCATGACTTCCCATAGGATGGATACTCGATGAGTATCATTGGGAACGAGATTTTAAGACACTCTTATCTTAAAATATGATCTGAATGTCTTAAGTTCTTTGAATTATTTTCAAAACAAATCAAGGATATGGACATTGAAGGCCTTACATGGTTCTGTGGTGTATCTATATGATGACCTAAAGTTTGTGCTTCGGACAATACGAGACCATTAAGTAATAATGTCTCAAGCTTGAGCACATTAGCGCCCACACTATTGAATTTACCAAATGTGCTTATGATGATGATTGTTTGTCTTGGTATTAAGAATGATATCCATAATGGATATGACAAATCTATGACAGATTCGGAAATTTTAGATCATTTATGACCATCAGTAATGAATTGTCACTTCCAACTAGTTATGGTTGGAGTAAGGAAGTTTTACACACTCCTTACTTGTGATTAACTGCACGTACAAGTTCCCCTATGGTTTTAGTACGTGGGAATTCATGAAAGATTTCCCATGCGTACATTGGGTATGTTTTCTCAATCTCACTACCGCACCGTACATGTATGGGCATACAAAAAACTGGGGTTTTATGTGAGAATTCATTCTCCGTCGATCATTAAGTATTTAGAATCTCTTTGTGAGAATCTATTTATGGCCCATTGCTAGCTTGAATCATTAGATTTTCCTAGGCATTAGGGGGGATTCGAGGAAATTATAAGGACTGTGGTAAGCATTTAGGCTTAGGATCACGTACTAAAACTGAACCTTTGAGTCCGAATGATTTGCAAGAAGTTGCAAATCGACTACCATGTGCATTTAATATTAGGTGTCACTCAAATTAATCCTATGGGTAATGTGCCATAGAGAGTGGTTACATGGAAAACCACTCAACTACGATGTTGTAAATAAGAGGGGGAGAAGTATGGTCACAAATTAGGATTAAGATGCTTGCAAGCAGCTAAAGGCTAGACCTTCTGAAATAGTAAATACAGACCAACTATTCGTTGGTAACCAACCTAGTGTTGGTGGACACCTAAAGGATATGGATTATCCTGTGAATGGATGACATTTACAACCTATAGATCAGTGCACACTAATGACGCTAGGGTATTGGAAACCCTTGATTCTCGTTTTGGGATTTCACGACGAATCATAAGGGTGCATAAGAAAATGACTTCATGTCAACTGGTGAATTGTGTTATTTGAAAGCTACAAGTGTTGACACATACATCTCAGCAATTGTATATGTGCTCCAAGTGATCCAAAAGACTATGGCCATAGCAGAGCACGAGTATGCTCAAACTAGATCTTGTTGAGTGATACAATGTTGCAGAGATAGCCTTGCTCACAGGAAAGTAGTGTTGAATTATTTACACTTCATGGTATCTTACTTCGGATACAAATTTGTTTTCATGGACTTGGAAATAATGAGGTTGTGAGAAAGCATGGCTAGTAGCAACTAGGCTTTTACGCAAATCAAAGCATTATTTGAATGCTATAAATTCTCCTCTACTGTGAGTAGTAAAATTTTGATACAATATTATGGACAGTAAATCATTTATATGTATATGTGGTCACTGGATTATGGTATTTGTGGAGTCTTGATGGATTCCATATAACTAATCACAAATTTGCAATTGTAATACCCAACTTTGAAAAATAAAGAGATGAATAAAACTTGACGTGTAATGCCTTCTCATTCATAAGAACTATTGAAAACATGTTTAAAGTGAATATCCCTCAATAAAATATGCATCATATTGGAGTTTTGATATGTTTGTGCATTCAATAAAAATAATGATAACATGAATCAAAATATAATAATGGGTGGAGAATTTGGATTTAACCCAAAAAAGTACAATTTAGGAATTTGAGATTAGCCCTGAATTTAATTTTGGATTTGAAAATGGAAAGGAAGAAGGAGAGAAATACTATAAAATACAAAAATAAAAATTTATAAATAAAATTCATACCGGTATGTCCAAATTATGTATTTAACTGAGAATAGTAAATTCACAATATCAGTTGAATTCAAAATTTGAGAGTTTACAAATAAGAAAGAAAGTGAAACAAAAAATGAGAAAAGAAAAAGGGAAACAACCTCAACAGCGCCTGGGCCCAAAATCTTCTCCTCGGCGCATTCACTCTTTCTCTCCACGCGCTCGGCCCAGCATAACACTGACACGCGGGCCCGTCCCGTCATCCACCGACACGCGCAGCCACTCCGCCAGTCGCTGTTTCCGTGGACCCACCGGGCAGCCGCCACGCTCCCGCCCTGTGTGCGACTTCCACCTAGGGCTCGCCTGTCATCACACTCTGCGTCGGCGTCAACCACCCGCGCGACGCGCGCGGCGAGACTTCCTGACGAAGCTGACTGGCCCACGATCTCCCTTGCCTCGGTGACTATAAGGAGGGGGGGGTTAGTCGCGGCCGTATACTCCCATATACCCTCGCTCAGCGAATTGCGCACCCGTGCCCTCCATCGCCGCCGTGTGCAGTTTGGTACGCCGGTACCCGCCACCATTGCCGTGCGTCGTGCTACCGTCCGAGGCCTGCAAGATGGCTCTGGGGTGATCGTCGTGCTGCGTGAGAGCCATACGTGCGCTCGAATCGGGAAACCGACCGGTAGTGCTCCCGGAATTCCTCATCGGTCCTTCGCCCACACCACCGGACCTCGGATCGCCGCGGGGAGGGCTTCCGTCGCTGCTATCTAGGGTAAGACTCAACCTATTTGGTTTGTCGCATGTTCTAGGACGTTTAACGCTTTGCTGCGCCGTTGATCGGGCTCGAGATTGCCTAATCGCGTACCATCGGCGATGGCGTCGCCGCGGCCGGTGTGCGCTACCGCGCTCTGTTTTCGCGTGTGAAGGCGATCTCGTCGCCGTTCGATGTAGCGCGGACGGCCATGATGGGATCAGGGCGTAACTCTTCGCACAATCGGTTACGGACCGTTAGATGCCCCTGGGCGGTCGGATGTGAGTAACATGTACTAATTATGCTAGGTTAATCTGGGTCGTCCGATTCTGGCTTGGCGCATAGGATTCAATAGGAGGTATTTTAAACCGGATCCGCTAATCACTGATCCGACGGTCGCGGATGCGTACCGGTTCGGTGGAAGGGAAATTTAATCTGGGCGGTCGGCGTGTGATGCAATGGTCAGGATTTCCCAGTACTGTTTCAACTGGGTAATCAGTCAAATAAGCCCCTATATTTCTGGTCAATCAACCCGTCGTCCTGGGCGGATGTAGCTGAGTCTGGGTGAGTTTGCGAGATAGCCCTTGCACTTCTCTGGAATTGTGCACGCAGTCCTGAGATCAGTAAAACAGGAAAAAAAGAAATTGGAAAATAGATTTTTAGCACAAAAATAATTCCAAAAACTTATGAAATTCATATTTAATTCATTTCAATTCCAAATTGATCAATTCCAGTGCCATAAATTTTGTTTTAATATTATTCATCATCTAGTACCTCTTTTTAGTCATAAAACTTGGATGAAAATTATTCACTTGATTTATTCTATACTAGGCACTAAATAACTTCAAAAATTCATAAATTAATAACCGTAACTCCGAATTTAGTTATTCTTGTTCCTACGATCTTGTTACAATGCGTAGAATATTATCATGCATTCTGTTCTGCTGTCTGGTGTGATTTTAGTTTCTGCAATACCATGATTGTTTGTATTGTTGCGAGTAGATGAGCCAGCCACATAGGATCCAGGTGTTCAGCAGGTGGAGACTGCTGAGCAGGAGCTCGTTGAAGGCATGTTGTGCCCTTGATCACTTCTTTTTACCCAATCATGTTCTTATTAATCATAATGATCTGCATAGGTTAATTTTGATGGGACCCAATAGGTTACCCTAGTTTGGCTATCTTTATACCTTGTTTACCACTGAATTTTTAGGTAGTACCTGCTATTGCTTTATGTGGTTTTAGGTATGGAGATACACATTATTCATGATCATACTTTTATTAGCAGTTTATTATTTACTGTTCATGATAAGATCATTATGTTAATTGGAACATGGAGCGACCATCCGATAAAATAGTGCTACCACAAGGGTGGTATGGGACGCCCTTGGCTGACTAATTAGGAAAGCTAGTGGAGGACTACCTTACCTAAAAGGGGCAAGAGCAGTAGGGGAGTGGTCAGTGTAGGGAGGCCGTTGGGTTGATTTTGCTGCGATGGCGGTCAGGTGAGGGGTCCCTGCATTGGAGCTTCCTAGAAACTGTAGCAGATTTTCTGAAGCTAGTGGAACTTTGTAAAGGCCTCATAGTGTTACCCTGCCTCACTTCCTTGGTAGAGGTGTATGGGAGTCGCGATCAATTGGCAGATGGGTAACATGACTTGTGGGTAAAGATGTGCAACCTCTGAAGAGTGTAAAACTGGTATATCAGCCGTGCTCACGGTCATAAGTAGCTCGTATCCTCACATGATTAATTTATCGAATTAAATTCAATTTGTCATTTGCATCGCATTGGGATTTATTATAACTTTTGATCTATTTACTATGGTTTGGTATTTACTTACATTTAGTAACTGCTAATAAAATTTGATCAACTTATTAAAAGCAGTGCTCAGCTTCAACCCTTATTTATTGATCAGCCTTACACTTCACATGAGCTCCCACCTTTGGTGAGTTCATGCACATTATTCCCCACAACTTGTTGAGCTATGGTCTTTTGTGAGCTAACTCTTACGATATATAAACCACCCCCACAGGTGAAGAGCAGGTGGTCCAAGAGGAGCTGCCCTACAATGAAGAATACGAGTTGATCTAGGTGGTGTCTCCCAGTCAATTTGTGGCGCCAGGGAATAATATTTAGTTTGCTTTCTTATTATCATTTATTTTTGTAAGACTTCCGCTATGTAATAATGACATTTATGATATTTGTGACATTTATCTCTATACACTTTGTCATTATATGTGATGTTCTTCCTTGACGCACATATGAGACGCACCCGACTTTATCCCTTAAATCCGGGTGTGACAACAATGCTTGGAAAATCTTTATGATTTAGAGCATCCCGGTCAAATATGGTACACTCGGCCTAGTGAATCCTTTTTCCGAAGGGATACATGAATAATGATATGTTTAGTGTAAATATATGCATCAAATTTTTAAACATACATTACTTATCGACGGAGTTCAAGATAGAGGATATGGGTTGAAAGAGATATTAAATTCAAGGTAAATACTCTTGAGTATCTTGGATACAAAGTTGTCTATATCCAACATATATTGAATAAATTTAATATGAGAGAATCATGGTTATTTGATTCTCTCGAATCATGAGATGTGCTATTGTATCTTGCAAGAGCATCCGCCCAGATATCACTTTGCAATTATTTGCTAAATAACAACACATGAGATCGAGTTATGTTCTATAAGAGTACTCATGATCTGGTTATCGTTGGATATACTGATCTTGGATATCTATAGAAGATCCCCACGTGCAAGATCAAAGACATACTTCAGATAAGTTGGACCCGCTATTTGATAATTGTCTATCAACAGAGATTAATGGTCACTTACACTAATCATTCTATAGCACACTTCATGTGATTATACAGAATGATAAACTACATACTGAGGGTATGCGGTGGTCATGATTTTATATCACTGACCTTATTATCTGTGCTGATAATATTACTTTGTGTTGTTTAGATGAAAACAAGTTACAAACTAAGTCTCTACATTACTCCACATTCTAAAATGTGTTTGAGAGTAGGTATAGAATGACTTAGTGATTTGCAAGGATTAAGGGGAGTTTCTCTTTTTGATCGGAAGAACTTGTTTGTACATCATGTTATACTCTTTTCTTTGCATGAGTTTTTGCCTGTTTGGGTTTCTCATTCAAGGTTTTTAATGAGGTAATATAAACACAAGGCCTGTGCCATATCATCTATTTTTCTGTAGGGGTTTTTGAGGATGATGCATTATGACATAGCTATTGTTGTATTTAAATTAGGTTATGAGTTTATCTCCCTAGAGTTTAAATGGATCAACAATAGAGCATGATTATTCTCATTTTTTCTGTTGGGTTTTTAAGGAGACTCGACTGATATGTTGATTTCTTAGATTTTCTGATAAGATTTTCTTGGAGAAATATTGGATTGAGTTGTATGTCTCATCATTTATTTTCCCCACTAGGTTTTTTAGATGATGGCTGTAGACATACTATTGTTCTTTGGACTAGAGGTCCATGGAGAACAATATTGTACAATGGTTGTATTCCTTATTTTCCCCACTAGGTTTTTAGAAATTCACTTGGTATTATTAACCTACATAAATTCCTCACAACATGTGGTATTGGTTCAATTGAATCACCAACCATTATCTGTGAGGATAATTTAGCTTGTGTTGTTCAGATGGAAACATGTTATATCAAGAGCAACATTAATAAACATCCTAAATACAAAGTCTTGTGATAATCTTGCTGATTTATTCACAAAACCTCTACCATACTCCACATTTCAGAAATGTGTTAAGGGAATTGGTAGGGAAGGCGTAAAGACTTGCAAGAATCAGTGGGAGTAATTCTCCGTTATGTTTAACCTATTTTGGGCCATCATATTACACTCTATTCTTTCTATGAGTTTTTCCTTGTTGAGGTTTTCTCATCCAAAGTTTAACGAGGTAATATCAACTAAGCTATATGCATGCTTCATCATTTATTTTTCTCCATGGGTGTTTTTATGAATTATGATTACACGCATACTTTCTTTTGGAAGTCGGTGTGAGTTTTCACTCATAATCCAAAAGAATGAGATACTCCTTATTTTTCTT